>NC_045792.1:62008936-62653875 GCF_009873245.2 Balaenoptera musculus | reverse complement strand
AACCTTCCAAAATGAGGAAGGGCAAATCACATGCGAACCATGCCCAAGACCAGAAAATCCTGGGGCCCTGGAGACTCCAGAAGCTTGGAATGCGTCTGAATGTGGAGGTGAGAATGCCCTCTGTCCCTTCTTACTCCTCCAGTCTCCGGTATTGTTTAGCAGAAGGCATAAGTGCATTTCAGTGCAGACAATGCGTACTGCACCATGGAATTCCTACCAGCAGGGACCATATTGGGCTCATCATTGGCTCTCCAGTACCTAGCTCAATGCCTGACACATGCTGAACAAATGAATGAAGATCTAATAGAATACACTGACAGGAAAAAAATGTGTAAATGTTGCAATTGCATGTTTAATCACTGTAAATAAATATCACCTGAGACCTGAGTGATCTCCCAGTGTGTAGGGACTACCTGAAAGTGTCAAAAAATGGAGGAAGTAGCCTGATTCTTTTTCTAGCTTTGGTCTCAAAGTCAGAGCTTATTGATTTTTTTAAAAAAAATATCCATCTGGTTATTTTGTTAAAACTCTGTGAAGAGTTTGTGTGTGTGTGTTGCATTTTTAGTTTTTATTTGTTTTTTAATTGAAGCATAGTTGATTTATAATGTGTTAATTATTGCTGTACAGCTCAGTTATAATGTATATACATTCTTTTTTAAAATATTCTTTTCCTTTATGGTTTATCACAGGATATTGAATATAGTTCCCTGTGCTGTACAGTAGGACCTTGTTGTTTATCCATTCCATATATAACAGCTTACATCTACTAACCCCGCACTCCCGCTCCACCCCTCCCCCGACCCCCTCCCCCTTGGCAACCACCAGCCTGTTCTCTATGTTCGTGATTCTTGTGAAGAGTTTTTAATTGTCTCTTATAAAATGTTAACCCTGGAGCCACGCTTACTTAGGTTCTGTGGGCTTCTTTCCTATTTACTTTATTAGTAAATGTCTCTATTAAACAGGCGAAGGGCCAGCTGTACTGACACTCTGTGGGCTCAAATGGAAGGTGTGATTTGATGAGGCGATTTGTAGGTGATGTCCACGGCAGAGTGCGCCGGAGCTCTGGCAGCCCTGCCTCTCCTTCTAGTGATTCCCAGAGCCAGATTTAGTTCCCACCTAAATGACTTCAAACTCAAGTGCAGGACCTTTTCTGGTTTAAAAATCAGATCCTCACATTGACTGTGTGACTCCTAGCATACTTTGGCCTGTTATGAAATCCTGGAACTAACGGCAAGGTTGATAAGGAGGTACTTTGGGGCATCTGTTCACACTTGCGTGTGACCTTAGTAAGATATATTTATAGTCAATCAGAATATTAGTAATAATAATAATAATTGCTAACATTTATTGTATACTTGCCTATACCAGGCATCATGCAGGCATTCATGAATAATTCCATGAGTTGTTCATATGGTTATTGTATCACTACAAAAACTTTATGAGGTTAAAGAGACTCATTCAAGGTCACACAGCCAAAGAGTGGAGGATTTGGAATCAGCAGCCAGGTCTGACAGATGCCAGACTCCTCCCTCAGGTGTGTTTGTTAAATGCCATTATATCTGTACCTTATGGGTAGAAAGAAAACCATGACAATTAACAGAGGAGAGATGATTAGGAATATAAGAGACGGCAGATTTTTATAGCATCTTGCCAATGCCAGGCCAATTCCTATGGAACATGTGCTTTTAGAAACCCTTTTGTTTATGGCTGTGATCCTTGTCATAAACTTAAAAAATATAATAAAGTAAGGTGTTTAAAGTAAATAAATGCCTCTGGATCCCTCTGTCAATGTGTCAATGTGGATCTACATCATTTGTTCAGCATGTGTCAATGTGGTTGTATTTAGTACACTAATTGAGGGAGGCCAGGACACACCTCAGCGTAAGGAGATGTAACTTAGTAAATATAATTGGTAAAAAGGGGAGACTCTTCCGTGACCAGAAGAGTCTTTATATCACTAGGATGTAATCAGCTGGGTGAGGGTGTACTTCTGGGTCGAATTACCACATTGGCTGCAGGCAGAGAACCCTCCCTCTAGGGGCTCCTGCACTGCAGCGGCTGCCTGGGCCCTGGGTAGTCCTAAGCCTGCAGCCTACCCAGGCCTGCTCCATAATTCAGAAGGGTCCACACTTGTCTCCATCTTTGCACTGTGCTGTGTAGCCCTGTGTGTAAACATCAGGCACCCACATGCCACCTCGTCAGCATCCGCAGCAGGGCCGGACAAGGCTTCTCTCACTGAGGTGGGAGCTGAGGTCCGCATAGGGCGACAGGCCTGACCACATCTCTCTGATCTCATCTGCAGAGAGATGGGAAAGGCTCTGCCCGGGGGGCCTTGTTCACCTAAGGTCATTGATTCCCCCCAGGTCTGTGCCAACCTGGTGAATATTCCGCGGATGGCTTTGCACCCTGCCAGCTCTGTGCCCTGGGCACATTCCAGCCTGAAGCTGGCCGTACTTCCTGCTTTCCCTGTGGAGGAGGCCTCCTCACCAAACACCTGGGAGCCACTTCCTTCCAGGACTGTGAAACCAGAGGTGAGGACTTGGCAGCTTGCCTTTTCCCGGAATTGAATTTCCCCTTTTGAGAACCATGGTAAAGCCCCAGTCAAGCTCAGCCGAGGTGCCCTGTGTGGGCCCCAGTGGCAGGGAGGACAGGTCCCCAGGGCCATTCGTCCCTGCAGGATGTGCAGGGAGCACAGGAACTCCCTAGACATGGTCCTCCCCTTCGAACGGGGCTGACTGCAAGACAGCTGGGGAGAGATGGGCAGGTGTAGTGCACAGGCTCCCTCTGCTCCCTGCTTCCAGGCTTCCTCTAGCTCCTCACCCTTACCTAGAGCTCGCCGCTCCGGAACAGGCGCTACGCCTTCTCCAGAGCCTCACCCTGCTGCCTTCTGCAGGAGCCCAGCCCCAAGCCCGGGGTCAGCTCTGCGCCCCTCCACGCTCCCAGGCCCGCTGTGCATGAAGACAGAGCTGCGAGCGTTCACGCCCGACGGCACGGACAGTGAACACAGAAGATACTCCCGTACCTCGTTCCTTTTGTGTTTTTCTCAGTGTCATGAGTCACAAGTCCCACCCAAGCTGGCTATTTAGGGAATTAAGTGTTGATTAGCCCCAGAGTAGAAGGAAAGCAGTACCTCATTTGGGCATAAACATTTCTGTCACAAACTGCGAAACCTTTCGTGTTACATCTGATGAAAGTACAGTCTTTTTTTTTTTTTCCTTTTCGTTCTCTCCACCTTCCCCCACCCCTACAGTTCAATGTTCACCTGGACATTTCTACAACACCACCACTCACCGATGTATTCGTTGCCCAGCAGGAACGTACCAGCCAGAATTTGGAAAAAATAATTGTGTTTCATGCCCAGGAAATACCACGACTGACTTTGATGGCTCCACAAACATAACCCAGTGTAAAAGTAGGTCTCTCTCTAAGGCTTTTCACAGTCCTTGATTAAGAGGGCAAGCGCCTGGGTCCACCTAGGGGGGCGGGTTGGCAGGGGTCCCTGGTTCATTCAGGACCGCGGAGCCGTTGTTAGCCCTGCTCAGGGCTCTGCAGATCAGTGCTGGACCTGCAGGCGCTCGCCTGTATTGATCCAGGCTACTTCTCCAGGCACATTCACAAGCTGTACTTGCTGTAATTTGCTCCCAAGGGTAAAATGTCAGTTCAGCCCTGTTCAGCAAGCACTGTTTGAGGACCTGTTGTGTGCCAGGCAATGCAAGCAGAATCAGTCCCTGGCCCTGCAGCAGCACAGGCTGCGGGACTGCAGAGGAAAGAGCTACTCCCTCTGTCTGGAGAGACGAGCAAAGGCTTCGACAGGGCAGGAGAAGGTTTTGATGGGGAAGGTTGGGGGAGAGTGGGAGAAAGAACTTCATGCCCAAGAGAACAGCTGGGAGGAAGCACAGACTCAGAAAAGTGAAAGGCTTTATGGGAAGAGACCCCTGGACCTGATCATGGAATGTGCTGTAGGGAGTCTGAAGCAGACCAAGAAAGGAAGCCTTGTTGACTGAAAAAAAAGAAAAGCACAACCTAAAAGTTGAGAGTTATGTTTTATTCGGCTCACAAAACTGAGAACTTCAGCCCGGGACGCAGCCTCTCTGATAGCTCTGAGGGACTGCTCCAAAGAGACAGGAGGAACCAGGATACATAGTAGTTTTTGCAACAAAGACCAGGTAGTCGGAACATCAAGATTACTGTTAATTAAACAAGACCCGATATCTCAAGGTAAGGAAGTTAGTGCTTTTCTATGTAAGGGAAGATGCAAGAGTCTGGGCTCACTGAAATCGTTCCTTTGATGTGCACCTCAGCTATCTGGGGCCAGTATCCTGTGCTTTCTCATCCTGAGTCTCCTCAGGGTGCATCATTTGGGGTGGCTGCAGTGTGATGGCTTGATGGTCGCAACATCCTTTGTTTACTGATATAGCAGGCAACGTTTTTTCTTTTTTTTAATTTTACTTATTTTTATTTATTTATTATTTTTGTCTTGTTGGGTCTTCGTTGCTACACGCGTGCTTTCTCTAGTTGCGGCGAGTGGGGGCTACTCTTTGTTGCGGTGCAGGGGCTTCTCATTGCGGGGGCTTCCCTTGTTGCGGAGCACGGCCTCTAGAGCATGGGGGCTTCAGTAGATGTGGCGCATGGGCTCAGTAGTTGTGGCTTGTGGGCTCTAGAGCGCAGGCTCAGTAGTTGTGGCACACGGGCTTAGTTGCTCCGCAGCATGTGGGATCTTCCTGGACCAGGGCTCAAACCCGTGTACCCTGCATTGGCAGGTGGATTCTTAACCACTGCGCCACCAGGGAAGCCCAACGTTTTTTCATTGACAGTCTTGACTGCCAGACTAGAGAGCTTAGTTTGTATTCTGTAGGAATGGGGAGGTAAATCATTCAAGGACTTGCTGTTTGGACTTGGTTTGTTTGCTTGTTTGTTTTTAACTATTATGTAAAATTCTCTAGTAAAGGCCAGCTGACGACCTCAGCTGGTTCAGCAATGTAGGGGAGCAAGAGGCCTCCCCAAACTGGAAGAGTAGGGGATTGAAGGGGGCAGTGAATCATTTGAATTTATGACTGGAAGCTTATCTAGCTTTCTGTCTATCCCAACGAAGCCCTTTTAACAACATCCTCACAAGTAGCTGTCTAGTCTCTTTTTCGTTAAATTAAAAAATTTTTTAACATCTTTATTGGAGTATAATTGCTTTACAATGGTGTGTTAGTTTCTGCTTTATAACAAAGTGAATCAGCTATACATATACATATATCCCCATATCTCCTCCCTCTTGCGTCTCCCTCCCACCCTCCCTATCCCACCCCTCTAGGTGGTCACAAAGCACCCAGCTGATCTCCCTGTGTCATGAGGCTGCTTCCCACTAGCTATCTATTTTACATTTGGTAGTATATATAAGTCCATGCCATGCTCTCACTTCGTCCCAGCTTACCCTTCCCCCTCCCTGTGTCCTCAAGTCCATTCTCTACATCTGCGTCTTTATTCCTGTCCTGCCCCTAGGTTCTTCAGAACCTTTTTTTTTTTTAGATTCCATATATATGTGTTAACATACGGTATTTCTTTTTCTCTTTCTGACTTACTTCACTCTGTATGACAGACTCTAGGTCCATCTACCTCACTACAAATAACTCAATTTCGTTTCTTTTTATGGCTGAGTAATATTCCATTATATATATGTACCACATCTTCTTTATCCATTCATCTGTCCATGGGCATTTAGGTTGCTTCCACATCCTGGCTATTGTAAATACAGCTGCAATGAACATTGTGGTACATGACTCTTTTTGAATTATGGTTTTCTCAGGGTATATCCCCAGTAGTGGGATTGCTGGGTTGTATGGTAGTTCTACTTTTAGTTTTTTAAGGAACCTCCATACTGTTCTCCATAGTGACTGTATCAATTTACATTCCCACCAACAGTGCAAGAAGGTTCCCTTTTCTCCACACCCTCTCCAGCATTTATTGTTTGTAGATTTTTTGATGATGGCCATTCTAACTGTTGTGAGGTGATACCTCATTGTAGTTTTGATTTGCATTTCTCTAATGATTAGTGGTGTTGAGCATTCTTTCATGTGTTTGTTGGCAATCTGTATATCTTCTTTGGAGAAATGTCTATTTAGGTCTTCTGCCCATTTTTGGATTGGGTTGTTTGTTTTTTTTTTACATTGAGCTGCATGAGCTGCTTGTAAATTTTGGAGATCAATCCTTTGTCAGTTGCTTCATTTGCAAATATTTTCTCCCATTCTGAGGGTTGTCTTTTCATCTTCTTTATGGTTTCCTTTGCTATGCAAAAGCTTTTAAGTTTCATTAGGTTCCATTTGTTTATTTTTGTTTTTATTTCCATTTCTCTAGGAGCTGGGTCAAAAAGGATCTTGCTGTGATTTATGTCATAGAGTGTTCTCCCTATGTTTTCCTCTAAGAGTTTGATAGTGTCTGGCCTTACATTTAGGTCTTTAATCCATTTTGAGTTTATTTTTGTGTATGTGTTAGGGAGTGTTCTAATTTCATTCTTTTACATGTAGCTGTCCAGTTTTCCCAGCACCACTTATTGAAGAGGCTGTCTTTTCTCCATTGTATATTCTTGCCTCCTTTATCAAAGATAAGGTGACCATATGTGCGTGGGTTTATCTCTGGGCTTTCTATCCTGTTCCATTGATCTATATTTCTGTTTTTGTGCCAGTACCATACTGTCTTGATTACTGTAGCTTTGTAGTATAGTCTGAAGTCAGGGAGCCTGATTCCTCCAGCTCCATTTTTCTTTCTCAAGACTGCTTTGGCTATTCGGGGTCTTTTGTGTTTCCATACAAATTGTGAAATTTTTTGTTCTAGTTGTGTGAAAAATGCCATTGATAGTTTGATAGGGATTGCATTGAATCTGTAGATTGCTTTGGGTAGTAGAGTCATTTTCACAATATTGATTCTTCCAATCCAAGAACATGGTATATCTCTCCATCTGTTGGTATCATCTTTAATTTCTTTCATCAGTGTCTTATAGTTTTCTGCATACAGGTCTTTTGTCTCCTTAGGTAGGTTTATTCCTAGATATTTTATTCTTTTTGTTGCAATGGTAAATGAGAGTGTTTCCTTAATTTCTCTTTCAGATTTTTCATCATTGGTGTATAGGAATGCAAGAGATTTCTGTGCATTAATTTTGTACCCTGCAACTTTACCAAATTCATTGATTAGCTCTAGTAGTTCTCTGGTAGCATCTTTAGGATTCTCTATGTATAGTATCATGTCATCTGCAAACAGTGACAGCTTTACTTCTTCTTTTCCGATTTGGATTCCTTCTATTTCTTTTTCTTCTCTGATTGCTGTGGCTAAAACTTCCAAAACTATGTTGAATAATAGTGGTGAGAGTGGGCAACCTTGTCTTGTTCCTGATCTTAGTGGAAATGGTTTCAGTTTTTCACCATTGAGGATGATGTTGGCTGTGGGTTTGTCATATATGGCCTTTATTATGTTGAGGTAAGTTCCCTCTATTCCTACTTTCTGGAGGGTTTTTATCGTAAATCGGTGTTGAGTTTTGTCGAAAGCTTTTTCTACATCTATTGAGATGATCATATGGTTTTTATCCTTCAGTTTATTAATATGGTATATCACATTGATTGATTTGCATATATTGAAGAATCCTTGCATTCCTGGGATAAACCCCACTTGATCATGGTGTATGATCCTTTCAATGTGCTGTTGGATTCTGTTAGCTAGTATTTTGTTGAGGATTTTTGCATCTACATTCATCAGTGATATTGGCCTGTAGTTTTCTTTGTTTGTGACATCTTTGCCTGGTTTTGGTATCAGGGTGATGGTGGCCTCGTAGAATGAGTTTGGGAGTGTTCCTCCCTCTGCTATATTTTGGCAGAGTTTGAGAAGGATAGGTGTTAGCTGTTCTCTAAATATTTGATAGAATTCACCTGTGAAGCCATCTGTTCCTCGGCTTTTGTTTGTTGGAAGATTTTTAATCACAGTCTCAATTTCAGTGCTTGTGATTGGTCTGTTTATATTTTCTATTTCTTCCTGGTTCAGTCTCAGAAGATTGTGCCTTTCTAAGAATCTGTCCATTTCTTTCAGATTGTCCATTTTATTGGCATAGAGTTGCTTGTAGTAATCTCTCATGATCCTTTGTATTTCTACAGTGTCAGTTGTAACTTCCCATTCTGTGGGTTGTCTTTTCATTTTGTTTGGTGTCTTCTTGAATACCTGCCTTAACAAGAAGCTTACTGCCGCTCATAATATCCTAGTCTGTTGGTAGATTAAACTTGGGGAGTTCACAGTGTAAGAAGATTCTTTTCCCCATCAAGATGAAATCTGTTTCCTTGCCTTCCCACCCCTGGTCCTTGGTTGGTCCTTAGGAGCTGCATGGCACAGTTCCTCAGGTAGCCGGTCAGGCTCGGAGGCAGTTTTCTTGACTCCATGACTCTCTCCTCTCCCTCTTCTCTTCCAGGAACAAAAGGCTGTTTTTTGTTTTTTGGGGTTTTTTTTTCCTACTGGGAATAATAAATCCCAGTTACAGCTAGAGAGGCCAAAGATAATCCTTCAACATCTTCTCTTGAACAGGTTCACCTGACAGTTTTAAACATTAAGCTCCTTTAGGGCAAGAATATTTGTTGGATGAGTGGAGATTCAGTGAGTGAAGTGTGGCTGAGGTGGGGTGGGGTGTGTGTGTGTGTGTGTGTGTGTATACGCACAAGTGTGTACGCTCCTTGCCGTTGGTGCCAGAGGTGAGTATCCAGCATGACCTATACTGACTGATAGCTGAATGGAATTCTCTTCCCCACTTAAAAATAAAACATGGTCTTGACCAGAGAGAAAAGTGAAAGAGTATGGCTGTCATGTCTTCATCAAAGATCTCTAGGAAAGGCTCAAATATCCTTTGCTGAGCAGTAAGCTCTATTCTCCCTATTTTGACAGACCTACAAGTTCTGTGCCATGCGTTCTCCTGGCACTTGGACTTTGTAAACAAAACAGTAAAAACTAAAGTTATCCTTTTGTTTCACAAACACCTGTCCCTGACCTTGAATGCCTTCAAGTTAATGAGAAAATGATGCCCTGGGAACCCAGAGGTGTGGGCTCTGTGTGGGAAGTTAATGTAGTTGGGCTCCCAGTGGGGGCTGTGGGCACTACAGGGCAGACTCATTCCTGCGATGGTGTCATTTCCAGGGGCAATAGGGTTCTCCTCAGCTGAGCGGGGGCTGGCCATGCCATCATCGTTATTATTATTTTTTGGCCATCACATTATGATGGCTGTGTTGTGCCTTTGTAACTCATGGCATTTTCTCTTCCAGACAGAAGATGTGGAGGGGAGCTAGGTGATTTCACTGGATACATCGAATCCCCAAACTACCCAGGCAATTACCCTGCCAACACAGAATGTACCTGGACCATCAACCCACCCCCCAAGCGCCGCATCTTGATTGTGGTCCCTGAGATCTTCCTGCCCATAGAGGATGACTGTGGAGACTACCTGGTGATGCGGAAAACTGGTGCGTCTCACCTGTCTGCTCCCCTCCCCTTCTGAGGCCAGCTGGAAAGCCTGATGGCACGCTGCCTGGCTTTATAATTTAAAACATTTTTTATTGAAGTATAGTTGATTTACAATATCATGTAAGTTTCAGGTGTACAGCACAGAGATTCAGTCATATATATGTGTGTGTGTGTGTATATATATATATATGTATATATATTCTTTTTCAGATTTTTTTCCCTTATAGCTTATTACATAATATTGAGTATAGTTCCCTGTTCTATACAGTAGGTCCTTGTTGGTTGTGCCTGGCTTTAAATGGGAGAAGCCGGCCGAGAATGCCACCTCGTATTAGAACAGAGATGGGACATGAGTTTCTAGAGTTTGCCAAGAAAACAAAATTTAGACAAAAATCACAGGTTGAGGCCTCCTATTGAACCCTAGAGGAAGCGATCCTGCAGGTCAGTCTTCCCTTTGTGCTCACTGGGAACCCTCTTCCATAAGGACACAGAGTGTCAGTGAAGCTCATGCAGGGCTGACTTCAGGACCCCAGACACTTGCCTCACCCTGGGAAGCAACTCATGGCTTAGGGATTGACCAAGACCAAGGGCATGGTCCAGCCAGGAGGGACCCGCCTCCCATCCTGATGCATGACCCAGTGTCCATAAAAAGATACTGTCATCAACGCAGCTTAGAGACAGTGTCATGAGGGGGCTCTGCCTGGATCTGAATCCCAGCTCCACCTCTTATTAGTTCTGTGATCTTGGGAACACATTCGGGAACTTTCTTTGCCTCAGAGTGCTCATCTGTTAAAATGGGGATAATAATAGTTGCTACCTCATAGGGTTATCATGAGGAATAAATGCATTTTTATTTGTAAAGCACTTAGAATAATAATGACACATGGGGCTACTACATAAGTATTTGCCATTCTTATTAGTGGTTACAATGTCTGAAGTCAGGTGTGGGTTTGAATCCTGATTTTTCCACATACTGGCTGTGTGACCCTGGGCAAGTAATTAATTTCTCCGTAAGTGAGATAACCACTGCACCAACTTCCTCTGGTTTTGGGGGGTGGGGGTTAAGTGAGATAAAGTCCATAAAGTGCAGAGCACACCGCCTGGTCTAAGGAACCATGCAGTGAATGGCGGAGATTATTACCAGGTTACAGCAGGTTGGCCCTGCAATGTGAGGGCCCTGACCTCAGCTCCTGCAGTGAGTGCTGCAGCCTGGGCTGCTGCTGCTTGCCAGCCATGGGCCTTGCAGTTAGCCTTCCCTGGGGCCCACATTCACAACTGTGGCCCTTACGAGGACTCAGCTGGTCCTGAAGAGCCCTTGTACATAACTTGTTTTGTGGTGTGAGTATTTGAAAAGATGAGTGTTCATTGTCTGCAGGCTCAGTGATGAGTCTTGAACCCTATCCCCTCCAACTTCCCTTGGCAGCTTCGTCCAATTCTGTGACAACGTATGAAACCTGCCAGACCTACGAACGCCCCATCGCCTTCACCTCCAGATCCAAGAAGCTGTGGATTCAGTTTAAGTCCAATGAAGGGAACAGCGCCAGAGGGTTCCAGGTCCCGTATGTGACATACGATGGTAAGCACTGTGAAGCTCAGGCTGCAGCACGCGTAAGAAGGTTCTCTGCTTTGAACAGAATCAACTCCTGGGCCAGCTGGTAGACTGCTGACAAGCACGCATGCTCAGAAAGGCAGGCAGGATACGGAGAAAGGACATTGCTGACTCACAGGTGCCAAGTTTTAAACAGGCATTTGGGGACACTGACTGCAAGGATGAAGAGATGTTTAGAAAGTAAATAAAAGTGAGCATAGCTTTGTGGGTCAGAACATGGGCGATGGAGTCAGCCAGGTTGGGTTTAATCTCTTCTGCAACTTTGTGGATGTTACTTACCATCTCTAGGCTTCATTTTCTCAGTGTGTAAATAAGGATAATCGTTAGACTTAATGTGAGAGTTCAATAGGATAATCCGTAAAGGACTTGGTGCAGTGCCTGGCACATAGGAAATACTCGATAAATATTAACTTACTACAACTGCAGCTTTTTTTATACAGAATCCTAGGGAATGAGGAAAAAGACCTGAGTTCTGGTCTTGTCTCTGCCACTAACTTGCTGTGTAACTTTGGGCAAGTTAGATGACTTCTCTGGTTTCATTTTCTTCTTGTTAAACGAAGGGGTGGCCTGTGTGAGCCCTGGGGCCCTACCAAGCTCTGAGACTTGGGTGACAAACATTTACTAGGAACACAAAATGAACTGGACCTTGTCCTGGAGGACCTCATAACCTAGCGGGGAAAGAGTTATCTGTTCATCATGAACTTATTCATTCATCCATGCCACAAATATTTAATGAGCATCTAGTATGCCAGGTATTGGGTGAGGTGCTGGAGACAACACGGTTAGTGACAGAGATACAAAAAAGAATATGGTGTCATAGATGCTACAACGGGGCAGGTACAAGGCTCTGTGTGAGACAGAAAAAGGGGCAGCCATTCATTTTGCATGGGTTTTTGGAAAGAATAGAGCAAAGTCTCAAGAGATTTGGGTCTTGAAAGAATATGTAAGTTTTCTTATAAATGGGAGGAAGAACATTCAGGAAAAGGAAATGACATAGGCCAAAGAATGGAGTACCTGGCGTGTTGGGGACTAATGATTTGGCCAGTTGGTAGAGTGCATGGGGCTCAGCAGTGAGAGATGAGATTACAAGCAGGTGGGGTTAGGCTATGAAGAGTCTCGAATGCCAAGCTCAGAAGGGTGGACCTAATCTTATAGGGAGCCACTGAAGGTTTTTAGACAGACAGGTGTGAAAAGTAGGTGTTTTGGAAAGACGATATTCTATGGAGTTCCTAAAAACACCTCACATAGTTTATTTCTAACATGTGACAAACTCTAGAATCATCATCCTGGTGCCTGAAACCATGTCAAACACTAAGACAAGGGCCCTTAGTATCAGACTCCTAGGTGGACACACATGGCTCCCAGGTGGCTCTGCTGGGATTCAGAGCATCTTATCTCCCCAAAGGCAGCCAGCCAACAACCTCCCCCATCTAGGATCAGGAAGGAGCCAAAAAGCCACAGAGACTCCAGAACAAATGTCACCAAAGCTCACACATTTTAGTCAGGCTGTTCGCAACTCTGTGACACATGAAAACGTCTTGATTTTTTTCTTTAATTCAAATAAAGGGTTGTAGCTTGAACCAGGGGAAATGACATATAACCCTGGTTAAGCCCACAAGAGTGTGTCTGAAATGTATGGACACCAAGGAGAGAAGAGAGGGTGTGGGTGGGATGAATTGGGAGATTGGGATTGACATATATACACTAATATGTATAACATAGATAACTAATGAGAACCTGCTGTATAGCACAGGAAACTCCACTTCGCTGTACAGTAGAAACTAACACAACCCCAATTAAAAAAAAAAAAAAAGAGTGTCACAGCAGAAAATAATTGAAAACTGCTGTTTTGGCTGTGCAGAAGCCTTTCAGGTCTTCCCCAGAGCCTATTTAATTTTTTCTTTCAACCTATATTTCAGACAGTTTTGATATCTGGTTCCAAGCCCAGAAGAATAGCAGTCACATTGAGAAGGGGCAGCTGAGGCTGCTACAGACTAGCCCACTGGCCTGGAGAGCAGGGAGCACTGTGGCTGCGGCCAACACGTGCTGAGCTTATGAGGACCAGGCATATGCCAAGTGCCCTTGACACGGCACTTTCCTCACAGCCACCCATACAGTGGACGTGACTCTCCTAGGAGATTTTACAGATGAGGCCACTCTGGCTTAGAGATTTAAGTAACTGCCTGAGAGCACAGCAGGACAAAGTTGCAGGGGTCTTTGGGACTCCTGAGTTCTTACCTACAACACTGGAGTGCTTTTCTCATGACAGATGGAGCAAGTGAGGAGACACAGTAGTTCTTTTTTTATATAAATTTATTTATTTATTTAGTTTTGGCTACACTGGGTCTTCGTTGCTGCATGCGGGCTTTTCTCTAGTTGCAGTGAGCCGGGGCTACTCTTCGTTGTGGTGTGCAGGCTTCTCATTGCGGTGGCTTCTCTTGTTGTGGAGCACGGGCTCTAGGCACATGGGCTTCAGTAGTTGTGGCACAGGCTCAGTAGTTGTGGCTCGCGGGCTCTAGAGTGCAGCCTCAATAGTTGCGGCGCATGGGCTTAGTTGCTCCGCAGCATGTGGGATCTTCCCGGACCAGGGCTTGAACTCATGTCTCCTGCATTGGCAGGCGGATTCTTAACCACTGTGCCCGACACTGGGGAGCCCGACACTGTAGTTCTTAAAAGCGGAGGAAAGATTTTTTAAAAAGACGGTGGTTTGTAAGCATTTGGGATAGTGGCAAACAGCTCTCTAGAACAGTGACAGGCATTCCTAATGGTGAACTCCTCATCAAAAGGAGCTAATTCTCTGAGGTAGAGACTCTGCAGCAGAGGAATTCAAGATTTAAAAAAAAAAATGGTACCCTTATTCATATTTTATAGATTTTGTATTCACGAAAATGAAAGGATAAGAAGAAAGAAACCACATGAATAGAGGACCAGCGATATTGTACATGTATTAAATTAGTAATTATGAGTATTATCCTATGAATTTCCATTTCCCATCACTTGACCAGGAGAAACTTTTCCTCCCACACAGTTCCAGTGATGTTCTTATGATTTGTTTGGATTTGTTGCACATGATATGCATACAAAGAGGCATTCTTTTCTGCCTGGAATTTAAAAACGATTGTTTTGCATATGCTTGATTTGAATTATGACTGTAGGAAATAGGCTAGACTTTGAAATGCTACTGATGCCTCAAGGAAGATGAGGGCTAAGAGTTGAGCAGCATGAAGGTCACTGGTGACCCCGACAAGCAGTTTTGGAGGAGTGGTGGGGGCCAGAGTTGACTGGAATGGGTGTGAGAGAGAAGGAAAGGAATCGAATTGGAGATAGTGAGTGCTGACAATTCTTTCAAGGAGTTTTGCTACAAAGGGGAGCAGAGACGTGGGATGGAAGCTGGAGGGAGAAATGAGATCTAGAGAGGGTTTTTTTAAAAAAAAATTGGAGACACAACAGCATGTTTGCATGCTGATGTGAAAGACCAGCAGAGAGAAAATTTCATCACGTAGGAAAGGAAGGGCAGAACTAGTGGAACAATGTCCTTGATTTGGTGAGAGAAGATGGAGCTGGTAAGCAAAGTGGAGGGATGGGTCTTGGCTGGATGTACAGAGGTTCATCTGAGGGAGGAAGAGGAGAGATGGGTGCAGACGCTGGTGGGTGAGAGGAGGTGGTGGATGAGTCCATGGAAGTCCTCTCTGATTGCCTGCTTAGTATCAGAGGGGTCATTGTTCTGCTGGCAGCTACAGAAGGGGCATTTCTCAGAACCTTATTTGAAAAATGAAAGAGTCAGCTTGGAAAGAACTAAACCATACAAATGCAAAATATGTCCTTTATTCAAACAGAGGACTACCAGGAACTCATTGAAGACATAGTTCGAGATGGCAGGCTCTACGCATCAGAGAACCATCAGGAAATACTTAAGGTGAGTATGTACCCGAGGGGGCCACGGCAGTCACCCACAGGGCTCGCCAAGCACCACCAAGGAAGGGTTTCCTCTTGCTACCTTTCAGACACTGAGCCTGCTCTGGGCTGAGGTCAGTTTTATATCTTCACCAGACTTAGTTTTTTTAAAAAAAAACTCAAGGAGCCATTTGTAGTGTTGTCAAATAAAGTTGTATTTTTTAATTTGGAAATGTGTGGAGGAGCAGTGGGAAACTTGTTTATCAGAAATCCAAGCCAGCGGCAACTCATGTTTCCATGTTCATTCTCCAAATAGTTGAAGATTCTTGGCTCCTTGCTCATCCTTCAAGCCTGAAGTCCACCAAATTTTAGATACTTATAAGTATAAATAAACACTTGCCATATCACTAACGCAATAAATATTCCCCAAATTCCAAAGTTATCACGTGGTTTAGAAAAACAATTTTTTACATATTAAATTTTTAAAATAAAAGTAATATGTGCTCTTTATAGATATTTAGGAAACAAAAATTGGGGGAAAAAAGATAAAAATCAGAGGAAACAATTTTCACAAAGTGTTTTTCAGCTGATCAACCTACCGCCTAACAGTGGGACATTATAGTTCCATTGGCAAAATGTCATAATGTTAAAATATTTTGGCCCAGTAACAAAATTCTGTTCTTTTCAGGATAAGAAACTGATCAAGGCTCTGTTTGACGTTCTGGCCCACCCCCAGAACTATTTCAAGTACACGGCCCAGGAGTCCCGGGAAATGTTTCCAAGATCCTTCATCCGATTGCTCCGTTCCAAAGTGTCCAGGTTTCTGAGGCCTTACAAATGAGCCTGCCCACGTGCCACTCAGCACAGCACTGGGCTGTGGGCTGGTGGAACACAGCGATCTGCTTCTGCAGCCAGCATAGCCGGATAACGCTGCCTCTAGTAGCAGTGGCTGGTTAGAGTTCAATTTTTCTAGATAATACAGATATTTTGGTAAATTGAACTTGGTTTTTCTTTCCCAGCATTGTGCATGTGGACTGAGAATGGCTTTGAGTCTTACTCGCTTCTCATTGCTGTGGGCACATGTCTTGGATATGTCAAGGGCTGGCCGAGCTGGACTTCAGTCAGCTCAGGTGAGACTCACGTGTCCTTCTTGGTCCTCAGTCCTCCTTGAGGGGGCTGCCTTGTCTGAGACTTCAGCTTCTTCCAGCATAGCCCTCCCTAAGAGAGCCCTCTGCATTCAGGTGTCGGCTCCGACCAGGCAGAGCAGGAAAGGGGGGAGGAAGGGAGGGAGAGTCCTCCAGGCGTCATCTACCCACCCGGGACCTGGGAGGACTCGGTGACTCCACCGCCTTCTCCAGCCTGTGTGACCTAAGTTTGATCCCAGAAGCTTGAGTCCTAAGCAGTGATCACTAAAAATTACTTACAGCAGAAAGAATTAGAAATATAAAGGTAGAAACTAAGCACTTCCACAGACATCATAATGTAGACCTATCGAGGGCCTTCCCTGTTGCCAGTTTCCACCTCAGAGCAAATGCACAGTGCTTGTCTTACACCTTCAGCTGTGCCTTCAGGGCACCACTCTTCTGGGTGCTGCGGTAGAGCCTGGAGACTTCAGACAGGATGTGATCTCCTCGATGGATGAGAATCCATCCATCATGAAAAGGAGATTTCACACACCCCGAGTCAATACCGCCAAGGGTTCTCCTTCCTCCGTGGGCTTCCCAGCACAGGGCATGCGAGGTCCAGGTGCGACGTGGTACAGACCAGCCTGTCATGTCGCCAAGCTCAGAGCCTGACTGGGGTCCAAGGGCACGGGCTGCACGGCTCAGGGTGGTCTCAGGCCCTTAATGGTCACCCACTGCCGGAAGCACACAAATCCCGGCCTCTCAGTACCGCAGAATCATCTCACTTTCTCTCGGCACAGTGGGACCTCACAGTCACTTTCTCCCACAGGAATTTGATTTTTCAATGTTATTGAATTTTTAAAAATTGAAATCCACAGGCAAAGATCTCATTACAGTGAATAAAAAAGACTTCTATCAAACAAGCTGCCATTTCCCTAATGAATGGCCTGACTACACACAACCATAGTGTTTTATTTCAGTAGCAAACTAACTCTGCACACAATCAATTCTCTACACCAAAGTACCAAAAAAAAAAAAAAAAGATTAACAAATAGTTTTGAAGAAAACAAAGATTATTTCATTTATTGCTGAATTCCCTTTTCACCTCAGTGTTTTGTTTTTTAACCTATTAATAACATTGAGTTTTTAAAAGCCCTAATCAAACTTTAAAAAAATTATTCGGATGGTCCTAAATACCCATTTCTAAGTCTCTCTTCAAAAATTTGAGCATCTTCGTTTTAAAAAATAATCATTAATACAAGTACTTGGAATTGGTGATGCCGGAACTTGGCCTACATTTCTGAGTCTGACCCTAAGATGAAAATTCAAATGTAATATAACGTGAGTTAATGACCTGACCGATGGCAGCAGAACTGCGCCACCCCGTCCAAGCATGTTAGTAACTTTGTCCTTAGGACTGTCTGATTCTGTATTGCTGGTTTCACAAGAAGGCTAGGGATGGCAGTACACCGGGGGTTGGAAGGAGGCTGCATAAACCTGGTCTCTGTGAAGCATCCTCCAGGAGCTGGGCCATGCATGAGCCACTGAGGCCCTCCTGAAGCTTCCTCTCTATACCCATCAACCACTCTGAGAGACTCTGTGGTCCCGTTGGAAGACTGGGTGGCAGGGGCTACTGTTGCTACCTGTTAAATCAATAAAAATTATCAAACATCTGCTCTTTGCCAGGCACTGTTCTAGGTCCTAGAGATGCACAGTGACAGGACAGAGAAGGTCTTGTCATTTTAGAGGGAGGAGACAATGAACAAATCAACACGGAAAGTATCAGCTAATAGTAAGTGCTATGTTGAAAATTAAAATAGGTTAATATAACTGATGATGGTGTGGCTTCTTTAAGTTTGGGAAATGTGGAGGTTTCTCTAGGTAAACGGTATTTCAACTGAAAAATAAATGGCAAGAAGGAACCAGCCTTGGACAAATCAGGGGGAAGAACATTCCAGATAGAGGAAAGCCAGGTGCAAAGTCTGTCAGCCAGCAACAAGCATGTGTGTGGATCACAGACTAGTGAGAAGGCAAGTGGTATGAGATGAGGCCAGAGAACCGGACAGGGGCCAGAGCACACTGGGCTTTGGAATTCAGAATGAGGGGTGTGGGTTTAATTCTAAATGTGTCGTGAAGCTTTTGGAGGGGGTTTAAACAGAAAAGTGGGGTGATCTGATTTATGTTTTTAAAAGATAGCTCTGGTTACTGTATGAAGAATAGGTTTTAGAAAGCAGGAACGGAGGCAGAGAGCAGTTAACAAACTACTGCAACCAACCAAGCAGCCATCCAGTGAGAGATGAGGTTGTCTGGGTAAGGCGGGAGTAGTGGAGAGGAGAGAACAGAAGGATTCTGGACATGTTTTGGGAGAGAGTCACCAGAACTTGCTGATGATTGGGTGGAAGGGGAAGGGAAGGACAGCAACTGAAGGTGACCCCTAGTTGTCTGAATAACTGGTAGATGGAGAAGACTGCAGGGGGAGCAGGTTTGGGACATGTGACAATCTAAAAACCTGCCTACAAATTCTTTGATGCTCCTTCCATGCAAAGTTGGGGGCCTTTTGCCCCTCCCCTTGAACCTGGGATCTGTGACTGATTAACCAATCTTATATGGCAGAAGTAACATTTTACTAGTTCCTGGGCCCAGGACTTAAGATACTGGCAATTTCCACTTTGTCTTCTTGTGAAACTCACTGGGACTTCAGTCACCATGCCTTGAGGAAGCCACAGCAGCTTGTGAAGAGAAACCAAGCCCTCCCAACCCCCCCACAGCCCAGCTGACTCCCAGGTGACAGCTGGCAAAACTTGCCAGCTCACCTTAGAAATGGATTCTCCAGCTGATGCTTCACTGAGCAGTACCCGTTGAGCCGTACCAAAATGACAGACTTGTGAGCAAAATCAATGATTATTGTTGTTTTAGTCACTAGGCTTTGGGTGCTTTCTTATGCAATAATAAGACACTGGAAAAGAAGAGAAGATCAAGAGTTTAATTTTGGCCATTCTAAGTATGACATGTCTATTAGGTATCCAAATAAAGAGTTCAAATAGGCAACTGGTTCTATGAAGTCCCAGGAGCGCTCAGGGCTGGAATATTAATTTTAATGTCACAGAATAAAGAATGAGACAGGTTGAGGTCACCTGGGAAAAGTATGTAGATAAAAGACCAGTCAACTCTGAATTCTGGGGTTCCCTGTGTGGCCACAGGGACAGAACTTACAGGAGCTGTTGATGAAGTAAACAGGAAGAGGTCAGAGCTGAGCTTTGCCTTCCTTCCACGAGAACAAGTTTTGTGGTAGAACTCTGAGTGGGAGAGGAATCTGTACACGTCCTTCCCTCCAGCTGTGGATATTGTTCTTGAGCCATTTACTGAAGTGCTGCTTTTATGGCTTTAGCCACGTTTCCCTTGAGCTTCCAATGCTAATAAAAGAGTGCTTGCCTTTTCACACTAACAGATGATTATCTTCACTTTGGAAAATTGCTTCCTCTGAATCATTCTCTGAGCTGTTGAGTGTGTCATCTGTAGACACTCACTGGATTTAGGTTTGCAGGTGATTGTATAATTGTCATGTGGAAACTTGGGAAAGGCAGCAGCTGCACCACACAGAGCAAGGAATTGTGGATCTCTGCAGGAAGATGCACCAGGGCTGCTGCCTGCTGCCCACCACTGCAGACTGCTGCAGCCAGTGGGCCTGTGCACCGGGAAACCCCGGGCTCCCTCCTGTGCCCCTCGATCTCCTCCTCAACTCAGAAGACATGCCTGTTACTGGGGCTGTCAGTATCTCTGCTTCTTTTCACGCAGGAGGATGGGTCCCAGGAGCCTTACCCAAGTCTACATCACTCTTAGTATTTGGGAGGCACATGGATTAGGTGAGGCTGGAGTAAAGCAGTTCCTCACCAAGTCAAGGGAGCCTTGTTACCTGTGGCCTTCTTGCTAGGCAAGCCATCAGCTGCCTCCAAATCCAGGTCCTGGGCGTTGCCACTAGGAGCCCATCCACAGGAAATTAGAAGCCTTGTAGAGGCTTCCTCCCTGTGTCATCTTCTACTCCAGGGGCTTGTGAACCCAGCTCAGGGGTGTCCTGGATATTTGTGGTACCTGCTTCCTTCTCCCTTCAGGCAGTCCTGATCAGCCTACAGGAGACCAACAGCAGGGGCCTGATGGCCCAGCAAGGCTGCTCCTGTGATTGACAACTCTAAAGACATAACTACTCAGCAGGGATCACTTTCCAGAGAACACAGTAGGATTGAAATAGATTTAGAAAGTGAAACCACTCATTCACAGGCAGGTTGCTCTAGCTGAATAAAAGGGATACAAATTAAACCCACCTACTATAAACAATGATCTTAACTCAGCATTGCTTGGTTTTCAGAGTATCTCATTAGTATCTCTCATTAGTAACTAGACCTTAGTTACTAATAATTCTTTGTTATGTGTTTGCTCATTCATTCATTTATACAACATATTTACTGAGGGCTTACAAAGTGCTAGGTATTCAGGAACTGGTGATCCTGTAATGAGCAAAATGCTGTTGTGGAGTTTAGATTCTAGTTGGGGGGAGACAGAAAATAAACAAACATATAGTAAAGTCAAGTGTGATAACTGCTATAAAGAAAATTAAAAAGGGTGAAAAGATAAAAGAGTATGAGGAGGTGGTGGGAGGGAGCTGCTACTCTAGATAGGGTGAGCTCATCATTGGAATCATGAATCCAGCCCCCTCCCAGGGCACTGGCTCCTTAAACCAAGCCTGGCAGCACTGGCCCTGGCAAGTTCCTCTACCCACCCAGCAGGAACTTGACAGTTTGGCTCAGGCCAGGCTGACCAAAGCTCCAGCTTGTGAACAAGCCATTTTGCAATTCCTAGAACAGATGCCACCTAGTGGTTGTAAATGGAATCCACCTGTGTTTCAGTCATCCCACTGCCTTGGAGCTTAAGTGACCTTGGAGCTTAAATGCTCATAATTCAAGACAAAATGTTACCAATGGGATGTTGGGGACTAGGGCTGTGGTTTGACAACTGATTGCATGTTTTTTCAAACAGCCCTCGGAATGTATCTGTTTAGATCTTTTCCTTCCCTCTGCCTGGCCTAATGACTAATGACCAGGTGAGAAGTCATTGATCTTCAGGTCCTTTCAAACTATCAACAATTCTCTGAATCACATCCATGTCCAAAGACACACACACACACACACACACATACACACACCCCACATTCATTCATTCATTGATTGTTATGGTCTCGGCACCATGCTAGTCTGGATACATATTCCTGAGACAGGAGGAAAACGGACTTGAAAGAATGGGGGGGGGGGGCTTCCCTGGTGGTGCAGTGGTTAAGAATCCACCTGCCAATGCATGGGACACAGGTTCGAGCCCTGGTCCAGGAAGATCCCACATGCCGCGGAGCAACTAAGCCTGTGCACCACAACTACTGAGCCTGTCCTCTAGAGCCCGCGAGCCACAACTACTGAAGCCTGCACACCTAGAGCCCGTGCTCCACAACAAGAGAAGCCACTGCAATGAGAAGCCCATGCACTGCAACGAAGAGTAGACCCCGCTCGCGGCAACTATAGAAAGCCCACACACAGCAACGAAGACCCAACACAGCCAAAAATAAATTAAAAAAAAAAAAATGAGGGGGAACACTCAGTCGCAAATTATAATCTTGTGTAATTTTCACCACGTGTTGTTTCAAGAGCTAACACACCCCACTGACTTGGAGTGTCTTCTGATCCTATATTTTATCCTAGGACTGAAGGATAACTTTGAGGCATAGTTTGGAGTTTTCTGTCTTTTCCTTGTGCAGCGCAAAAAGCAGAAATACAAACCTACCTCAAATCTGAGCTTTGGTGCTATGTTTGCCTTATTATACACACTTTGTGGATGAAAAAAAATTAATAGTTTCTGAGCAGAAAATGGAACCAATGCCCCAGGGAGGATAGACCCAGCAATGTGTTACTGACACACTCATGGCCAGCAGAAGAGTGTGGTGGTAAAGAGTGTGAGCTTGTGGTGAACCCTGGCCGGGCCTGCTGGGCTCAGCCCTCTGCAGCCTTGTGTGTAACTCACTGTGCGTGACCACAAACTGGTCATCGTTACACAGTGCCAGTGCAGCTGCAGTAAATGATGCCTGTCCATTGCATAAAACTGTGGACAGTACAGCCAGATGGTAATGGTGGCAAAGGAAAAATATGTGCTCAGAATCCCAATGTTAGGTCCAGGTGACTTGGCTTGAGGAAGGCAGCTTTTAGCAGCCACATCAGGCACCAAAGCTGAAGTTTTGAGTGATGTGGGTGCAACTATAAGAGGCTTGGTAAACCCTCACTCGGGGTTTCCAACGAGGAACTAAGGGGACTCAAGCAGCATGACTCACCCAATATTCCCCCTCTCAGTATTCCTAATGTACTTTTCTGAGAATGCATTCTTTCTGTTTATCTTAGTGAAAGATTTCTCAAAGATTTATGTTTCATAATGTTCATTTTCTCCAAGACTCCCATTATGTCCTTTGCAGTACCTGGATTTGTATCCCAGCTCTGCCACTTAATAGCTGTGTGACCTTGCACAAGTTACTTGACCTCTCTGTGCCTCAGTTTCCTCATATAGTAAAATAAAGAAAAAGATAGTACTTACTGGATAGGGTTGTTGTGAGAATAAATGAGTTCACACATGGAAAACTCTTAGAAAACTACCTGGAATGTAGTATGGGCTCAATAAATGTTAACTATCATCATCATTATCATCTTCCACCACTTCAGACTAGAGAAGTTAAATCCAAGATACATTTTAAAAATGGGTTTGTACTCTGCTAGTTTCTCCCATTTCACTGAAATAGAGAATCCTTTAGTTTCAGGCTTTCTAGTAGGATGTGTTCTAGGACCAGAAGAATTGGAGCTTGAAGTAGGAATGAAAGGCCATAATGCCTGACTTGGGTTCTTCCACAGGACCTTCTGAAAACCCCTATCCTCCTGAGCTGGAAAGGAGAAGTGTGTTCTTCCAATCTCCTAAGACTATCTCTCTCAGATCAGAAACAGCACCCATATACAGAGACCTGTCAATCCATCATCTTTCCTTATTTCCAGTCCTCAGCCTCTGATGTGTGAAGATGGCAATACATCTCCTTGCTGAGCTCAGAGTCACACATTCTTCAGAGCTGCTCATCTCAGGTTTGATGTTTCCAGCATGATGAAATCCAACCTTTGACCCCAGAGAGGCAGTGCTCAGGGCCATAGGCAGGTAAGGCCAATGAACACACTCACTTTGTCAGGGTGTGAATTCAGGTTCCAAAAATGAGTAATTTGCATGAGGCTTGTGGTCAGTGGGACAAGTCCCTGATGAGACAGGAGGACATAGGCCTGGCCAAGGTGGGTCTGACCATCATGTGCCTCAAAGAGCACAGAACTCAAAGCGAAATGTGCTAGTGGAGTGTAGACAGTCTGAAAAGAGAGAATTTCATCTTTTTTTTTTGACTTAAGACAGAATTTTATTCCGTTATGGTTTTCCTTAGTTTGAAGCGATCTTTATGGTATGTGAAATACCTGCTTGAGAGTCTATCCTGTGTTTACTTTTTTTTTTGACATTCCTTATGGATCCCTTATATCACTGACATTTATTTTTTCGTATATTTCAACATTTTTATATATTCAATAGAAGATGTATGTTTTTTCACAAGTATTCCACATCGATCCTGCCATGCTATTGCACTTTCATTGAGTTTGAAACTGAATGCATTCAGGGACTTCCCTGGCGGTCCAGTGGTTAAGACTCCGTGCTTCCACTGCAGGGGGCGTGGGTTTGATCCCTGGTCGGGGAACTAAGATTCAGCATGCCGCACAACCAAAAAAAAAAAAAAAAAAAAATTTGAATGTGTCCATGGGACTCATTTTGGGCAATGAAATGTGTGTCACTGTTGGTCACCCAAGAGAGGCTTGGGTCCCTTCTAGATTGACATTTTGAGAAAACAGCATGTGCTTCACCACACTCTCTTTTCCATATTGAGGATGGAGTAGAGTGGTGCCTCCTGCCCACCTTCAAACAACATGCGGCAGAACCAAAAAGCAAGTCTTCATTGCGTCACTGCAGCGTAACTGATAAACTTGAAAATTCTTTTTTTTTCAGTTATACTTATACATGTATCTATTCTTTTCAGATTCTTTTCCCATTTAGGTTATTACAGAGTATTGAGCAGAGTTCCCTGTGCTATACTGTAGGTCCTTATTGGTTATTTATTTTAAATATAGTAATGTGTACATGCCAATCCCAAACTTCCAATCCCAGTTATCTTTTTATTTCTCTAAAATTTATTCAAAGTTATTCACCTCACTGTTAATAAGATGTACAGTTAATGCTCTGTGCCAGTATTATTAGGCCTGCTCATTGCCGGCAATGGACTTTGAGAAAACCCATTTCCTGACACCCAAAAATTAAATTACTCTTTTCAAAACATACCTAACTCACAATACTTGCAAAAGTATTACATGCATTTAAACTCTAAAGTAGTTCTGTGTAGAGAATATCACTATAGTTTTGAGTGTATATGTGTGTGGGTGCTGATAATTTTGTATTTTCTTTGGGAGTGGAAAAGGAAAACAATTCAAGCTGAAAAAACTATTCTTAAATATTCATTTTTATAAGTTTTATTAAAGAATTTTGTTACACCATTGGGAAAAGAACTCCCACTGCTTTTTTAAAGAACATGAATGGGAGAGGGAAAAAAAAAGCCAGTAATTGTACAGTAAAGAAATCAAGCAATACCTTGATGAGATGATCAAAATTAACATCTTCTATAAAAGACAGATGGACAACATGTGGCTCCAGATGTGATACCCTGAGAGGAACATAACATCACCTACACAGTACTCAGACCAAGAATGCATAACCTCAATATCAATACAAGAAAACTGGATAAACACAAAATGAGAAATACTCCATTTTTTAAAAGGGAAGGGAAATAACTTTCACACCAAAGAAATTAAAAACTTTTGTGTTTCAAAGGACACCATCAAGAAAGTGAAAAGGCAGCCCATAGAATGGGGAAAAAATTTGCAAATCATATATCCGACGAGAGACTTAGAGTTAGAATATATTAAAACTCTTACAACTCAATAATAGATAACGCAGTTCAGAAGTGAGAAAATGATCTGAATAGATACTTTTCTAAAGAAGATAAACAAATGGCCAATAAGCACATGAAAAAGATGCTCAACATCTTTAGTCATCAGGGAAATGCAAATCAAAACCACAATGAGACATCATTTTACACCCACTAGGATGGCTATAATCAAAGAGACAAGCATAGGTGAGGATGCGGAGACGCTGGAAGCCTCATATATTGCTGGTAGGGATGTAAATGGAGCAGCCACTCTGGAAAACAGTTTGTTAGTTCTTCAACAGTTTAAACATAGAATTACCATGTAACCTAGCAATTCCACTCCAAGAGAAATGAAAACGTATGTCCATACAAAAACATGTACACAAAAGTTCACAGCAGCATTAGTCATGATAGCCAAAAGGTGGAAACAACTTAAATGCCCATCATTTGTTGAATGGATAAATGAAATGTGAGAAATCCATAAAATGGAGTAGTATTTGACATAAAAAGAAATGAAGTACTGATGCATGCTATAACATAGATGAACCTTGAAAACATGCTAAGTGAAAGAAGCCAGTCACAAAAGACCATATATTGTACAATTCTAGTTATATGAAATGTAACAAATCCATAGAGACAGAACCTGTAGATGACAGGTTGCCTAGGGCTGGAGAGTTTAGGAGGAAATGGGGAATGACTGCCCAAAAGAAATGGGTACATAGTTTCTTTTGGGATGATCAATATGTTCTAAAATTGATTGTAGTGATGGTTGCCCAGCTCTGTGAATATATTAAAAAACATTGAATTCTACTCTTTAAGTGGTAAATTGTATGGTATATGAATTATGTCTCAATGAAACAGTTATTTAAAAATTAGAAATGGAAAAGAAGAGTTACAACAGACACCGCAGAAATACAAAGCATCCTAAGAGACTACTACAAGCAACTCTATGCCAATAAAATGAGCAACCTGGAAGAAATGGACAAATTCTTAGAAAGGTATAACCTTCCAAGACTGAACCAGGAAGAAATAGAAAATATGAACAGACCAATCACAAGTAATGAAGTTGAAACTGTGATTAAAAATCTTCCAAAAAAAAAAAAAATCTTCCAACAAACAAAAGCCCAGGACCAGATGGCTTCACAGGTGAATTCTATCAAACATTTAGAGAAGAGCTAACACCCATCCTTCTCAAACTCTTCCGAAAAATTGCAGAGGAAGGAACACTCCCAAACTCATTCTATGAGGCCACCATCACCCTGATACCAAAACCAGACAAAGGTACTATAAAAAAATAAAATTACAGACCAATATCACTGATGAATATAGACGCAAAAATCCTCAACAGAATACTAGCAAACAGAATCCAACAACACATTAAAAGGATCATACACCATGATCAAGTGGGATTTATCGCAGGGATGCAAGGATTCTTCAATATACGCAAATCAATCAATGTGATACACCATATTAACAAATTGAAGAATAAAAACCATATGATCATCTCAATAGATGCAGAAAAAGCTTTTGACAAAATTCAACACCCATTTATGATAAAAACTCTCCAGAATGTAGGCATAGAGGGAACCTACCTCAATATAATAAAGGCCATATATGACAAACCCACAGCAAACATCATTCTCAATGGTGAAAAACTGAAAGCATTTCCTCTAAGATCAGGAACGAGACAAGGATGTCCACTCTCACCACTATTATTCAATATAGTTTTGGACGTCCTAGCTACGGCAATCATAGAAGAAAAAGAAATAAAAGGAATACAAATTGGAAAAGAAGAAGTAAAACTGTCACTGTTTGCAGCTGACATGATACTATACATAGAGAATCCTAAAGATGCCACCAGAAAACTACTAGAGCTAATCAATGAATCTGGTAAAGTTGCAGGATACAAAATTAATGCACAGAATTCTCTTGCATTCCTATACACTAATGATGAAAAATCTGAGAGAGAAATTCAGGAAACACTCCCATTTACCACTGCAACAAAAAGAATAAAATACCTAGGAATAAACCTACCTAGGGAGACAAAAGACCTGTATGTAGAAAACTATAAGACACTGATGAAAGAAATTAGAGATGATACAAACAGATGGAGAGATATACCACGTTCTTGGATTGGAAGAATCAATATTGTGAAAATGAGTATACTACCCAAAGCAATCTACAGATTCAATGCAATCCCTATCAAATTACCAATGGCATTTTTTACAGAACTAGAACAAAAAATCTTAAAATTTGTATGGAGACACAAAAGACCCTGAATAGCCAAAGCAGTCTTGAGAAAGAAAAACGGAGCTGGAGGAATCAGACTCCCTGACTTCAGACTATACTACAAAGCTACAGTAATCAAGACAATATGGTATGGGCACAAAACCAGAAATATAGATCAATGGAACAGGATAGAAAGCCCAGAGATAAACCCACGCACCTATGGTCAACTAATCTATGACAAAGGAGGCAAGGATATACAATGGAGAAAAGACAGTCTCTTCAATAAGTGGTGCTGGGAAAACTGAACAGCTGCATGTAAAAGAATGAAATTAGAACCTAACACCATACACAAAAATAAACTCAAAATGGATTAGAGACCTAAATGTAAGACTGGACACTATAAAACTCTTAGAGGAAAACATAGGAAGAACACTCTTTGACATAAATCATAGCAAGATCTTTTTTTTTTTTCTTGGTGTAGAATATTTATTTATTTATTCCATGAAACACTTAAAGTTTAGGTCAGTGGGAAATAAAGCAAGATCTTTTTTTATTTTTATTTTTTATTTATTTATTTTTTAAATAGGCTTTTTCTGGGAAGATGGAGTGGGTGAATTTTTTTTTAAAATTTTATTTATTTATTTATTTATTTATGGCTGTGTTGGATCTTTGTTTCTGTGCGAGGGCTTTCTCTAGTTGCGGCAAGTGGGGGCCACTCTTCATCGTGGTGCGCGGGCCTCTCACTATCGCGGCCTCTCTTGTTGTGGAGCACAGGCTCCAGATGCGCAGGCTCAGTAGTTGTGGCTCACGGGCCCAGTTGCTCCATGGCATGTGGGATCTTCCCAGACCAGGGCTTGAACCCGTGTCCCCTGCATTGGCAGGCAGATTCTCAACCACTGCGCCACCAGGGAAGCCCGCAAGATCTTTTTTGATCCACCTCCTAGAGTAATGGAAATAAAAACAAAAATAAACAAATGGGACCTAATGAAACTTAAAAGCTTTTGCAAAGCAAAGGAAACTACAAACAAGATGAAAAGACAACCCTCAGAATGGGAGAAAATATTTGCAAACGAATCAACACACAATTAATCTCCAAAATATATAAACAGCTCATGCAGCTCAGTATTAAAAAAACAAACAACACAATCAAAAAATGGGCAGAAGACCTAAATAGACATTTCTCCAAAGAGGACATACAGATGGCCAAGAAGCACATGAAAAGCTGCTTAACATCACTAATTATTAGAGAAATGCAAATCAAAACTACAATGAGGTATCACCTCACACCAGTCAGAATGGGCATCATCAGAAAATCTACAAACAACAAATGCTGGAGAGGGTGTGGAGAAAAGGGAACCCTCTTGCACTGTTGGTGGGAATGTAAATTGATACAGCCATTATGGAAAACTGTATGGAGGTTCCTTAAAAAACTAAAGATAGAATTACCATATGACCCAGCAATCCCACTACTGGGCATATACCCAGAAAAATACAGAATTCAAAAAGACACATACACCCCGATGTTCATTGCAGCACTATTTACAATAGCCAGGTCATGGAAGTGACCTAAATGCCCATCGACAGGTGAATGGATAAAGAAGATGTGGTACATATATACAATGGAATATTACTCAGACATAAAAAGGAGCGAAATTGGGTCATTTGTAGAGACGTGGATGGATCTAGAGACTGTCATACAGTGTGAAGTAAGAGAAAAACAAATATCGTATATTAACGCATAGATGTGGAACCTAGAAAAATGGTACAGATGAACCAGTTTGCAGGGCAGAAATAGAGACACAGATGTAGAGAACAAACATATGGACACCAAGGGGGGAAAGTGGTGGGGCGGGGGTGTGTGTGTGATGAATTGGGAGATTGGGACTGACATATATACACTAATATGTATAAAATGGATAACTAATAACCTGCTGTATAAAAAAATAAATAAAATAAAATTCAAAAATTCAAAAAAAAAGATTCAATAAAACAAGAAGATGGCTGACTATAAAAATAAATAAATAAATAAAGTATAGCATCTCTTTTTTGAAGCAACCCTAACTAATAGAATTATTGGTACCCAGAATGTCATCCCCCCATATCCTAAAAGATGGAATTCTAGAATAAAATTGCTCATATTTATTTTAAAAAAAGTTATTTAATAAAAAGATGGAGTGCTGTATTCTTCAAAAATGTCAGTGTCATAAAAGACAAAGTAAACTGTGGGCATGTTCCAGATTAAATGAGGCTAAAGAGACATGACAGGGGACTTCCCTGGTGGCGCAGTGGTTAAGAATCCACCCGTCAATGCAGGGGACACGGGTTCGATCCCTGGTCCGGGAAGATCCCACATGCCTTGGAGCAACTAAGCCTGTGCACCACAGCTACTGAGCCTGCGCTCTAGAGCCTGCGAACCTCAGCCACTGAGCCCGCGCACGCAACTACTGAAGCCCGTGCGCCTAGAGCCTGTGCTCCGCAACAAGAGAAGCCACCACAATGAGAAGCCGACTCACCGCAATGAAGAGTAGCCCCCACTCGCCGCAATTAGAGAAAGCCTGCGCGCAGCAACAAAGACCCAACACAGCCAAGAGTAAATAATTAAAATAATCTATAAAAAAAAAGAAAAAGAAAGAGACATGACAAATACAACCCCTGGCACTAGCCTGGATCCTGTACTAGAGGAATATGTCATAAAGAACATTATTAGGTCAATTGACAAAACTGAAACACGAACAATAATAAATAAAAGTATTGTATCAATGAAAATTTATGAGGTTTATATCTGCATTGTGTTATATATGAGAAAAATCCCTATTCCCAGGAAATATATAATGAAATCTTAGTGGTAAAGGGTCATAATGTATGTAGCTTATCCTCAAATAGTTTAGAAAAAATGTTTTGCTTGGGTGTGTTTGTGTGTGTGTGTGTTGAGGGAAAGCAAATGACATAGCCAACGGAGTAAAATGTTAATGATCTGGTTAAAGAATATACAGGTGTTCTTTGTATTGCTTTTATTTTTGCAAACTTTGGTAAGTTTGAAATTGTTTCCAAATAAAACCTTTAAAAATAATCACAAGGACTTATCTCCCCAGGCAGTGCAGAGCTGTGTGAAAATAGGTCAGTGAATGCTGTGTGAGTGTGTGTGGTGTGTAGATGTCTGCACGCCCAAGCACAGAGCCCTTGGCCTCTCTGCTGCCACTGCCCACAAGCCGGAGCTTGCCCAGTGAGGGCCACTGACCTGTCACTGTCACACCCAAGCCACATGCTTAGTTCCTTTGGGGGAAGGCAGTGGAGGCCTCCATGCTCCTGAGGTAGACAGAGGTAACCAGGTGCGCTGAGCTGCCCTGCAGGCCCTCTTACCTCTGGCTGGATGTGACAGAAAGAGATTTGGAGCCGGCCTGTCAAGCCAAGGCTGTGCCGCATTCTCAGAAGCTTGCCATCTTTACAGGTCTGTTTCCAGACGGTAGAGCTCTCCCCTGGCCTCTGGTTCCCGCCCTTTCTCCATAGTTTCTCTACCTATGTTGGACAGAGGAAGGAAAGAGGAAAAGGACTCATATTTATTGAGGGCTCACTTTGTGCCAGGCCCTTTGCTTTACATGTTATCTTATTTAAACCACACAGAGCCGGGCCAGATGGATAAACTGAGGCTCAGAGAGCTGCAAAAACTTGGCCATGGTCCCACAGCAAGCAAGGAGCAGAGCTGCAATTCAATGCCAAGCCTCTTTCCACCAGACATTCTCGCTTGAGATACTGAGATTCCCCCCCACTTTTCTGTCCTCTTTCACTATCTTATTTGAGATTACATCCTGTTCTCATGCCAGGAAATGAAACAAAATCACTGCTGACAGGAATGGATCCAAAAGACCCAGCCAACTTTGGAAAACACCAGCGGGGCTGCCATCAGTCTTGTTTTATGAGGCTATGGTGACACTGGCAATTACCCTGAAGGAAGAAGACAGAGGTAACGCTTGTCTTTGCGTTAACCTGCCAAAGTCGACAGTCTTCAGGGCTGGGTGTCAACTTGGGGGCAACGTGTAGCCAGAGATCCTGGTAGACATACAACACCTGCAGGGGACAGCTGTTTGAAGAATCTTCCTGCCAGAGGGATTTGGAGTGGTACTGAGGGCACCAGAGGAAAAAGGGGACTCTGCAGCTACAAGGATGGAGATGGTGAGTGAAGGGGGAGACGGGCAGTGGCCATTACTTCCAGGGTGTGCCCAAGGGCAAAGTCAGAGCAAAATATGCATGGGTGGGAAGGGAAGGGGGATGAAAGTTCCTTGACTATCTCCTCTTTCTCCTCTAATCTTCTCATCTACTTTTCTGGACTCTCACCCCCAGCACTCATCCTGTAGACCATTCTCAAAGGTCTCCCTGTTACCTGAAGACCCAAAAGAGAGTTTCTAGGTGAACAGATTATAAGCCTGGAGCTGCTGACCGCCATCACACTAGAAGAACTGGCCTACAGTGGCATCAGCTTAGAGTTGAAACACATTGTTAATGTTGTTTGAGCCCCTGGATTCAGCCATGCCTGAAACCCCTGCACTTTTAAATTAAGGGGACAGTTTTCCTTTTTTTAAAAAAATTGAGGTATATATAGTTGATTTACAATATCGTGTTAGTTTCAGGAGCAAAAAGTTTTCATTTTTGCTTAGGAAATTTTCAGCTGAGTTTCCTGTCACTTATAATAAGAACAACATGAATAAAATCCTAACTGAAACAGCATCAGCTTATCTAGCATAATTTTCCAGGACGTACCCTCTATAACAGCCAAGGCAGGATGTTGAGGATTTTAGAACAGAATTTAAAACAGAATTTACTTCACATGGTAAATTCAGAATCCAGAGACACCAGAGAGAGGAAGAGAGGAGGCCAGCTGCTACCCCAGGAGACCTTGATTCCAGGGAGGGGGCGAGATGCTCAGGTCTGTAGGAAGGCTTGGAGGAAGCATAGACCAGGGCCCATTCTGAGGCTCAGCAATCCTGAGACTGTCCCTGGTAATTATGGTAGCTACCTTCTGCTGAGCCCTTACTACATGCCACAATGTGCTATGTGTATTATTATTTCATTTAATCTTCACAGCAGCCCTGAGAGGAAGATACATTACTAGCATCATTTTCTAGATGAGGAGCTAAAACTCAGAGTGGTGAAGTAACTTAGTAACTTACTAGTTGCATAGCTAGTAAGTAGAAGAGCAGGGATTCAAACCTAGGGTATCAAACTCCAAAACCTGTGCTTTTAACAACTATATTATAGTTTTTTCTAGATGGGTCAGTGGGGCAGGGGAGGTTGGCTATATGGAGAATTAATAATGATCTTTCCTTGGTACAGCCTTCCAGAATTTACAAAGCCCAATTTTATAAGCAATCTTGCTGCATCCATTTTACAGATGTGGAAACTGAGGCTTAGAGGTAGGAAGTGACTTGCTCAAAGTCATTTGGTCAAACGGGATAAACTGCCCAGAGGTCTGCAGTCTGCAGAAACTCATAAGGTGTTTACAGGGAGTGGGGTTGGCCTCACACCTTGCCCCATGCTTAAGAGCAGTGATGCTATCTGTCTGGCTGAGGAAGATCTCTGAGAGATGAGGGGACCAGTAGGTGTTGTGGCCATAGATCCAATTGCAGAACACAAATCCCACTATTAGCAAAGAGCTCTGCATTCACAAAAAGACTCTCAGCTCCAGCCAAGTCTCTATTTATTTTCCCGTAACACTTGATATGGACAAATTCCGGTTCAGTCAGAGACATTCAGCTCCTGGTTTTCTGGGTAGGGGTGTGGGGGGAATCTCACTATGAAAGGAGTCCCTTTCTTCTGTCGGGCCATCCCCAACAAAAAGGCTGCAAGACTGAGCTGAGTTGCCTGCGGATGGGGAGTTGGAATCTGCCTGCCTGGCTTCCTCTCAGAGGAAAGTAGCTGTCCTGGCCGGAGCCCCAGGGGCCCTCACTTTTGGACCTGTCCTGATGCTTTGCTGAGCTCAGAGGCACCTATCCTAGAGAGACAAGGCAAGGCTGTCTTTCACCATTCCCTGGGTGACTCAGGCCTGGAGGAGTGACTAGGCAGGGATCCAGGCGACAGGACAGAAAGGCCCAGGGCAGCCACTGTTGTTCACTGCTGGAAGTGTGCCAGGGAACTGGAAGGTGAACTGCAATCCCATCCCCCCTTTGCCCCCCTGCAGGAGGCTGTGCGCTCAATGTGTGTTGGGGGACAGGGAATCCCTGGGGCTTCCTTGAAGCCAGGTGAGCAGCCTTCTGACCTTCTGGATTTATTTCCCTACAGGAATATGTGAGCTCTGAATCTAGGGCAAGTGCTGAAGGCAGGAACTGAGGGAAAGAAGCAAGGTCAAACCCAGCCCTTCCAGGTCTGGGAAGTCCAGCACAGGTTCTGGGGGCAGACAGTCTGAGGTTAAAATCCCAGCTCTACCTCTTGCTTTCCTCAGATAAGACCTTAACTTCTTGCTGTACTTATACTAGTATTTACTGAGCGCCTTCTGTGAGCTAGGGATTCAATGGTAAGCAAAAAATGGACTTAGTTGCCTTCTTGGAGCTTACAGTTAATTAAGGAAATAAATATTAACCAAACAACCAATAACGCCCCCACCACTACCACCAAAAAAAGTGGAACGTCCAGGAGAAATGCGTAGTTTATAATTAGGAAGAACTCACTCCCTCTGGGAGGTTAGAGAAGGCTTTCCTAAAGACATGACAGTGGAATTGAGGTCTGTTTACTACACAGGTTTGGAGGGGACATTCCACACAGAGGGAACAGGATATTCAAAGGTCAGCCATTTGGCAAGAGGGACAATGGCTCCTTCAAGGAACTGGAGGAAAGAAGGCTCATGAGGCTGAAGTACAGAGTGGAGATGCAGGTGTGGGGCGGACCATGCAAGAATATGGGTCTTTTGAGAGCAATAGGAAGCCTTTTGTGGTGCTCTAAGCAGGGAGGTGAGATGATCACATTTGTAGTTTGAAAAGATTACTCTGGCAGCAGGGAACAATGGATTGGAAGGGAACCAAGGCACATTCAGGAGACCAGTTAGGAGGTCTCAGACATTTGCCTGTAAAATGGGAATAATCATACTATCTCATAAGTTGTTGCCACGATTCAATGAGAGACTGCATTTTAAGTATTTATTCTGGTGCCTGGTGCATGGTAAAGGCTCAGTAAATGTCGTTATTCTTACTTTTGTTGGTCCTCTTCAGGGAGCAGATCTTTCTATTTCATGCCTGCTCCTGTGAGATGTGGTGGGAGAGTGCAGTGGTGGTAGTTTCTAGGGTGGAAAACGTGGTTTGTACTAAGTCACAACGTCGAGGCCAGGACCCAGGATGCCTGAAGGCCCGATTGGAATGGCTGGAGAGTATGACAGATTCACAAAGAAAACCGGGTTCCAGTTGCTCCCGGAGTCATGCTGGAGAGAGCCCGAGTGTTGGCTGAGAAAAACATGCTTTTCTGCCGGGTGTTCCGAAGAGCAGATGTAGGGCTCGCACTCGTGTGCAGTCGCGCGGAGGCGGGGACCCTCGCCACTCCTCAGCCCCAGGGTGACCCGCAGGCATCCACCAAGCCCTGCTTCCCTGGCTCGGATGCGCGGGTCCTGGGTCCGCGGGCAGAGGGAGCAGGGAGGAGGGAGGGTCCCCGGAAGGCCGACTCCGGCCGGCCCGCAGGGGCTGCCCCCTCCCCAATCACGTGGGCCTGGTGGGTGGGGACCGATCTGAAGTTGGAGAAATCCCTAGCAATCCAACTTCGGAGCGCGCCGCCGGTCCTCTGGAGCCGGGGCTTTGGGCGCTAGGACTCCAGGAGGGGCGCGAAAGTGGGAACTGGTGAAGCCGAGCAGCAGCGGCGCAGGCGGCAGGACTCGGGGCATGGCCCGGCTGTCGGTGATCCCGGGGTCGGCCACGGCGTGGACAGGTGAGCGGGGACCAGGAGGTGGCGGCGGCTGCCGTGGGAGAGGCCGCTCCTGCGTTGGCCTCCCCACACCTCATCTCGGTCCAGGGGATGCGGGGCACCCACAACGCGAGGGACCGGTTGGGTAAAGCTGCCGCGGTAGACCTTGGTGCTCGGAGTCAGTCTCGCCAGCGCCACTCCTCCTCTCCCGCCCTGTGCCCCAGCAGGGTGGTGCGGGGGTGGGCAGCGGCCCGGGACGCTGGGAAGCAGCGCGCAGGCTGGGGGCGCTGTGCGGGCCCCGCCCCCCGCGTGTACACTGGCTGCTCCCAGTGACGTCACGCTCGGCTATAAAAAAGGCGGCGCGCGGCTCTCGCGGCTTTGGAGAAGCTCGAGGCTGAGGGCTGCTGAGGAGCAGGCAGCGACCGGGACGCTGGGCCGCGGGCGCCTCAGCGATGTTTTACTCAGGACTCCTCACCGAGGGCGGCCGCAAGGAGACGGACAGGCGGGAGGCGGCGTCGCTGCGGCAGCAGCGCCGGATGAAGCAGGCCGTGCAGTTCATCCACAAGGACTCGGCCGACCTGCTGCCCTTGGACGGCCTCAAGAAGCTGGGCTCGTCCAAGGACACGGTGAGCCCCCGCGGCCGCGCCCGCCTCGGGGTCCCCGCGCGCGGCGGCCCGTCACCATCGCGCTGTGAGGTCTCCCGGGGCCCGCCCTTTGCAGCTTTCACTGAGTCAGCGGCCGGGCCCCCGCCGGCCGCCGGCCACTGTCGGCTGTCTAGCTGTTGCTCTGTTTCGGATTCCTCTCCATCCAGCATCCCCCTGCTTTAGTTTCTCTCGGGATTCCGTCGTAGCTTTTCCAGCTCGCTCTCCCTTCAGCGCAGCTTCCTCCCTCCGTGTCTCTCCTCTGGAGTAGAAGAGACCCAGCCCTGCCTTCTTGCCCTCAGGTCCCCTTTCCTTCCCATTTTTCGCAATACCGAGTTTGATTGCTTGGGGCTTGAGCCTCGCAGCCAGGGTAGCTCCCGCTGCCTCCCAGGCTGCTTGGCCGGGCCCGCGACCCAGACAGAGGTGACTCCTAAGTGGTGTGAGAAGGAGAGAACGAAGTGGGAAGGGGGCTTTCTGGGCAGTCACCACATCCAGATCCACTTGAGTTTTGTTGAATCCGTTTCCCCCCCCCCCCCATGCAAAATCTACTTCTCCGTTTGATTTTGATCTCATCTACCTTTGACCTTCCAACAGGAGGGCGGGGGTTGGGGAGAGAAAAAGGGTGGACCTTGAAGGTTTCCTGAGCCCCAAACCTCTCTGCATCATCTTCCTCTCCTGCTACTCCACCCCCAAAGAGTGGATAGGGGAAGGAGGCCAGGCTGCTCCAGCTCATCAGCCGGCTCACGTGTGGAGCTGGAGCTGGGGCTGGCGCAGTCTTTTTTTCTAGCAGGGTTGTTCTTGGCATTAAGAAGGAGAAACTCCAGGACTGGAGGTCTGAGTTCAAAGACCGTACTGTCCTCTATCTATAGGAGGGATCCTATGGGGGCCTAAAGGTTACTAGTGTAAAGAACTGTATCTGACTCTTGTATTTAAGTCACTGGACCAAATTGATGTTTAGCTTTGTAGTTTTATCTGGAATTTTCTTGTAGTTTAACTTGTTTTCTTGAATTTCACGATCACTTCATTCATCTAGGCAATAATTTATGAAGCATTACTTAAATGTCTTTTAAATGAAGTAGATGCTCTGTTTAATTTTTCCAGTATTTTTTGAGCTTTTGGAATGTTTAATTTGTTAGGGAAGGGGGGTGTCAGCCTGGGCCACTGAAATTGCCATTTCCCGCCACAAGATGAGTATGGAGGGCAGAGCTGCTGAATCTACTTCTTCTTCTTCTTCGTTTTTTTAAATCAACTCTAATGACACATAGATACCAAGATCAGATTTGCCCTCCCCCATTGTGATAGAGAATCATTTTTAGTTATTTATTGTACAGGGGATGTCTACTCAATTATCCTGCTCTGTTTTTTAAAAGGTATTTTACCTGCACAAGCCACAGGATAGTTAATCTGATTCATGCTAACTCAGAGTGGTGAGTGACTGAAATGTATTCCTAGAAAAGCGATAACTGTCTTTCTTCCCTCCTTTCACTTTACTACAGTCTAGATTCATTTAGCAAATCAGGTTCAAGTCTTCTTACCTTCAGGCCACAATAATCCTAGTTCCTGCCACAATAATCCTAGTTCCTGGAAGCCTCAGCCAATAAACAGTAATAGGAAAATAAGTACAATGTGGAATTTTGTTTCCCTTCATGCTGGATTTAAGATATGATTGACATTTGGTTGCCCTGGGATGTCAAGGAATTTCCTAGCCCTGAGGAACTGCCTCTCCATTCTTCTGCCTAGCATTCTTTATACTGCTTCATCCTGTGTAGGAAGAACTCCATCTGCTTTTCTGACTCCAGTCTGTCTTAGCTGAGCCACACAGGAACTGATAGCATAGAACATAGGCAGTAGGCTGGAAGGAAGACGCTTCCTCAAGAAGCAGGTTATTGCCGTGGATGTGACACACAGCAGTCTATTGTGAGACCCTGAACCATGGTTCACAGCTTCTCTCCCCTGCCTCCCCCCACTGCCATGAGTTGATGTCCCTCTCTCACTGTTCTCACACCTGTAATGTGCAAGTGATTGCACGGAAGAGCTAGAACAGGTCACAGATGCCAAGGCAGACTGAGATAGGGCTAGGAGAGCTCTGAGTACTGGGGTGAGGTGGCATGCTTAAGCTTTCTTGGAACTTATGCTCCTGGATCAGGATAATCTTAGAAATAACCTTAGAGATACTGTATCACTTCACTTTATGGATATATCTGGTAGTGTAGACCAGTGCTGACTCAGTGTTCTCTCACCAAAGTGAAATTTTTGAGGATACAAAAATTAACTGTATAAATCTATAGTACAAACTCAATAAAAGAGGGACAAGAAAAGGGAAGGGATGGCACCAGAGGGAGATAGGGGGGAAAGGACAAATTAGTTTTAATTGATTCTGGGGTTTGTGCCAGTGAGAAGATTGTGGGTTGTTTCCCTTCTACTAGTGACCTATATTAGAATTATACTGCTGAGTTTTCTGAATTATCTACCTTTTACCATGCTGTTTCTGTAACGTTCACTATTTGAATCCAGCCTGCCAACTTTTTTTGGATTGGCAAAGAGCATCCATAGGCAGTCAAGTGTGTTCTTGTTCTCTTGGCCCTAGGGAGGTGCCTTTGCCCTTTTCCTGTTTGTGTGTAGTTGGCTGCTACAAAGTCTAAATTAATTTTATTTCTTATGTCTGGCTGTCTTAATTTTGTTTGTCCTTTTATCTTGTGCTCTTTTTTGTGTATTAGATTAAGAACCAAAATCAGAGATATGAGTGAGTAATATTTTATTTCATTTATTATTATTTTTCTAGTTGATGAGGGTAGAGAAAAAAATCACTCTTGGAGTTTTGCGTATTCTAATTTCTTTTCTTTTAGCTACCAGGTTCGTAACTGTTTTTCTCATTGAGGTAAGGACTTTTTAATTTTTAAAAACAGTCATGTCATGGGATAATATGCTGTCTTTCCTATATGATAATATTACTGACCATCAGGCTATATCCTTACTTATTCAGCAATAGAAAGACAGTTTTGCTTTCCTATATATGATTGATTCTGCTTCTAGCCAAGTGCTTTAGCAAAACTCACTAGAATTAGGAGAAGGCTGGGGGGAAGGATGGTGGAACACAGCAAAGCCAACTGACCATGAAATAACTAGCCCTGTACTCTTAGTATCTGATCTACCTGATCAGAATTTCTGTCAATGAGGGCAGCCCTGGGTGGTATCCTGTAGATAAGTTATTCATAATGCCACAAGACATCCATAGTGCTATAGATTTTGGACCAGAGAACTTGGGAGTCTTAGAAGAGGAGCATGAAATACCAGTATAACATCAGGATCTAGTGCAAACTGAAGATTTCCAGAGCCGTGATCGAATCCTAATTACAGCAAACATTATTTGAACACTTGCTATGTTCAGGACACAATGCTAGGTGCTAGGACCACAAAGAAGAAGACAGCAAAGTTTACCTGTACAATGAGTTTATAGATTAGGGGGAAGGATAGGACCAATTAATTAATTTATTCCCCAAGTATTTATTGAACACTTATTACATGTCAGGCATAATCTAGGTATTGAAGATATAGTAGTGAACCAAAACGGAGTTCCTGCCCTCATAGAACTTACATTCTTGTGGGGGGGAGAAGGCAGAAAATAAATCACGTAAATATATAATATATCAGGATGTAATCAGTGCTATGGAGAAAATAAACCAGGATAAGGGAATAGGGAGTGTAATGGCCAGGGTAGGATGGAGTAGAGCCTTGTTATTTTATCTAGGGTGGTCAGGGAAGGCCTGTCTGATAAGATTACATTATACAAGATACTGAAGGAAATGAGAGAGCAAAATATCTTGGAGAAGAATGTTCTAGGCAGAAGGAACAGCAAGTGCAAAGGCCTGAATTGTCAGTGTGCTTGATGTGATTAAAAAACTGTAAGGAGGCCATTGTGGCCAGAGCAAATTGAGGGCGATAGGAGATAACATCAGAGAGATAGTGGGAGGCCAAACTACTTAGGGCCTTATAGATCATTGTACAGATATTTGACTTTTAATCTGATATGGGACTGGTGGAAAATTTTATGCAGGGGGTGACACGACATGACTTATTTCACAAAGTAGACTACTGTGTGGATTTCACTATAGAGGGCAAAAGTAGAAGCAGGGAGACTGGTTAGGAAGCTGTTAGATAGTAATCCAGGTGAAAGTTGATGGTGGCACAGAGCAGTGTGCTAGCAGTGAAGGGGACAAGAAAAGATCAGACCCTCAGGTTATTTTGAAGACAGAGCTGACAAGTTTAGTTGAGAGATTGGATTAAGGATCTGAAAGAAAGAGTAGTCAAGAATGACCTCAAGGTTTTTGATCTAGCAATGGGAAGAATAAAGTTTCTCATTTACTGAGATGGCTAAGAATACAAGAGGAGTGGGTTAGGGATAGGGAATGAGAATCAGGAATTTGATTCTTGAAGAAGTTAAGTTTAGGATGTCTATTGGCTATTCAGTTGTAGATGTTGAATAGATAGTTCCATGAAAATGTAAATAATACCACCAGGGAGCCTATGGTAGTTGTCAAGATATTATAGTCAATAAGCGCTGGAGGAGTTCAGTGGAAGCAGTGATTACTCTGGTCTGGTGTGACAATAGTGATGGTGACCAACATCCGAGTAGAGTTTCATCATTCCCTGGTGAGTCAACTGACTAAGAGATTATATGGAGAGGAGGCTGCTTTGAGTGTGCCCTATAGAACCTCAGCGTAAGAAGAACTTTACAGGTTATCTGGTTGAATTCCCTGCTCTTGTGTGAATCCTTTGTAACAAAAATGCAGTCTGCCATGGGCGGTTGAGAAACCACCATCTCACACCAGCAGGTAACAATCAGGAATAAGGCTGTTCTCTTTGAAATAACATGTCTGTTGGGTCATAAGGCAAAGGCAAAGAGACAGAACACAGAAGTCCTGGGGCAATGTGACAGACTGCCTTAGGTAGATTCCATGTGATTTTGAGCAGCAGTAAACCTAAGGACAATCTGTCTATGTTCCTGTGGTGTAGAAAGGGTCACGTGTTGTATATTCAGCTAGCAAATAAAGAAGAGAAGGCACAGATATTAGTGCCCTTTTAGACTTCCAAGACCAGACAGAGATGTGTATATTGGGCTTGAAGTGAGAGTCAATCAGGAGCCCATGTCTGTCTACAAACTGTACATGAGGACGAAAGTGGAGTAAGATGATTTCATGCCCTTTTAAGAAAAAGGAAGTGAATGGTAGTCAGCTTCAATTTTAAGCCGAGCATGAGAATTTAAAATACATATGTACACATACATATAATTATTAAAATTTGAGTGCTTACTTCATACCCGACACGGTATTAAATGCTTTGTAAAAACCATCTTATTTCATCCTCCCAAAAGCTCTGCAAGGTGGTTACTAACTTGAACTCAGCTCTGTCTGACTCCAAAGCATATATAGTTTAAACAATACTCTAAGTCAAGGGTTGGCAAACTTTTTCTGTAACGGAGCAGATAGTAATTGTTTTTGGCTTTGCAGGCCAGTCTCTGTCTCAACTACTCAGCTGTGCTGTTGTAATGCAAAACAGCCATAGGCAATAAACAAATGGGGCTGATTGTGTTCTTATAAAACTTTATTTACAGAAATGGGCAGCAGGCTGGGTTTGGCTTGTGGGCCATATTTGCTGACCCCTATTTCTAAGTGGTTCTAGTTGTAGTTCTATTGGAAGCTAGAAACCTTGGGTTTCTCCTCTGAGAGTAAATGCTACAAAGAAAGCAGACTTCTATAATTTCTCCTATTTTCCAGTCTGATCCATTCTGTGGACCACAGAAATCTATTAGTTTGATTCTGTCTGGATTCAATGCAGCGTAGGTAAAGGGATTGAGAAGGTGGCCTTAGAAGTTCTTGCTCAAATCATGATTCTGTGGTATCCTGCAGTATAGCCTGTTTCCTCTCACCTCACTTTTCTTCCCACTTTACAGCCTGGTTAGAAGAGATATTTAATCAGACTGGGTTCTAGATTGAGGAACCTCAGCTATGTCTACCTGGAATACAGCATTGCCCACTGTGCCCATTTCTTTCAGAAGCTCCCGATGGTGATAAAAGCAGCACATTTGAGTTTGCCCGCTTAGGATTTAGATGCCTAAATGCTGGTTAGGGTTTAGCAGCCACACTGCAGGAACAGTAGAGAACCTGTGACTGCTTAGTGTTGCCTTGTTGAGCTAAAGCATAAAGCAGGATCCATGTCAGGAAGATGACATAGCTATGTCCAAAAGGCCACCAGAGTACCTGCAGCACCTATCTAACTAATACTGTGTATCTTGAAGTACACCTGGAAAGTAGAAGATAGCCCTTGGAAAGGCAATATTTCAATAAACAGAAAAATAAACCACTTAAGCATATTTACAAAGCAACAGTCAAGGAATGGGAATGCAAGTAGTACAAACTATGTAATGTACGAGTACTGAAGGGATTCTGAAGGAAAGAACTGGATGATATTAATCAAGAAAGGCTTTTTGAAGAAGTAAAGTGTAGAGATTTATTCATTTGGTATTATGCTAAGAGCTGGGGATATAGCTGTGATCAAGACAATGAAGGTCCTTGCCCTTGTGAAATTAACACTCTAGTGGGGGAGTGAAATAATAAACAACTAGATAAGCAAAATAATTCTGGACTTATAATTACTCTGAAAGGAATAGTGGGATATGTTAGTAACTAAAGAAGTGGAGTGCCTACTTTAAATAGTATGGTCAGGGAAGATGTTTTTGAGGAAGTGATATTTGAGCTGAGACTTGAAAGATGAGATCAAGCTACCTATTTGAAATATTAGGGGAAAACATTTCAGGCAGAGGGAATGGCAGGTGCAAGGGCATTAGAATGGGAAAGAGTTTTTGAGCAAGGAGGTGTGGATGAATAAAGGGTAGAGTGGTGTGTATATGGTAGGTATGTGGAGGTTCGAAAGATAGACAGGGACCAGATGGCACAGAGCCCTATAGACCGTGGTAGGAAGTTTGAATTTTGTCTGAAGAACAATGAGAAGCCATTGAAGATCTTTTGAGTAAGGGAGTGTATTATCTCACTTATATTTTTAAAAGCTTACTCTGGTTGCTGTGTAGAGAATGATTTGGAGAAGGGTGAAGGAAGAGGTGGAAGACAAGTTAGGAGGCTGTTGTAGCACAGATAAGAGATGATGGTGGCTTGTATTAGATTGGAAGCAGTAAAGATGAGGAGAAGTAGATCGATACCAGATAAGTTTTGGAGGAAGTAGCAACAGTACAGATCTTCCTCAACCTACGACGGGGTTACATCCTGATAAACACATTGTAAGGTGAAAATATTGTTAAGTTGAAAATGCATTTAATATACCTAACCTACTGAACATCGTATTTTAGCCTAGCCTATCTAAAAAGTGCTCAGAACACTTACATTACCCTGCAGTTGGGCAAAATCATCTGACACAAAGCCTATTTTATAATAAAGTGTTGAATATCTCATCTAATTTATTGAATACCGTATAGAAAGTGAAAAAACAGAATGGTTGTATGGGTACAGAATAGTTGTAAGTGTATCAGTTGTTTGCCCTCGTGATCATGAGGCTAACTGGGAGCTGCAGCTTGCTGCCTCTGCCAGCATCATGAGAGAGTGTTGTGCTGCGTATCACCAGCCTGGGAAAGGATCAGAATTCAAAGTACAGTTTTTACTGAACGTGTATTACTTTTGCACCATCACAAAGTCGAAAAATCATAAGTTGAACCATTGTACGTTGGGGACTATCTATACTTGGGATGGAAGTTTAGGAAAAGAAAAGAATCAAGAATGGATGGGCGTGTAGTGATGCCATTTTACCAGGTTGGTGTAAAGGGAATAATCCAGAATGTTAAAATAGAACAGGACTTTGGAGCTCAAACCTCTTTTATTACTGATGAAGAAGGTGAGACTGAGAGAAAAGTAATGCTTAGAGAGATTAGTGATTTGCCCAAGGTAGTATGTGATAAGTGCTCCTTTTGCTAAAGTAGAACGCCTTCATGGAGGATTAAAGATAAGACTGGGAAGGAGGATGAATTAGTGGAAGATCTTAAATGCTAAATTGAGTATTTTGTGTTTGATACAGCTGGAAAGGGAGCCACTGTAGGGGAAGGAGACCATGAACATAATGTTTTAGGAGATTATTTGAACTTAGCAATAACAGCAGAAATGGAGAGGAAACTACAAGGTGTTAAAGAGGCAGAATTTCACTCACCAAGATGGAGAATACTGGAGAAAGTACAAGTTTTGTGGGAAAGTCAGTGGGACAAGTTAAGTTTGAAAGTGCCTGTGGGCTGTCTAAGTGGAGAAGTTCAAAGAGGCAGTTGGTTCTATGGGTCTGAAACTCAGAAGTGAGGGCTGGGCATGAGATGGAGTCATCATCATAAGGGTAGTAATTTATACAATGAAAGCAGATAAGATTGCCCTAAAAGGTTTTGTAGAGTGAGAAAGGGACCTAAGATTGAGCAACAAGGAACACTAACATTTTGGAAATGAGCAGAGGCAAAGGAGCCAATAAATGAGACAGATGCAGAATAGACAGAAAAGTGGTTTTAGAAGCCAGTGGAGGAGAGTTTCAAAAAAATGGAATGTTGAGTTTATTGAAGCATTGTTTCTAATGGCAAACATGTAGAAATAATCTACATGTCCATTAGTAGTTAAATAAATTGAGGTATGTTTGTACCACAGACTCATAGGTCTATAGATGATGTGCTATTTTAAAATGCATAAAGTAGGGCAGATGTAAAAAAAATAGGTTCTAAGGTGGTTGGTTATGGGGTAACCTGACATTACATCTGCCTAAGTTACATTGTTGATGTGTGCATGTATGTGTGTGTGCACACATGTATGTGCATGTGCACACATGTACACACACTTCAGTTTTTGCATGATTTGGCAGACACTGTTAGTTGGCTAAATCATCACCCATTTTCAGCCCTTTTCTATCTACCTGACTCTTCTACACAGAAGCTAAATTCATCCAAACCCCCTTGCAGTTAGAAGTGGCTGTGGGAATTCTGACCAAGAAGATATAGGCAGAAGACTGCTGAGGGAACTTCTGGGAAAGCTTTTGCTTTCCTGATAAAAAGGATAGATGGCACAGAGTCCCTTCCTCCTTCCTCCTTCCTTAGATGTGGATGTAATGCCTGGAGCTGGGGCACCCATCATATGACCATGAGGGAGTATCCAAGAGAATTACGGAAACAGTAGCCCTGAAGTTATTAAGCTGCTGAATTAATGCCAGCAGCTGCCTACCTCCAATCTTCTTGTTATGTGAGAAAAAAATACACCTCCATTTAAGCCATCGTAAGTTGGCTTTTCTTATGGCTGTATGCTTTCTTAATGTATAGGGTATATTTTTAAAATTTACTTTTTATCAAAAAACACATGTATATAATTTAAAACTTAAAAAAACTTAAACTGTTCCTTAATTATCTTATACCTTCCCATCATGTCCCCTCTCCTACTATATTAATATTGTAATATGTTAATAACAATTAAATAGCTATTTGGGGTCAAATCAGCATTTACTGCTTACATTATTATGACTATATTCCTATTATTCACAGCTGAGTCAAATACTATACCATAATTATGTTTCCTTTCTCATACAAATATTTATTTTTATCAAAATTAATAATTGCCTAGTTTTTTCCCTTTGTTTAATTTTCTATATAAAATTTAAATCTCCTCCAAGTACCTTAAAACTGCAGATGATCTAGCAGGTTCTTTTTTTTTTTTTCTTGGAGACATCCTTCCTGGAGTGCTGTATCCTCCCATTTCATTTTGGACTGGTTGCTCTCAAAGCCCACTACACAGCCAATATCCTGGACTTTTCCTTCAACACCATTTTCAGAATTTCCCTTGTTTCTCTTCTCTATTGTATATTCTATTTCTTGGATCCTATGCTTTTTCTTTGTTTGTTGGTTTCCCTCGCTTTGGTGGAGTATATCCTTCAGAAGCTACTTTAAGGATTCTTGGGAAATAACTTTCCTGAGTCTTAATTGATAGCTTGGCTAGGTTTAGAAATTTTGTGCTGTCAGATTTGTTAAAAGTATCATTCCATTGTCTTTTAGCTTCCATTATTACCACTGAATAGTCCTATGTAATTCTGGTTCCTAATCCTTTGTATTTGAAATCATCTTTTTCTCTTTGGAAACTTTTGGAATCTTTGTCATCCATGATATTCCAAAAATTCTTGATGATGTGAAATCTTGGTTTGGGTCTTTTATCTTTCATTATGCAAGGCTCCATGTGAGCCCTTCAACTCATATTCTTCAGTTCTGGTATAGTATGGCACTCCACCCTCATTCTTAGCTGCTGTAGGAATCTGTTGTAAGCCTAGCCAAACTGTCAACCAACCAGAGTCTTTTGATTTACTCTTACAAAAAGAATAAAGTTTTGGCATTCTTCCCAGTTGTCTGGATCAAGTAGGGGTCTTATGCAGGCTTTATACTAATCTCTTTCCAACCCTAATCATACCCTCCATTTGTAGAGGTTCTAATACCTCTAATTCCTCAGCTTTTCCAGGGTTTTAGTTTAAGTAGGAAAACTGCTTTTACAGCTAGACCCCCAAGTATAAAATAGTTCAAATATAATAGTTTATTTTTTCTTAGGTAACAGTTCTAGTGGAAAGGTCAACAAGACAGCCCTCTTCCATGTAGTCATTTAGGGACCCAGGCTGACAGTGAGTGGCTCTTCTGTCTTCAACATGTTACCTCCAGGAAGGTTACCCTAAGGGTCATCTCCATTCCAGCCCGTCACAAGTGGAAAAGAATATGGAGGAGTGTACACAGGAGAGGTTTACAGGTCAGGCCTAGTGTGTCACTTCTACTCACATTCTGTTTGCCAAACTCAGTCATATGGCCTTGCCTAACTACAAGGAAGGCTGGGAAACATAATCTAGGTATCTGTCCAGAAAGAAGAGGAGATCATGGATTTTAATTAGCAACTGGCAGTCTCTCTCACTCCAGTGTTCCATGAAGTAAAATGGTGTGAGGCACTTAGCTTTCTCTAGTCTAGGTCAGTTACCAGTTTTTCGTCTGCTTTTTTGATTCCAAAATTTTGTCAAAATCTCTTTTTTTGTTATTGTTGTTGCTTACTTTACTATTCTCTTTGTTCTTGTAGGTTTAGGCCTTTCTTGTTCCTTGACTACCATTTTAGTGAAATTTTCGTTGGGAGCAGAGGTAAATGTGCAGTTACGTTGTCATTTAAAACATGAGGGCAGGGACTTCCCTGGTGGTCCAGTGGTTAAGACTCCACACTTCCAGTGCGGAGGGTGCAGGTTTGATCCTTGGTCAGGGAACTAAGAGCCCATACGCCATGTGGTGTGGCCAAAAAAACAAACAAACAAACATAAGGGCATAATTAAATGGCTACAGAAAAGCATCTCTGAGGTTCATATGAGTTTATTGGCTGTGAATTTTCAACTCCCGAACTATACTATGAAGACTCCTAGTTATAAAAATGAATGAAAAGAATTATATGTACTGACATAGAAAAATGCCTTTCATATATGAAACAAAAATTTAAAAATTTAGAAGAGTGTTACAGTATGATCCTGTTTTTATTTATGTTTGTAGATGTATTAAAATTTTTGGAAGGATATACTTCTAAATTTAATGGTTGTTCTTTGTAGGGAGTAGAACTGAGAAGGTTTGAAGGGTTGCAGAGACTTTCCCTTTTAATTGTATATACTAAAGTGACATTTGAATATTTTATATTGAAGATGTATTATGTTTGAACCTTTTTTGGGTTACTAAATAAAGGAATAGTCAGCAGGGCCGAACGCCCTAGAGAAGTCAAGTAAAATGAAGGCTGAAATATGTCTGTCGGATTTGGAAATTAGGAGATCGTTATTGGTGTTGTGGGATCAGAAGTGATTTTAGTGAAGAAAATATAGGATGTCAGGAAATAGACTAGTGATTTCGACCGTTTTTTAAGACCGTTTAAGGCAGGGTTGTGATTAGGACGTGGCACTGAGGAGGCAGGGTCTGAGGGTTTGTGGAGGAGTTTTCTTCCCAGTGTGGGAGAACTTTGAGTATGTGTATAGCCTGTGGAGAAAGGGTAGAGTAGGAAAATTCAAAGAGAGATGACTTCAAGGAAAACGATTTCAGAACCTTCCTTGTTTGCCTGATCTGTCCAGTGATGATTAGACTCCTCTCAAGATTCAGAATAACCAGGTAAAGTGGTGTTGGGCGAGACCACTGTAGAAGGAAAGCCTCGAACTTTAGGTTAGGAGGGCTTTGTTCAGATGGCCTTTGAAGTCCCTTCCAGTCTTCAGTTCTACAAATCCAGCTTATCTGAGTTGGTCATGCTAAGCATGGACCTGACAGAAACAAACACCTGCTTTAGTATGAATCTAGGCTTATTAGTGAGAGAGGTAAGAATGAAGAATTTCTGTTTCTTTTGAGGAGCAAAGCATTCTCCCAGGGTCCAATCAGGAAATCAGAGTTAGCACTTCCTCCAGCTCCTTGTCAAGTTAAGAAGCTCTCATTTTCTTTTAAATGCCCCTCTCTCTCCTTCTCCCAAGGATACTAATTTAAAATCTGCCTTGCCAAGAATCAGTGTATTTTGGGAAACCATTTCTTCGCCTCACCAGGGCTACAGCGAGTCATGGCTCTGACTCCATTCTTCCTCAGAAATCTGTAATATGGTGGAAATGAAGACCTCCTGCACTTCTACCCCCTTCCTGGGGAAGGTTCTAGGCTCTGGGCTTCTAGGAGTAACTCTCTTCCCCCCTAGAATTGGAATGCCATCTAGTATGTGTCACATAGAAACTTGGGGTTAGACTCCATCCTTTGAGGAATTTTCAATATTATTGTAAACTAGGAATAATATGCTTTTGTATAGAAATTTCTCAGGTCAAATGACTTTAAGAGGTGGCTTACACTTCCTGGAGGCCACTTTGAGTAGAAACAATAGAGCATAGATATATCTGCCCTAGTAACTCTCCTAAGCTCTATCAAAGAGCAGACTTGATTTCATATTCCTCATTCTTCTCCCTAACCTTAGGTATCCTGGCACAGATATAAGGTCTAATTAAGTCCCCTGCTTCTTGGTCAGTTTCTGTCCCTTTTATACTCCACTTTTGGCCCATTGAAGAGAGCGGGAATGGATGACAAGCACATGGCAGGAGGAGCCTTATGCTCCTTGAGGTCCAGAGGATAACAGTAAGGATGATTCCTCTGGGATCTGCCAGGTTCTAAAGTGTGTCTCCTAAGAGGGTTATGCAGCAGGTATGAATCCCTGTCTTCCTATCTCATCCACCCATGGATAACTCAGCCCACAGGAGAGCCAAGTCACCAAGGCACATGTATTTGGGTCCAAAGGGTAATACTGTGAGGGAGTGAGACTTGAAATAGAAGTATGCAGAACTCCTGAAAACCAGTGCTAAGAAGGTTTCTTTGGCCTGTGAGAATTAGCTTCCCTTTCTATAAGTCCCCTGGAAAAATACATTTATTCCACATAGACTATGGCCACTTTCCTCCTGAAATGCCCTTGTAAGGGAAGGGAAAGCAGAAAGCCCAGGTAGTACAAATCACAAGGGTCCCTTAGTTCTCTTTAGCCATGGACTATCAGCCCTGTCCGCATTTCCCAGGGTCCCACATTGCTCTTTCATTCACTCAGGGTTGCCTACTGCAAATTGGTTTATAGTTCCTGCTCTGATAATACCCACAAAGTCCCTACTTGAAGGAAGAATAAATAAGAAGCAAAGATGGAGCTCAGTTATGGGCAGCTCCTTCATTATTTCTGCAACACCTGGGGGACAATGAGAGAAGGGGGAAATGACCTGTCATTAAGAAGCCTCTGCTTTCTGTTCCTCAAGCAACCTCATAACATTCTGCAGAGGCGCCTCATGGAAACCAACCTGTCAAAGCTCCGAAGCAGTCGTGTCCCTTGGGCCTCCAAGACCAACAAACTCAATCATGCCAAGTCTGAGGGGCTAAAGAAGTCTGAGGATGATGACATGATTTTGGTTTCTTGCCAGGTAATGTTCTGAGAATAGCTTTTCCAGGTTTTCTGGAGAATAGGATTTGGGCCCATTATCCCAATAATGGGGCCCTCTTCTCCAAATTGTATAGAATGTAGGTCTTATCATGGAATTCATAAATGAGTTTTAAGGGGGGCACTCCATGCAACACTGGAAATATATGCAGTAATTTGTATGCATGTGCATCTTTGTGGGGAAAAGGACTAAATGTTTCATCAGATTTGCAAAGGAGTATGTGATACACACACACACACACACAAAATTAAGAGCCACTTGGTGTATAGAATGAAATACCCAAAGTCCTTTGGGATCCTCTGTAAGCTCTAGATTCAGCAGGAAAAAGAACCCCTCAAAGGAGACTCAACAATGGATAAAGATGGGACACTGCCAACCCATAATTGTGAGGATGCTCTCCAACCCTGCCTTTCATATGACATCTGCTGCTTGCTGTTTGGATCTCCCTTCCCTTTTGCTTCTCTGGCTCCTATTGAACAGTATGTTTCCTCTCCACAGTGTGCTGGAAAGGATGTGAAAGCCTTGGTTGACACAGGCTGTCAGTATAATCTCATCTCTTCAGCCTGTGTGGACAGACTGGGGTAAGTAGCCACTTGTGCTAGAAGTCAGATGCTAATACACTCTTTGCTTAAATTTATTTTGAAGTCCAGGCTTTCCATTAACTCCCACCAATTAAGTTTTGAGCAAAGACCTTTGGGCTCTGGAATGAGAAAGTATGAGATCCTTGGCTCATTGCATGCCATGCCCTGATCCTGATTTGTGCCCTGCCCAGACAACAAGTTAGAAGGATCTGCCCTGCTGGTGTACCCCAGAGAAGTAAAATCAGGGATGTGGTTGGCCTTAGCTTACTTGGGGTCCTTCTGGAGGCCACACTGCCTGTCCCAAGAAGCATCAGTGAGACCGTGGAATAGAGCTGCTATTGCTGTTGGGCCTGAACCATCACAGGGGTGATTAGTACCTTTCCTCTCTGCAAATAACAGGTAAAATCAGATCTTACTGCTGCCCCTGCTGGGGACTGGGTGTGAGGCAGACACCTCATATATTGAATATCTTCAGTTCTTTAACAGCTGGAATTGGGTTCTCCCTCTTTTTTAGTCAGTGAAAGCCATTTTGTATCTTTCCTCCTTTTCACTCAATCTGTACTTTTATTTCCTTTCTTCTTCCTTCTCTTTCCTCCAAAGTACTAGATGGGCCCTGAGGTCTAGCCCAGAAATGGGAGGATCAACCCAATATCCTTTTCCACTTCTCTAGCCCTAAGTACAACAAAGCATTCCCCAGCCTAAATCTCTGTATTGAAACAATCACTAGGGTAGATATAATGGCCCATTTTAAGCTACTTTCAAAATATCCCTATTCTTAGGCAGGGCTTGCACAAGTCTTGATTTGTATAATCAGTGACCTCTGCCACATGTTCTGTTCCTTCTCATTTCTAACTTCTCCTCGCCCCTCACCACCACTGTGACTCTTTGAAGCTGGCTCTATGGGTTTTGTGCATTGTTGTTTAGGGCGGTGGATGGGGTGGGGTGGGGGGGGCGGAGTGCAAGGACACAAGTGCTCCTATGAGAAGAATCCTGAGCTTTTTATGTGGTGAAGAGATGAGCTATAGTGCAACATGATGTTTCCAGAAAGACTAATAATGTCCTGGTGCATAATTAGGCAGAAGACTGCCATGATTCCGGAGGAATTAATAACTGTCTGTAAAATTGCAATTATTTTTCTTTTGGATGGGGTATAACACCAGAAGAGAGGAAATGGAGTAAAGCAGAAGTATTGGCACAGAAAGTCCATAATTAAGTATTTATCCACCAACTCATAATAGCTTGGTGCTAGCTGTTCCAATCAGCTTACATAACTGTGTGAAACCTTGGTGCTGTTCTTGCCTTCCTCCCCTAGATAGACAAGTTAAATTAATTAGGACTTTCTCCACAATATGCCTTGCTGATGCCAATATCAATGCACTTAACAAATAAGAACCTGCCTCCACCATCCTTATAGCCTAAGACTAAATGATGAGGATAGACTGAAATAGACAAAGAGAAAATTAGACACTGAACAAAGCATCTTCTAAAATTAGGATTTACCTGCCTTCTCTGAGATCTGTTACCCACATATGGATAAAAGGATATGTTAACTAAATTGCCTTGCACATAGGTAGGGATGTTGAGATGCAGAAAAGGGTTCTCTGAGTGTGTCAACTCTCATATTCCACCAGTGCAGATAGTGACATAGCTTTTTGAGAACAGGAGCTGAATCTTTAGTTTTTTATATCTCCTGGCATGTTTAGGATAAAGTGCTGAAACAAGAAGTGTAGACTAGCATTTTATTTTGGTAAATTAACCCAGGAAATCTCTGGAAAATTCCAGCTGTGTGTCAGAAGGTAGGCATTGCCAGATTCCACCAGAAACTTCTGCCAAGGGGATTCTGGTATTTCCTCTCTTGTGCAGACTCAAGGAGCATGTCAGATCTCACAAGCATGAAGGAGAGAAGCTTTCTCTACCCCGACATCTGAAAGTAGTGGGCCAGATTGAGCACCTAGTGATCACACTGGGCTCCCTCCACCTGGACTGCCCAGCAGCCGTGGTTGGTGAGTAGAATGGGGGACTGGACCTATGGACCCCTAAGTTAAACCCTTTCCCTCCTTCCACCAAACCCTCATGGGATTTTATGCCTGTAAATATTGACTTCTTCAAAATCCCAGGTTTCCACTTTTTTGTACTATAAATCTTGTCCCAGTTTTTGCCTTCTGAAGTACCAGATGGGCCTTGAGCTACATTCAAGACATGTTGAGAATCACTGAGAGAATAAAAAAATTCAAGGGGTAAGAAAACAAACATTTCTGTGTGCCAGTAAAAATGGCCCCTGAGAGCTTTCTGTGGGCTAGTTGGAGGTAGAGGGCAAGATTCTTTTACTCCTTTGCCATAAATCCCTTCATAATTTCCCACCAACTCCTATACTTTCCCTCATGTACTCTATTCTAGAGTACTCTAAGTTCCTGGTTTTTGTCCAAAGGCCTTTGTCCTTTAGAGTTAAAAAGACTTCAGTTTGAATCTTGACTCTATCACCTTTTTTTTTTTTTAATTTTTTATTTATTATTTATTTATTATATTTATTTTTGGCTGTGTTGGGTCTTCGTTTCTGTGTGAGGGCTTTCTCCAGTTGCGGCGAGTGGGGGCCACTCTTCATCGCAGTGCGCGGGCCTCTCACCATCGCGGCCTCTCTTGTTTCGGAGCAGAGGCTCCAGACGCTCAGGCTCAATAGTTGTGGCTCACGGGCCCAGTTGCTCCGCGGCATGTGGGATCCTCCCAGACCAGGGCTCGAACCCGTGTTCCCTGCATTGGCAGGCAGATTCTCAACCACTGCGCCACCAGGGAAACCCCACCTTTTAACTATAATGATTTGGGAAAATTATTTAATATAATAAATGCTCAACAGATGTTTATTGGATGGATGGATGGAAGGAAGGAAGGAAGGTAGGTTGCATAGAACCTAATGGTGATAAGGCTGACTTCTAAACCAACATGAAAATGGTTAAATCTTAATTTTTTTTATTAGAGGACAATGAGAAAAACTTGTCCCTTGGTCTCCAGACTCTCCGATCCCTGAAGGTAGGATTGATTCTACATTCCCATTGGTACTTCTTCTCTGAGGCAAGGGTCCTCTTACATGGAGACCCCATAGTGGGATCATTGACGGTAACCAGTGATTCTCCTTTGTTTTCAGTGTATCATAAACTTGGATAAGCACCGGCTGATCATGGGGAAGACAGACAAGCAAGAAATCCCTTTTGAGGAAACAGTTTCCTTGAATGAAGACAAGTGAGTGCCCAAATGGGTCAGGTCAAGTAAAATCCATTGGTCATTAACTGGAGGGGTTCTCACACAGGATATTGGGTTGTATCCTGCTTTTGACCTTCAGTCATACCACAAGTATACCCCTCCTCACCCCCAGAGTTCACAATCCCACAAAACTCTATAGCCCACATTTCAGAATGAGCAGTGATGATACTGCATAGAGTGGTGGGGAAGATGAGTAGCTTTTAAACTAAAATTGTACTTGCCTTCAGTCTAACTTCTTTGAATTTGGTATCATTTCTTTTATTTCTTTCTCATTTCAGCACTTCAGAAGCATAACTACAGCCTGCAGCATGTCTGCATGTGTGCACACATACCAGGTTGACAGATTAAGAAAACTGGGTTTGAACCAAATGCAGTAGCAACTTGCTTTGGACCAAGTCCTCCCCTCTAATAGAAGCTCCAGGGGGTCCTTCCCACCCAGACCTCTCTAGATTTTAGTCTGTGCTTAGAGATCTTGTCTGGTTATAGCCATTGTTTTTTACTCCTTTGATCACTAATATAGACCTTTTTGACACTGCCAGGTCTCACTTGTGGCCTATTTCTCTGCTTCTTCAAGGAAATTGCTTTTATTAGTCAAGTATAGGGACTGCCAGGTTCTATTTCTCCATAGATACACTTGCTTCTTTTCCTGTAGTTAAAGTGTCTGACCTTTACCTCCTTTCAGCTATTTCAAAGAGATGCGGGGTACCTATGGCTCAGAATTAGAATTTCTTCTAATTCATTCATTGATTTCTCAAGTATGAATTAATCTGAAAGAGCCCAGAGAAATCATCTAGTCCAACCCTTTCATTTAAAGGTCTGGAGAGGCAATTGAATTGTCTAAGCTCATATACTGAGTCGGTGGCAGAGGGGACCTAGAATTCAGACCTGACAAACTAAGGCCAAGGCCATGTTCATGCTCATTTGTTGCGTCAAGCCTTGAGAGGAGGATGAAGGGGGGGGCGGTTTGTAAAAAGGCAGGGTAGGAGAAGGCTATGCTTTGGGGATGGATGCCAGAGGATCTGGGTAGCCCTCTCTCCTGTGTGCTAAGCCCACTAGAAGTCCCCTGACCCAAACTGTCACATTTAGGTGCTTATCTTGGTGCCTAAAAGCCATGGGTATAAAGATGAATGAGGTGGCTTCTCACCTTGAACGTCTTGGAGGGGAGGAGGAGGAAGGACTCACAGACAGAAGAACATTAACCACTCTCTGAGATGGAATTGAAGGCTTCAGTAAATAATCTGGGCATCATTGTCAGATGTTGATAACCCCAAGATCCAGTCAGTATTTCTGCCTAGCCTGTTATTTGTCTGCATCAGACTCAAGTAGCTGGGAACAGGAGTGGGGAAAGGAGATGAAAAAACCCAGAGCAGGTCCAAAATAGAAGGATAGAATCAGTTGGTGGGAAAGCCTACCTAGGGAAGCATTTCTGGGATGGGGGCCAGGAATGAAACTTCCTGGCAGGGAATTGATGGTTGGGAAGCTCTTCAGTTCTGTCCTGGTATAAGGAAAGAGGCAGGGCAGGAGCCTGCCCAAGAGTTCACAACAACTTTTTCTGACTCCTCAGTGTTTCCTGACCCCTCTCAAAGAGGTCATGGGGTTTCTTGAAGCCTTTCTGTTGGGGTGTCAGTTGGGCACATAGATACCTGTAATGGAATCTCCCCTTCAGTTTGGTCAGAGATGTGCTCAGAGAAGTCAGAAAAATAGCCAGCTGTGGGTGTCCCTTTAAGAGATTCCCAAGTCTACCCTTGGTTCATAGCAGCAGCTCCTCGAATATTTAATGATCCTACTTCAAACTTTGCCAGATCCCACCAACAATCTTGTCTAGCGTTAAGCAACTGTCTCTATCAAACAACTCTTTGGAACTCTGAATGTTTTCAGCTTTTCAGAAGCTCCCTAAAGACTAGGAACTTGGTGACGTGACCCCCATTTGAACAACTAGGCAGCCATACTGTAGCCAGTTGTCACTGCATCACCCCAGGCCCCCTTCTTATCAGCCTCTACAGGGAAGGCAAGATGGAAAACTAAGCACAGCCACAGTAGGGGAGGCCACATCTGAAGCTCAGCAGGGGTGATCCCATGTTACCAGCCTTCAGTACCCCCTCAAACTACCCCCATTTTCTTACATGGGGGCACCTGCACCTTTCCACTGAGGCCTCTCCACTCTCCTCCCTTACCTATCATGGAACCACTTTGGCCTGCTTCTCATCCTAGGACTGAGTTGAAATACTTCACCTCTTCCCTAGTAGAAAGTTCCACTCTGAGCCTTGACTCTTGGCCACAAGTGAGGCATGTTAGAAGTTCTTTGGCCTGGTTTATCCTTATTTGGATTCCCTGTGGACCAAGTGAGGCCAGGAATTCTCAGGTGTTAGAAAGATGCCACTGATTTTGACCCTTCGAGTTCAGGATTATATGGCATCAGGGGGTTGATCAGATGGCCTTTAGTGATCTTTCTGGCCTCTGAAAATCAGTCAGTGAATTTCCAGTTTTGGAATAGAGACAGTTGGGGTGATCTGAGCTTATGGTATCATAATCTCACTCCATGCAGTCAGATCATTTGAATTCACTAACTGAATAATTGTGCTTTAAACCTCAGGCTTGATAGAGGTACATAAAGATGTCTAAAGGTAATTATAGGAAGTCTTGAGCCTCATTAATTTTCTTTAAATGCTTCCAGGTTGATTACTCTGATAGCCCATATCTCCTTGATATTCATGAGGAAGCACTGGGTCCACTTTTCTGAGGCTGGCTAGCTAAGCAGGGAAGGTCAGTTCTTCCCAGAATCCTAGAAAATTCTCTCTGGTACCTCTGATTGAGGGTGTGGGAAGCGAGTGTCTACTCAGGTCACAGTTCTGAAAACAGGCGGTAGCAAGAAGTAACCCTGTAGAACTGTAACCCTCTCATTCCTTATTAGATGTCCAAATAAAACACAGGGAGTTTGAAAAATAGTCTTTGTCGTTTGGTATTTCTATGCCTGACATATTTGAGGAAAAAATGTTTTCTGACTTTTCTATTTCCTTGCCCTGCACAGACCCCACCTGGTAAGATTTTCTATTCCTTAGCTCAAAGTGTCTATAGATGGGTTGCTTGGTATGTCAGCTGCCCTTACTCTTGTATAATAGAAATATCTTTCTAGGCTGGGCACATGGAGGAGACGAACTGGATTCCTCCCTCCTTCTGTTGCCAGGCCTCTGCATTGGCACTTTATCTGCTCAGTGTTTCTGGCTGTGTTGAGTTTATTTGTGAGATTAATGTAACAATAAAGTGAAATCTTCCCCTCTGTGTGCTTGTCTGACAAAGTCTTTGTGTCAGGTCCCCTGGAAGATGGGGGAGCCCAGGCATAGCCCAGCTGCATCTGTGTTTCTCTTAAAGGATCTTCTGAAATCAAGGCTTTGTCGTCCTCATTTCCTCCATTGCTACTAGCCCTTTTGCTCCCTCTTACTGGCTGTATGTCCTTGGGCAAATTAGTGAACCTCTGTGAACTTGGCTTTGTAATCTATAAAACAGAAGTGATAATAGTACTTACTTTACAGTATCAACTGAGATAACCTGTGTAAAGTGGTTGGCTTATGGTAGTCCCTCAAAGATTTAACTGTTTGTGAGAACAGTCTTTTATGGTGGATCCCCAGTGTGTGAGAGAACATTTACTTCTAGAAATTTTATTTACGAATTTACTTTTTATAAATAGATTTATTTATTTAGAAAGGAAATATTTATTTGGTTCAAACAAATAAGAGGTTTGGGAAGGGGAAGGGTTGAATGAACCTTAATATATAGTTAAAGTTAAGGTCTAAATGACATTGCAAATAACTGCATTTTACAGATGATAGAAACTTACCTTTTAAGTGTTAATACTTTTAGTATTTAAACAGTGTAGTTATTAAATAGTCAACAAGAAACATTCTATACCTATGACAGTGGTTATCACAATCTAGAATTATGTTTCTCCTACTACTCAGATGATATTACCATTCCACCTCAAAAGGTTTTCTGTCCATTTATTCTAAATATAATAAATGTAAAAAGACTTAACCAATCTGACTCTTAAACAATGAGCAACAGAATCAAGATTCATAATCACCTTAATAGAATGAAACCAACAAAATTGTTTTAACAGAGTTTAAAAAATACATCCTGACTTCCATTTTAAAAAAATCTATTGCACTTGCACAGTGGGGGAGAACTTGGATTAACAGAAATTCCTGTGAAGATGATATTGGTGTTTAGTTGATTGCACATTCTAAATGTAGAAGTATCAAGGACTCTGTGTGTAGGAGATGTCATTTGTAAGACAGGGATGTATATATAATCTGTGGAGCATCCAGAAAAGGGCAGTGGTAACCTCATTATGGTCTTCAGAGTTGTCATGTGGAAAGTGTTCTTTCTGGCACCAGAAAGCAAGCATTTCCAATAGGTGGAGGTTGCAGAGAGGCATATCCTGACTCAGTTGGAGGGAAGCATCTACTTTAATCAGGTACTATACTAATTTATACAAAGAAGGTAGTAGTGTTCACAGTTTTGCAGAAGGAAAAGCTAAGGCTCAGAGTAGTATCAAGACACAATTGCTTAGCACAATTAAATGGACTGTCTCTAAATTCTCTTTCACTAGGAGTGAAAGGTGGGATGATCATTTCCTAGCAATATTGGAGAGAGATTTCTGCATTGGTTGGAAGGTTAGATAAGGAGACTTCCAAAGTCATTTCTAATGCCAAAATTCTTTGATTCTAGGACATCTTTATTAAATGGCATTGTGAATCAAATGTAGTTTCTTTTTGACTCATTGCCATCACTACAAACATAGACTCATTAATTTGGACTGAAATTATCAGCTTTTTATGCAGCTTTGAAGAGTTGCAGGCTACTGTTCTCAAGAAATCAGAAAGCAGAGACGTACTAGTCTGTGTGTTATAGCTTGGTCTCCTCTGTTAGCCGCTACTTCTTCCTTCCATTATCAGTGCATCCTAAGCTATACTCCTATCTTATTTTATGCTTACTTGTCTGGTCAGTGACCTACTGGCAGCTGTTTCTCACATGGTGTCAAGCATGTGGGCATTGTGACATCTATTTTCTCAGAGACCTTTTTATTCAAGGGTTGTGGTATGTTTCAGAAGACTGGGGCTGCCAGATGCCTGACCAGAATGGAGAAAAAGCTGGGTCTTTACCTGCTTTTAGGTAGTGACTTGTCCCAAGGTTCTAGCAGCCTGATGATTACAAGCCCTGTTCTTTCTTTCCAGCACCTTTATCACACTCTTTTCTGGACCTATGCCCCTAACCAGCAAATCCCAGCCACCAAAATCAGAGAGGGGAATTCAATCCTGGCATTGTTTTTACTGGAGGCAGAGTAGCCTCCCAATGTGTATTTAATACAGAAAACCTAACTCTTCAGGGAACCCACATACTCCAATGCTGACATACTCAAACCCTTGAACAGGAGAAATAAGCCTGGAAGAGGGGGTGTGGCTGATCTAGTAGAGATACTTGTGTTTGCCAGAGGAGAGACTTCGAGGACAAAGGGAGTGGAGACATATAATCTTCTGTGCTGTGAGCCTGGATAACGGGAATTTAACTTTGCTTTCATCATTTGGCAAACTAACATGGAATATCTTGGGATTCTGTTGTGAAATGCTGAACTCCTTGGACACACTGGATGCCCTTGTACTTGGGGGGCTGCTATGGTGGTTCTCATCTTACTTATTTGAAAATGGGTAAGAACATGAGAATTTCATTGTTTCTGGGTTGCCCATATGAAGAGTCAACTACTCTGTTTTGAAGGTTCTACAGAAACTATCCCCCACGTGTCTGAGTTCATAACAGTTTCTCTGTGGTAGATAAGAACCAGTTGGAGAATAGAAAGTACATTAAAGTGAATAGGTTTCATAAAGATCAATTCAGTCAGAGGGCTGTATGAAGGGGACCTATTCTAAGGTCTGAGGAAGGGTAGCCAGAGAGGAGAATCCAACTGGATATGCCCCATGGAGAGTACAATTTCAGATATAAAGGCTCAGTATCAGCAGGTAAAGGCTAGGAGGAAGGCCAGGACTTGAAAAGAGTGACAATTAAAGGGAAGGGCAAATGGGTGGGAAGCTCAGCATCAGCCTAAGTTGATAATCAGATAAGGGGCACCAATACTGAAGTATACCTGAATTAACAAACCATACTATATAACTCATATTTGATTTATACATCTCATAATAATTTTAATTTGCTCTGTTTCATGGTGGTAAAATACATATCACCAAAGACTCCATTAGCCACTAAAAACAAGGTGATTACTCGAAAGACTATAAAGTAAATTAGACCTGAGATCCTCACCCCTTAGTCATTCATTTGTCAATTTGTTTATCCCCTGGAGAAACTGAACTAGTTGGAGCCACCAGGAACAACTGGCAGCTGAGAGGAGGCATCCTACTGAAAATGGGGACCTAAGGTTCAGCATTCTGAAGCATCAGATATCTCTTACACTGACTTGGATCCCAGAACCCTGAAATGTGGCTGTTCTCTTAGGACAGTGCTTTCACTGCAGCTCTCTCAAGGTGGTTTTTTCTCCCACAGTTCTATTACTGGTCCTAGAGATGGGGTAGATGGTCTTCTTGCTTCTTATTACTTCTTGCAGACATTTCGCCCTCTGCTTTCCCTTAAACCCCCCCAGCTTTGAGCCTCATGCCATCAAATTATATCAATTCTGTCCCTTCATTGTTGCTATCATCTACAAAATCTACAAGCCCCTGGGTCATTCCCCCTCAGTTTTCAATAAGTTTAGCTCTTGGCTCATTTCACTCCCTCCAACACTACTCCAGATTTAATTCTTCGTGATTTAATTACATGAATGGATGATTCTTTCAACACCCTGACATATTGGTTCCTTGAATAAACAGTCTTCCACTGATTTTATCCTCTACCTTTCCCTGCCATTTACTCCGATGGTCATACCTTAGATCTTGTTATTACCAGAAACTATAACCCTTTCATGATCTCAAGCTCATGTATCTGACTGTCTGACCACCAGCTCTGTCTTCCAGACATCTCCTAGCAACTTGATTGCAACACTCCCTTGATTATCACCTTTCATTGTCCCTAACCTGAGTTTCTCTCCTCTCTTCATAAGCAACTTATTAAATCCCTGGGTCAATGGATATAATGATTCACTTGCATATACTTTTAACTCAGTTTACCTTCTCTTTTTGTCACACTCACCTTGCAAAACCACAATTCCAGTCAGAGCCAGCTCTTTGCCTACCCCTATGCAGCAACCATGCTGACTGGCCTCATTTTAAACTCATGTCCATAACTCCCAGGCCCTTAACACCACCCAACAATCATATTTCCCTAGTCATTCACCTTTTTTATTCTAGATCACGGGTCTGCAACCTTTTTCTGCAAAGGGCCAGATAGTAAGTATTTTAGGCTTTTCAGGTCATACAGTCCCTTTCACGACTACTCTACTCTGCCATTGTAACAAGAAAGCAGCCAAAGGCAGTATATAAGTATTGCCTTACATATTGCCATACAACTCATAAAATTTGAATTTTATGTAATTTTTACATGTCGCAATTTAGTATTCATCTTTAGGTTTTTTTCCCCAACCATTTAAAAGTATAATAATTATCCTTACCTAGAAGACTGTACAAAAACAGGATTTGGCCACGGGCTCTAGTTTGCTGGGCTGTGTTCCTAAGTTATTTCACACCTTCTCTTTTCTTCTCAAGTCTCTAATACTGACTTCTAATACTGCCAGATGATGGCCTTGCTTTCTACTTCATTCATGAAATAATCAGAACATTCACCACTCCTACCACATCTACCCTCTTACCAGCATCTCTGTGCATGAATTCAGCTTTCCCTTCTGTTACTGTGTTACCATAGCACAAAACCAAAATATTGTATAACTTACTGTGTTTATTGTCTCCCCAACTAGAATGTTAGTTTCAGGAGGGCAGAAAGTTTTATCTGTTTTACACACTGTTGTACACCAAGTACCTAGAAGAGTGTTTAACATGTAGTAAGTGCTCAACAAATGCTTGATTGAACATTGGCTACAAGACCAGCAGGCAGGAGTGTAGAGAATTTTTCTCTAGGGAAACGTACCTCTCCTTCCAAGAGAAAGAAACTATGTATCTTGGCAGTTGATCTTGAGTGCCCTAAGTGGTATTTTTTTCAAACTTCTTCGAGAAAACACCCACAATAAGAAATCCCCATTTTATGGAATTGACCCAGTACATAATATGTACATATGATGTATGTGTGTGTATGTGAAACCAAAGTTTCACAAAACAATTTCCTTTTTATGTGTGATGTATTCTGACATAGTATTTTCTATTCTGTCTTTTGGGGAAAAAAAGTTTGTAGCAAGTGATTAAATTGATTTCACAAACCACTAATGGGTTTGCAACCAGAAGTTTGAAAAATACCACAGTGTGTTCTACTAATCACAAGCCCTGTCTACGTACACAGAGCTTCCAGTCAGTTTTCTAATGCCTAACTCTTACATGTGAATAGATAGCCAAGGATCTCCAGACATTTAAGGAAAGCTTCTGAGAATTCCCTGGCTGTCCAGTGGTTAGGACTCTGTGTTTTCACTGCCGTGGCCTGGGTTCAATCCCTGGTCGGGGAACTAAGATCCTGCAAGCTGCATGGCATGGCCATAAAAAAAGCTTCTAACAGAAAAAAAAAAAACAAAACACAGCCACAAAACAAAGACTGAAAAACTCAAAACATTAGAAATATCGTCAGAGAAATAAGATGCTGTATTCCCAGATGGAACAGATTGCTATTTAAAGGGGGGCGGGGCAGTCAAGAAAGTAGTAAATTTAAAACAGGATAACAGAAATGTGAAAATTCAAAAGAAGAGTTGGAAGATAGAAGTCTTTCAGAAAAACAAAAAGAGGTAGAAATGGGGAAGAAATGATAAAATTATTCAATTATTCTAGGGCAAAACCTGTGCAGTAGGCTTAAAGAATAACTAGTCCAGAATGAAGGAGGATGATGAAGCCCTGGAGGGTTGTCTTCAATTAAAAAAAAAAATAACTAAACTGACAGGCTACCTGATGTGTTTGAAAGTATTGAGAGGAGAGTTTGGGATAAGTTAATTATAGATACTTGAATGCTAAATACTTAAGAAACATGGAAAAAGAGGCAATGGCTAACTTCAGTCAAAAAAAGGAAATGAAATCATATTATGCTGATTTATTCAACCATGAATAAATATGTACACAGTTATAATAATGTAAGGAATAGTGATTTACCTAAGTAAGATGATATAGATATATTGAGGGATGAAGGATGGAGAAATAATACATGTGTTTATGAGAGGACATTGGAGTGTAAGTACTTATTTGTAAGTATTATAAATAATAGCTATTATAAATAATAGCTTATTTCCTATAGCAAGAAGTAAAATAATAGCCCAGACTGAAAAATCAAGAACTAGTAGTATAAGCATGCTATTAAGAAATAGGGAGATAAATCCCAGAAGAGATTTATCTTAAAAGATAAGAAAGAAGTTGTCTCTGGGGAGCAGAAATTCAGAATGTAGAGGGCTGGGGTAGGGTCAACTGTGAAGTACCATTTGATATCTTTAAATGCACTATACTGGGGACTTCCCTGGTGGTTCAGTGGTTAAGGCTCCATGCTTCCACTGCAGGGCGCACAGGTTTGATCCCTGGTTGGGGAAGTTCCGTGTGATGCGGCCAAAAAAAAATGTACTATATTGATAAAAATAAAGATGAATACAAGTAGTATAGTTTTTCATTTATTTGAAAATCTTAGCAGTCAGAATGGAGGAACTGTTTCCCTTAGGTATTGTAAGATATAAGACACTGGGAAACCAAGAATACTGATTTAGCACCCTTCTGAAATAAACTTTAAAAATTCTCCCTGCTTTGGTACTAAACCTGGTGTTGCTTTGTTATTTTACAGTCTCCAGTAACTTGTCAGCTATTGCTGATAACCAGCATCTCTAGGAACAGAGAGATGTAATTCTGGCCTCATACATTGTTGTTACCATGGTGGGAGCCAGCAAGTATACTTATGTGGCTTTACAAGTAGCAGGGGGCAGAAAATCTTACTACAGGGGGCTTAAGTAGGAGGGAGCACCCTGGCAATGCACATGGTAAAGGAGAGGGCTCACATGAGACATTCCCAGGGTATGCTCAGAAGAACTTCTCTATGTCCTGCTGTAACTGGAGACATGATCCAAGGAAACCATCATATTGATGCTGTGCATGACTCCATTTGTTCTCCTGGACTGCTGTGGCCTGGGAAAGTGCTGAGTAGATCAGAAAGGATGAGGTGGAGAAAGAAGACTGGGGCATCCAGAGAACTATTTGAGCACTGGAGGGAAAAGGGGTGAGGGGACTGCAGACAGAGCTAGCAAAACCTCGGTCCCAGATACATAAATTGTCACTTCTGCTTCCTAACCTTCTGACTTCCACACTTAAATTTAGAGAAGAGTCTTCTTACTCTTCTGACCATCCCCCACCATGGAATTTTTTAGGCCTTACAAAGAAGTGAGAGGGCTCATACCTGGTAGGAAGGTGCACCTGGACTTGTCACTCCTTAAGTGGAATAGAGTAAGGAAATGTAGTCACAGGGAAGCAGGGAAAAGAGTGGGTACTCACTAAGGCCAGTCTTGTCTGTAAACAGAACAACTCTGATGTGACCTGAAGGTCTAGGAAGACCCTAGGACAGAAAATCTCCCCTCTCCTGCCTACTATGGTGCCCAGATCCCATCTGCACTTCTTTGGGCATCTCAGCATTGCCCTCACATGGTCAGAAAGGAATAAAGTAGGAATTCAACTAGGTACCTGATTCTTGGAGACTGACCAGAGGAGCCTCTCCCATTCCTTTTCTCTTTTCCAGGTCCCCACAAACATTTATTGGTTTTTACTCTAGCCCAGTCTCCAGGTACAAAGATAATGAACAAGGCCCCTGCCCTCAAAGAGTTTGCAAAATTTTGATGGAGGTTGGGAGTATAGAGGCAGATATGAAAACATAATTTTATCCTAACGGGTTAAGTTAGGAAAGAGATCTGCACAAATACAGATGGAAGTGCACCTAAGGCAGGGAAGGCTTTCTAGTTGAAGAGACCCCTGACCTAAGGGGAAAGAAGAGTTATCTAGGCATGAGCAGGGCAGAACAAGAACTGACTCCTCCACTTCCATTGTGTCACCTGGAATTACATTCCTTGTCTAGTGACATATATCCCCCCAACCTCAAACCTTTGGCGCTAGCTGTGCCAGTTCAACTCTGCCACCCCTCTCCTTACCCAGGCCTGAGTTTTCATTCAGACTCTAGCCAGGCAACCAACCATCTTATTACAGTCACATTCTACTCATGGCAGCCACATCCTATATTCTAGAACAGCTATGTCTAATATAAATATTAAATTTTCTAGTAGCTACATTTAAGAAGTAAAAAGAAACAAGTGAAATTATTTTAATAACATTTTATTTAACCTAATGCATCCAAAATATTTCAACCTTAATATAAAAACATTATTGAGATATTTTATGTTTTTCATATTGTCTTTGAAATTCAGCATATATATATATATATTTTTTTTTTTTTTTTTTTAATTTTTGGCTGCACTGGGTTTTCATTGCTGCGCGTAGGCTTTTTTCTAGCTGCAGCGAGCAGGGGCTACTCTTCGGTGCGCGGGCTTCTCATTGTGGTAGCTTCTCTTGTTGTGGAGCACGGGCTCTAGCTGCACGGGCTTCAGTAGTTGTAGCACACGGGCTCAGTAGTTGTGGCTCGCGGGCTCTAGAGCACAGGCTCAGTAGTTGTGGCGCACGGGCTTAGTTGCTCCGTGGCATGTGGCATCCTCCCGGACCAGGGCTCGAACCCGTGTCCCCTGCATTGGCAGGCGGATTCTTAACCGCTGCGCCACCAGGGAAGCCCAAGATTCAGTATATTTTACACTTACAGCATATCTCAAGTCAGTCACACTTCAAGTGCTCAATTGCCACATGTGGTTAGTGACTACAATCTCCGACAGTGTAACTCTAAAATTCTGCCCAGACTGAGTGTACTTGGTGAGGCACTATTATATATTTCCTCTAGGTCTCTGTACCCCGAGTCAAGGCCCTGAGAACAATTTTGAAGAAGAAAGGGAAGGCCTGTGAGGTTTCAGCCAAAGAGTAATCACTCCCTTCAGATGCTAGACTTAGACAACTAACCCAAAACTGATCTCAAACTTGCTGATAAGACAGCTTTTAGCAATCACAAATCCACAAGTGCCTCACGGTCAGACACATTTGATCCCTGGTGTCTCCAGATTGTCCTCTGGCCAGCAGGACACCCGCTAAGAAAACGTGATAATTAACTAATGTTAACAGCATCTTCAGAAGGCAGTCTGGAGGGGCCTTGTCGAAAAGTCATCTAGTCCTGCCATTCTGGTTCTGGTTGGGACTGGGAACCACTTGCCATTTGGGACTGAAAGGGGCTAAAAATATTTGGCGTAGCATCAGACACCTTGTGTTAGAATCTAGCATCAACAAGAATCACATGGGAGAAAAATATTGAGAAAATTCTGTCCGTTAATTAAAACATTTCCACAAACTAGGAAAAGACCACCTTTTAAGTTTCGCTTCGAGAAAGGAAACACGAGGTGTTCCATGAAAGCAGAATTTGAAATCCATAGGTAAGAGTTCAGTCACCTCATACTGACACCAGAAAAGGGAAGTGTTTGGACCAAGGTCATTCAAAAAATCCGCAGAGGTTGTGATGAGCCCCTGCATCCTTTCCACTACAACCCCACTGTCCCTACTAACTGAAAAATATTTTAATTGGAGACACTGTGCCATCTCCAAGGTTCTCCTAAATTACCCTTCAGGATGACCCGCTCTGGGAAGGATGGGTCAGCCCTCCCCGACTTCTGACTTAGGGGACCAGCCACCCTGAATAGGATTGTAGCGCCGCGATCCCCCACGTTATGGAATCCTGGACGGAGGAGGCTACTAGGGCGGTTCTCTCGCCAACTCCACACCTTCCGGAGCCTGGCCTGGCCCGGCCCAGCCCCTCCGCTGTTTTCCAGTTCCTGTCGGCAGGCTGGGCTTAGGCGGTCAGCCCCCCAGTGAGAGGCAAGCGGGGAGCCCCACACGGAGGCCACACCCAAGGAGGCAGCTCACAGACTGTTAGCAACTTCGCGGGGAGTGGGGTCCGGGATGCGAGTGGGCCGCAGGTCAGTACCCAAAATGCCAGAGAGGACCTCTCGACCCTCTGACTGGGGGTGGGCTTCCCGGAAAGCGATGGCTCGGCCAGTCCCATACCTGTCCCCACGCCTCGCACCCGCCCCGCCGGCGCCGGCCGGGACGGGCCGCCTCTCAGCAATTCCGGGGCTTATTAGGCTCACTCTGGGTCCGGCAACGAACTGCTCCGGCCTCGCAGGGGTCGCTCGGGCCCTGCCACCCCACCCCCCCTCACGCTGACAGCCCGGGCTTGCTGCAGGGTGGGTGGGTGGAGGTCTCCCTGGGCGGGAGGACCTGCTAGTGCACTGGCGGCCCACAGCCCCGCAGCCTCGGTGCCGGGGAAAGATGGCCTATCACCTCGAAGCTCCGCCGGACCCACGCTGCGCCCCCGAGAGGCCGCCTTTGCTCCTGGGGCACCGCGCAGCCTCCCGGCCTTCGCACCGGGAACCGTTTCCGGGGCGAATGCTTTTCGTAGCTGACCCGGCGCGGCCCGTGACGCGAGCGCCCAGACGGAAGTGCGGGCTGAGGAGCCGGAGCCCGAGCCGGAGCCCGACCGAGAGCAGGTCTCGGGGGCTCCGGCTGTGGGGACTGCTGGCCCTGGCAGCGATGGCGACCCTGTGGGCCGCCCTCCTTCGTCTCGGCTCCATGCTCAGCCTGTCCTGCCTGGCGCTCTCGGTGCTGCTGCTAGTGCAGCTGTCGGACGCCGCCAAGGTGAGTCCCGCCCAGCGCTCGCCCCAGACCGGAGCTCCTCCCCTGCCTCCGGCCTTGTTCACCTGCGTCCCACCCAAGTCCTCTCCCAGCCCTGACAGCCCGACCCCTAGCTTCTCAGCCCTGGCCGACTACCACCCGGAACCCTCCCGACGGCCAGGGAGCAGTCCAGCCCTCCCGCTCCAGCTGTCTGACGGTCCCCGCCCGCACCCCTCCCACCCCCGGAGCTGACACCCCGCCCCAGCTCCACCCGGCCCTGACGGCGCCCAGAGTCGGGACAGCATCTCCGCCTCCTTGAATTTCCCTTCCCAGCCCCGACAGCACCGCCCCCAAACTTGACAGCTTTTCCAACTCTAAGAGCCTTTAACTAACTTTATACGCTTGAGCTCTGACAGTCACCGCCGCCCTCCACCGGCTTCACAGACCACTGCCCCAATTCCCCAGGCCAAAATGATAGGAAGCCCGCATCTCACAGCTGTCTAACCTCTTAGGAACTAACTCCTCTCAACTCACCCCTGAACAGATTCCCTTCCCACTGTGGGAACTTGCTTCTCCTGGCAGCCTTCCTTCTCAATACGACCTACAGGAGTCTCTCTCACCAGCCTCATATCCTCACCTGGCTCCCTCCAGGACCTCCTGGCCCCTTTCTTGCCTTCTCTCTTCTTGATAATTTAGTGGGTAAGGCAGGATCCAAACTACAGGAGAGGTGAGGTTGTGACCTTCTCCCCTGCCCCATTTCTTGACCCTTCTGGTCCCCCTCATGCTGCTATCTAGTCCCCTTCGTGCCCATATCCTCCAGACCTGTCCTTGATGAACTACCTCATTACTAGGGAAAACAGATGGCCTGCACATTAATGTGATGGGAAAACAGAATGACATTTTTCTTTTTTAAATTGGAGCTTTACTCTATAATACCTTTAAATATAGGGGCTGGGAAAGATGGGTGACAAGTATACATATCAGGGGGGTTTTGGTCAGGGGTTCTTTTTTTATTGAAGTATGTAGTTAATTTACAATGCTGTGTTAGTTTCAAGTGTACAGCAAAGTAATTCAGATTCTTTTCCATTATAGGTTATTACAAGATATTGAGTATAGTTCCCTGTGCTATACAATAGATCCTTGTTGTTTAGGTCAAGGGTTCTTTTTGAAATCTTCCCTACTTCCCTCCAGAAACAGGGACAGCAGCAAGTCTCCTGACTTTCAAAACACTGCTGGCACCCTCTGCATATCTTCTGTGATCACTCTAAGTGGTATATTGTAACCATGTACTTGTCAGTCTCCTTTACTTGGGCATGTCCTAATTATGGGCAGGAACCATGTCTCACGCTTATCTGAATCCACCTCATTGCACACAAGTTCTGGCACAGGACAAATGCTCACTAAGTAGTTGCTCAATAAGTAAATGAATTACCAACTCTGCCAGATATACCACCATATATAGGAGCTTTGGACCTGGTCCTCTGGAGACTAATGATTAGATTCTTCTCAGATTAGATTCCCCTTTGCTGGGGAAGGATCTCCTACTCCCTCTATTCATAAATTTAGTCACCCCTTCCTCCACTTCTTGAAACTTGCTTTATCAGTAGTTGTCCTCTCTGTCTCCCAGGGATTAGAAGCAAAGTTTCCTGGGAAGGGTAGACCAAACTGATCTCAGCTACACTCACACTACTTCCCTTATGTATTGGGTTGGCCAAAATGTTCGTTCGGTTAGTGAACACGTTCAATAAAGTTCTCTGTGAAAATGAAGAATGTGTCTTTTGGGCTTCCCTGGTGGCACAGCGGTTGAGAATCTGCCTGCCAATGCAGGGGACACGGGTTCGAGCCCTGGTCTGGGAAGATCCCACATGCCGCGGAGCAACTAGGCCCGTGAGCCACAATTACTGAGCCTGCGCGTCTGGAGCCTGTGCTCCGCAACAAGAGAGGCCGGGATAGTGAGAGGCCCGCGCACCGCGATGAAGAGTGGCCCCCGCTCTCCACAACTAGAGAAAGCCCTTGCACAGAAACGAAGACCCAACACAGCCAAAAATAAATAAATAAAAATAAAATTAAAAAAAAAAAAGAACCTCCCTCCTTTAAAAAAAAAAAAAAAAAAAGAATGTGTCTTTTATTTTTACTTTAAACCGAACGAACTTTTGGGCCAACCCAGTACTTCCTTTCTAATTGTAGCTGAGTGCCTCCAAAACTTCATCCCTTCTATAGGACTCTGGCCCAACCCATTTTATCCATATCAATATCTTTCTACCAAAGGGTGGAAGGATGGTGAGTAAGAAGAATTGTGATTTGTGAGTAATTTTTAGTTTGATATTTCCCCATCCTTCTGTAATCAGCGTTCTTATCTGCAGGCACAGCTGTCTGTCTACCTCGTCTTTCTACTGGCAGGTAGATGGTGATAACATTAGCACAGTTTGATTGTCATGTGACACAAAAATGTGATTAACAAGTCACAGATACTAGATGTTATTTCAAAATAATTTTATGTAGTATATAATCATTCATTAACATTACCAATGGCTTTTAAAAACTTGTATCTCTCAAAGTTATTTAAAATTTTAAATGAATGGTTTTAGAATACTTGGCAGGGGATGCTTAGCAAAATGTGTAAGTTGCAGTTTTTAAAAATATTGATGATAAACTGTCAACAAGTTTCTATTTTGGTTATAGAATTCTGAGGATGTCCGATGTAAATGTATCTGTCCTCCCTATAAAGATAATTCTGGGCGTATTTATAATAAGAACATATCCCAAAAAGACTGGTAAGTATTCTGGATTACTGAATTACCTGTCAAATTTCTTTCTTTGGTTGTCACTGTTAGCCCTGGATATTCATCCAATGTATTGTTTTCTCTTTAAGCAAAAGTGTTGAATTCCATTTCTATTTGAAAAAGTGAGAGTAAGGCCCTGAGTGCATGATGTAGGCCTAAAGGAATGTAGCCAGAATCCCCAGGCAGGGAGGCTTTTACATTGGGATGGGGCTGAGTTTGTGGCACCCAAACTACCCATAGCTACCCTTCTGTGTCCCCTTAAATTTTGGTCCTCCCTCTTGCTTCTCAATGGAAGGTAAGCAAGCCTCATTTATCTGGGTCAGAGTTTTTACAATTTGTAGGTTTTGATGATATATTGTCAGATATAGGAGACTATGTTTAAAAGTGTCAAAAGGCTCAGGAAGGAATGGGAATGAGCCATGGATATCAGAGTTTACCAATTGGTGTGCCATTAATAGGTTATAGGTGTGCCAAGTCATTGATCCCTTCAGCCCTTGGCATATAATCAGGCAGGCCTGTGATGACTGGGATCCTGACTAGCTAGCCACCAGCAGCCTTCTCTGTTTATCCCAGTGGACCTTACAAATAATAGCTTTTTCTACATGTGCCATAAAATGATTGGGAAGCAGTGGTTTTGTAGCAGGATAGGTGGGCTCCTTACCCTGGACTGGGACGTTTTATGGTTTATAATGGAAGATTGCCAGGATAGGCCTAGAATAAAAATAGCTCCAAATGTTCCGTACTTTCACATGTACCCTATTTCACAGCTAAATAGCCCTGAAAGTTTGAAAGCAGAATTAAATTCATTCTGTTACAATATTCCAAGCTGACTTTGAGTAAGAAAAGGCAGGCTTTGAGCATGTTTAGCTTTTCTGATGTCGTTGTCTGTTCTTCCCATGATGTGCATTTAGGTTCAATCCGACATGTGGTAAGTGTATTCTTGAGAACTTCTTGTGAGCTTTTGTGTTCTACTTTAAATTGTCTCATACTACAAAGTGATTTAGCTATTCTTCTAGGTTTCATATCAGGAAGTTACTTTATATGAAAAGAAAACTCAAATAAGTTATTCCTATAAATTTCCCAAATATATTGAGCACTTACAATCAGTTTATTCTATTATCAGTAATAGAATATGATGCCTGTTACTTGAGTGGCAAATGAACTCACTATTCAAGTGTTTAGCACTAATCTTTTCACTGACTTTTTGTTTCTCCAGGTTCACAGAGAACCGTATATCATTTATCCCTGGTTATTGGTGAAAATAGGGAGCTTTGAAAATAAACAGTTGAAAACAAGCCTTGCTTTGGAATTTTTCTTCCCTCTCTCCCTTGCTTCCTTCCTGCAGCTTGGCCTTTTACTACGGATAGGTTCACAGATGTCACTGAAAGTTTTTTAACTGGCTTTAGAAGGGTAGGCATGTTATGACTAATCAAGATGTTATGGCTTTCCGAGGCTTCCAATATCTTATCTGACCCTATATATATTTTTACCTCCTGGCCTCTCCATTTTGTCCAGTTGTTAGCTTTAATTCTTCATTGACCTATACTGTCTAACTTAAGAAAAATTTGAGTTCTCTGGTTTGTGTTTGAGGTGTGATTTGAAGCTGATAATGTCCTCCTTTTGGCACTAGGGGGAGGTGTCGCCTAGTTCCTGAAGTGGTTGTGTTCTGTGTCTGGGTTCTGCGTTTACACTGAGTGGCCAGCCAGAACCAACCTTCCTGGTTCCTCTCCCATCCTGCACAGCACTCAAAATCTCCTTGTTATTAAACTGTATTTGTACTTCCAAAGAAATACTCAACACTTAGATTCCCAAGTAATTCTTAAGTATTGTTACTAAGGCTTCTGAAGCTGAAATAGAAAACTAAGTAGGAGATAAGTCTCATTTTCCTGAGGTTCAGAGAGATACAGGGGGGCTGTCCTAGGAGGCAGGAGCCCTGGATTCTGGTCCTTTTAGCTATTAATTTACTCTGTGACCTGTAGAGGTGACCTCTCCGAGAGTGCTGGGCTGGATGACCTCTATGATTATGAGCTAGATACCCCTGCAGTGAGATTTAGTTTCCTCTGCCTATTTTATGCCTGTATCCAGCTGGATACATTACTGGTCTTTTGTACATTTGGAACAAATATCACGCACTTGTATGGTGTGAGTTGTGGGACCTTACTCTTATTTGAAATTCTGCCAGTTGAGACTTATTTTTTCATTACTACCTTTGTTAAAATTAAATTACCTGTTAAGGAAAACTGACTGAACTTTGATCATTTATGCCATTTTGGGTTTTCTTTCTTATGCCACAGCTCAGAGGGAACAGAACACAAAAAAGTACGTTCTGATAGGGCAAAGGGAAAGAATCAGCCTGGAGCATTGGATGCCCTCAAGAAGGTGGGTGGAGTGAGACAGGATGCTGTGGTAGAGTTCTTGAGGCAGCCAGCCATGCCTAAGGGAGAGAGGACAAGAGGGAGGGAAACTGCCCAGCAGCCAGCAGGAGGACAGCAAAGCTTTGCCTGCCTTTGCTGAAGGTGATCAGGGTAGTGGGCTCGTAATAGCTGGGGAGAGTAAGAATTTAATTATTTCCTAGACTTGACAGATTTCTGGGAAAAAGATTTTTTGGATAGGCTTGCTTTTTCATAAGCCATAAATAAGTGACCTGGAAAATGGGGAGAAAATAAACATCCAACCACAAAAACATTCAGCCTTTTACTATTTTTAGGTACTGTTGCCAGGTAGTGTTTTCATTTTAAAATATTTTTGTCGTCCTAATCCTACTTCTCCATGCTTTTTAAATAGACTTTTGCTCATTAAGAAAAGTAATTGTTTCTTACTCTGGTGTTCAGCTTTCAGAGTTTCATAATTTACCAACTGTTAGGATTAGCCATTCATATACCACACTGTAGCAGTTTAGATGATATTAGTTAATTCATGAAAGAGGTAATCTCATATTTGAATAATGCTCCAGGTCACTTTAAATCATTTAAAGCAGTTTTACTTGCTAAATGAACAAGTCTAATATGACTTGATCTGCTAAGTAGTTTTCAGTCCCATTTGGGATTTTTCAAGTGCATTTTTAACTATAAATAGCACTTTTGAAAATAGCTGCTACATATGTGTCTTTATGGTCTCTTAGACTGTTAAAGCTTACCAAATTGCTAATATTGAGAGAGGAAATGATTTCCCTTCCCTTACTGATTATTTGTTCCTTATATTCATTCTTTCATTGGGAAAGTTCAGTGATTATTCTGGATTTCAGGAAAGGTTTGATTAGTGCAAGTAGAAAATCCAGCTAGGTTTAGGCAGTATTTTATCTTTGTTTTTTCAGTGATTGCCTTCATGTTGTGGACCCCATGCCTGTGCGGGGGCCTGATGTAGAAGCATACTGTCTACGCTGTGAATGCAAATATGAGGAGAGAAGTTCTGTTACGATCAAGGTAAAAAAACAATAATCCATCTTTTCTGCTTCTGGAACAGTTTTTGATGGTATCTAGACAAGAAAGAAAATTTTGGACATTTGAATTCTATTTAGTTACCTAAACTATTGCTCTTCCATCCTCTTCCCAGCACCCTCTTACCTCCTCCTTTCTCATCCCCAGCCCGCACCCTAAAAGGATCAATGGACCTGCTCTCCGCCTGCCTCGTAGAGATAGATGCCTTGTGCCTTAATTAGGATACCTTAGATAGATGTGATATGTGAAATGGCACAAAAAAAGCCCTGAGTGTAATTTGCATTTCCCAGAAAGACATTCCAGCTTCTCTGCGGGCCACGTATGCCAAAGATTAGTGAGAAAGCAGGATGATTAGACCTTCTTCTTCCTGCCCTCTCAACCCTTAGAAAAAGTTATATATAGAGTGACTACTCTATCCTAGAAAACATCACTTCTGGATTTTAAGATTTCCTTTCTTTATCTTTTATAGGAAATGGAATGTAGATCACTCTCATCACAATTTGGACCTCTAATGAGTTCAATTACTTTATTATGGTGGCTCATAGTTCTTCTCCCCAATTTTTTTATATGGAGGTCCCCATTCCTGTTCCCCCCTCCAAAAAAAAATACCTTAGGGGAATCTGGGGTGGTCAGCTATACCAGTTACAAAGATTCCTGTTGTGATTGACCCTGCAGGAGAGCTCCTGCTCCAGCAGGGTACTGTCCCATAGAGAAATCATCACTGTACTTTTTTATTTTTTAACAAAATTTTTATGTATAATTTCCATACCCCAAATGTCACTCATTATAAGTGTACAATTTTATAAATTTTAGCAAATTTAAAACCAATTTTTACAATCCAGTTTTAGGGACTTCCCTGGTGGTCCAGTGGTTAAGACTCCGCACTTCCAATGCAGGGGGCACGGGTTCAATCCCTGGTTGGGGAACTAAGATCCCACATGCCCCGTGGCCAAAAGATAAAAATAAATAAATACTTTGGGTATTGGCCCTGATGACTTTCTAAAAAAAAATTTAAAAAATAAAATCCAGTCTTAGAACATTCCCATCACCCCGAAAAGATCCCTCATAACCATTTATAGTTAATCCCATTCCTACCCCCAGCCCTAGACAATCACTATTCTGCTTTGTGTGTCTCCGGATCTGGACATTTCATATAAATGGAATCATAAAATATGCGGTCTTCTGTGACTGGTTTCTTTCACACAGCATAATGTTTTTGAGGCCTCTTCATGTTGTAGCATGTATCAGTACTTAATTCCTTCTTATTACTGAATAGCATTCTATTACATGAACATACCACATTTTGTTTATCCATTCATCAGTTGATGGACATTTATTTCCAGATTTTTACTTTTACTCTTATGAATAATGCTGTCATCAATATCTGCGTGCATGTCTTTGTGTGGATGTATGTTTTCCTTTCTCTCTGGTAGATTCCTAAGAGAGGTAAGTTTATATTTAATTTTTTAAGAGACTGCCAGGTTGTATTCTAAAGTAGTTGTACCATTTTACATTCTCACCAGTAACATATGAGGGTTCAGTTTCTGTACATCCTCGCTAACATTTGGTGTTGACTGTCTTTAACTGTAGCCATTCTAGTGGGAGGTGTCACACTGTACTGCTTGACACCGCACGAATTAAGATCTCAAGAAAATCATGTGCCTAAAATGTATTTTTGTGTATCTAAATTGATCTAAAGCAGTATGCTGTTGAAATTCATCTGAATTACATTTTCTGTTAGGGATCCTAACAGAAAGTGGTCTTGACTGCAGTGCTGTTGAATCTAGGACACTGTATTGAGGGTGAAAAAAGAGAACTACTATGCTAGCAGTGGTGCAAATGATTAGCAGTAGGTGAAGGTGGAATTTGAAGACTCGTGAGAAGATCCCAAAGGCAAAATGCTTTCTTTCCTTTTTTTCTATAAATAATACTTTGGTGAAGAGTTGAGTTTATTTCTTATGTTGGAATCTGGTTTGTATAGAAATCCTATATGCTTAACAGATAGATCAGTCTTCACTATGGCTTTAGCATTATTATACAAAATTCAGATTTCTTGGTTTGAACAGAGATATAACTTATTTTCAATTCTTTTAGGTTACCATTATAATTTATCTCTCCATTTTGGGCCTTCTGCTTCTGTACATGGTATATCTTACTCTGGTTGAGCCCATACTGAAGAGACGCCTGTTTGGACACTCACAATTGATACAGAGCGATGATGATGTTGGGGTAAGTTCTTAGCATGCCCTAGCTGTTCAAAGCCAGTCTCTGTCATCATCTGATATAGAGTGCATGTGAAGAGTAGTTAACATAATAGATGTCCATATCTGGAGCAGATCCTCCACTAGAGAATCTAAAGACAGTTCTAATATTAGTGTATGTCTCTTTATGAGGAAATTGCTCTGTAAAGCCATAAATTTGGTGGTTAGACCGATGATCCTTGGTGAGTGTGCTGTACAAGGCTTTGCCTTTCACTACCAAGGGCATAATTTTCATCGCCTTTTCCTGCTTACATTGAGAAAAGCATCGGAGATAGTCTTCTTCCTAGGCTCCTGCCTGAACACCTTCCCTGTCAACATCACCAAATATTTTAAAAGGCAAAGAGGCTTTAGTGAAGGGAAGCATGAAAACCATAATGTTCTTTACTTAATGAAGTACAGCTTGATAACCCGCTGATGTTTTATATTTCCTATTTTCCTCCTTCTTTAAAAAAATCTGTGCTCTTTAGAGAAAAATAAAACCATCACTCCTGATTCTCTTCCTATCTTTAAAACACATTCATATTTGTATATATAATTAATATTACTTCACTCAAAACTTTTGAGAAATTGACATAGTCCACAAATTTGTTATTCAGTATGGCTTAGAGAATTATATTGTTTGTTTTGTCATTATCCTGTTTGGGTTTGTTTCCAAATTTTCCACTATTTCATTATTACATATATAATATTCTTTAGAAATTACTTTTTATTTTGGATTACTTTATTGAACTATGTTTCTTAAAGTGAATAAAATTTAGTAGAGTTTCAAGAATCAATTCCAAAAGCCAAAGCCAGGGTAAAGCCTTGCCAATCACAGTCAAAAGTCCTTTTACTCTGGAATGGCTTGTGGACCCATTGGTAAAAGATGAGAAAGGGGATCCTGAATGAATGGCTTAAGTTATAATTACAGAGCCTGCTTGTCTCATGAATATCGATATTGAATACTCAACTTAATTTGAGCAAGATTTCATTTTTGTTTTGTGAAGAACTTTCATAGAAATACCTCTGTTTGCCTCTTTTCCCCTTGCTTCCTTTAGTAATTCAACCAACACATAACAAGTAACTTTTCCATATCAGGAAGGATTAGAGTCTCAAATACTATTCCCATGTTAATTTTCATTCACATACAACATTTCCCATTGACATTTTGGGTCAGATGATTGTTTGTTGTAGGGGGCTGTCCTGTTCACTGCATGATATCTAATAGCATCCCTGACCTCTGCCCACTAGAAGCCTCATCCCAATCATGACAATCAAAAATGTCCACAGACGTTGTCAAATGTTCCTGGGGGTCAAAATCACCCCCAGTTGAGAACTAGTAACATATGAAAACGTTATGTATCAAAGGCCACCTGAACCGTTTCATTATAGGCACAGAGACAGAAACTCTGACTTAAACTACATCCCTTATAGCATTAAATATCTGGTTCCTGATTTTAGGGATAGACAATATTAATGTAATACACAGAACATAAAAGAAATGGATGCACAAATGTGTAGATAAAAACATGTAGGAAAGGCATTTGATGGGACCATGTGCTTAGTAACCATTTTGTTCACCAGTGATTGATTCTGTGAGCATGTCGATCATATGAGAACATTGTCTTGAGAGGCCTGGCTGACTTTTGGATATCTGTTAAATTGATTCTGGGCAGAGAGAGGTTTTCTAAACACAGGTATGAATTTATGGTACCAACTCTGTTCAAAAAGAAGTTCAATTTAAATTCCTACAATTGTTGCTAATCCAAGATGAGAGTTCTTCACTCTGTATGTGCCTTTAAACATGCTTTTGTTAAATTCTCAGTTCAATTCTGTTTTAATTTTTTCCATTTTTGTTGAGTGTAGAGCACTTTGAATCAAGTGAGAGTTAGCACAAATAGTTAAGAAGCTCACTGCAAGTAGTCACAATATTTACTGTATTATATATCCATGACACATCATTGCTATTATCAAAGCATTACATTAAAACATATTTTGTATTTATTGTAATTTTATCAGGTGTAAAAAGAACAAACATATATAAAGGGTAAATCTCTATTTGCATTCTCCCGGCATCCATGACTATGAGCAGCTAGTTCAATCTTGTTCTGATAGATGGAGAATAGACCAAAAGGATTAACTGGTTTGTTTAGTCCTTTAAATTTGTTCCTTAAGAAGGTGTTTCTCCCCCTACCTTGAAGAGTAGATAACAAGACTATGAAATTGAGAAACACTCTGCTGGTAAAGTACATCCTTCTTCCCAGTCTTGTTTATGTCAAAACAAACCAATGGTAATAATGTTTTATATACAAGTTCACTGAAGCACCATATTCGGATAGTGTCATTTTAATCTACCTGAACAAAATCAGTGTGTTAAGAAAATGTGACATCAAGTCAAGTTTAGGGGAGCTAAGACTTGTGCTTGTGCTCATTTGTTAGATGACCTTGGATCGGTTTATTTCCTCATGGGAAATAAAGTAATCCAACAACATTAGCCACCTTCCTTTTTCCTAACGTTCTTTCTTACATCTTTGAAACTTTTGAACTTTGTGGAATTGTTTTTATTATTTTCATTTGTAAGGTTAAAAAAAATAATGGGGTTTGCACAAGATATTACCTAAATTAAGTGAAAAGTTGAAGCAATTTTGGTAAAGAAGGCAGGGATAGATTCTTTACAGAAAACTCTTTGATGTCTTTGAAATGTCGACATTATATAAATATCTTGCTCTAAAAAGAAGACCAGGTGTTATAACACTGTTTAGTTATAGTTTTATATATATAGTTATGCAGTTATGTATAGCTTTCCATAGACACGCTGACTTCTGCCCTGGGTATATAATAGAGCTTTTGCAAACATGCAAAACAATATTGTTTCTTTCCCAGAGGCAAAGTTTAAGAGGTCTGACTTGTGACTTGTATCCTATGTTGGAACATTTAGGAGCTTTGCTAACCCAGGTTCAGGAAAAAGAGATCAAGGAAAAGGCAAACAAAAGCAATAAATAAGTACTGAATGCCTTTTGTCATTTAGGCAGCTGTGTTTATATCTCATTCATAGATAGATTAGCATGGTGGTTTCCTGTGTAATGACTACAAACATCAGTGGCGTTGGTTTACTTTGACCAGGATAGGTTCGTTTTCTACACAGATACCTGGGTGACCCTTCAATGGCCTCTTTCCTAATGCAGCAGCTAACATGGAAGCTACTGTGTGCTCAGCAATGAAAGATTCAAGTCTTTACCAAATAGAAACGCTGAAGTAATAATTCCTTACTGTCCTTAGCACTAGAGGGTAATTGTAGCACTTGAGCTATGTCTCTGTTCATTACAGATTGGGGAAGGGGGGAAATGTAGGTGTTGAGGGCATAAGAAGAGATGGAAACCAACCAAGATAAGATGCAGCCAACTCATCTCCCAGGAAGAATGTGGCCCCAAGCTGGCAAGTAACAATTCTAATATAATGAGTCAGGAAATTAAAAGATAGTCAGGAAATTAAAAGATAGGAGTTTCCTCAGCCACAGATTAGCTATATAGTATCGAATAAAACAAGGAAAAGCCCTACTTTCTGTATCTGTAACATGTAGATATTAACATGCAAAATAGATTTTCTTTCCACCACTCATCAAGAAGGGCTTCTCTCTAACATAAATGACCACTGTCTTTGTCTTGATCCCTACTTCTTAAGGGAATGTCTTTGGAAATGGTGACTCACGGGAACTTTGCACAAATACCTCCTCATCGCTTATTTTACTTGAACCAACTATTTCTGTAGTTGAGTTCATCCTGCTTCTGGCAGTTGAGTGCCTAAGAGTGCTTGGCCAAATTAGATGGTCTGTTTGAAAAGGCCAGCTGCTCCTATCTCCGTGGCTGGATAACTGCTATCGTGTGTGTGTGTTTTACACGGACCATGCCGTCTGATGTTCTCCATTCCTGGACTTTCAGGATCACCAGCCTTTTGCAAACGCCCACGATGTGCTGGCCCGCTCCCGCAGTCGAGCCAATGTGCTGAATAAGGTAGAGTATGCCCAGCAGCGTTGGAAGCTTCAAGTTCAAGAGCAGCGAAAATCCGTCTTTGACCGTCATGTTGTCCTCAGCTAATTGGGAATCGAATTCAAGGTGACTAGAAAGAAATGAGGCAGACAATGGGAAAATATTGACTGAGTTTTCCTGGGTTTTGTTTTAATGCCCTGTTGATTTCACTAACTCTTGCTGGAAAATTCAAAACTGGAAACAAAAACATGCTTGGTATTTTCTTTTCTTGTTAATGTATTAATGGAGGCATTTTTTAAAGCACACGCCTCAAACAACATTAGCCTTTTCCTGTTTGTGACTTTTACTAATAAAAATATGTCTGCCTGTAAATTATCTTGAAGTCCTTTACCTGGAAAAAGCACTCTCTTTTTTACCACACAGTTTTAGTTTGGTTTTCAAGATAATTTTCAGGGGTGGTTTTTGTGTGGTGTTTTTTGTTTTTGTTTTTGGCAGAGAAGGGGAGAGATATGTGGGAAGTGCTTAACATAACTTTTCTCAAGTCACTTTACTAAACAATCTGTTGTAAATAGACTTTGCCTTTTATTTTCAAGTTTCATTTATATTTTGCAGTCTGCCAGCCTCATCAAAGCCCTGACTTACCTATTTGAATTTTGCACTGACTATATTATCTGGACATCTGGTTGGCCTGTGGCTGCACTTCATGGTAAATTGGATCTGAAATGCCTGGTGGCTCTTCACAAGATGCAGATTTTCTTCCTGTACTGTGATGTCTGATGCAATGCATCCTAGAACAAGCTGGCCGTTCGCTAGTTTACTCTAATGAATAAACATAGTCTTCGTGTGTGGTCTTTCTCATCTTCTTCTTCTTTAAGGATGAATCCTAAGGACTTGGACACTTGCAATAAAGAAATTTTCTTTTAAACCCAAGCCTCCCTGGATTGATGACATACACATATTTGTCAGCATCCCCAGTCAGGTTGAGAGGCAGCTGTTTGAGCTGTAGTGTGTACAGCTTTGAACTAGTACTGGAGTTCCAGTTGCCTCCCTCTGAAAGGTATAGCAGTTATTGGATAACTGGCTTTTTTCTTCCTATGTCCTCTTTGAAATGTAACAATAAAAATAATTTTTGAAACACCTACCAGTGTATCTATGTCTCCTAACTTTTCTCTCCTCCCTCTTTTGCTGTATGATGACCTTGAAGATGCAAAGACAATTTGTACCCTGTTGTAAGACTATTGTTTTATACCAGTCTAATCATAAAACACTGGTAGTAAATTATCTGTGTGTGGGTGTGGGTGTGTAGAGAGAGAGGGAGGGAGAATGTATGGGTACTTAGATGGGCCTCTGAAAGTATACAGATATCATTTTGATAAACGGATTTAAAATGCATGAAGGAGTGTTCTAAGAAATTTTTTAACTACATTAATTTCATAAGGATGAGATTTTAGGAGCCGTTAATGCATTTTTTGGTTAGTGAAAAGCACTTTTTTTAAACCCCAAAATCTAACCTAAACTTATTGATTTTATTGTTAGTATTAAAAGATATAAGTTCAGCTACAACGAAGTGAAATTTATTCCAGGTATGCAAGGCAGTTTGAACATTTGAAAATTAATGAAATCTATCACATCAACACACTCAAGAAGAAAAATGACATGCTCTTATCAATAGATGCAGAAAGGAGCATTTGACAAAATCCAACACCCATTCACGACAAAAACTCTCAGTAAACTAGGAATAGAGGAGAACAAGACAAGGATGTTCTTCCTCACCACTCCTTTTCAACATCATACTGTAAATCCTAGCTAATGCAATAAGACAAAAGGTATACAGATTGGGAAAGAAAAGTTAAGACTGTCATTGTTTACAGATGACATGATTGTCTATGAAGAAAATCCAAAAGAATTAAAAAAAAAACCTGTTACTAATAAGTGATTTGATTATAGCAAGGTTGCAGGATAGAAGGTTAAGATACAAAAGTCAATTGCTACCCTACATAATAACAATGAACAAGTGAAATTAAAAACACAATTACCATTTACATAAGTATCCCCCCAGATGAAATATGTATAAGTCTAACAAAATACGTACAAAATGTATATGAGGAAAACTACAAAACTGATGAAAGAAATCAAAGAACTAAATAAGAGATTCCATGTCCATGGATAGGAAGACAATATTATCAAGATGTCAATTCTTCTCAACTTGATCTCTATAGATTCAATTCAGTCCCGGACTTCCCTGGTGGCGCAGTTGGTAAGAATCTGCCTGCCAATGCAGGGGACACGGTTCGATCCCTGGTCTGGGAAGATCCCACATACCGCAGAGCAACTAAGCCTGTGCGCCATGACTACTCAGCCCACACCCTAGAGCCCAGGAGCCACAACTACTGAGCCCGTGCGCCACAACTACTGAAGCCTGCGCGCCCTAGAGCCCGTGCGCTGCAACAAGAGAAGCCACTGCAATGAGAAGCCTGTGCTGTGCAACAAAGAGTAACCCCTGCTCGCTGCAACTAGAGAAAGTCTGCGTGCAGCAACAAAGACCCAATGCAGAAAAAAAAAAAAAAAAAAAATACAATCCCAATCAAAATCCCATCAAGTTCTTTTGTGGATATCAACAAACTGATTCTAAGGAAGCAAAAGACTCAGAAAGTCAACACAATGTTAATGAAGAAGAACAAAATGGGAAGACTGACACTACCTGTTTTCAAGACAGTGTGGCACTGGCACTGGCAAAAGAATACAAACAGATCAATAGAACAGAATAGAAAGCCCAGAAATAGGTGCACACAAATATAGTTAACTGATCTTTGACAAAGGAACAATGGGAACACGGAGAAAAGTCTTTTCAGTGAATGGTGCTGGAACAACTGGACAGTCAAGTGCAAAAAAATTAAGCTAGACACAGGCCTCACACCCTTCAAAAAATTAATTCGAAATGGATCATAGACCTAAATGCAAAACAAAAAACTACAAAACTCCTAGAAGACAACATAGGAGAAAATCTAGATTACCTTTGGTTGCTGATGACAGATTCAATATCAAAAGCACGAATCAAGAAAGAAATCATTGATAAGCTGGACTTCATTAAAATTAAAAACTTCTGGTGAAAGACTCTGTCAAGAGAACAAGAAGACAAGCCACAGACTGGGGGAAAATATTTGATAAAGTACTATTTTCCAAAATATACAAAGAAGTCTTAAAACTCAACAATAAGACAAACAACTTGATTTTAAAATAGGGCAAAGACCTGAACAAACACCTCACCAAAGAAGATACACAGATGGCAGATAAGTATTTGAAAAGATGCTCCACATCATATGTCCACAGGGAAATGCAAATTAAAACAATGAGATACCACTACACACCTATTAGAATGCCCAAAATCCAGAACACTGACAACACCAAATGCTGGTGTGGATGTGTAGTAACAGGAACTCTCATTCATTGCTGGTGAGAATGCAAAAATGGTATGGCCACTTTAGAAAAGAGTTTGGTAGTTTCTTACAAAACTAAACATACACTTACTGTGTGATCCAGCAATTGCACACCTTGGTATTTAATATCTGAGTTAGTTGAAATCTTATGTCCACACGAAAACCTTGCCCATGGCTGTTTATAGCAGCTTTATTCATAACTGCCAAAACTTGGAAGCAATCAAGAAGTCCTTTACTAGGTGAATAGATAAGTAAACTGTGGTACATCCCGACAATGGAATATTTTTTAAAATTTATTTTATTGAAGTATAGTTGATTTACAATGTTGTGTTAATTTCTACTGAACAGCAAAATGATTCAGGTATGTATTCTTTTTCATATTCTTTTCTATTATGGTTTATCACAGGATATTGAATATAGTTCCTTGTGCTATACAGTAGGACCTTGTTGTTTATCCATTCTATATATAATAGTTTGCATCTGCTAATCCCAAACTCCCAATCCATCCCTCCCTCACTCCCCTCCCCCTTGGGAACAACAAATTTGTTCTCTATGTCTGTTTGTCTGTTTGTTTCATAGATAAGTTCCTTTGTGTCATATTTTAGATTCCACATGTAAGTGATATCATATAGTATTCAGACAATGGAGTATTATTCAGTGCTAAAAAGAAATGAGCTATCGAGCCACAAAAATATGTAGAGGAACCTTAAATAAATATTACTAAGTGAAAGAAGCCAATCTGAAAAGGCTATTTACTATACGATTCCAACTATATGACATCCTGAAAAAGGCAGAACTATGGAGTAAAAAAAAAATCAGTATATAATGTGTCATTATACATTTGTCAAATTCCATAGAACTGTACAACACCAAGAGTGAACCGTAATGTAAACTATGGGCTTTGAGTGATAATGATGTGTCAATATTGGTTTATCAATTGTAACAAATATATCATTCTGGGGCTGGCATATTGGTAGTAGAGGAGAATGTGCATATAGGTAAGAGCAGGGGGTAAATGGGAACTATGTACTTTCTGCTCAGTTTGCTGTGCATCTAAAATTGCTCTGAAAAATAGTTTATTTAGAAGGAAAAAAATTTTAATAGATATATAATAAAATGTAGGTTCATATTGAGCTTCCTGGTTATGGCCTTAATCTCTATTTTACAAATATTGGCGAATATTTGCACATTATGAGATTATTACTTAAAGATATTTTCCATAAATAATTTTGATATAAGATTATATAACTCAGATAAATGGGGGGGCATTCTTTTTATAAAAGAATTTGTTACAAGAGTCCAATTTTGCAAGCAAATCTTTCTATTTAGTATTGTTGTATGTTGTCATATCTACATATTAGGTAGAGAAAACAGCTAAACCAGACTGAGCAGTTCTGTTTAACTGTAAGCTATTTTGCATGTTGTTACTAAATGATCACCTATAAATCAGTTTATGTCTGACTCAGCCCAAAGTACAGCCTCTCGGCAACAAAATTCAGGTAAGAGACTTTTCTCCAGAGTGGCCCATGGGGGAGAATAAAAACATGGTTTTTAAGAAAATCCCTAGGCACAGTTGATAAATGATGAATTTTTTCAGCTATCTGATTATTCCATTATCTTAAACTATCAAATATGCTTATATGTTGAAAGAGTCAGTTTTGCTGATGATTCAATCATCTGGAGGAGTGGAAAGTGTTTTTGGGTTTGGAAGTCAGGAGATTTAGGTTCTGACCTCTGCTCTGCTACTAGCTCTGCAACAATTTATGAGGGATTGGATAAGAGGATTTCTAAGGTTTCTCTAGGCCTAACATTCAGTAATTCAATTATATGTGCAGTTGTAGCTTTTTGTTTTTTCCATGCTAGATATTTGTAATGTCTCAGAAAGTTGAAGCTTTTATGCTCAGCAGAGCATCCAGAATCTCTTAGGATTTTATCACTAAGACCTCATCATTTATTTCCCAGAAGAGTTCTAAGACAGACACCTGAGATTTTCCCTAAAAGGCAGGTGCATTTGTTAGCTATGCGTGTATCTGGCTTTGGAGCCACAGCACTTACAGCCTGTGTGGCTCTCTTTTAAAACCTTTACTCAATTTCTACAAACATGTCCAGCTGCCACTAGGCTTCCTATCTCGATCCTCTTCGCTACTGCCTTTTTCATTCTATCACTGTTGTTGTTAAATTTTCTTCTTTGAATAAAGGATCATTTAAATGCTGCTACATTGATTGGTGAACTTTTTGGAAATGCTCAATAGAAAAGGCTTTCTCATCAGTGTGTCTCCAAAGACACCAGGCTCTTTTTCCAAGAATTATGCAACGTCTTGTTAAAACCTAGAAACTATTAACTACCTGTTGCGTATACAAATTACTCATATATCATCTGGGTCAAGGCTTAAGATATTGTTAAAATTATCAGTCAGGATGAACTATACCGAAAGAATTCTTGTGTGTAATTAGCTTTGATGACATCTGCTTTACTTTTTGGTACCCTGTTGTATCAGTTCTGGCTCGTTAGCTATAGGCAGAAATAAGGTGCTGATGTTCTCAGAAATGTAGTAATAGGGGCTCCATACTGATTGTGCCATCATTTCCCAATTTCTGCCATACACATCCTTTATCTCTTACCCTCTAGAATTCTTGGCTCGAGAATTTCCCAACTCTTTTTCTCTCAGCAACTTTTCCTTTTTGACAGAATCTTGGCTAGTTTGTAATCCAGAGATTTTCATTTTATGTTAGTTATTTTAGGCTATTGGATCAGTAATTTGGAATCTTTCATTTCCTCTGTTTTGATTTTTAATTGGACCTATGGCACTTATCTCATTCCCTCACCACCACACCTCTATTAGGAAGAGCTTTTCCTGGCATTTATTCCTTTTTTAGCCTTTTTCACCATGACATTATAACCCTCCCCACCACTCACATTTCCCACCTCTCATCCGCTATCCCCCATCCCTTACTGCCCTTTCTGGTTCCAGAGTCATTTGTCTTTTCGGTAGCCATACTTGATAGGATAGGTTTTTTCACAAGGATTGTAATACACTTTATTGCACTTGAATTCTGGTGCTTAGAGACTGCTCCTGTCATTACATAGTGCAGCCTGCAGAATTTTGTTTTACTCAGGTAGAGAAACAAGTGCCAGTGTTTACCTAATCTTGCCCTTAAACATTAGGGCTGGGTTTTTTGTGGAAAAAGAAAGCCACCTTTCCTTCTTTTCTGAAAGCCCAAAATTAGATTTCATGTGGCTTTCCTTTTCCATTTTGGGTATGTTCTTCATCTCTCAACAAATGTGCTTTGGATAGATCAATGTTTGATTTTCCAGTGTTAGGGAAAATATAAGCCAGGTTTTCTATAAAGTGCAGGTGAGAAAGGGATGCTGCACAAGGATTCATCTGGTAAGAAACGAAACAGGAAAAGAACTAATACTTAGTGTATTATGTATTTTTTTTTTTTCATTTAATCCTCACAACCACCCTGCAGAATAGTTGATATCTCAGTTGGACATAGGAATAAGCCAGAGCTCGGAAAGGTTAAGAAATTTGCCTAAGGACACACAGCTAAGAAGAGGCAAAGCCAAGACTGAAACTTGAAAATGTTAATGACTGAAAGAAAAACGCTCTTTTCCTACAGCACTTCCTTGACTTCCAGTTAACTAGTTACACTGTAATGTTCCTGTGAAATCCGTTGTGACCACATTATTACGGTCAAAGGCAAAGAGTAATGGTAGTGTAATAAATAAGCTGGATGCAGGCCTATTCAGAAGAAGGGAATGTGTTGATAAGAGACGTCTTGGAGTATAATACTTTAAGTTCCATGAAAAAAAAAACCTAAATACAGATGTACTTTACTCAATATATTTAAAGTTCTAAGTAAAAATATGTAAATTGACCATGTTTTAAATGTGTTAGGGGAGTTTCTCATTAAGGGAATCTTACAGTGAATTTTTAAGAGCAAATGATTCCTTTCTTATTTTTATTTTCAGTTTTGCCCAAGGCATATCAGGTATCATTTAAGAAGGCTATGCCTGTGAGGTTGCATGATCATTAACTAGTTTGTAATTTCTCCAACACGTATTTGAATATTGTGGTGTTTCAGTGTTTCCCAAACGTCAGTATTTGCATACACCTTCACAATATTCATTATATTAGTGTTCCACCTGTACTGCTATTTACTTACTATTTTTCTGTAAATCAATTTACATTTTTTACTCAAGTAGCTTTATTTTTAAAAGAGACTTTGTATCACTACTGTAAATGTGAAATCAGTATAATTCACAATAAATAGAAATTAATAGTAAAATATTATTAGATTCTAGCTAGATACTATTCCTGTTGAAGGCTTCCATCTGAGGAGGATTAGAAAGCATTCTAGTAGTATGGAAAACACACTCTCATCAGACTAAAGATATATCCTTGTAATCATAAGGACTGAAAGAGAACTGAAAGGGAATAACTTTCTCACAAGGCAAGTCAATGTTATTTCATGCTGTTTCTGTGTACCATCAAAAATCCTCTCCCTTACTACCCACAGAATGTTGTAACCCCATCAAGTTTTCAGAATGAGCTCAGAAACTATTCATCAAAGCAGAAAAGTCTCTGATCTCTGTCTATATCTGTTCTCTTTTGATCTGGCCAAATTAATAAACTTGGTTCTGTTTCCAGGCTAAAGAGGAAATGATGGACAACAGAAGCTACTCCAATCTGCCACACAAACTGCCTGTCTTCACTGATTCCACCCACTTGCCACTGACCAGGTCCATCTATCTGGACCCCATGATCATGTTCCACCTGTACCCTGAGGGCCCGGTGCCATCTCCTTACTCTGAAGACCTGTCATTGCTGCCTTTTTCCAGTGACTCTCTGATCATGGAAGATTATGGGGAACCCTGTGCCTTCTCCTTCCCAATGCCTTATCCAAATTACAGAAGGTGTGAATACTCCTACAGGCCAGCCTTTATCCAGAAAAGGAATGAGCGGGAAAGGCAGCGGGTGAAATGTGTCAATGAAGGCTATGCCCAGCTCCGACATCATCTGCCAGAGCAGTACTTGGAGAAACGACTCAGCAAAGTGGAAACCCTCAGAGCCGCGATCAAGTACATTAATTACCTGCAGTCCCTTCTGTACCCTGATGAGGCTGAGGCCAAGAATAACCCCAGGAAAGTTTCCTCCATAATGGCAACCACCAGCCGCCACACTGACCCCATTTTTAGAATCATTTGATTCCGTGTTTCTAAATAGAAACAAATAATTTCACAAAATGTGGTTCCTTACATCATTTGATAGTTTTCCTAATGGAGTTTCTGGGTGAGCAGATAATAGTTCAAATGCTAAGCTGTGTTGGATATTTCTTACCAGGGTTTCAGATGTACTAAACGTTATCTTATGTAGATTGAGAAAATGCTTCTTAAGCTTTGGTAGTTTCTTTCAAGAACTTTAGGGAAGCAGGAGTCCCCAGAATTCTCTATATCTCTCACCTTGCCCTTCTCGCACACTTGGCCAGAGTCTCAGCTGTGAGAAACTCACAAAAGTATTGTAAAGTAAGACTAATGACTATTCAATGCCTGTACTGCACTTTGCAGACGCTTCATGCTAAGCAATCACAATGAACCTCCCTGGATTTGTCAAAGTTTGGTGGGTTTTATTATTTGGGGTTGGCGAGAAATCTATACCTCACTCATAACATGATGCGGAAGTATCTTGGGGCTAAAGCAAAAGTAGTTAACAAAACCTTGTTGTCATTTGAAATTACTTCAGAGTCATCTTTTTCCTGCATGCAGCAGACACCCTCAGGTAGCTTAGTTTGCGCTTAAGAGGGCAGGCTCCGCAGTCAAACTGCCTCCATTTACATTCTGACTCTGCTGCATCCCCACTGTGTTTTCTCAGTTCTTCATCCACAGAATGAGAATTATAGGAAAAGCAGCTACCCCTTATGTTTATTATCAGTATTAACAGTGCTTGTGAAACATAATGAAAACATTATGTGAAAACATTATGTGAAACATTATGAAAACACATAATGTTTTCATAGCCATTATTTTTAAAACTTATTATCCTCTTTGTTTTCTTTTTTGCCCATGACATCAACATTCTTCAGGTTCTCCAGGCCAGAAAATGTGGGAAGGACAGTGACGTCCCCTATCTTGGAGTCTGCCTTCAAAATGTTTCTATTTCTGTTCCTATGATGAGCTTCAGCTCTTCCTTCTTCCTTAACTCCCAGGTCCCCTCTGTCACCAAGCCCAGACAGGACTTCCAACACACTATCACATTCATCTCCACTGTCACCTCTCTGTGAAGTCTTTCCACCACAGCCATTACTTGTTCCTTTATTTTGAACACATATTTCCTTGCCGTTCCTATCCTGCTATCTTTACTCCTGCTATCTTTGCACACCTATCTGTGTCTTCAGTAGAATGTTAAGCTCCTTGAAGATAGGGACCAGTCTTATTCATCCTATATTCCTAGCACCCAGCAAAGTGATTCAAGTCAGGTAGGCATCAGGAAATATTTGGTGGTGTTATTTTCCTATTCCCATCCTGTCACATTGTGTCTGGATAACTCCGTGGCCTCCTGGGCTCTGTTCTCAACTGGTTCTATCATCACTCTGATATTCTTTCTTAAAGTATTTCATGTCACTTCATTGCTCAAGCCCCATGACAACTTCCTTTTGACTATGACATTGTTGACATTTATCTGCTTGGTTTTCAAAGCTCCCATCAATTTGGCCCCTTCCCAAATATCCACACTTGATTTTCCCATGACACCCCATTCCCTCCACCCCAAAAAGAAAATCACAGTCTTGCAAATGCATCCTTCTCTCTGAGCTCTTGCTTCCTACCAAGACGGAATGGAATATTCTCCTTCTTCCTTTCACCATTGAAATCCCACCTGTCTCATTCAGGAATCCTTCTCTCATAGCCAGAGACTTAATTAGTGTTTCTTAGACTCTAACTTTGTGCACCAAATCACTCAGCCTTTAGGGTAACAGTCGTTCTCCTGGCTGCAAAGTTAAGCTTTGTGAGGGTAGACATCAGTTAGGATGCTTTTGGTTGCAACCGATACAAAACTCTGATAAAAATTGGTGTAACCAATAAAGGGAATTTATTGGCTCACACACCTTAGCTTCTAGCAGTAGGGCCGCCTTCAGGCAGGGCTCAACACTGTCACCAAGAACCTGTTTTCTTTAGGTCTATCCTCTCTGGGAATAGCTTCAGTGTCCCAGAAAGACTCAGAAGCTCCCAGAACCTCAAGCTTTCTTATTTATGTATAGGAGGAAAAAGAATGTCTATAACCCAGGATTTCCAACAAAAGTCTTGAGATTTATTCTGATTCCAGAGGCACGGGAACATGCCCATGCCCTACTGGCCAGGGGATGTAATGTGCTGATGGACACACATGAATCGGGGGGTACAGTCAGCCTCTCCTAACCACACAGAGCCACAACAGAAACAGGAACCGGTGGAAGGGGGGGATGGATGTGGTAGAGACACCCACAAATGTCCCTGCATACTTTTTTGGTCTTCTCCACTGAACACAGTGCTGGGCACACAGCCGGTGCACAATGACCGTCAGATGCCTCAGATAGCAGCCTCCTCCTCTGGATGTTCAAATGAGAGCAGAATCTAGACTTCTGTTCCTTTGGTCCCCATTGTCCACTCCCACCACCCCAAGTGATCATTACACCTCTGCTCCTCAGCAGTCCTGTCTGTTACAGACAAACATGCCCACACTTTTGGTTATTTTTTTTTTAAACTAAAGACAAATTCTATCTTAGAGTCCTTAGGCCAACCAGTGGTTCCCTCCACTCCAGCCTCCTGCCCGAACCGGGTGAAGGCAGGTCAATAGCCTTGAGTCCCTGTGGGACCAGCTCCCTCCCGCACGAGACTCTCCTGGGATCCGTGAGGTCTGCGTACCGTGACGGACTCTTCCGGCAGAGGGGAAGCCCGAGCTTTTGGGGAATTGAGGTCGCACTGGCCTTTCCCGCCAGCACCCCCTCCCCAGAAAGGCGGAGAACTACCCGCTACCCTTTCGCCCCGCGCATGCGGCCCAAAGCCCCAGCCCCCTCTCTGCACATGCTCAGTACACTCCCTCGGCCCAGCTGGCTCGCATCCATGGCAACCTGCTAGGCAACCAGGAGTCAGTTGGTCTGAGGTCGTGAACTCCAACCGTTGGAAGGGGCTGCGGCTGAGGTGGAGTTTGAGGCTGTGATAACTCCCCTTGGGGTCAGAACTGCGGACTTGGGCAGGAGCAGACTCAACAGGGCCGTGGTGGGCTGGGCCAGCGGAGTGGGCTCTCGGGCCCTGGGTGGCAGCTGTCGCCTCTGAGCACGTCTACGGAGGCCACAGCCCTGGGCTCTCAGCTCGGTCTAGTCCCGCAGGTGACTGGGTTAGGAGGGAAGTCTGTGGCTTGGGTTAGGGGTCAGTTTGTCACCAGGACTAGGATTTGCGAAGGGACGTGTGGTCTTACCCCCGAAGTCGCTACAACTGGGGTGGAGATGGGGGGAAAAAAGCTAACGTATGTGGAGCTACTTCAATATGCCAGGTGCTTTCCACATCTCATCTCCTGGGCGGTAACTGAAGCACCGAGGTGAAGTGAGCACGCAGCCAGCAGGCTGTGAAGGATTTACTACAGATAAATCCTTCTCTGAAATCCCAGCTCTTGCTCTTTCAACCCCTCCCCTATTTCCTGAGCTGAGCCTCCCCGGACAGGTGATTCTGGGGACACCCTGCGCGTCGGTGGGACCGGGTGCGGCCGCAGAGAGGCCGCAAACCGCAGAGCTGAGCCCAGCCCCGGCCAGCCGCCCTCCCCTGGGCTGTGGGCTGCAACTCCGATAATAGTGCCGCTTGTTCTCAGGTGTTTTCTCCCAGGGCCATGGACTCCTCCGCAGGGCCTCGGATGCCTTTGCCCAAATACTGCAGCGTGGCCACAACCCTGAAGGCCCCTGCCTGGGCCGGCACTGCTCCTCCCTGGGACTTCTCCTTCGCCTGCCCTCTCGCCTCCCAAGCACCCTGGCTCACCTGGCAGAACCCCCTCACCAGGTATCGATCTCGGCTTCCTTTTTCCTCTCTGTTCCTGGTTCTAGATGGTGGGAGAGACGGCCCAGGAGGGAGAGAGCTTGCTTCCTGGGAAGGCCGAAAGGGTTCTTTACCGTGTGGGCTCTGAGTTGCTTGGGGTTTAATATTCCCCTAGTCTAAACTGCACTCCCAGTGACATCAAGGGTTGACCTGGCTTTCATCCCACCTTTTAGCGGAGTGGCAGATGTCAGAGTTGGCATGTGTGAGGGAAGGCAGTCAGGCATCATCAGTTATAAAACTTCTAGCTCATTTTACCATCAGCTCTGAGACTTGCCGTGGGACTACATGAGAAATTAGGGTTTCTGCTACCAACTGCTAAGGTGAGGTCTCCAGGTCCCTCCTCAAGTTCCCTCAGTATCCCTCAGTTATCCTGGCTTTTTGTGAATGGAATCCTTAGTTGGCTGTCTACAGTGTGAGTACAAGAGGGGAAAGGAACCTCAGCCTATAAGCACATACAAGTTGTGCAAGTCCCAGGGATTCACGTCCATGCTATTCAAGTCAGTCTGCCCAGGTTAGAGACATGCCAGCCTGAACCCTTTAGCCCCTTTCTTGATTCGCCTGTGTGGACCATCTCATTCAAAGCCTGAGTTAAGCATCCCTGTATCCGGGCTTGCCCACAAAGTAAACAGTTTTTTTTCAGAAACCCAAACCCTGACTCAACAATTCCCTACAGCTTGGTCCTGTCCACAAAATTTCCCAGAACTAGTTGCTCCTTTTTTCTGTCTCACAGCCTCTTAGCTCCTCCGTGCTTCCCGTGCTCAAACACCCCCTCCTCTCTCATTACCCCACAGTGCTCAGCCTTCTTGCAGTTTTGCTCCTTTGGCATCACCATCCAAGCCTCCACGCCTCCTCGTGGAATCCCACACACCGCCTCAGGATTTCCCTTCCTGGAAGTCTTTCCTGGCCTGCTGTCTAGTCTCAGACCAGCACTCATAACCAGAATATATAAAGGCTAATCCCACCCTGATTACCTTGAAACAATTCCCAATCCTCAAACGACGGTTCCCTTCACTCTCCTCTCCTTCTGCCCCTTCCAGTAGTTTACCTTATCTTACTGGAAGTCACAGATTGCCACTCTTTACATGGATTTCTGTTCCATATTGCCTTATATGTCATGCACACACCATGGCGCTGCTCAGATCTAACTCTGAAACGTGTTTCTTGATGGTTTTAGGGCTTGGTTTTCTCTACTCCCTAATTCCATTTGCTTTTTCCCAGATATGCATCTTATGACCCGTGTTTCCACATTGCTGACCCAGCATGGCAGGGGCCTGGCTGGCTGGGAAGAGGTGGAGATGCTGCGGACGCATGGGTCCTGGCAAGAAGGGAAGCAGGTGGCTTTTATTACAGGGCTCAGATAAAGGCTGCTCCCGAGGCAAGTCCGTAAGTCCCAACATCTCCCCATATGCTCCTCTGGGTGGCCCTGCCATACCTGATATGCCTCAGCTGTGTGTGCCCAGCAGTTCAGTTTCTTGGATAAGCACAGATCTTCCGTGGGCAGGATGCAGAAGTGAAAACGTAATGTCAGTGAGTGCATTAATTTGCTAGGGCTGGGTAATAAAGTGGCACAAGCTGAGTGGTTTAAACAATAGAAATTGTCTCTCGGTTCTGGGGACTGGCAGTCCAGGTGTTGGCAGGGTTGGTGATTCTGAGGGCTGCGAGGGAGAATCTGTTCCATGCACCTTTCCTAACTTCTGGTGGTTTGCTGGCAATCTTTGGTGTTCCTTGGCATGTAGAAGCATCCCCCTGATCTTGGCTTTCATATTCACATGCTGTTCTCCCTGGGTGCATGTCCGTGTTCAAATTTCCCCTTTTTGTAAGGACACCAGTCATTGGATTAGGGGCCCACCCTACTCAGCCGTACTCAGTGTGACTTTGTCTTAAGTTGTTACATCTGCAATGACCCTATTCCCAAATAAGTTCACGTTCTGAGGTACTAGGGGCTAGGACATCAACATATGAATTTGGTGGGGAAACTATTCAATCCATAACAGTGAAGAAAATATACAGTAAAAGCACTTTGTTCAGGAAAATTCAGTGTGTCAAATTATGGGCGCCAGCCTAAGGGAAAGAGGAGCAAAACGTGTGTACCTCATGTAAGCCTGTGTCCCTCCACACAGGAGCACGGTACCCGCATGCTGGGGCCAGGCCTGTGCTTTACTTTGGTGGCTACTTCTTTGGGATTTTCTCTGCCCACAAAGAGTCAGACTTTGTGAATGTGGATCCATAGAGGGAAACAAGTGTGATATCTAAAAATATATATAAGTTATAGAATTTCCAATCAAAAGTCATTTTGTCATATTCAAGTAACTAATATGTAATTTCGTATGAAATATTAACAGGGTTTTGCTCAAATATAGATCCTGTCTAGTTGTTTGATAAAAGTCAATTTGTAAGCTTGTTCTTTTAATTAGCTTAGTACTTCTCCTGCCCTCTCTGCCAGGCTGCTCATTTGCTTCCTTTGCCCAGCCTCCCCTCATGGACGTAATGGCAGTGCAGAGGGCTGCTCCAACAGCCCCAGCCTGTCCTCGCCCGAGAGGGCCTGTGGATGATACCCCACCCCTGGCTGGCCGCGGACACAGGGACAACACTTCCTGGGAGTGCTGGGAGGAGGGGGTGTGCTTGGGGAAAGATCCAGAGGACCCAGCTTACTCCTGTGAATTGCAGGCCAAATATAAAGATAGGAGAAAAACAAAACAGGAAAAGGAAGAGCACGGGACAGGAAAGGCAAGAAGTGATAAACAAGAGTTGCCACGGCAAGAAGCAGAGGGAAGAGCATCCGCCGCACAGCCGGCCTGTCTCTGCCCTAATGGGCTCCAGGGCAGCACCTGGCCCGGCCCCTTCCCTAATGGGGCCTTGCCGCACGGGAGGGAGACCCGGGGCCTGGCCCCAGGCGTTGTAGGGAACCTGGTGCTCCCTGTAGTACTTACTAATGCCAGCTCTTATTCTGAGTGTTTTCTTTCGCACAGCTGGAGAGGCAGGGAGTCCTGCTGGTGGAATTTGAGGCTCCCCTTGTCACATGCCCAGGGCTGCCAGCCCAGCGGCAGAGCGTGGTCTTGGAGGAAGATGTCATTCAGTTCTCGCCATCCGTGGAATACTCACTGCGACTTGGGGACAAGGTGCTGGCACTCTGGGGACCAGACCAACAGCGCTATGGCCCCGGCACTGTTGTTTTGGGCTTGGAGGCAAGAGACCCCCAGAGAGGTAAGGGAGCTGCTCTGGCTTCCCAGTCCCCAGGAGCCAGGCTGGTGATCAGGCTGAGGAGAGAGCAAAGGGTGTCTCTTCAGCTTAGGGGTCTTAGAGGCTTAAAAAATCCTTACCCTTTCACTTGCAGCTTCGTCCTGAGGGTGGCCACACATAGACAAATCATATTTTTCAGATTATAAAATACTCTTTATCAGGGAAAAATAGCCCAAGGCTACTATGTCTATGTTGGTTACTTAACCTATGGTGTGGTGAGGTTATCCTGGGGTCACACCAGTACTCATGACTGGTCCCCCACCAAGTTGTCCAGGGACTAGGACAGTCCCCTTGTGCGAGGCTAGCCAGTCAGCATCGTTGTGTTCAGAGAAGCGACAGAAGGAGGTTTCTCCTTCCCTTCCCCCACCTGAGGATGCAGCTTGGTTTTGACGTGAAAACCAAGACATGGCAGCACAGGAAGGGGTGGTAAACATGGGGCAGGCAAGGAATGTCCCTGGCAGGCTCTCCAGGGAGAGGTGCGCACGGGCAGAAGCAAAGCAGAGGGGCTGTGATGAGGCTTTGCTTCTGGGGAGAGGAGAACCCTTATCCCATGATATAGAAGAGGCGGCTGTAACAAAATGGTGACCTTTTCTGTTATGTAGCATCCAAAGAAGAAGAAATTACTGTTCACTTCTGGAATGGCAGGACAGCCCCTGTGCCGCTTGGAGGGGTCAGGTGGGTGCCCCCAGCCGTCTGGAAGAAGGCTGTGGACAGGCTGCACAAGCCTTTCACCACGGAGCACCCCAGGCCCCTCCTCTGGGCCCCTTGCTGCTCTCTGGTGGGGCCGGTAGCTGGATGTGTCACCGGCGGGCTTCCTCTGAGCACTCCGTTCCTGTGCCCTCCCTGCCACCCGCATGCCTGCTGCCAGCTGCTGGGCCAGGGCTGCCTCTGCTGCTGCCCCTTGGCCGGACCCACCTGGTGGCCTCTAACCATAACCTCAGGGGTCACAGCCAGAGAGCATCTACAGGCGGAGCTGAAGCCCACAGCACAGCTTTTGCCCCTTGAGGATCCTGAGGAGGAAGAAGCAGCAGTGCAGGCTCCCATGGCTGTTTCTTCCTCCTCTACCTCCTCTTCTTCTGAAGAAGAGGATCTGGAGAACAAGCTGGAGATGGGCCTTCCCCAGAGGCTGCTGGTGGACAGCACAGGCAACACGGCCCCCATCCTTCTTGAGGAGTCTCCAAGGAGGCAGGGTGGCCTCTGCCAGCCGGAATGGAGGTACTGGAGGAGAAACGGGTCTGAGCCGCATCCCAGGAAGCCAGGTAGACCTTTTCCTAAGGCAGGGCTGAGGCCCCCTGCTCCCTTCCCTCCCAGGTGTCTCTCAGGAATCTGATGCACATGTCCGCTGTGCTGGGATTGGAAGTAACACTTGGTCATGTCGAAGGAGGGGCTGTGATAAGAGGGAAACACGGGCTTTATTGATTAAATGGAAACCTAACAAGAAAGGATGGGCTGATCTTTGTGCTAAGGTTTGCATCCCTGTTTGACAACTGTCTTTTCTTTCTTCACTAGTCTCTACTGGCAAGACTCTGCCACTGTCCATTTCTACCCTCCCCTCCCTCGTTTTCCTTGGAGGCGTTGATTTTTCTCTAGATGTACAGTCAGAATGCCTCCAGGTGTTGATTGGAGTCTTTCAGTGCCCTGAGAAGCTCAGAAACAGGTCTTTAAACACTGGCCATTGGACCCTACTCTCCAGATGGGCCCCTTAGGAAGTCAGAGCGGGAGGAACCAGGCACAGCCTTATGCGTCTCACTCTACCACTGAGAGGGGAGGCAGTGTCATTGTCATTGGCAACTTGCAGCCATCCCCAAACTTCTCTACCCAAGCAACATGCCCTTGTAGGTTTAGAGCAGTGTATCATTGATATGCCTCATGCCGTGCTATCTAAATTCCCAGTGGGGCCCAGAAAGAGCAGATGCCTAAGGCAGCTGGCAGAGCTTTGTGAAGGAGGTGACTTGGATAAGCCAGCCCTAGACTAGATTCTTGGGGCCCTGCGCTGACAATTCAACCTTCAGTGAACTAAATGAACATTCACTCTGGAGCAGGGAGACTCCTCAGAATACCACCGCCAAGGGCATAAGGATCTGTAGGCACTGCCCACACTGGGACTCTTTGTGGGTCCCCATTGGAAGCCATTGCCCTATTTTCAGGACAGCTGCTCAACCAGAAGGACCTCTCAGCCCACGAGGATTTTAATCTTACGCCAGGAGTAAGGCCTTTATTAGTCTTCAGTTCCAGGAGGCTGAGAAATTGTTTCTACACTGAGAAACTTTCTTGGGGGACTCCTCTGGACCCCTGGGCTTTGGAGTGGGCAGGGATGGATGTGTTGGCTGCTGTTGTATTTTAGATGAGGGTTCCTTCCTTGGCTTTCGAGGTGTGCAATCTTTCCCCCACCTCTGAGAGGGAAATAAGTAGAGGGACGAGAATCTATAGCTATGACCAGCTGGGCTCTTCCTCCCCTCCCTGAGAGGACACCTTGTATTGAAAATATAAAGGTGGGAGCAGGGATAGGTGTTCCTGGGCCTCTTTCCTTGCAGTGAAAGGCCTTGGCAGAAGCTGCTTGGAAGCAGCTGTTTCTACACGGTATGCCCTCCAACAAGTGATAATATAAAGAAAATGGTGCCAAAGTCTAGAGTTTTCAAGCTAAATTCTCCATAGCTTCCACTGCCCTCCTGCTTCAGCACAGACTGGAGAAAGAAAAGCTGTATCTCTCCAACAGGGAGGAGTCTCTGGGGCAGCAACTGAGGTGGCACGAGACCCAGTCTCAGGGAGAGGAATGCCAGTGGGGTAACCAGAAGGCCGTGGCGGTCAGACCTGCCCCAGGCTCCAGGCCTGCATTCCCATGCCTGTGCCTGCTCCATGGCGTTCTATCCAGACTGGTTCTAAACCTGACTGAGGCCAAACAAATCTCCCCTGGCCCCAAGCATACACCGCTCTTATCGCCACTACCCAGGCACCCACACCTACATTCAGCCTCTCTCCCCGCATCACCATATTTAAACAGATCCACTCTAAAGTTCCCCCCGCACCCAAATACATTATAATAATTGGCTATAACGAGAAATATAGTATCTTCAGGTACTTGGCCTGGCTTTCCTCTAGGTACTGGATCATTTGTTATGCTCTGGGCAAAGGTTAATTCTTGGAGCTGAACCATGAGAATCAGTGAGCCTGCCCTCTGCCAGGTCCTACCTCTGCACCCAAAGCTATGGAGAGTATGCCTGCATGGGGCGTGGAGAAAGGGGCATCTCCAGCCCCCATCCCAGATGGAGTGCTGCACGCCACACTAACTAGCGAGGTGAACTGGTGAGGTGAAGCGTGTAAAACGACGTGTGTGCCTGGGCTAGAAACAATGGCAAATACCAGAGCTTTTCTTCTCTCCCCTCCAGATCTTGTATCCTTTTAAGAAAATGTGCCGCTTTGCTTCTCCTAACTGTGCTTGATTGCCATCAAGTACTGATGCTTCACAGTCTGGTCTGAGGCTCTACCTCTTAAGAATCCCCTTGTATGGGTCGTCCGCCCTCCAAACTTTTTGCTCCTTTTAGTTACAGGCAGTGAGGTTACTGTCTGAGACTAACCTAACAATCCTAGAGGGCCAGGATTCATGCCAGCAGTCATGCTGCTCTCCACCCTCGCTTATGACTGAAACAGGGTTCAGACAGTTAAGGGATTCTGTGATCCTTAATACAGTTCTACACAAGTCAAGTCTAATCCCATCAAAATGGTGGCATATTCAACTAACTGAATTTTGGGTTTAGGAACAAGACTTTGCAACATCGGGAAAGAAGAGAAGGGCAACAAACAACAGACAGTGAAAACTGCAGCAGTGGGGAGTCCCAGGGAGCTGGTCCTGGAAGCCACTGGCATGAAGCCACTACAGATCCTGCCAGAAGAAGCTGAACACAAAAAACTGAGTCGGGGTACTGCGGCACATCAGGGGGACTAGAATTACCCCTAAACTAAAAGCTCCAAGGATCTAGGTAAAGCAGATGGCTGGGAAGGGGCTTCTGAAGGACTCCTTCCATGGTTCTTTGACCTTTTGGGGTCACACCACTTTTGAGAATGATAAAACCTATGGCCGCTCTTCCCAGAAAAATGCACACACCCACAATTTTGCATATGATTTCAGAAGGCTTACAGAACCCACGAATTTCATCACTAGGGGTGCAAGGATCCCCAGTTAAGTGACCCCTCTACCCTATGGTGGTGGGCATGGGCCTGCTTTACTAGGCCCTCGGTCCGTGAGAGTCTCGTCTTTGCTAGGAATGCGAATACAGCTCTACTTAAACCTTTGTATTCTTTTTTTTTTTTTTTTTGATGTGGACCATTTTTAAAGTCTTTTATTGAATTTGTTGCAATACTGCTTCTGTTTTATGTTTTTTTGGTGTTTTGGCTGTGAGGCATGTGGGATCTTAGCTCCCCGACCAGGGATAGAACCCGCACCCCCTGCATTGGAAGGTGAAGTCTTAACCACTGGACCGCCAGGGAAGTCCCCAAGCCTTTGTCTTCATCATATAAAATACTGGCCTTTTTTCTGAGGAAAGACATGTTCAAAATGAGGTGACTCCCTAGGCAGCTAAACTGAGAGATGCAACAATACTATTGGTGTGGTAGCTTAAAGATGTTTAGGACACATCAATGACTTTGTAATTTTAAGGATCGAAAGTCACTGATTTTAAAGTCACCATAAGACTCTCAGGATTTTTTTTTCTCTTGTAGGAAGCTGAAGAGTAGATACCTGAGGAGGAGTTAGTTACAAAGTGGCTGACACAAGGCCTTCTTCTACGGAAATGGTACAGTGCAGGCCACAGGTGATAGTCTGATAAGCAGCAGCATCTTCACCCCAGGAAGACATCCCTGCAGATGAGTGGCAGGAAGGCACCTGTCCTAAGGGCACAGGAGTGTGGCGGCCCTGGCGAGGGCTCCCTGCCAGGGGCCTGGTGCGATCTGCTTGAGGATGCCTCTTCCACAGAAGCTACAGAACATGGTTGGCCTGCTTTGGGCAAATGTGTCCACAGCCTCTCTGCCATCTTTTCATAAAGCCTCAGTTGTACATGAGCAACATTTTGTTTGACTTCTTAATGCCAATAAAAAGGAATTCTCTTCATTTCCAAATTTCTTACTTTATTATCATAATTAACCTTTACTTGGAAAGCAAGCAGTAAAAACTATTCAGACAGCATCATTACATTATTACTTCAGGCAGAAGAGGGTGAGGGGACTTTCAAGTTAAAATAGGCACTGAAAGAGACAAACTCCAGTTCCTAGGAAGGCTCACCCTCTACAGTCAGTCAGCATTAAAAGCAGGATTAATGTGTAAATTTTAAGAGGACATATGGTAACTTTATTCTTGATACTTAAAAAACAAGCAAAAAAAAGGTGATGTCTGTGATGGTCAACATCATACGAGGAAGACCAAGTCCACACTTTGTCCTGAATCAACTGCTACCACGTGAGTCTTCTTGGTCAAGTCATTTACACCCACAGTGACGGAATAGGTCCCTGGATATACTTCTATGTAGAGGTCCTTGGAGATGTCCTCAGCCTGGAAGGAAAAGTGGATATTAGCAGTTTAGAGATTTTATGTCCCAGTGCCGGCAGGGCACCTCCACCCGGCTCCCTCTGTGTGTGATGGAGTGAGGTACTAACGTGGTAGATGGAGGTTCTGCTTTCAAGGCTTGGCTTGGCAACGTAATAGGACTGCCATTTAGGCCAGTCTCAGCCTCTCCTTATGCTTGTTTCCTTATTTCTAAAATTAGCTCACAAATAAGCATGTATGTGAAAACACTAAATTGTTATAGGAACATGAAGGATCATAAAAGGAACACTCTGGTTGGAGTAGAAAGGTTAAGAATCAGGTAGAGGGAAAGGCTAATGACGATTGCTTTGGGGCTCAAAAGTAGGCAGTGGCACTTGTTATCACAGATCAGCAGTAATGGCAAGGCGCTGTGGGATAATGAGAAGTATTCTTTTTAACTGTGCTTTGCTAAATTCATTGTTAGGAGGATGAAACATTTCTTTTCACCTAAAGCTGAGAACACTATGAGTAGATTCCACTTTGTCATGCAGAAAGTCAGCTGGCTGGCTAAAGCCCTCCCTTGGAGACCGGTTCTCCTATACAGATGGTCCCCGACTTACAATGGTCAGACTTATGGTTTTTCGATTTTATGATAGCGTGAAAGTGATATGCATTCAGTAGAAACTGTACTTCAAATTTTGAATTCTGATCTTTTCCTGGGCTGGCGATGTGCACCACAATACTCTCTCGTGATGCTGGGCAGCGGCAGTGAGCGATCTCCCAGTCAGCCACGAGGATCACGAGGGTAAACAACTGATACACTTATAACCATCCTGCACCCATACAACCAGTCTGTTTTTCACTTTCAGTACAGCATTCAATACATTATCAATACATGAACTATTCAAAACTTTATTATAAAGTAGGTTTTGTGTCAGATGATTTTGCCCAACTGCAGGGTATGTAAGTGTTCTGAGCACGTTTAAGGTAGGCTAGGCTAAGCTATGACGTTCAGTAGGTTAGGTGTATTAAATGCACTTTTAGACTTCCCTGGTGGCGCAGTGGTTAAGAATCCGCCTGCCAGTGTCGGGGACACGGGTTCGATCCCTGGTCCAGGAAGATCCCACATGCCTCGGAGCAACTAAGCCCGTGCACCACAACTACTGAGCCTGCGCTCTAGAGCCCGTGAGCCACAACTACTGAGCCCGTGTGCCTAGAGCCCGTGCTCTGCAACAAGAGAAGCCACCACAATAAGAAGCCCACACACCGCAACAAAGAGTAGCCCCCACTCGCTGCAACTAGAGAAAGCCCGCGCGCAGCAACGAAGACCCAACACAGCCAAAAATAAATAAATAAAAATTTAAAAATAAAAAAATAAATGCACTTTCAATTTATGATATTTTCAACTTACAATGGGTTTATCGGGACGTAAGTCAAAGAAGATTGATACTGCAACACACTGGAAGCTGGAGTTAATGGAAAGATTTATGTTTAGAGCTGAGCTGAGCACAAGCCATCCTCCAAGGACAGACTTCATGCCTGGCTGGGAAGTGGTCATGGCAGATGTGCAGGCAGAGGAAGGGTCTCAGCTCAAATGGCCAAAGAGCAAAGTCACAAACCAGAAAAGAGCCTGTAATTAAGAGCCAGAGCGCCTATCCCACAACTGGGAGACCACTACAATGCTTACTCAATGCTCAGAAGGAGCCACAGGCAGAAGCTGTCATTTCTACACCACCCCTGGGGGCGGGGGGCAGGTGGACCAAACTACTGGCCAGTAAATTCTGCTAGGAGGAATAAATGATAATATTTATACTTTTATGAAACTTCCTCTCTTTCCATCTTGCAAATAGATTTGAAGCCAAGGTTTTCCGAAGCTGCTTTATGCTATATCCTTTCATGCCCAGTTACTGCAAAATTGGAGGCTTATCATCATTTAACTGACGTGAATGTGTATGACAATGCCACAACTATTTATTGGTCATCAACTATGAAAATAAACAAAAGGAGGTTTCAGAAAATACAGCTTTATCAGAATTGCAGAAAGCCAAGGATGCTTCAATTGTCTGCATAAAAGGGGCAAGACTGGCATCTGTGATTCCAACACTGTGAACATCAGGAAGATTAGCATTACCAAAATACAGTAAGTATTGGAGGCATCTAAGCCTAACAACTTGTACTAAAAGCAGAATAGTCTTAGTTGCTACTAACTCTAGTATATTCTGAATCCTGGCTAGTAGCACACTGTATACAAACAAAAATTAAGCAAACTATTGCAGCAACACACCAGAGTTCCATTCCTCAGAATTCCAGCCCTTCCAAGTTCCAAAAGATTCCCTGGGTTCATGAACTAATGAGTATTTTATCCTAAAAACATCACTGTATGTTTTCACAGAGAAACATTTGTGGAAAATAGGAACAAATCTCTTCAAATGTTTTGGAACCTGATCTAACCAAATGTATACGTTGCAGAATTTCAGCAATGGTTTTCACTTTGTAAGCAGGAGGGTCAGGCCCCTCCTGCTGCTTGAACAGATGGTGGAATTCCAACAGGACCCAGTGCCAGCCCAGCTGAGCTGTAGGAATGGAGATATGAATACTTTGCATTCTTTCCAACCGCAACTATGAGTTCAGGCACAAAGAGTATCCCTGAAATTTCAAGTGAAGGAAGGATACCAAGAAAACATAATTTTACACTGAACTAAAATGTTGTACACTGTCCCCAAGGGTAAAAATATCCCAACTTAAAAATACTATAGATCCAGTACAAAGAACCAGATAGTAACCAGATCAGTTCATGGAATTGCAGTGGTGGTGGAGCCCAGTACCCTAGAAGCTCTGTACTCATAGGCTGGGATGCCTCTAGTGCACACTCTGATGCCTGACGGATGCCTCCGACACCAAGGGGGCTGTCTTGTCTCTGAAGAGTAGGTAGAAACATTGATTAGGGCCCAAACTTTGACTTCTGGATGGTAGAGAGAAAATTTTTCCTACTTAATTAGGAACTAACAATTGTTCTGTCAGTGTTTTCCAAGTTGTCACCTAAGTTCTTAAGGCTTTTAGTGAATTCTGTGAAGTATTTTTAGTCAGATGTTTACCATGATTACCTTTTATCCTTACATGGGCTTTGGACTCAGATAGACCTGAGTTTGAATCCTATCTCTGTCATTTACTGAGAGGGACAGATTAATTTCTCTAAGCCTTGGTTTCCTAGTCCATAGCTTCGGGATACTACACTGTAAGGAAGATCTAAAGTGCAAAAGTGATTGACATTTAACAGGCTTTCAGAAAATAGAATTCTCTTCCAAGGTTCTCCCAGCAGTGGGAGTACTAGAGGGGAAGGGGCTGAACTGAGAAAGTCAATTTCCCTTAGATGCACCAATTTACGTTTTATAGGAAGGGATGGGAGGGATACGAATGACTCTTGCCCACATGTAACTCCCTTAGGGTCAAGCACTCTTAAGAGGGCCTAGGCCAGGCCATTAGAGGAAGCCCAGGATCCAGGCTCTGGTGCTACCCCTTGTATCCCAGGCCAGGGAAACAGAATGGCTCACATCCCTGCAGCCACTCTCCCATCCCTTCCCTAAACCCACAGGCCAGAGAAGTCAGGAATCCAACCTGTGGATTAGACTCTGAACTTAAGTTTGCTATCTTTGAGTACAACCAGGGGAGCTTAAAAAGAAAAACAAAAGCAAAAAAACCCCTACTCTCCCCAGAAACAATAACAAAGGACTCCTGTTGAATCAGTTCAACAAGTAGAGTCTTTGGCTTCCCAGAGTGACATGTGGTAAAATACAGGTAATTTGCAGTGAGAGCCCTGTAATTGTTATCTTTAGGAAAAGCATTTTGTTAAAAGAAACCCCCTCCTTGCATTTCTTTTTTTTAAATTACCAAAGACATGATACTTATCACTACCTTAGAGTGAAATATGTGATTAAAAATCTCTTTCATATCCCTAGATGTAGAAGAGGATATTTGAAGCGCTTTTCGTTAAGCCTGTCCACGAATCCCTTGGCCCAGGACTGCAGGTTCAACTGAAGATCCGACAATGGCATCAATCTCATATTTTGGACAAAAACTCCTATTTCATGTTCATTGCTGTAAGTTCTCTAAGGCTGGGAGGTGATACATTTCCGTTGAGCGCTGTAATGCTGAGTCACCCAGGCATCCAATAATACAATCCAGCAGGAGCTCCAAGATGTAGGGCCTCCTATCTTGGGAAGCTGAGGGCACAGCACAGCACAGCTGAGGATACATACCTGACCATTCCCAGTGTCCGAGCACAAGTGCAGCTTCGACTTCCCTCTGTGATAACGATAGACGTGGGTTGCCCCTCCTTCCTCTGGCACAGATGAATAATATTTCTAGAGAAGTAATGTGAAAGATGTTGGGTAACCAAACAGATTGGTCAAATTTTCAAAAAACTCCTTGTTACTCGGGCAAAGTATGGTTAAGGAGGGAGGCAAGAGAGCAAAGGTAAATTACCTGCCCTCTTGAGAGGCCTCTGAAGTCATATAACAAATCTTAGCCCGTGTAAAGTGGCTGCAGAGAAGGAAACTGCACTTGGCCTTACTTTGCTGCCATCTGCTGCCTCTGTAGGGCAAGAACTCCGGCAACTCAAGCTGGGTAGGACCATGCTCTCTGCCAGGTTAAATAATTTTCACAACATCCTCACCCCGAGGTCAAATACACAAGCCCTTTCATCTCCTCTCATGACAAGTTCTGACAAACAGGTCTGTGTTTACTAAGTCTCAGACAAGGAGAAGAGAAGAGAGAGGTGCATCTCCTTGAGATTTAGAAATACAACAGGAAATGTAACATAAACCCAACAGCTATGCAGCCATTCTCCCTATGCAAAGGAGGGGAGGGAGAAGCCTCCGATTTAAGCAAAAGTAATCCAAAGGATCAGAATGCAGTTTTTTTCTTGTCTACTTCCTTCCTCCCCCTCAGAGTTAACCTTAGACTTGCCCCTGATTGTGACTAATGATGAGGACAACATAAGCCTGCTTGTTTTGAACAAAGGGTGGGGACAATGTTTAAGGCAAGAGACCAAAAGAATGAGAAGCTGCGGAAAGCACGTCAGGACATGACTCTAATGATGTAATTTAGGGGATGCTTCAAAATTTTGAAAGCAAACTCAGAACACTGTTCTTAATTCTATTTCTAGAAAGCTGAGGGGTTCTGAGCCTCCATTCCTTAATGGAGATTTGAACTAAAGCATGAACTGAAAACCAAAATGAAGAACACCAATTTACTAAACCTCAAACCAAAGACAAATATTATTCCTTTTACTGAACCATGAACCAAAGTGTTTAACTTGATCACTTTACAGTAGAGCCAAAGTTATGGATTTTTCTAAAACCATTTAACAAAATAAGAACATAAAAATACTCTCTGAACCATATCTCACTGGTTGGAATCCTATTCTTGGAGTCACAAGGATTTTAAAAAAGATGTAGAAATATTAGAGATTTTTTGAATCTTAATATTCATTATGAAATTGAAAAGCAGGACAGAAACAAGGTATTCTCTTCCTTCTGCCATGCAGACCAAGCACCCTTACAACCACGTAAGAATCATAAAATGTTAAGGCTGGAAGAGACCACAGAGTCTGTTTTAATTCCTGGAAGACAGAGAGTACCTTCCATGCAGGTGATTTTCTTGAATGTTGGCTGCCTGCCTTCAACATTCCCTCAAAATACTTAAAGACGACCTTAGTGTATGGTTTTGAGAAGAGCGCCTTTAAAACCTTTGTTCACTCACTACAAAGAATGGGACCAAAAATCTCACATAAGTCCCCTGTGCTACAGTTTATGACAATTTTCTGGTGTTCATCTCTCAGTGGAAACCAAAGAAGCAGACTATAAGGGCTGGAAAGGACTTGAAACATCGTCATTTTACCATGTGGGAAGGTAAGGCTGAGAGAGACTAACTAGCCTAAGGCATTATAGCCAGGAAGTGGCAGAACACAGGTCTGATTCCTGGGAGGCTGCTCCTGCCATTAAGCCACACTACCTCTGATGAGGGCACTGCATCTGTGCCACATAACCACCTCTGTGGCCAACAAGTGATATGGACCCAAAGGGGCATACTTAAAAACTACATTACCAGGGGGACTTCCCTGGTGGCCAATGGTTAAGACTCCGTGCTTCCAATGCAGGGGGTGCAAGTTGGTTGGGGAACTAGGATCCCACATGCTGTGTGGCCACACACACACACACACACACAAAAGCACACTACCTTACCAGGGACTTGGAACAGAGATTAAGATCTAATGGAGGGATTTTGTTTCAGTTTTTGCTTTGAAAACAGAGAGGCTCGGTTCCAGTTTAGAATGATCTTACTGATTTAAAAAAAAAATTTCAGTTCAAAGTTTTAAAAACCCCTAATATTCGGACTTGTTTTGGAATTCAGCAAATAAGCCCTGCCCTCCGAAACAATAATGAGGGCAGATCTTTTCTGGCTTGTGCATTGCTGTATCCTCGTAACAGTTAAAGTTAGGCATTCAATATTTGTTGAATGAATGCTAACCTGGATTTATCACCTGGTTTAAATCCTTGGCTGATTACAACCTGCCCACGAAGGCAGGGCAGGGTGAACAGGCAGTCTCCAGATTCTCCCTAAATTCCACAAAAATCCACTTTATGATCCATCAGCAGGCAGATCAGGGGCATGACTTTGGCTTACACCAACTTACCCCACACTGACTTGAAGTATAGTCCATGAATTCAGCCATTGTTCTGAAGGAAGCATTGAGGGTTGGGTGTCTTTCTTCTCTCTATTTGAATAAACGGCAAGTCACAGGTGAGATCTGTATTCCCTACTGGAGAAGGAAGTCATTTGGGGAATACCTTCCCTTTTACTTTTTGAAAGGCCTCTGCAAGTTTGTCAGTAAAAGGCTCTTACTGAGAAAGAATTCCAACTCTAAAAGGAATACACAGACATGCAATTTTTCCAGGACAAAGACAGGTTTGTTGGCTTTCCTCTAATATCAAATGATAGCCTGTAAGAATTGTTGTAGAAAGTAACCAACCAGGGCCGAGCACTAGCGGTCTCTAGCGGTATCCTAAAGCTAGCCAATAGGAATCTGTCAAATGTCAAGCGTTTTCAAAAGGCTTTCCGGTTCACTGTCCTGATACTTAACAGCTTCCGCCAAGGACAGGATCTCTCGGGTGCTGCTGTGTGGCGTGCCCTGGTTCTCAGCAAGCCGCTGCTGAGCGAATAAATGGGCTGGTCCCGCAGCACTGGCGCCCTCACCTCTCCTGGGAGAAGGCGATGGGGGCCGGCTGCCGGCCCTCTTTCTCTGTAGGGCCGCTCCCGGGAAATGACCCCCACGCTGCCTGTGGGAAGCTCCACCGAATGCCAGTCCACCGCCCTCCTTTTGGCCCGCTCCAGCACTTCTTGACCCAGCCTAGCCGAGCGTTGCAGGGAACGTCGGTCCACCCCGTTCAGCGCCGCGGCCGCCAAACAGTTCTCCATGTCTCCCTGCGAGGGCACATACACACAAACACCGGCGGGTTAGCGGGCCTCCGGGACCCCGCTCCAGCTCGGGGTCGAACCCAGGGCCTCGATCTCCCCGGCGACCGCCGCCCCCGGCTCCGCCCAACGCGCTCTCCAGCGGGCTCGGTGTCAGGGGCGAAGGCATGCGCGGAGCCCCTCCATTTCCGTCTCCCCCTCCCTCACTAGGAAGCCCTCACCCAGCCGGCCTCTCAAGGCGCATGCGCTCAGCGCCCGGTCGTCGAGGGGGGGCTGGGCCTGGAGCATCCTGCGCCGGCGCAGCAGGCCATTGGCGATGAGGGGTCGAGGGGCGTGGCGGGGGCGGTGAAGCGCGCGGCCCGCACAGAACAAGCCTACTGTGTCCCGGCCGCCGCTCCTGTGAGCGGGTTGTCGGGCTAACTGCCGGAGCGTAGGGGGCGGGGCGGGGCCTGCCGGCTGGCGGGTCGCGGGAGACGGAGTCGACCCAGTGGCTGAGGCTGTCTGTTCACGCTGTCGCAGGAGCCCCTGGGCCAGGAGCTGGCCCTTAGAGGTCGTCTCCGCCGCTTAACGCGGAGAACCTGTTGTAAAGTCAGGTGGTCTGTTGGGCTAAGAAATTGTGGGGAGTAAGACGCGTGCCTCCAGGCGCCTATTAATGCCTGGTCTATATTTTAGGATATCGCTACTGTAAAACCTCTTTTGTTTGGGGAGATGACTAGGATAGGCCAAACAGTGCGGCTGCCACAGTGGCGTTTGGAGAAGGGAGTCTGTCTGGCCAGCAGGCTGTGGGCTGTGGGATGTCCGGCCCACAGGGCCAGGGGTGCCTGCGTTGTGTGTAGGGTCTCTCGTAATCCCCTCGTGGTTGCTTCCTCACTCCTCCGGTGAGAAGTATAGACTCACACCTTTTTTTGGAGGCCGCTTCTCTCGGGGGCGGGGGTTCACCTTTCAAGAATAGTTGCCCCACGTTTAAATAAGGAGTCGTGCGTCTTTACCTTCCATTCCACGCCACCGGTTGTCTGGTAGGAGATACAGGGTCTCATTGTGAATTAGTGACTTCGCTACACCATCCTGGTGCGCAGCGAAGCCTTGTTGCTCAGGAGAGACCACTTTAAGGGACACGAGGAAATCCTCAGTGCTGAGCAGGTCTCCTCAGCAGATGGCTTGATTAGCAGTTCTGAGCTATCAGGTGTGTATGAGGATACTACTACAACCTCCATCTGCACTGTTGCTCATTTCCTGCTTTCCTCTCAGCGAAATTGAATGGAAGTCTTCATTATCCTCGGGATAGTTTTCATTGTAGGAGTTTTCTAAAACTTTTCCTTCAGTAAGTGTTTATCAGGTGCCTCCTCTAGAACATAGTGGTTATATGCACAGGGTCCCAAATATCCAGTCTGGAGAGCTGAGTTTGAATTCAGACTCTGCCACTTTTTTGCTGTGTGATTCTGGGCAAACAAATTAACTTCTTTGAGCCTCACTTTTCCTCATCTCTATTCTAGAGGATACCAATAGTACCAATCTCCATAGACTGTGAGCTTCTTGAGGACATGGACCATATCTGCCTTGTTTACTGAGTTTAAGAGGCATCTAGTATTTTTTTTTTAAACGTTTCTTTAATTAATTAATTTATATTTATTTTTTTGGCTGTGTTGTGTCTTCGTTTCTGCGCGAGGGCTTTCTCCAGTTGCGGCGAGCGGGGGCCACTCTTCATCGCGGTGCGCGGGCCTCTCTCTGTCGCGGCCTCTCCCGTTGCGGAGCACAGGCTCCAGACGCGCAGGCTCAGTAGTTGTGGCTCACGGGCCCAGTTGCTCCGTGGCATGTGGGATCTTCCCAGACCAGGGCTCGAACCCGTGTCCCCTGCATTGGCAGGCAGATTCTTAACCACTGCGCCACCAGGGAAGCCCAGCATCTAGTATTTTATCTGCCACAGAAGGGACTGAAAATAGCGACTGAATGCATGAATAGGGTTGCTGTAAGGATTTTGTGAGAGAATTCCTGTAAAATACTCAGCACAATGCCTTGCCAAAAATAAGTGCTCCATAGATATAGCTACCTTTACGTGCCAGGTACTGTCCTAGGAGTGGTGGAGAATACAAAGTATAAAGGAGAACTTAAAAGAGGGAATGATGCACATAAAATCTGTAATGCTAGGAATGAAATATTAAGATTTTGTTCATAAGCTGTTTGCTGTAAGATTGATCCAGATAAGTGCTACGAAGCTTAGAGGAGAAATATATGTTGTTCAGCTGGGGGATCAAGAAAGGTTTTGTAGGAAGGAAACATTTGAGCTGGGCCTTGAAGGATGGCCTAGGAGTTAATGGGGGAAGGGGTAGTTAAGATACCTGTTAATTGCTCTTATAATGAATGTAGTTAGGGGTGAGATAGAATTTGTTCTTCTTTTATTATTTATGGATTTCAAGATCCTGGCTCCATAACTGTTATCTGTCTGTGTAACCATGAGCAGACTACTTAACTGTTCTATACCTCAGTTTTGCCATCTATAAAATGGGAATAATAACAGTACATTCCTCATAGGGTAGTTGTGAGGATCAAATAAGTTAATATATGTAAAGTGCTTTAAATAGTACTTGGCACATAGTAAATGCTCAATAAATATTAGCTAGTATTATTATCTTCATCAGACTTCAGCCTTGTCTCCCAATATGCCCTCACTCATCTGAGACTACATCTATACTGCACCCCACTTGACTCTCTTCCCCAGGATTCTATTACTACTCTCCACTCCCAATTCCATTCCAGTTGAAGCATTATCTTTTTGTCAAGGGAACTTTTTGAAATCTTCCATGATTCCCAGGTACAACCTATGTTTTTGTGGCTTTTTTTTTTTTTTAATATTGTGGTAGTTATCCCAATCTGATTTAAATTATATGTAGTTCTGGTTCGTTCTCTCCTATCAGCTTATAAACTTCTTGAATGTGGAAACTGTTCCTTATTTGTCCCTAAGTATCCAGGGACTGTTGAGCAGTAGGTGTTCAATAGATATTTGTTGAATTTACTGATTGAATTTTTAATTTAAATAGATTCCTTTTAGGCCAGATAAGAATTGGCTTCTTAAAAAAAAAACCACCTACATACACTTTAATGAATTCAATGAATATTCAGTTGTAACTAATTTTCCCAGAATTTAACATTTAGAAATATATGGGAAAGAAGTTGCTTGGAATGAAACTGAAGCCTGAAAACTGACGTGAAATTAAATCTTTGTGTTTGTCTTTATGTTTATAAATATGTATACATATATATATATATTTAAAAATAATTTCAACGTTTGTACTGTATGCCACAGATTGAGAGAATCCTTTTTCTCTTTTTTAAGATTGGATGGAAAAAACTGATGGAACATGACCTGCCATCAGGACCCTTGTGAATCAAACACAGCCCAAGCCAGGTACTCCTGAAAGCCACTGGTAGAGACTTAGAAATGGACCAACAAATAGAGGGAGGGCATATAATCAGGAATGTACCTGATCATTGACGGAGAAAGAAACCATTGGTATAAGTCTTCCATGATTTCTCTCTTCGTAAGGGTAAATTCATTACAGAGAACACATAGAAGTTATTTGCCTAGGTTATGTTTGGGGGAATAGATGACTGGAGGAAGCCTCTATTCCTGAGATCTGAGGAAAGAGATTGATGCCGTATTTGGGACTTTTTGAGGACAAAAAACAAATCTAGTGAAGAGCAGTGTAAATTCTTTTTCTCTATGTGGAGGGGGCAAAAAAGGGTTAAAAACGTAGGATGCAAAAGTGGGTGTCATGCCAGTTAGACAATGATTTATGCTGCACATACCAAAGAATGTATAAATCATTTTCTCTGACAGGTGGTATTTTTATTTCTTCAGCAGACTTAGAGAGCTTTAGAATCATTATAGCTTTGTAAAGTAGTATTACAGTCATTAGATCATGACTGAGTGGGTCATTAGATCATTCATTTTGCCTGGTTACATCAACTCATTGGGTTATTGGGGAATGAAAGAAACTCATCAAAATTGTCATCTCAATTATATAGATTGAAGAAAATGAATCCAACTTCTGAGAATTAGCTTTCACAAAATGTTAAAAATTGACTGGAAGTTAAAAAATTGGTTGCAGAGCAGGAATGATTAGTGAAAAGTTTTGTCATTTTAAAAACTATCAGAGGGGCTTTCCTGGTGGCGCAGTGGTTGAGAATCTGCCTGCCAATGCAGGGGACACGGGTTCGAGCCCTGGTCTGGGAAGATCCCACATGCCACGGAGCAACTGGGCCCGTGAGCCACAATTACTGAGCCTGCGCGTCTGGAGCCTGTGCTCCACAACAAGAGAGGCCGTGATGGTGAGAAGCCCGCGCACCGCGATGAAGAGTGGTCCCCACTTGCCACAACTAGAGAAAGCCCTCGCACAGAAACGAAGACCCAATACAGTCATAAATAAATAAATAAAAAGAACGTGAATTTCTTAAAAAAAAAAAAAAACTATCAGAGATTAAAGGAATAGTAATTTTGGAAGATATAAATAGTTGGAATCCATGTAGAGTTTTTTAAAAACTACTTTGAGGCATAATTTACATATAAAATTCACCTGATCGAAGTATACAATTCAGTACATTTTAGTTAATTTATGGAATTATGCAATCATCATCACAATCCAGTCTTGGAACATTTTCATGACCTAAAAAAGAACCCTAGTGCCCACCATATGCAGTCAGTCTTAGCTCCCACCCCTAGACCCAGGCGAACACTATTCTGCTTGCCATTTCTATAAATTTGCCTTTTCTGTCCAGTTCCTATAAATGAATCATACAATATGTGACCTTTTTGTCTGGCTTCTTTCACTTAGCATGATGTTTTTGAGGTTCATCCATATTGTAGCATGTATCAGTACTTCATTCCCTTTTATGGCTGAATAATATTGCATTGCTATATTAATATACTACATTTTGTTTATCCATTTACCAGTTGTTTCCAGCTTGGGGCTGTTATGAATAAGGCTGCTATGAAAGATTGGGTATAAGACTTTGTGTGGATACAGGTTTTCATTTCTCTTGGGGAGATACTTAGGAGTTAAATTGCTGGGTGATACAGTAAATTTATGTTTAACATTTTAAGAGACTGCCAAACTGTTTTCCGGAGTGGCTGTGCCATTTTACATTTCCACAAGCAATGTATGAAGGTTCCAATTTTTCTACATCCTCCTCAGTGCTTGTTATTGTCTTTTTTTTTTTTTGTTAATTTGTGTGCGTCAGGTCTTAGTTGCGGCACGTGGAATCTCTCGTTGCAGTACGTGGTTCAGTAGTTGCGGCTCGCAGGCTCTCAACTTGCGGCGTGCAGCCTCAGTAGTTGCGGCGTGTGGGCTCTCTCGTTGTGATGCGTGGGCTCCAGAACGCACGGGCTCAGTAGTTGCGGCGCGTGGGCTTAGTTGCCCCATGGCATGTGGGATCTTTGTTCCCCAACCAGGGATTGAACCCGTGTTCCTTGCTTTGGAAGGCAGATTCTTAACCACTGGACCACCAGGGTAGTCCCTGTTATTGTCTTTTTGATTATAGTCATTCTAATGGGTGTGAAGTAGTATCTCATTGTGATTTTAATTTGCATTTCCTTAATGGCTAATGATGTTGAACATGTTTTCTTGCGGTTATTAGCCATTCCTATTTCTTCTTTCATGAAATGTCTATTCAAATCTTCTGCTCCATTTTTAAATTGTCTTTTTTAAAAAATTGAGTTGTAAGAGTTCTTATTTTTAGTAAGAATTCTTTATCAGTTGTGTGATTTATAAGTATTTTCTCCCAGTCTGTGTCATGGCTTTCATTTTCATAATAGTGTCTTTTGAAGCACAAACATCTTAAATTTTGAGGAAGTCCAACTTATTAATTTTTTTCTTTTATGGATTGTACAATATTTTTGATGTCATATCTAAATATATCTTTGCCTAACCCAAGGTCATGAAAATTTTTTCCCTATGTTTTCTTCTAAAAGCTTTATATTTTAGTTTTTACATTTAGGTTTATGCCATTTTGTATTCATTTGTATGTGTTATGAGGTAAGGGTCTTTATTCTTCTCTTTACATGCAGATGTCCAATTATCTTAGTACCATTTGTTGAAAAGACTATCCTTTTCTCATTAAATTGCTTTGGCACTTTTGTTAAATATCAATTATTTAACAAATTAAATATAAGGCTCAGGTTTTGGATCTTTTAATTCTGTTCCATTGACCTGTGTTTGTCCTTATGTCAGTATCACACTGTCTTGATTATTATAGCTTTCTAGTAAGTTTGGAAATTGGCAGCTATGAATCCATTGACTATGTTCTTAATTTTCAAAATTGTTTTGGTATTCTAGGTCATTTGTATTTCCATAAAATTTAAATTCAGCTTATCAGCTTATGCATAATGATTATTAGGATTTTGATAGAGATTGTACTGAATCTATAGATCAATTTAGGAAGAATTGTAATCTTAACAACATTAGGTTTTTGAATTCTTGAAAATGGAACATCTGTGTATTTCAGTTTTTTTTTTTAGTTTTTCTCAGCAATGTTGTATAGCTATTACTGTACTCTTGCACTTCTTTTAACAAATGTATTAAATACTTAATTTTTTATGTCATTGGGAATAGAATTGTTTTCCTGATTTTATTTGCAGATTATGTACTAGTATATAGAAATATAGTTGATTTTTACATATTGATATTGTGTCCTGTGACCTTGCTGAATTCGTTTGCTAGTACTAGTAGGTTTTTTGTGGATTCTCGTTGCACTTGGAGTTCATTGCACTTCTTGAATGTGTAGATTGTTTTTCCTCAAATTTGGGAAGTTTTGGGCCTTTTTCTCCTGCCCTTCTCTCTCTCTCTCTCCTCCTTCTGGGGCTCCCCTTACACATATGTTAGTATGTGTTTATTTTTCTTCATTGTTTTTCCTTTCTTTTCTTTAGATTGGATAATCTCTATTGATATATCTTCAAGGTCACTAATTCTTTTTTTCTGCAATCTCAAATCTGCTGTTGAATCCCTTGGTGAATTTTCATTTCAGTTACTGTGCTTTTCAACTCTGGCATTTGTTTTGTTTTATAATCTCTATCTTTTGATTGATATTCTCTATTGAGTTATTGTCATACTTTAATTTAAAAACTTGTTTATTTTTTCAGTTCTTTGAACATATTTATAACAGCTGCCTTGAAATCTTTGTTAAGTCTAACATTTAGGCCCCCTCAGAGCCAGTTTCTATTAAGTGTGTCCTCTTTCTGTATATAGGCCTCCCTTTCCTATTTATTTGTATGTCTCATAATTTTTTGTTGAAAACTGAACATTTTAGATCAGGGACCAACAAATGTTTTCTATAAAGGACCATACAGTAAATATTTTAGGCTTTGCAAGCTATGTGGTTTCTGTTGTAACTAACTAACTCTGCTATTGTAGTGGGAAAGCAGACATAGGCAATATGTAAATGAATGAGCATAGATGTCTTCCAAAAAAACCTTTATGTAAAAAAAAACAGGCAATGGGCCATAATTGGGCCATGGGCTATAGGTTGCTGACCTCTGTTTTAGATAATATAGCAGCTCTCGATTCTGCTCTGCCCCCTCCCCAGGAGTTGTTGCTGCTACTGTTGTTTGTTTGTTGTTTGGTAACTTGCCTGGACTAAGTCTGTAGAGTCTGTCTCCCCTGCAATGTGTGGCCACTGATGTGTCTCCTCAGTTTTTTTTTTCTTTTAATTCTTGTTTTTATTTTTAAGCCTGACTTCCTAGGGATTGTCAGAATAGTTTAGTGGTCAGCTAATGATTGGTAACAGGTTGTACTTAAATATCTTGAGCCTAGTTTGGCTTTACCCTTTGCTGAGTATCTGTGTATGACTTGAGCAACACATTTAAAGTTCAGTCAAGTCTGCTGTGACTTTTATTTTCTGTATATGCAAGGCCTCACATTCAGCCGGTGCATAACCTTGGACATGGGCACACCTTCCAGACCACCAAGGATATGTGAGAGCTTATCAAGGTCCACTACTTAAATTTAGTAGTAGTAGACCTTGATAAGTTTCTCTGGATCTCACTTAAATTTCTGGCTGCTCTATTGCTTGCCCCAACCAGTACTGCAGTCTCAGCCAGCTGTAATATTAATTTTCCGTGATCGTTTACCACTTATTTTCTAAGATCGTTTGTTTCCGACAATACTCTGGACACCAAATTAAGCCATCACCCTCCAAGCAGCAGAGCTGCTGGTTTTCATGGCTTGTCCTGTCCTCATAGAATCATGATGTTGGAGTTGGGGGTAGGGACTAGGGAATGAGAACAGCCTCTGATGCCCCAGATCCCTACTTTTCTTAACAGAGGTTCGGTTGTTGTTGTTCTTTTAAATAATGCTTTTCAATTTGTTGTGTACCTCTGGTTAATTTCCCCCCCCCCCCAAAATCTTGAAATGATTGTTTTGATAATTTTGTATAATTTTAATGTAGCTTTTTGGATAGATGATTTGTCAATCTCCTCAGTCCAGAATTCTGGAAGTGTTCCCAATGTGGAGGGGTTATTTTTTTTTTTTTTTTTTTATGTTCTAGTCTTTTATTGGATGAATGTTGATAACAGTAATTTAAAGAATTGTAAGCCCTTTCTAAATACATTGAATAGACATTTACAGTTTGCTGTGAGAAGAAGAAATGAGTAAGAAAGTCATTGTTTTTGAGAAGTTTATAATCTAAGAGTGGAGGTACGTACTATGTGAACAAGAGGACTGAGTAACCGTGATGTACAGTGGAACTTGATAAGTAGCATAGAACAATGTCTGGGGAGTTGAGAGTGGCAGAGGTTACTTCCAGTTTGGGGACCTTGAGAGGTGCCTGCACCATGCTGGAAATCTAGGTATGATTCCAGAAAAAAAATGCATCATGGAAAAAATCCCATGAAAGGGAAATGTTCTTTGCATTTGGGGCAAATGAAAAATACATGCCAATGTGGAGTTTTAATGTCCTAAAAACTGACACAGTATATCTTCACAGACCCAGCTGCTTTTTAAAAATTAATATATTGATCTTCCTGTTCCCTTCCAATTTTGTAACCCTCCTAATCTTTTTTTAAAAAATTTATTTATTTATTTATTTTTGGCTGTGTTGGGTCTTCGTTTCTGTGCGAGGGCTTTCTCTAGTTGCGGCAAGTGGGGGCCACTCTTCATCGCGGTGCACGGGCCTCTCACTATCGCGGCCTCTCTTGTTGCGGAGCACAGGCTCCAGACGCGCAGGCTCAGTAGCTGTGGCTCATGGGCCTAGTTGCTCCGCGGCATGTGGGATCTTCCGAGACCAGGGCTCGAACCCGTGTCCTTTGCATTAGCAGGCAGATTCTCAACCACGGCGCCACCAGGGAAGCCCCTCCTAACCTTTTAAAATATAACTCTTTTAACTCTCTCTCTTTTTTTAATTGAAGTATTATTTTATTTGAATTGTATTTCAATTATTTTAATTGAAGTTGATTTACAATGTTGTGGTAGTTTCAGATATACAACAAAGTGATTCAGTTATACATACATATATATCTATTTTTTTTGAGATTCTTTTCCCTTATAGGTTATTACAAAATATTAAGTATAGTTCCTTGTGCTATATAGTAGGTCCTTGTTGGTTATCTATTTTTTAAAAATATAGTTATTTATTTATTTGGTTGCACCAGCTCCTAGTTGTGGCAGGTAGGCTCCTTAGTCGTGTCACGGGGGCTCCTTAGTTGTGGCATGAGAACTCTGAGTTGCGGCATGCATGTGGGATCTGGTTCCCTGACCAGGGATTGAACCCGGGCCCCCTGCATTGGAAGCGTGGAGTCTTATCCAGTGAGCCACGAGGGAAGTCCCAGTTATCTATTTTATACGTAGTAGTGTGTTCATGTTAATCCCAAACTCCTAATAACTCTTAACTCTCTTAAGATTTACTTTTACATATTCTTTAGGATGAAATTTATGTTTATTCTTTCCGTCAATATTTCTTTATTTGTTCAGTGGTCATTTATTAAGCCTCTGTTCTGTATTGATGTTTGGATGTATTTCCATTCCCGGAAGCTCTAACAAGTGGAGCAGGAAACCAAATTTCTAGGGTTAGTTTTATACCAGTCCTAGAGAAAACTTTACTTATATTTCCTGGTCTGTACTAAGTTTACCTAATTATAATTATAGGTATACCCTATTTTAAGAAATAATAGAAATAAATTAAGATTTTAAAGAAATAATAGGGTGACTATATCATTTAAAATGTACTATTTACACTCAAATATTTGTATCTTTCAGTTTTGTGACTCTTTTTTCCAGTCACATACCATCCCCTTTGCATTTTGTGGAGAGTGCATAAAATAGTCTACACATAAAGTTTTGTTTTGTTTTGTTTTTTCCCATGAGGCCCAATAGTAACTAAGGCAAAGATGTTCTGTTTGGGAGGGAAGGAGCAGATTGGGTGGATATTGGAAGTAATGGCTGGTGGCTGTGGAATATGGAGAAGGACCTCATAGTTGCAGTGGCTCAAATTGTTATCTGAGGTGCCCTGACTACAGGATAAGGCAGGCAGGTAGAGAGGTATGCCACATTTCATATTACTTTGTTACTTGGGCCAGGGAAATTTTGCTCTGGGTTGTGGACTGGGTAAGATTCGGCATAAGATGAGTGGGACATAGGATGCTTTCAGTGTGAGAAAGGGGGAAGAGAAGATGGGTGATGGGATTGTAGCAGAATAGAACAGGTAGGCTGGTGGAGAGAGGAGGTACAAAAAAGCTGACTAGGCTGTATGCAAGGCAGGAGATTTCTCTAGCTGATAGTAGATGTTCTGAGTCAACACCTAGATCCTCATCATGCTTTTTGCAGTTTAAGAAAGTGAGGTGAGGTCAAAGGTTTATTTTAGTAGATAAGACAGTAGGATTTTTGGATCCATTATCTGGTACATAGTGGGGACAGAAGGAAATATACTAGAAAATATTTCAGACAAATAGGTTAGGTCTGGTCCTCTAACTTAATCTTTGATTTAATTTTTGTACTGACATCTCACGAGATGTTAGTTAGATGCTAGCTTAGCGTCAATGCTAGCACTTGTAAAATAAAATGTTAAAACAAAAATTAAGATAATGGATGTAAAATATTTTGAAAAATTAATTGCTATATAAATGCAAGAAAATCTTATCATTGTATAGTGCTAGAATATTTAGAGCTGCTGCTAAATGAAAATTTCTCGTAAGATAAAGCTTCACCAAAATCATGATGAAAATTAATAGAAAGATAAGATTTAATTTACCACCAAATTTCAACAACCATGTACTGAGTATACGCTTGTTGAGCAGTGAGGTCCATGTGTGTTAAAAGTGAAGGACAGATCACTTGTCAGAGATTCTAAAGATACCATCATTTAAAAATCCTCTGTGCCCTTTTCTGCTTATTGTGTTCATAATGCTAGTTAGACTCAGTACATTTGCTTTGTAAGAAGTCAAAGAAGAAGATTTTTCCAAAAAAAGATGATAGTCTGTTTATCTAGGCCCTCCAAAAGCATTTCCTGCCAGGCAGTTGACATGTAGCCTTGGCACAATTTCAGGAAACTATTTGCTTCTGTTTACCCTTTCCAGATACAGCATCTCCTAGGAATTGAGATGAGGAATCTCCTTTAACTCTTTTAAATTTTAGAAGCATACTTTATATAACACTTTAGAATCTACTCTTTATACTAGCACAATGAGAATTCTTGTGCCTTTAAAAGAAAAATGCATCTGTTTTAGTAATTCCCTGCTAGGAAAATCAAAGCCTTTAACAGAGTTAACCCAATAAAATGTACTTAGAATATTCCTTTCCCCTAAGATTGTTAAGATAAATCTCTTTCAGAAAACTCAATGCAATTATATCTGAATATGTAAAACTTATTAAATTATGGGACAACTGATAACATTTCCAAAATCTCTCCTCACTAAGAAAAAGAACCCACCATTGAGTTTCTTCTGAAGAATATGTTCTACTTAATTCATTTATAATATTTTTCTTTTTATGTAACATTTCAGAAATATTTCGTAAAGTGGGCTATACTATATTCAAATAAATTACTCAAAATTTTTATTCCTTTTAGGGAGCCAATTTGTTTCTAAGTGTTCTTAATACTCATTTTACAGTTAGGAATGCAGGAGCATATTATATATAGCTTTATTATAACCTCAGAATACATGTTATTTTAATTAAGTATAAATATATCTTTGAGGGAATGTGATGGCAAATGTATTAATTTAAAGAGAGAAATTTGAGATACAGAAAGGTATAATTACGTGACGTACATACTACAGTTAAATGTGAGCAAATTTAGGTCTTCTCTGTACACCGTTGTTAAATAAACTAATATTACCTACCTCCTTTGTCCTGCCAGAATGAGCTAGAAAGGATTCTAAAATTCTAGCCAGCCCCAAACTATAGGCAACAATGGATGGGGAAGGAGGACAAGAAGCTGTGGTGAGACTGAAATAAGTGGCATGAGCATAGGTGGCAAGAGAATAAAGTTTGTGATCAGGCCTGGGCTAGGGATCCAGAGCCAGATAAGTGTTTGAGATTGGGCATATCCATGATCCAAGATCAGAACAAGGCCATGGATCAGAATCAGATAGCCTCTGAATGGCAAGGCTCAGGGCAAGCAACAGATCAAAGACAAAGAGTATAAGAGATTGACATACAAACACCAGTGGCATGGGTAGATGGGGAATAATGAGCACATGTCCAGGGTCTGGAGTCTCAAACTTAAGGTCTACCATTAGAATCTGACCTCGTATACATCTGGACAACATAGGTCTCTCACTTCCCACCCTCCTTTCTCTCTGTCATTTACAAGATTTCAGACTTAGTTGGAAGTCATGACCCTACTTTCACACACTGATACTGAAGGCTTAGGTGCTGAGATGAATGGCTCCCTGCTTTAAGGGAATCAGAAATCAACATAGCTTGCTGAGGTCCACAGAGTTCTACCTTAGAGGCTGGAGTTGTAAGGGCAAAAAGATTGAGCAAGCCTAGGGTCACCACTGGTACCACAAACAAAGAGTTATCTTGGTCTTGTGAATTGGTGGCTTTGGTTCCTTCCATGACTTCTTAATCTGTGTCTTGAAACCATATTGACTTCTGGACTGTGTGGCCCTATAACCGTCTGATCACCGAGTGACTGCCTTAACCCAATACTGAGAATTTATACTACCTTGATTTTCAGAACTTCCAGCTATATATTCCAGAGGAAGTAAAGAATAGGAAATCCAGAATTAGGATGAAACAAGCAAAATGACTGAGACATCCATTCTATTAGTCAGGAAACTAGCATCACTGTTCTTTGTGGACTGAACTTATCCCCACCCTCACTGCATTGCCTGTCCTGGATTAAGCCCTTAATAAACATTGGTTGGATATTGAATTATGGGGTCTGCAAGTGATGGAAGTAACTGAATGGGAGAAGGAGTGAGGGCATAACTCCTGACATAGGCACAGAGCCTGAATACAGCTTTCAGATGTGAGAAAGATGGAACTGTATTGCTATATAGGAATGTCCTAGAAATGAACTAAGACACAAAGAAATTATTGACCTATCCAAGGCTATAGAACCATTCAGGGAAATTAAGTAGAAATTAACAGTGTCTTTGTTCCTAGATTTTTGCTGTGCACACTAAACAAATGGGTTGTAAAGATTCAAAACAGTGCTTAGGCCAGCAAAAAGAGGTTTTTTAATTAATGTAAAGTTTGAGTAAGTGAAATTTTGAAGATGATGGAATCTAATTGATTACTTCCTTACTCTTTAACCTGTAAATAATCTCCCCTTTCAAAGTGCTCATTATGTATAGTAGTGATTATGCAGAGAAAAAGCCTGTGATGAAAATGTGGTATAAAATTGTGTTCTTTGTTCAGCAAGTTAAAACAAGCTGGTCTGTAAGCAATTATTATCTTCATCAAAATTCCTAGCTCTAATGTTTTGGCTTCTTTGGCCCAGCACGTATGCCTTCTCAAACAATTGGATGGATTTAAAACACTTAGGAGATGTTTGTGCCTATATCTTAATGTAGCATCAGTTCAACAGGAAAAAGAAAAAAAATGTAAGATTTGGCATTGTGGCATGGTTTTAAAAAGAAAAATCAAACCAAAACTAAACTAAACAAAAAGCCCTGAATGCTTAAATCCCTGCATACCGAATGAACGTTCTTTATCCAGCTCTTAGTAGCAATATACAAATGTTAATGTGAGTAACCTTTCAATAACTTAGTATTTTAACAGAAACTCCCTAAACGTTTATCATTCCATTTGTCAAGAAAATAGTTATTTTATTATACTGTTTATTTGAAATCACTAAACATGTAAACTTGGTCATTTTAGGACTAGACATCTCCTCCTTGACTCTAACCTGTAGTCTAGAATTTCCCATAGTGTTTTTTTCAATTATAGGTGCCTAGACCCTACCGCTAGAGATTCTGGTTCAGAATATCTAGAGACACCCTGGACCAGAGCATTGCATTTTGAAAAGCTCCTCAGATGATTTTTTTCCCCAGAGGACAAATGTTTTATTCTTTATAGAAATATAAAGAAATTAGAAGATGACTATAGTTCTCCTCAGGTGATTTCTGATGTGCACCAGAGGTTGAGGACTGCTTTTGTTCCTACTTTACTCAGCACGTTGCATCCCGAATTATTTTCCTCAAGTGCACATCATGTCACTTTTCTCCTCAAAAATATTGTCTCTCTACGCCCTTCAGAATAAGATTAAAATTTCTTAATATGTTCTCATGGTCTTCCTGGATCTGACCTTATATTAGTCAGAGTAGGATTAGTTTACACTGCAGTAACAACCCCTAAAATTTCAGTGACTTAAGATAGCAAAAGCATATTTCTTACTCATACGACATGTCCAGCGTGGGCCAATAGGGAGACCCTCATTTATTCAGGGACACAGTCTTCTCCATTGTCTCACAGGGCTTTGCAGGGAAGAGAGGCATGGCATCTCTTACCCATTCTTCAGTACTTTGGCCAGGAAGTGACATGTTGCTTCTGCTCACAGCCTGTTTGCTAAAACAGCTCCATGGCCCTGCCTAACTGTAGGGTGACTGGGTGATATAAACTTCTGGGGACTGGGAAGAATATTAGTAAGCACTAGTAGTATGTACCATCGACCTTTAATCTACCATTTAAAAAAAAAATTGAGGTGGAATTCATACAACATAAAAGTTAATCATTTTAAAATGTGCAATTCAGTGGCATTAATTACATTCACAGTGTTGTGCAACCATCGCTTCTATCTAGTTCCAGAACATTTTAATCACCCACAAAGGAGTCCTTATACCCATTTCTCCCTCACCCTGGCCCCTGGCAACCACTAGTTTTCTTTCTGTCTCTATACATTTACCTGTTTTGGATAGTTCAGAGAAATCATACAATATAGTGACCTTTGTGTCTGGCTTCTTTCACTTATATGGTGTTTTGAATGTTCATCCACATTGTAGCATGTATTAATAATACCTCATTCCTTTCTGTGGCTAAATAATATTCCATTATATGAATATACTGCATTTTGTTTGTCCATTCATCTGTTGATGGACAGTTGGGTTATTTCTACCTTTTGGTTATTGTGAATAGTGCTGCTGTGAACATTCGTGTACAAGTATTAATTTGAACATCTGTTTTTAATCTTTGGGGTATATACCTAGGAGTGGAATTGCTGGGTCCTATGGTAATTCTGTGTTTAACTTTCTGAGGAACTGCCAAACTGTTTTCCACTGAATCTACATTTTTAGTCTGTGTTACTGTAGTCAAAGGAGGACCGGTCATTGTTCCTAAAGCTACTATTTCACAGCTCAGGCAATTCCTTTGGTTTTGAATTATCTCCCCTTCTTTTCTATTTATTGAAATGGAAATTCTAACAATCATTTAAGTTTCAGTTCCAGCCCTCTCTCCCTCATTTCTCAGTAAGAATCTCTACTACTTCTGCAAATTTCTATATTTCCTCCTCATTGTCTCTTTTATACCACTTATTTTATTCTGACTAGTTGTTTATATTTACCTTCCTCACTAGATTATAAACTTGCTTGTACAGTTTATTTCTCTTTTATTCCCCGTGATCAAAATCAGTTTATTGCAGATGTTTAATAAACACTTGTTGAGTGAATAAATAATGAATAAATAGCTATATTTATATAATCATTTTTTCTTATTTATTATAGGTTCCTTTTTTGCAAGTAATATGGACTAGAAGATATTACATTCTCATAATTCTTATTTCGGGGATTCTTGTTGGGCAAAATTCAGTGAACTTAGTGACAAGGGCAAGTCATTCTTTTTTTTTTTTTTAATTTATTTATTTATGGCTGTGTTTGGTCTTCGTTTCTGTGTGAGGGCTTTCCCTAGTTGTGGCAAGCGGGGGCCACTCTTCATCGCGGTGCACGGGCCTCTCACTGTCGCGGCCTCTCTTGTTACAGAGCACAGGCTCCAGACGCGCAGGCTCAGTAATTGTGGCTCACGAGCCCAGTTGCTCCGCGGCATGTGGGATCTTCCCAGACTAGGGCTCGAACCCGTGTCCCCTGCATTGGCAGGCAGATTCTCAACCACTGCACCACCAGGGAAGCCCAAGTCATTCTTTAATGTAGAGATATTTCTTAGATATAAGGCTGACTAAGCCGGCCTTTCTGAGCCTGTTCTTGTCTCTAATCCATCTAATGAGCACCTGGCATCTCATCTTATTCTCTGTCAGGTCCAGCCCGCCCAGCATCATCAGTCAAGCTATCCTAATACTTTCTTTAAATAAATACTAAATAGCCTGGTATTTGGAATAACACCCCAAACAACATTATAGAACAAGGAAAGAAATGAACTTAGGTCTGACTGAACCTTTTTGTAAGCTGATTATAGAAAAAGAACCTTGCTCTTAGGTGCTATATCTTTCATGTACTTTGGAAGGGGAGAGTGAAAGGCACTATTCAGGCAAGGAAAATAGATTCTACTATGAAAAAGGAGATAAGTGAAGTAGTTCAGTTCCATTATCCCTTAAATACTTTAACAAATTAATAACTTATTTGTAATTTTATGTTAAAATCCCAGTTAAAACACTTAAGAAAGTAATAATCACTGAAATCCAAAGGAGATTTATTATCTTGACAAAATTAATTTGTATCTTAAAGGATAGGTTCTTAAGATCTTTATTAATAACCCAAAACATATGTTAATTATATCTACCAGGAATACTATTAATTTTCCCCCTTAAATTCTGTGTAGATATAAATAAAATCTTTATTTTATCCCAATAGAAAATTTTCAGGTTGTGAGAGAAAAATATCTACTGTCTTTGTGTATGTATATGCCAGAAATTTCTTACAGATTTTCATTGTCAGTCAGTCAACAGGAGGAACTATTTATTGGAGGGATTGTTTGAGAAAAACATAAAATCAGGAGGTTATTTACAAACAGATGTGGTATTTTTAAACCATATCTGTACGTTAACCAACATTGCTTGCTGAAGCTATTTTGTAGTCTGGAATTGTGCATAGTAATATTCACAAGCAAACTGAAAGTTGAATTCTGCTAATCCTACCAATAGACTGGGGTAGAACTTGAACCCTTAGCCTTGCTGTAGAATGGTGATTTTTACCTTTTTTGAGATTATGAACCTCTTTGAAAATCTGTTACAGTATATGGACCTCTCCTCTCAAAAATGTGTTATGCACACATAAATAATTGTGCATTCCCTTTGAACATTTCTGAAAAAATATACAAGAAACTCCAGTGATTGCCTGAAGAGAGAGGAACTGGAGGACAAGAGTGGGAAGGAAGACTTTTTTATATATTCTTTTATACTGTTTTTGAAGTTTTTAAACCAGGTATATATCTTACCTATATATGTGTGTATGTATATATATATATATATATATAAATGTGTTTTCTTAAGTCACAATGTTAAAAATTTTTGTACACAATTTTGGGTTCTGTGATTCTTTCCCCCTACAATCAATTCCTCAATTTTAAAATCTTCTTAAACTTTTGTAAACAATGTATAGTAGGAATAATTTTTTAAAGCATTCAGTTTAAGGATTTTTTTTTTTTAAAGTTAGGCTGTAAAGGTAACTGCTCCAGTATGTTGCTTACTGTGAAGGAAAGAACTATATTCTATTTCAATTCATACAATATCTTGCTTGATTCCTTTCGGAAAGCCTGTATGAATGTGTGGTGATAGAGGGGCTTTCTTCTAAGGGAAAACTGCCATACATAGAACTGACAAAGATCTTAGAATTAGTTTAGTCTAGTGTTTCTTAAATTTGGAGATTCTAATTCTGTAGATCTGGGACTGGAGCCAGAATCTGTATTTCTGACAAGCTTCTTATGTGATTCTGAAGGGTTAGGAGATGTAGGAATTAGTAATCTAGTACACACTATTACGCTTTACTGACTGCAAAAACTAGTTGCGAGGATTCATACTACTGACTTAGTTAACATCTGTGTGAATATAAGTAAGCCCCATTCGCCTTTTGAGGGGCTTGGAAAAGAGGAAAGTAAAAAGTCAAAGGGAGTGACAAGGTCATCCCTTTGCACTCTTGATAGCTATTTCTGAGGTGTGCTGGGCCCCTGGAGATTACAGATCAGAGGTTGTTTTATGTCAAAACTGGCCCAAAGTCTTAAAGCTTATGGAAAAACTCCAAGGGTAAATATGGGGTGCTTTAGAAATGAGGCTCTACTTAAATTTAGGGAGAATGGAAAGCAGGATTGGATTAAATAGTACTTGTTGAGGTTATGGATTAGTGATTAGTAATTATTTTCTTTAAAAAATGTTTTAGGATGATTTCAGTCTTTAGCATTTAAGTTTAGCTGTTTCAACAAAACATACTATTTTTATTAAAAACAAAAATTTTTGAAAAAAGGAAGTGATATGTGGAAAAGCATGACCTGGAAAACTTAAAGGTCATCTGGGCCGACCATCTTTTCCAGTTGCCTGCCTTAGAGAAACCTGGTTATTTGGATCATGTGGCATAAATAAGCCACCATTGCCCTTTTAATGACCACATATAATATTATAGGCAGAGTACCTAGGAGGAAATAACTGCTTCATGAGTACTAGACCTGTACACCTGAAAGACTTCCTTGAAAGTCTTAAGCCCTTTGTTCCTCAAAGAAAAAAGAAATGCCAAAGCAAAATCCATGAACCAGAAAACCCAAACTACTCACCACGCTCAAGTGCAGGATTTAAAATAGCAAAAGGAAGTAAAGCCCATCTCTGTGACGTCAAGTGCTATTTTGGTATACGGCAAAATAGTTGAATTATAAGTCCCTCAAAGTTAAAATATTAAACAGACCCTTAGCTATAAGATGTGTTGCCAGGCATCTGTATGGAATATAACCATGTAATCAGAGTGTATTGTGCTTCTCCACACAAAGAGAACCAAAGCTACTGCTTCTAAAGATTAGGAAACTTTCATTAGACTGACAGAAGACAGTACAGAGGAAATGGCTTGGGGGTGGAGGAGATGTATGAGAGAGGATGAAAGGAACAGCATTCATACTATCCAAATTAGAGCCAGGATGTTTATGCTCAAATCTTGTCTTGGCTCTGTATTGAGGGGACTGAATAATGGGGACATGGGAAAGTGTATCTCTGAGATCCCTAAATTAGGCATGAAATACACCAAATTCTTCTTATAAACTCTTCTTATTTGCAGCAGTCTCTGCACATTTCTGAATATATATTGTGATTAAAATCCAAACCCAGCTAATGCTAATTATTCCTTCCTCTCTTTTTGTTGCTGATGTCCTTTCTAAAGCTGTTATTTCATTCTGTTGTTTACAAGTCACATGCCTCTACCGGATTGTAACCTTATGAGGAGTGTTTTTATTTATCTTTCATTTATTCAAATAGCATATACTTATTGTGCACCTCTTTCATGCTGGGCACTGTGTTAGGCACATAGGCTACAGTTTTTAGCAAGGTAGACCTAGTCCTTGTCCTCATAGAGCTTATACCTCCCTTAGCACCTTATACATAGTTGGCTTTTTTTGTCAAGTGATGTGGACATTAGGTTAATGCAAATCACTAAGTTAATACCATTTAAAATAGCATTAAAAACATTTCAGATGTCAGTGTCTCTAATAAATCTTTGGCTAGTATTAAGATGAAATAATACTGACATCAGTGGAGTTTAGACTCAAGACTATATTTAGAAAAGTTAAGGGATGTTACTTTTCTTTCTGAAAGAGAATATCTAATTAAGGTTTTTCTTAGGAATTAAAAAAGTTTGATGCATAATTTGCAAAGCATTGGCAAACAAAAAGAACAACTATTCGTATGTCATTATTGCTCTCTTACTTTTCTTTAGCACGTGTAAGAGGCAGCAGCAGCAGTAGCTGCCAGAGATGAAAACAGTTACTATCCTGGGTCTGAAGAGAGAACATCTTGATGCTTTCCAGTGAGTTGGCTTTCTTTACAGGTGTCACACACAAGAAAAACAAGACTTTAATATAAGTTCTAATAGTTTTGGAAGTGGGAAACTTAAGAACCTCTGTACAGAGCTTGGGAGCTGCAGGTGGAATTTGCCTGGAGCATTGTTAAATTTTGTGGCTTGTGTTCCCTAAGGATTCTTCTACATGACTTCTCTTGTTGCTTGTGGAGGGTAGAACCACCCTAATTTGAGATTGGAGAAGACTGGAGAAGGTTCAGTCCATCCAGATAGCCCAAGTCTCCTGAAGGGTTCAAGCATGTCAGTGAACTAGAGTAGAAACTCACTGTTAGATTTTGAGTTTGGAGTAAAGCTTGTTTTGATTTGCCTAGTTTCAAGTTTTCTCCTGTGTTTTCCAGTAGAGAAATGAAAATCTTGGGTTTTCCTTATGTAGAACCAATTCACTTTACCAAAGACTGACATATTTTTCACACATAGACAACTATGTAAGGCCTTCTGCTAGAAAGGCCAAACATATGCTCTGGCACCAATTTTATTGAGATAAAGCATTAATACTAGTAATTCATGTTAATATCCTTTTTTGGCAAAGGAACAATAGACTATCAGTTTGGTTCTTGCCACTTTTTCTGTTGGCTCAAGAACAAGTTAAATTATCTTCAAGATGTATCAATATCTTAAACTCCCCATTATTTTTTTCCCCCATTATTTTTGATGCTTGCCCTGCAGCTGAGTAAGTACTTCTTTAGGGTATGTGACAGTTGAATTGGCTTGGGCTTTGGAAACATGTCTTGGCCTTAGAGCCTGTTTATGGTCATTCTTTTTTTTTTTAAACAAATTTTATTTATTTAATTGATTAATTAATTTATTTATTTTTGGCAGTGCGGGCTTTCTCTAGCTGTGGCAAGTGGGGGTTACTCTTCGTTGTGGTGTGCAGACTTCTCATTGTGGTGGCTTCTCTTGTTGAGGAGCACGGGGTCTAGGGCGCGCAGGCTTCAGTAGTTGTAGCACACGGGCTCTGTAGTTGTGGCTCGCGGGCTCTAGAGCGTAGGCTCAGTAGTTGTGGTGCACGGGCTTAGTTGCTCTGCGGCATGTGGGATCTTCCCGAACCAGGCATGGTCATTCATATACGTTTGCTCCTTCAAAATGTAACTAGGTTTGTGAAAGTCAATTTTGTGCATTTCAACATTAAGTTCTATTTATAGTGATTTATGGGATGAGAAATTGGGCTACATGGCTTCCTAACATCCCACCAAATATGTATGGGTTTCGATTTTAAGTGATTTGCATTATTCTTTTCCAAGTGGATAGTCATACTGAGTTAACAATTTCTTTCAGAATTCCACTAATAAATCACAGATTCTCACTGCTAGTATTCCATTGCTTTTTCTTTAATGACACCCTTTTCTAGTTTTTGGTTTTGCAAGCTAATGGAGTATTTAAAACAAATTCTCAGAATGCCCTTAGAACTTTCGTTTCAGACCAGACGCCTTGGAACCCTAGTGCTTTCAGAGTTCTTCCGCTACTCCTGCAATACCAAATGTAGCTTCTTTTAGTGTCTTTTTGGGTTTTGCAGGGCTCCCCCAGCCTAGGGCTGGGAGAGCGGAAAGAGCTCATCGGTTAGTTTGAAGGCAGGCGGGCTGTACAGGCAGCTTTTCCCAGACGCTCCCAGCTCCGGCTTTTCATGCATACCAGCAGAGCCGCTTTTTTCCTCCAGTGATTGAAACCATCTGGACTGCAGGGGGGTCACGTGTGTATGAGAAAATGACATAAAGTTTCATACCCCCTTGTGGTTTGCTCCAGACCCAGACAATTCTTGGTCGGATGGTCCGAGGTGAGGGCCGGTCCAGTTTGAGGACCAACTCCTCACCCTGCCCCCGAGCCCCGTCTTCCCATCCCCAGCGCCCTCCCTTCCCCCTTTGCGCACTCTCAGCGCGGTTTTCTTGTTCCCTCCAGAGCCTCCGAGCACACCCCCTCCGCCAGGCTCCAGCAGCCCACCCTTTCTGTCTCGGGTGGAGGCACACCTCCTCCACGCCCCCCTCCACTCAAATCTGTGCTCCCTCCCTTCTCTCTCCCTCCAGCCCGGCCGCAGCCCTGGGCGCGGATGCCCGCCCGACGACCGCCCTCTCTCCCGGAGCGGCTCCACCTCCGGGCTGCGCGGCTGCAGTCAAGCCCCCATCCGTGCGAGCGCCCAGCCTGGCTGGGGAGCGCAGAGGTAAGTGCGTCTGGGCCGCCGTCCCGGCTTTCCCTGCCCGTCTTCTCGCCGGGAGGTTGCTTGCTTGCCCCAGTGCCCTTGCTCCAGGCCGGGTGGCGGGCAGGAGGGCCGCCGGTTCCGGTTCTGCCTCTGCCGCGCCCTGCCCTGCCGCTGCAGTCCTAGCCCTTTTCCCGCTATTCACCACTCCTCGCCCCGGAGGTGTTCCAGCTCTGGGAGTGTTTGCGTTCGGGGGCCTCTGAAGGCGCCGACGAGCTGGGCTGTTGGGGGCTGCCCTCCGGACGCTCGTGGCTAGCCCTACTTCCCGGCTCCGCTGGGGCGCGCAGTTAGGGGTGGGGAACATGGAGCCGAGGGTCTGGGGAAGTGCAGAGCTGCGGTGTGCGACGAGGAGCCCCAAGTCCGAGCGGTCCTGGGAGTGGGCTCTGTGCGAGCCCCTGGACGCGCCCGGGCTGCTCTGCAGCTCTTACCTGGAGCTGTGGTAGTTTGTGTGCAGGCTCCTTCAAGAACACACACACACACACACACACACACACACACAACTCAAACAAAGGAAAATGAACTTCGCACTCTATTACTTTGATTACCTTTCCTTTCTTGCACTTGTTCTGAAGTGCACTAAGTATTAAAAGTGTATTTTTAAGTGACCCAAGACTAAAGGAGCACACTTCAGTCAACGTTTATGTCACCTTATTAAAGAATTCAGTAGTTTGTAGAGTTCAAGAGACTGAACGTTTTCAAGTGTTTCTAAAGAGAGATTATTGCATTTTCCTGTGGTCTTCATGAGAATGTGGTTTATAATTACTTGAACCTGAGTAAAACAACTTAACTAAGTGAGAGAATTGGCCTTAATGCTGCCTTAGTCCAGCTCTTGCTTTTATCCCCATGCAGGTGTTTCTGCTGTTTGGACCACAGGGTCTTGGGAATGGTGAAGTGGTCATTATCCCATCTCCAGGACTGTTTTGAGCTATCCTTTATGTGCACATACGTCAGTTGGCCATCTTAGGACAGGCCACAAGGTTAAAACCCAAGTGACTGTATTACTGTTTTTTTTTTTTTTCTCCAAGTAATATTTTCAGAAAGTGAATCCCTTCACTGATGAGATTTTTCAGAAATAGGGGTTTCTAACGGATCAGAAATAGTCTAGTTTCCAGAAAGCTAATCAAAGGTAGAGACCAGATTGCTCTTAATCTGTCTCCCATGCTGAATTAAGGGCAGCACAAAGCAAGGGCTCAAAAAGAACCTGTTGAATGCATGGAGTGAATTAAAGCTGCTTGGTCTCTGCCGGCTTGGCTGAGAGTCCCCCTGTGACTACATAGATGAAGGCTTCATTTGCATTTACCCAATAAATATTACCCTTGGAAAAACTCCCCAAGATATGGGCGAGATTTGCTCAAGTGTATGTGGGAAGTGGTATTATCCCCTAATTGGGCCAGAAGGGCAACCATTATTGGTAGACAACCCCAAGGCAACTGAATCTTCAAAGTATTTTTTATTGAACACTTAAATTGTTATTGGCTTGACAGTTGATAAAAACTTTGCTCTTGGGTTGGTGGACTCATCGGGGAAAGAGGAGTGACACATAAGAGAACAATAAAAATTTTAGATCCATTGGCTTAGACTATAAGAATTATAGAAGCTCAGAGGAGAAAATGATTATGAGCCAGGGTAGTTTCATAGAAGAGAAAAGATTTCAATTAGGCGTTGAATCAAAGCATGGTTCTGAAATTAGTGGAAAGTTGATGGGGAGTATTTTCAAGAGAAGAGAGAGTAGACCTTTTGGATTGGAGGTAGGGAGAGAAGTGATGCTTACTGAGCATCTACTCTGTGCCATATGCATGTTCTCTCTTCCATCTTCTAGTGCTATGAAGTAGGTATTGCTGTTCTTGTTTTAAAGAGAGACGATCAAAAAGATAAGTAACCTGTTCAAGATCACACAAATAGTAAGAGGTAGAGCTGGAATTCCAGCTCCCTGAGTTCTGATTCTAAAGCTTGTGCTTCCCCAGCTGCCTTCCACAATGGCAGTGGCAGGTTCAGTTGAAGCAGACTGGTCAGCTTGAATTCTGGCTCAGGAGCTGGGACTTTATCCTGTAACGTTGTGTAGCTTTTAAAGATTTTTGAGAAAAGACGTGATGGGCAATGTTTTTAGATTAATGTGACATCTGTGTACAGGAATGTGACACGCTCATCTTAGGTAAAGTGCAAGATGTAGTTCTTAATTAGCAGGTTAAAGAAAGTGAGTGTAGTCAGGATATCTGGGTGTGTAAATTCCTGCCGTGTTTGCCATATCCTTCGATGGCTTTGTTCACTAGGTAAGAACGGGTTGCACAGACCACAGGGCTGCCAGGGATCAGAGAAGAGCTGGGTCCGAGCAGGTGAGCGTTGACATGGAATGGGTATGCGGAGCAGCACGACTGCCGGTTTGTCATTTACGTTCCCCATGTGTTTCTCAATGCTTTGGTTAAAAAGTTTTTTCTTTCCTGACTACCCTGGGATGTAGATCAATGTTGTAATTTGTTTAAGAGCCTTTCCTAAGTGGCAAAGTTGAGCTCCCAAACTAGGGCCTCTGCCCTAAAGATGTTGTTTAAGTTGAGATGCCCTTTTCCCCCAACATTCCGTTGCTTCTTATAAATGCTGAATTTTAAAACTTGGCACTAGCAAGGTAAAAATGAATTGAGATTACCTTTCTTATTAATAAGACCAATTAAGAGAAAATGTACATTTATTTCACTTTTTGTTATGGAGGAGCAATAGGATACTGTGTGGGAATTTAGAAGGGATAGGGAAGCGAGGATTTAGAGATGTGCAAAGCTCTTTCTACCTGGCCACATTTCTTACCAGTTAATTGTGTTGTTCATGTGTACAGCTAGGGAGCTTACAGGGCCATTGGCTATCCAAGTTTATAGGCAGGCCCTTTGATTCTCTGCAGATAATGGGCTCAGGAAGGGCAGCAGTGGGTGGAGCCATTTTGTTGGAATTATCTCCCACTTTGAATGAATACAATCTAGATTTCTTGCTCTTCCTTGTGCAACCTCTAGGCCTTTTCCTCCTCTGAATGTGTCAGTGCTCTGAAGACTTGGTTCTTAGGCCAAGGAATATCAGGTAACAGGAAGCTGCACAAAAAAGGGCAGCTGACAGAAAAATCAAGTTTGTCAACTAAAGAAGTTTTAACTAATGTTAGAGTCAACCATGTTTTTTTGTAAAATAAAAAAATGCAAAACCAAAATTTGATCTCAGTTCTCCAAATCCATTTTTACCTTTAGGAGCCTCTAACTGGAGAGCTTGCCCTATTGAATGAGGCTTTGGTGTGTGAAATTCTCACCAGCACCTCTAAACATGTCAGGACATGACTCAGTTTGGGTTTTGGACCTCTGAGGAATGTGACCTCTTGGTGTAGGGGATTTAGAGTCCAAAGATATGGGTTAAATTTCCAGCTTTGCCATTTATTTAGAAGTGTCTGGAATTCGTTGTTGGAGGGATTTCTTAGCTCAGTTTATCTAGTTCTTCTAGATCAGGTTAGTCTCCCAGGATGAACTATAGTTCATGTCCTGATAAGTCCCTTGGTTCCTTCTCGCATTTTGTATCTTGTATCACCTGAAAGCCATTTTGCTTTATCTGTAGCCTGTGGTTATAGATGAGAAAGGAAAACCATCTAGGATTCTCTCCAGAGAATGGCAGATCTCATTGTTAGTTTACTGGTGATCTTTTGGTATGGATTTCTGTGAGAATGCTCTTGAGGTTAGTTTTGAGAGTTGGGGTCTCAGAAAGAGACTTTGGCAGTGCTCTTGTTTAAATGTCAGAGATGTTTGGTTGCATTTTTGGCTCATGGCTTACACAGTTGTTAATGTTTTTATATTTCGTAAGCATCTGCCATTTTTATAATTTATTAAAGGAGTGATTTAGATTTTCTAAGATAGCTAAAAGCTTAGAAAAATAGGACTAGAATATCCTTTTGATACTCAGATGTAATCTCCTAGTATAGTAGAACCACTTGACTATTTTAACCCACTCCACCTCCAGATATCCTTAAATCTCTACCTCCAAATATCCTTAAATTTTTCTCAAGAGATTTGCTCTCTCTCAAGAGACTTCACAACCTCTCCAGGAAATGTTTTCTGAGCTTTCCAGACTGATGATCACAGATTATCTCCTTGTCATTAGACTGAGTTTTCTTTTAGTGTTTCTTACTTTTACTGTTTTCCCATCCCTCTTCAATGCATAGTTGTTCACAAGTGGACAAATTGTCTTTCCTGGACCCTAACGTCAGCTACCAAAAGTGCAGATTGTTCCTTCTGTACCCATCCTTCCCTTCCCTTTCTCTGGCTAAACAAGCTGAGCTTTCTCTGTTTAAGTCTTGCTTTTTAGACCTATGATTATACTTGTTGTTTTGTGTGTTGTTTTATGCAGGAAGTCAATATCAGATATGTTGGCAATTAGAGCTTTCAGATTGAAGGGAGCCTTTTGGAAATAAAATGTGCTTTTTTTCTCCCCTATCAGCATGAGTAATTGTGGAACATATGTAAACTCTGGAGATGATCTTTTAAAAAAGAAATTATCACCAAAAGAATTTTGCCCAAGTCCTTTAAGGACTTAAAAAGAATCCAGCCTTTGCAAGATTGCACTAAAAGTAACAGACTAACCCAATTAAGGCCTTTCTAGAAGTGTGGGAATCATTTGTTCAAACCGGAATTTAGGACCCCCAAGAAAATATGATAGAAATAATCTGCTTAACCCTTTATTAATAGCATAAGAAAGAAAATCCTTTTTAATGGACCTCTTGTGATAAAGGGCCATAGTGATTAGAACATGCTGAGAGCCCTGATTGTCAGTGTTCTGGAAACTACTTTGAGTGGACAGTTGTCAATGTTAGTGGCTTTTTGTCTTTCTTTGACATGAAGTTGGGATCTTGGTGTTAATTTAGCTAAGGACAAGTTTGAATATAGATATTTGTAGATTTTTTTCCCCCCTTCTCCCTACTCTTCCCTTTCTCGAAGGCTAGAGTGGAGTAGATATAGCCTGTAGTGAAGGAGTCAGTGCCTTGGGACATTTTGTCAGACACTGGTCTTCAAGGAAGCACTCTGTATTGCTACCATTTGTACACTCTGGTGTTCAACTAATGTTATTGAATATCTGCTATGGACAAAGCACTGGCTAGTGCTTTCAAGCATCTGTTCTCTTATTGCTTTTCTTCAGTGAACATGCTTAATATTAGGTGTTTGATGAATTGATTAGTGGGTAGAGTTAAGAAGTTAGATGGGAAGTAATTTTTGGATACCCCTGATTGGATTACTGCTATGGGGAAGTGGCTGTTTGTGCATCACTCTGGCTTCTGCTCTAGATGCTGAGATGACCCCTGATAAAGAGGCTCAGCATGTGGGCATATATTTTCTAGTGAGTGAATGGGGCGCCATCAGTTATTTTTGCTATTAGTCATGTTAGGTTACATATACTGTTGCTGGGAACTCCACTTAGTGTAATATCTCCTGCATTAGAAAGTGCCCAATGGGTTAGTAGTAAGGATTGCCTGGAGAAGTTTTTCCTGAAAGTCTGGCCTTCCCACTTGAGCCAGGGATGGATTCTAGGTGCTTAGACCCGAAGGGTTTCTCCACAAACCAGAGTGATCCTAACACTGGGATCCAAAGGGAATGGAAGTTCTCCTGAAATTTTGTACTGCTATGGGAGGGGAATAAAAGCTTGTGCTTCTCAGTGGACATTAGAATCTATACACAGAGACCTAGGGATGAAGAAAAACCAGCTTACAAATGAATATTTAGTGCTGTGTAGGGTTAAGAAGAGCATGGAAAAATGGGATTTAAGGTCAGAGTGTTCATTTGAGTCCTTAATGTACAATTAATCAGAGATAACAGCAGTGAGGGTTTTGTTTTGCTGTTTTTTTTTCTCCACATCTGTGTTTTGACAGGTCACTGCCTTGAATTAGAATAGAATTTAGGACCAAAGTATTTATATGGAAAGTGATAGCAGAGTCATGGGAGATGGGCAGAGGATACTTTGTATCTTATTTCAGATGGACCATTTTTAAAACCCCCATAAGTAGCTCAGTGGTCCAAATTAGATAGAAATAGCTTTGCTGAAAGGTATTGGTAAAATAACATTTAGCAGCCTTTTGTCTGTTCCAGGTTTAGATATGAGTGAGAAAGCCAATTTGGGAGCAGTTTCATGTGCTCAGCTCTGCCCACATTCAAATCGCCGACATAGTTCCCATATCCTTGTCACTGTTACTGGTCCCTGGGGGCCCAGGGGCAGATCTCAGGATCTGAGGCGCAGATGTGGTTGAAGCCACATCAAGAGTTGGTCCTGGTGGGTCAGCATTATTTTCTGTGGTTATCACCAGCGCTGGGGGCGTGGGGAGGAAGGTGGGTGGGACAGTGAAGAAAAACAGAAGGGCATATAGTTCTGTGGAAATTGAGTAAAGAAATAAACTCTTAGAACTTCTTTTTCCCCCTCATTGACTTTTACCTTTGTTCTGTTGGAAACTCGTACCACTTGAGGTCATTTTGTAAACACTCAGAGTCACTAGCCAAAGGCATTGTGACACCTGTGCATTGGTGGAAGGAGCCCTCCTAGATGATACTCTGGATGTGTATTTGGCTTATGCCCATTTTCTTTCCCTCTTTTCACCTAAGTTTTGATGCTGTTTTTTTTTTTGTTTTTTTTTTTTAAACATTGCTTTTTTTATTTTATTTTATTTATTTAGTTAGTTAGTTAGTTAGTTATGGCTGTGTTGGATCTTCGTTTCTGTGCGAGGGCTTCCTCTAGTTGTGGCAAGCGGGGGCCACTCTTCATCGCGGTGCGCGGGCCTCTCACTATCGCGGCCTCTCTTGTTGCGGAGCACAGGCTCCAGACGCGCAGGCTCAGTAATTGTGGCTCATGGGCCCATTTGCTCCGCGGCATGTGGGATCTTCCCGGACCAGGGCTCAAACCCATGTCCCCTGCATTGGCAGGCAGATTCTCAACCACTGTGCCACCAGGGAAGCCCTGTTTTTTTTTTAAGGAATAATTTGGCTTCAGTGTCCAGAATCCTTTAGGGCTATAGGGACTGGGGGCCAGGGGCCTGAGTGTGACATGTTGCCAGATAGGAGAGACTTTTACACCTAGACAAACCTCCAGGAAAGAAGAGACAGAAAAGTTTATACACAAAGCATAAGGATTGGAAGTCAGAAGGGAAAATGGCGTGGCAGGTGCTTTGGCCATTGTGACTATCTCTAGCAAGGTGGGCCTGATGGTTGGATGATGGTGTGGTACTAAAGGTATCTTATAATCCACATCATTCCTTGAAGAAGACGAAGAAGTTTTTTTCCTTAAGAGAAAGTATAGTACATTGACTTTAAAGTTTTTAACTTACGCGATGTGTCCACAAGTGAGTTTCAAACACCCTAGTATGTGTCTGACTCTGTGCCAAGCATGGTAGTGGGTATACAAGTATGTGAAAAAAACAAAAAAAACCAACCCTGAACTTAGAACGTATAATTGTTGCCTAAAGAACTCTATAAAGTATTAAGTTATCAAGCTTTAAATTGTGAGTTGCGTACAGGGGTTTTGGGGCCCCAGACAAGGCTTAGGACATTGCAGGTTTATGGAAAAGCCTTGGGTTGAATGGAGGCCTTTGGAGATGTTGGAGTGCCCCAGGGCTCAGGCTCCAGCCCCCTTTTCTTCTCTATCTGCACTTTTCTTAGGTGATCCCATGGCTTTAAAGTACTAGCGTTCATGGAATGTTTACTTTGTGCCAGACTCTGTTCTAGGGGCTTTACATGCATTAGTTTAATCTTCAGACAACTTGGTGATGTAGGTACTATTATCCTCACTTAAAGATGTGGAAACTGAGGTCAGAGAAATGAACTTTTTTGAGATCACACAGTTCATAAACTGGAGAGTCAAGATGTGAACTTAGTTGGAGACTGGATGCCAAGCCCTTAACTGGTTCTGTTTAGCCTTCTAACTGGTCCTGAACTCCTCTACCCCTGTCCCTTCTTCACATAGCAACCTAAGTATTATGTTCGTCCCGTTCTTTAGCCCTTATGAGGAATCCTGCCCATCACACTCAGAAATAGAATTCACATTTACTACCAAGTCCTTATGTGCTCTAACTCCTAGCCCTCCCACCAGGGCTCTTCGCCTTCCACCCCATCTCTTCTGTCTCAGAGCCTTGGCCCTGCACCTGGGATGCTCTTCTTGAATATTGCTCATTTGCACCCTCACTTCATTCAAGTGTCGGCTCAAATGCACCTCCTCGGGGAGGCTTTGCCTGACCATCCGATGTAAACTACTCTTAGTCAATCTTTAATGCTTGCTTTGTTTTTCTTCCTAAAATTACATTACATATTTGTGTGTTTTTCCTGTCTGCTTTTACAAAAATAAACAAACGCCATGAGGTTAGGGAGTTGGTCCATCTGTTTCCTGGTATCTTTACTTTTTAGAACAGGACATGGAAAGTTTTCCTTAAATATTTGTTAAATGAATAAATGGTGTCATATGCATTTGATGTTCATGTTTAACATTACTTTACTTGGATAAAAAATAGTGGAGAGGAAAGGGATATACAGGTGAAACAGGTCTGGGTCTTACTAGGCTTTATGTTTATTACCAAGGCTTTGCCATAGTATCTGGCCAAGAAAATGCTCAGAAAATCTTAGTTGAATGAATGCATTGTTTGATTTATTTTGAATTCCAGACATAGGAGTTCAGAGAAGAGAGAGTATTGTGGACTGGAGTGCTTAGAGAAAATTCACAGAGGACTTGCAGACTTTGAAGGAGAGATGGATTTGGTTGGTCATATAGGAATCATAGAGTAGTTTTTTAAAATAAATAAATAAATAAATTAATTAATTAATTAATTTCTGGCTGTGTTGGGTCTTCACTGCTGCGTGCGGTCTTTCTCTAGTTGCGGCGAGCGGGGGCTACTCTTCGTTGCAGTGTGCGGGCCTCTCATTGCGGTGGCTTCTCTTTGTTGCGGAGCACGGGCTCTAGATGCGCGGGCTTCAGTAGTTGTGGCATGTGGGCTTCAGTAGTTGTAGCTCGTGGGCTCTAGAGCACAGGCTCAGTAGTTGTGGCGCACGGGCTTAGTTGCTCCGGGGCATGTGGGATCTTCCTGGACCAGGGCTTGAACCCATGTCCCCTGCGTTGGCAGGCAGATTCTTAACCACTGCGCCACCAGGGAAGTACCATAGTGTAATTTTTTTAAGCTGGGAGGATTATTAAGATGATCTGGTTCAATCTTTCTATTTATAGACAGGGAAACTGAGCCCAGAGAGGCAAAGGACTTATCCAAAGGTACACAACTAGTGTATGTCAGAAATGTGTCTGGAATCCAGGTATTTAGGTTCCTAGGTCAACTCTCTTTCCTCTATACAAGTGATGTTGGCTTGTGTGGGATAGAAATTGGCATGGAAATTAGGCCATCCTATTGAATCAGCAGGTTTATACAAGAGATACATAGGAGATATGGGAAGCTGAATAAAGTAAAAGCCAGATCCTGGAGGATCTTGAATGTTATCGTGAAGACTTTAAATTCAGAATGACAGGGAGGCATGTGAAAATGCTTTAAGTCTTGCCCTGTCTTTTTTCTCCAATGAAGGTGACATAATTGGTAGTATAGAAAATGGATTGGAATTGAGGAAGAAAAGTGGAGCCTTGAGGAGTTAGGAGGCCCTTGTAACGATCCAGGTATTAGTGTAGTTAGGGGCCTAGTAGCATTTCAGTTTGTTTTTTGTTTTTGGAAATTCGTGGTGGTTTTTGAAGATGACATGTAATTCTTTGGTAAGATGTGTGTACCTAGGTTTTTAAGAGAGTTTGGGAGTAAAAAGCCTGGAGAACTGGTATTTTACCTTAATTCTGTACATGGTTGTAAATGACATTTTAGTATCTAAATGATAATTCCTCTTAAAGAAACCAACCCAGGTTAGGAAAGTGGGGATAGAAGATAACACTATACCAGTGTGAAAACAGTGATGGAGGGGATGGGGAAGGGCAGGAGGAACAGATGGGCAATGAATGGGAGCAGCTTCTAAGAGAGGGCCTGGACCTCTCTGTCAGAGGAGCTGTGCTGTGGCTGGGGAGTCAGGCCTCCGGGGACCCCAACTTTGCACTGTTCTTTTAGGACTCAGGAGGCCGATGGAAGTAAGACCTGCCTCCTGGGCCCACAAATGCTTTGGGTGGATGGGTTGCAATAAAGCCCAGGCCCATACATGTAGTCCACATAAATTTTCAACCAGAGCTGATGAGAACAGATTGATACAGTCCTTACCAGGCCAGTGAATTGGCACAGGGTATGATATTTTATTTATTTATTTATTTTTGGCATCAAAAAATCTGAGGGTTTTTTTTTTTTTATGTTGTAACAAGATTTTGAACCAGAAAGGAACATTCCTTTTTAGACATTTTCAAAGAAAAGATTTTTATAAAATTAACTGTAGTTTCAGTGAGCATTTATTATTAGTTGAGGAGTGACAGACTCTTCCAGCAAGTCAGGTTTATTCACATATGAATCACAGATGTTTGTATTTCAAAGTGTCAGTGGATAAATTATTTTCTGAGCATTATAAAAAGCAATTCATTAACATTAGATGAAGATACGAGGTTATTACTGATTGTAACAGTGTTGAGCCAGGCTGAAAAGCTTGCTCAGGTTTTGCATGCATCTATCCATCCTACCGAGCGTCTGAGCACTGATTTCATATTAGGCACCGTGTTAAGTGCTTTGGGGAATTCAGAGATGAAGGAGATTACAATCCCTTTATATTTCAGAGCCAATCTTTCTAGCCGTATCTCCTGCCACTTCTGATAATGTCTACACCTGAACCACACCACAGTCACTGCACACTGTTTCCCAATCATAGCTACAAGTTTTGGCTCAGGTATTCTTTCTTTGAGAATGCCTTTCCTTTCCTTTTTTGCCTAGCAAAAATCCTTCAGGGTGTGATACTTTAAAAGTTTTTTCCATCCTCAGGAATCTTTTTCCATCTCTAAGGAAAAACTTTAAAAGTCAGCAAGAAGTGAGAACACAGACCTTCAAATAATATCTCATACTGGATCTGAGAGTTTGGGTTGCAGAAAAAATCCTAGGGTATTCAGCATTCAACAGATACTTATTGAGCAGGGCCTATTAAACACCAGATACTGTGCTGAGCATTGGAGCTTTAATCTTTTGATCATATTGCATCAAATGTTATTAATACAGAATATTAACATTTGGTTCTATTTTGCATTAAGGTCTTTAAGCCCCCAAGGTTATATGGCTCGGTCCATAAGCTCTCAGTTCAGACTGTTCACTTATGCTTGCATTCACCTGTTGAATGTGTACTGTGTAACAGCCAATATGCTGAATGCTGAGGCAGTTTTGAAGAAAAGAAAGAACTGGTGAGGGTCCTCAACTGGTTGACTGGAATTTGCCAGGTAGATCTGGTAGCTTCCAGTTTGCTGGGATTCCTGGCCAAGAGGGGAGTGTTGTCAGCAGTAGTGTACCTCCTTCATTTGTTCTACCCACACTGGGCACTCCCCTCTCTCCCTTACCTCTGTCCCTGGCCCTGTGTTTACATTTAAGAGAAATGAAAATTAGCTTCTTTGCATTAAGTTTGGGAAATTCCATTAAGGGTAGCACTTCCTGATGAAACCAGTAAGTTTGCAGTCTTTCCAGAAGAATTTCTTTTGCCCGTGTGATCCCTAAGAAGAGCCTTTTCCATGGGAACTTTTTTCCTTCCTCTGAAAGTTGCTTTGCCTGCGTTGTAGACACTGGGCACGCAGAGTTTGGTATCTCTCAGGCCCTTCACTTCTGCCTGCTTCATTGGCTCTTTGGGGTTGCTGAGAGGGGCATGGTGTCTTGTTTTCTTAGAATGAATGACACAAATGAGAGGGAGGCAATCATGCTAATTTTCCCATCCTTTGGAAAAAGCAGCTGCTCAGAACAAAAGAAGACAGTTGCAAAAGAGGAGTGTTTTATTGAATCTTTAGATTGCCATCTGGAGTGAGGTTGTTTTCCCCTCCTTTGCTTGGCATCTGGTACTAGCTTGTATACTGTTTGAGGTTTGCTCTGCTTTCTTTGTGTCTGTGGGCTTCTTTAATAGAGAACTACAAAATATAAAATTATCTTTATCTTCAACTTTAAATTGGTTCTTTTAAAAATATAGTATGTGGAACTTCCCTGGTGGTCCAGTGGATAAGACTGTGCTCCCAACGCAGGGGGCCCGGGTTTGATCTCTGGTAAGGGAACTAGATCCCGCGTGCCACAACTAAGAGCCTGCATGCTGCAAGTGAAAGATTACGCATGCCGCAACTAAAGATCCTGCATGCCGCACTGAAGATCCTGCATGCCACAACTAAAACCCGGAGCAGCCAAATAAATAAATGAATAAATAAATATTAAAAAAAGTATATATATATATAAATATGTGCATTGTAGTAAATTATAAAAAAAATTAAAACCTTCACTTTCCCAACACCCAGAGATGACCACTGTTAACATCTTTGTGCACCCTCTTCTAGATCTTTCTCTAAGCATATCTATGTACATATTTGTATTCTTTGTTTTTTTACCAAAGCAAGATCACACTATACATACTGTATTTCATTCTATCTTATTTTTTAATTATCTCCACTTTTCCTGTTCAGTGAATTTATATTTTAACTAATACCCAGGCCATGTTTCAGATTTCCCCATTGATCCTCAAGTATCCTGTCATTTTTTCCATACCAACATCGAACCTATAACCACATGCTATATCTGGTTGTTATGTCCCTTAAACTTCTTTTATTCTAACCCAGTCAGTCCCTTTTGTATGATATTATCTTGTTGAAGAATTATCCTTAATAGACTCCTTTGACTGAGTGCTGACTCAGTGACCTGTGTATCACTAAGAGGTTTACAAATGTCATCTCATTTAACCCTTGTGACAACACTAAGAAGCATGTTATTCTGTATTTTTGCATACTCTCTTCCTGTGAGATCTCAGCTATCCCCAGGGATTCAACTATTTCCTTTATGTGAGAGACTGTATCACCTATATCTCAGTGGTCACCTTGAGAGCCTGAAGTCTTGAGCCAGACGGCCTAGGTTCAAATCCTTTTTCCACCACTTATTATATCTGGTCCTGGACAAGTCATTTAACCTCTCTGTGCCTCAGTTTCCTCATCCGTAAAATGGGGTAATAATAGTGGGTACCTCATAAGGTTTTTGTGAGGTTAAATGAATTAATATAATATAGGTAAAGTACTCAGAACTACCTGGCATATAGTTAGTGTATATAATTATTGCTATTGGACAGCTGGATGATCCACAAGCACCTCAGACTGTCCGATTCAATACTTATCTGTGGAAAGCTGCTCTTTTTTTCTCCTGTATTCACCAGCTCCTTTACAGACTCATCTCTGATTTTTCCTTCTCTCTCAGTAATCACACTCATAAAGTCTTGTCACGCCATTTCTCAAAAGTCCTCCTTGCTCTCTTGCTGCCTCTAACCCATTTAAAGTCTTGACCATCTTCTTCCTGGAATGCAGCTTTAATGTCTCAGAATGCCTGCCCCTGGATTTTCTTAAGTCAATCTCCCAGGCTGCTCCCAGAGTGAGCTTTCTAAAATACAAGTCAATTACCATACTTCCTTGCTAAAAACTCTTTCCTTTTTATGAGAAATAACATACAGTAAAGTGCACAAATATTAAGCATATAGCTTAATGGACTTTAACATTTGTGTTTGCCCATATAACTACCACTCAGATCAAGGACATTTTCAGTGCCCCAGAAGGTTGCTTTCTGTCTCTTCCCAGCGAGTATATGCATCCTTAGCCCTAACCACTCTTCTGTTACCATTTGTTTTGCCTTTTCTTGATCTTCATGTAAGTGAATCACAAAAGCTCTTTATTGAATCTTCTTTGGCGGATAATTCCAAACTCATTTAACATGACATTAAAAAATCTTTGTCCTCTGGCTTTTACTTCAAGTCCTTCACACATGGCCTCCCCTTCCTGCCATGCTGAAATGGCCTGTGGTTTGCCAACACAGGCTCTTATTCCCTTTCATTTTTTGTGCTTGATATTCTCTTGGCCTTCTGACTTCATTCCCTGGCAAATTCATCCTTTAAAACTCAGCTCCAGACAGAATCCAGTGCAGAGAGCACTCTGGAGGCATGATTATTATAGGTAGTTACTTATTTACACGTCTTTCTCTCTATTCATCAATTTTAAGAGCCCATGGATGGGGCATTTCCCCTGTAATTAGTTTTATACAAGTAATTCATATTCTTTCTTGAAAAATTAGAAAACAGAGACAAAAAAATCACCTACAATTCTACTATACAGAGATGACCATTGCTTACATATATACCAAAATCTGTACCAACACTTTAAAACAAATAAATAAATAAACATGCACTCATAAAATACTACTTATCCACTTTAACCTATTATTTAAATTTAGTTTTTTCCCTATTTTTTCTATTATAAAAACACTGTGATGAACATCCTGATGCCTATATTTTAGTGCGGTTCCGTGATTTTTTTTGGAGGATTCATTCAGAGGTAAAATGGATAGATGACAGAGATGAACATTTTCAAGGGCTTTTGATGCGTTTAGCCAAATCACCCTCCAGAAAATCTTTAAGGTGTGTACACTTCTGCTAGGGTGAGTGAGTGTCCGTTTATAGCCATCCTTGCCAAGAATGAAAGAATGAAAGTATGAAAAGAATGAAAGTAATATTTGCAAATCTGATAAGATAAAAATGGTATTGCATTGTTGTTTAATTTGCATTTCTTTGATTGCTACTGAGGTTGAATATTTTCTTATATGTTTAATGCCATTTAATTATATTTCTTTCGTGATTTACATGTTCATGATTTTTATATTTTACTTTTACTGATTTTACCAACTCTTTTAATATTAGGGATATTGACTCAACACATATATATCTATATACATATGTATATATATATATTTCCCCCAGTTTAACTTTTGACTTTATTGCTTTCCACATATAAACATTTAAAATAACTTAATGTAGTGAAATATATTAATCTTTCAACAAAAATTTTTTACCTGTAGTGTCATTCTTAGAAAGATCTTCCCTCAGCAAGATTAAGTAAATATCCATTATATATTCTTCTACCTCTTTTATGATATCATTTTTTAAACTTAAATATTTACTCAATCTGGAATTTATTCTCTTATAAAATAATAGTAATAGCTAATATTTTTGAGTGCATATTATACACCAGGCACTAATGCCAGGCACATGCTTTACATGTAATGACTCATTTAATACGTTCAACAAACCTGTGATGTCGGCACTGTTATTTTCTCTGTTAGTATCACTGTGAAATTGACTTGTTGACTGTTTGCCTGGCTAGTAAATGGCAAAGACAGAATTCAGGTTCGAGTATTTGAACCCCAGAGCCCATGCTTTAACTACTCTGCTAACTTTATTTTTGCCAAGGAATTGTCCTAATGTTATTTGTTAAAGAATCCATTCTTTCCCCACTGTTTTGAAAATGCCAATTTTAATCATATGGTAAATTCATATATATATATATATATATATATATATATATATATATATACACACACACACACTTAGGTGTGTTTCTAGACTTTTGTTCCATTGGGCTGTCTGTCTGTTATGATGATAATGCCAAACTGTTTTAATTTGTGTAGCTTAAAGACTATATTCTCCTCACCTTTGCATCCCCAATGCCTAGTAGTGACTGTCACCTTGTAGATATTTAATGAATATTTGCAGAATGTTGTAATCCTTGGAGGTTCATGGATAGAATTCAGAGGGTCTGCAACTTGGGTAGAAAAAATTACATCATCATTTTCACTGACCCCTTACTGAAATTTAGTATTTCTTTTAATTATGAGTATAGGCAATAGAGCACAGTAGTAATAGTACTACCTGTGACTTTGTCACTGATAGAAATCATAGATATTTGCCTAGGTGAACCCTAGGTTAAGAATACTTACTTTACTGTGTTTCTTTCTTGAGGCTGTTTTATCACTGTGTCTAATACCAAGGCAGAGCTTGATACTTAGTAGATGCCCAATAAATATGTTAATTAAAAAAACTTTAAATTTTCCCATATATTCTTTTTTTTTTTTTTCTTTTTTTTTTTTTAATTTTATTATTTATTTATTTATTTATTTATTTTTGGCTGTGTTGGGTCCTCGTTTCTGTGCGAGGGCCCTCTCTAGCTGCGGCGAGCGGGGGCCACTCTTCATCGCGGTGCGCGGGCCTCTCACTACCACGGCCTCTCTTGTTGCGGAGCACAGGCTCCAGGCGCGCAGGCTCAGCAATTGTGGCTCACGGGCCCAGCCGCTCCACGGCATGTGGGATTCTCCCAGACCAGGGCTCGAACCCGCGTCCCCTGCACCGGCAGGCAGACTCTCAACCACTGCGCCACCAGGGAAGCCCAAAATTTTCCCATATATTCTTATCCAGCGTCAAATATTATCAACATTTTGCCAACTTTGTTTTATCTATTTAACTCTCTCATCATTTCTGGAATTTTAGTTATTTTACCCAATAATATTTCAGAAAGCATATCTAACTGATAAAGACTTTAAAAATATATAACCACCAGAAATATCATTTGATATCGCTTATATGTGGAATCTAAAAAAAAAAAAAATGATACAAATGAACTTATTTACAAAATGGAAACAGACTCACAGACTTAGAGCTAATGAATTTATGGTTACCAGGCGGGGAAGGGTTGAGGGGGAGGGATAGTTAGGGAGGTTGGGATTGACATGGACACACTGCTATATTTAAAATGGATAACCAGCAAGGACCTGCTGTACAGCACAGGGAACTCTGCTCAATATTCTGTAGCAACCTAATTGGGAAAAGGATTTGAAAAAGAAAAAAAAAAATCTTGTGCAAGTTAAAAAAAAAAAAAAAAAAAAATATATATATATATATATATAAAACCACTCTCATCACATTTAACAAAATTAGCAACAATTCCTTAATATCATCTATTACCCAGGCCACATTCAGATGTCCTCAGTTGTCTCAAAGATGTCTTTTACTTGAATTGGATGTTTGCATGGGGATCTACACAATGCCCACACTTTGCATTTGGTTGGTATGCCTCTTCTATAAATGTCACTGACATTGTATAAATTACTTGTTAGTTTATCTTCATGTTCTGATACTGCTCCTCCTCTTGTCTGTTGCTTCTTACTTTTTGTATATTTTTACTAATGACTTATTCTTGACAATTGTTATTTCCCTATTTAGCATTTTATTTATCTTTTTAATAAGAAATTGTTGATTGTGGCTATTTGATCTTATTTTTTAAACTTAAAACATTTAAGTCTCACAAAGTTGTTCTTTGATCTATATGTTGGATTTGAGGTATGTGATGGGTATATTTCTTAATTTGTTTTCATTTTCTCAAGGCATCGTCTCATCTTGTTAAAAAATTTGAGGTGAAATACTTTCTCAGAGCTTTTTATACATATCTGGGCCTTAATTATGTCCTCTGCAAAACTGGAAGAAATTCAAATTTGGGTCTTCTCTATACGCAGAGTTTTTTTCTTCTCTTCATACTTAAAAGGTATGAGAATGTCATACATAGTGTTAGTTCCTCATTGTTGATTTTGTTTAGGATTCTGTAATCTTGTTTTTGGACCAAACTCTTTAATCACTTCTGGACAGTTTGCTTCTGTTAAAATTCTGATTATAGATTTGAGGTCATTTGTTCAAAGATTTCTGTTATTTGCAGGTGGTTTTCTGAGCTGCATGCCTTCTCATGATTGTCATTTTTTGCATTCTTTGAATCTTTTTTTTTCATTAAATTTTTTTTCTGTATATTATGTCTTTTTCTGATTAGCTTTTTCTGTAGCATCATTTCTATTTTTATTACATTCATCTATTCATTGATTTAGTATGGACCTTATGTTTTACTATTTCTTTTGCAGCCTGTACTATTTATATAGTCAGTATGATAGTCTGTTTTATACCTCGAGAATCAATATCAGCCATTCTGTAAATTTGATTGATTGAGTGTTTACTGTGAGGAAGGCATTCAGTTAAAGGGATTGGCTTTGTTCTTCTTTTCTACCGTAAGCCTTTTTTTTTTTTTTCCTTTGACTCATATCTTTTTCCTATTTATTCATTTTTGTAAGTTTACTTGTTGATCCTCCTTTCATAGTTTCGGACTATTTTGTTTGTACTGTATTTACTGAGATTTGTGAGAAGTCCTTTTCAATATATTGAGATTTCATTTCAAGCTCATTATAAAAGTTAATGAATTGGGCCATTTTAAATTTTGTGATGGTGAATTTAATTAATGGTCACTTAATTACAAACCCCTCATTTTGGAAAATGACTTTGTATAAGAGAAATGGAATTCTGAATTCCCATTTCATCTTTGTTAGGATTAAGTTGAAGGAAGAGCCCTCCAGTGATAAGAGAAAGCTTTTGATAGACGTGGTTTGTACCTGAGAGACACACCGTTTGGTCCTGTTTCTGGAACGCTGGCTGCTTGGTTCTACAGCCTCCAGGTCTGTGAATACAGTTGTACTCAAGATGTCCCCTTTCTCAGTCACTCTTCTCTCACTTTACAAAAAGAAGACATAGCATTTCTCATCCTGCATATTGCTGTTTGTGTGCCGGCTGTGTGAAAACTTCCCAGTTGGCTAGCAAAGGAGCAATTAAAAATGCTTTTAGAGAAAGTGAGTGACTCTGAGTAACAAATCCTTTTCCAAATCAGATGGTTTTTAGTTTTTGCTTTCAACAAAATTGAAAGAATTGTCAGTTGGTAGATCATTAAAAATAATTTTTCATGATAGACCACTGTCTAATTTTGGCATTTAGCTCAGGAGTGCAAAGGTTGACTGATATTACTGTAACAAAACTTCCTTCATTCCTGTCTAGTTATTTATGTAAACAGAGTTTCTTGGCACTTGCAACTATAAAAATGGAAAATTAATGTATTTGCAATACAATTTTACTTTTTATATTTAATAATACAAATTTGTAATATGTTTTGATCAATTGTATATTATACAATTGATATATTATACAATTGTATGTTATACAATTGTATATTAATAACAAAGGTAATGAAAGCCCAATCCAGAAGAAAAAAAATTTTTTTAACATTTAGAGCTTACTGTTATAGAATTTAAAAATTTATATATATCAATTTCTATATAATACTTACAATGCAGAGAAGTATCATAGGCTTACCAGTAAAATATTTTCAAGCGTAAATATTAGGGTAAAATTCTGAGGAGGAAGTAAAAATGATAAGTGTATATGGAGAAAAAAGAATGGTATAAAATTTCATGTTTTTTTTAAATGAATGATGGTAGATTTCAAATCACTGTGGTATTTAGATTTCATTGGATTCATTTGGATTCATTTAAGAGAGTAACATAGTAATTTTATTTTAAAATGTCAGTGTTTATGATGTGCCAGAAGGTATATCTCTACTACTATCTGTGATGCAAAAATGTAAATGTTGATTTAAATATATGGAAGGAGTACTTGTTTTGCAAAATTCACTTAGGGCATCTTTGAAAAATGAACATTTACAATAGAGTATGATAGCGAGGAAAGGGAAGAAAATAAGGAAAAGATGCAAAGGAAGCCCCAGGGTCAGAGAAAGCAGCTAGAAGCGGTGCTGTGGGGACTGAATCTTGAGGGACTCTTGGAGCTGGCTAGCATAATAGAGGTGGGAAGGCATTCCAGGAAAAGGGAACAGTTTATGCAAAAGGCCCAGAGGTATAAAAGAACGTGAAAACTTTGGGGGAGATGGCAGGAGTGGCATGAACCAGATGGCGACTTAAAGCCAGCCCGAAAGTACACTTTGATGGCCCGAAAGGGAGATGCAGTGGGGTTGGAGGTATGGGGAGGGAGCTCTTGGCCAGGCATGAGGTAGTGAGGGCAAGAGCGATCCAGTAATGGTGCTTCCTTCCCAGTGACTGTTTTCCTTGTTGGTAATCTTCTGTTCCTTCTTACAAATGTAGAGATCCTTGTTTACATTTTGCTAGGGGAGTAAAATAAGGCCCACCCAGGGTTTATTCCTCTTACAGGTTTTGTTACCTTAGTAGCAATGGGCAGACTGAGACTAGTGCTAGAGTCCAAGGGTTCTTACCCCCTTTGGCCACCTGCTTGGTTGAGGTCATCTGCTTGTCATTTAAAAGGGTGACTCTAATTTTGGAATTGAAATTTGAGATCTTTGGACCAATAAATAAATTTTTTTCCGATTTATGAATTTGTTTACATGAAACACTTTTACAAATTTCTGCAAATTAAATCAAGCTTAACATTTCCATTTACTAAATAACCCTTGTTATAAAGAATTCAACTGTGTAAAATTCTATGGTCCTGGAAAAGGTAGTATGTGAGGTCACTCTTCTGGCCCATCTGGTACTGGGAATTCTTTTGCTTTCCTGATGGAGAGGCTTCCATTAATAGGGATCAAAATAGGAGTACTATAAAATGAGGCTGTATGTAGTCTTGAAAAAATTGATTATGGTTTTTTTGTTGCCTGTTTGGAACATTTTTTCAGCAAAGTACTAGAGACCTGATTCAGTATTTGCTCAGAGCAGATTGAATGAACTCCAAAAGGGTTGATTCGATAATACACAGAAACATGAGGTGGTGAGATGAGTGGTTTTTCCACACTTTAATATTTTCCAGGATGACACTGAAAGCCCTGCCCTTAGAGAACCCTGAGCCACCTAATTATTTATTCTTCTAGGCTCTTAAGAAGGAGAAGAGGGAGATTTATACCATAAAATAGGTACCCCGGCCTTTCCAAAAGAGCCTGGAAAGGAACTGTGGACAGCTATGGAATGTAACTAGCAAGGCAAGGTAAGGAAAGCCGCATGACTTTGAGTTCTTGTGGGAAAAGGTTGTACTTGGCTTCGTTATTTCCAGATCTCTGTTTTCAAAGAACTCTCTGAAAAGCCTAGCTCTTGGGGGACAGTAGGAGGGAATGCTGTCAAGCAAGAACTGAGTCAGTGCAGGAGACCTACTCTGTGCCAGTCACTGCTTGATACTCTCATAAATTCCACTGATTGTCTTGAAGAGGAGGAAATCATGACTCAGAGAAATCAAGTAACTTTCCCAAGATCCCACATTTGAACCCAGGCTCATTTGATTCCAAAGCCCTTTCCACTACATTGTGATGATGCTTTGTGCTGAAATCATGGAAAATGAGCGATCTTCTGGATTGAATTAGGGAACTCATGGTATCCAGCTAACTGTTCTGAAAAACTCTGAGTATGCTTTATTTGGAGGCTTTTGGGGAGAGGAGTAATGCTGGTGAGGAGAGAGGTCTTGAGGGGGAAGATACTAGGAATTCTTCAGACTGTCTCTGTTTCATGTGAAGGGATTTTGTGCTGTGGCATCTAGTCCTTGGTGGTTTGAAAGAAATGGCTCCTCAATTCATTTGCCACCAGTTGTCTCTGTGGGGGAAAATGGGAAAAGACTAGCATACTATAGGATATTAATTTCATAAAACACAGTTGTTTATTTATTTTTTGAGGCCAATATAGAATTCCTAGATTTTAAGATATTTTTCCCAGGAAAAGAGGCCAAAAATAAACAAAAACCCCAAACCTATCATCATCACATCATATAAGAAAGGACATTTGAAAACCAGATAATAAATTAAAAACAATAAATAAAATAGGATAATAGGGCAGCTCTTTGCAAGAAAGCACCTAATTCTCCTCTTTTACAAAATTAGGTTAGATTTAAACTATTTTGAATCAAGATAAATTACAACATAAAATTTATTGATGTGTTTGTCAGTTTGGGGAATTTTTATTTGTTAGTACAACATCAGGAGAAGCTTGACTGTCCAGCTTGTTTCACACTTTATTTGATCACAGTTACTGTTGATAGTGCATTTCAACAGGTATGTTGATGAAAACAGCATCAACCGTCAGAGTAATTCACACAACATGGAATATTCTGGTGAATGGAGAGAAGGGGGTAAGTTGTTCGGCTTTTAATTCTGTGGCCAGGCCAAGGAGAAAGCAGAAGTCATAGCTCTGGTGTCTGACTGGTGAGGGCTCCAGGAAGAGTGCTGCCAGAACCTGTCTGCGACTGGTTCATGTACCAGGCCAGGGCTGCACAGGACCCTTACTGCCCACTGTGGATCAGGTAGGAATTTGAGAGGGATGCTGTACATGATAAAAACTTTCATCATGGCCTGGGCCAGTATTTAAGAGAACCACTCCTCTAAAGGAATTATCCTGTTTGGTTCTCCAAGATAATCTAAAGGCAGAGGCACAGACAAAGGCCCATTGTTTTCTCCAGGGCAGCTGTTTATTGCATCGGAGCTAGGGAGGAGTGTGGGAAGCCCGCAGGCCTGTGGCCTAGGTGCTCAGATTTGGAGGTGGTCCTGCTGTTCCCCCTGGTTATTTTCTTCTGATTCTGTCTTGTGGGAACTTTGGGCAAACTGCATTTTCCTCCAAGCAGTAAAGTCTTAGCTTTACCTTCTACTTGGTCTCTGTGCCCGGGAGTTTTTGTGAACTCTCTGCCTGGGCACTCGGAGGAAAAAAATGACCTAGAGCAGCCTGGGAATTCCCCAACTCCCCCAGGCTGCCTCTCTCATCCAAGGGAACACCTACCTTCTGCATTTCCACGGCCATGCTGGGGAAGTGTGTGTTTTGGCCTCTCTGGAGAAGGGCACATTAGCTTCCCTTGGCCTGTTTACATTAGTTTGGTCCTTTCTGCCTTTGATTACACATGAAGCCTTGGGGTGGGGGATTTCCCTGTTTCCATGGAGTTCACTCCTTCCTTTTGTCTGCCTTCTCAATTTTTCCACCTGGGGAAGAGCTGCCCTCTCCACTTCCCCCGTCCTTTTAAAATACTTTACTTGGGGCTTCCCTGGTGGCGCAGTGGTTGAGAATCTGCCTGCTAATGCAGGGGACATGGGTTCGAGCCCTGGTCTGGGAAGATCCCACATGCCGCAGAGCAACTAGGCCCGTGAGCCACAACTACTGAGCCTGCGCGTCTGGAGCCTGTGCTCCGCAACAAGAGAGGCCACGATAGTGAGAGGCCCGCGCACCGCAATGAAGAGTGGCCCCCACTTGCCGCAACTAGAGAAAGCCCTAGCACAGAAACGAAGACCCAACATAGCAATCAATCAATCAATCAATCAATCTTTAAAAAAAAAAAAAAACTTTACTTGGCTTAGCTCCTTGTCTCATAGACTTTGCTTAGTGAGTGAATCAGTTCACAATCAGGAAGCAATTCCTCTGTCTCCTAAAATTCCCTTTTGCTGTGTTCTGTGACTATTAGACCTTTTCTCATTTGCCCATCACTGCCTTAGTTGTCAGTACTCTCCTTCAAGAAAGGGAATAGTCTTCCAAGCCCAGAGGCTGGATGGCTTATTGGAGCTTATTGAGCTAAAGTGTTGATGCAGGATTTCTTAGTTCTTTGGGATGTGTGTCTTGGCTGCTCAAATAGAACGTAAACCTGTTGAGGGTAAGAGCTCCAGGTTCTTTCTTTCCCTTTCCTCCAGCCGGAGTGTGACCACCGGTGGCCACGTTTGCTGGTGAGGTTACCTTGTCCTTGCTCCCAAGGTCAGCCTGCCTACCGAGAATGCAGGCACAGCCAACAGCCTCTCTGAGGCTGACCTCACTGTGTGCTCTCTGAGATAACTGGTCACAGCAGTGCTAGAGAAAACCCTTTTGCCCCCAGGGGCAGTGGTAGAAGGCCTGCCTCAGACGTCTTTGTTCTGTTGTGGAAGCCTCCCTTTTCTTTTTGTTCATTTAACACAATTGAGGAGTCCTATGCCCTTTGAAGCCTTTTCTTTCTTAAAGGTTCCTGGAAAGCTCAAGTGGCCTTTCCTTGGGGGTAAGAAATTTCCCATTCCACAGCTTTCACACTCTTTGGAGAGTTTCTCTCTTGCATCATCAGGTAGATTTCTTTTTCTTTTTTTTTTTTTAAAGCCAGTGGACCTAGTTTTGTATAGTGACTTCTTCTGCTCCCCCAGCCTTCTTTCAGCTGAATGATCTGGGTGCTTTTCCTCCTTTTGGAAGAACCTTGTCTTGGTCCCTTGAGCTCCCTTCCAGTTCTACTAGTGATGCTCCGCGGTAGTGCTTCTCGGCCTCTAGCCTTGAGTTCCTAGGCGCCCCCATCTCACTCCCATAGATTCCTGTCTTTATGACTTGATATTGTGATACGTTTTCTTCTGGCTTCTGTTTGGTCGGTTCTTAGATGACAGTCTATTTACATTCACATTTAGATCTAGAATCCTATTTTTAAATCTCAACATTAAAGAAAAAATCTGATTCCTTTGCCCCTAGCTTGTCCTCAGTTTAAGATTGCATTTTCCCTCTTTTGTCACCCATCTGCTGGCCTTTGCAGTGGTTTTCTCTTCAGTTTCCTTGTGTTCTGTGCCTACCTCACTCCCACAGTCTTCCCCTCCGGCGTAGATCACAGAGGAAATATTTAGTTAGTCTCTGCCAAACATTCTGGCTGTGTTGTTTTGCTTAAGAAGACATGCAGATAAACTGTTTTGATTCTTGGTCTTGGTGCTCCAGGGCAGATGTTTCTCCTATAACGGAGGTATTGTGGTCAGTTGGAAAGAGTGCTGGACTAGAGTTCAGAGAATTGGATTCTAATCCCTGCTGTGCTACTAATTTGCGGTGTGATCTTGCGCAAGTCACATTTCTATGTCTCAATTTCCTTTTGTCAAAAGGGACCTTATGATAAAGAAGACAGGAATCTATGGAGATAGGAACCCAGAGAGTAAGCCTGGGGGATCAAGGAGAGTAGATGGGCTAGAGGCAGAGAACCGTGACCATGACTGTCATTAGTGGAGCCAGAAGGAAACTCACATCCAAATATAGATAAAATGAGTATATCTAGTCACATTGAAAAAGTATAAACTGTGATAACAAAGTGGTGGAAATTCTCTGGCAAGGATGACTTCAAGAGATAACTGCCTTGTCCACCACTGGGGCTGCTCTAGGTCCACACCTGTTTGCTGTCACCCTTGAGGTGTGGGAGGCTTGGCCTTTTGCGGGTTCAGTTCCAGAATTCTGCCTCCCACCTTCCACCTCCTTCATAAACCCAGAAATATTTGAAACTCAGCCCAGATCTTCACCTGGCTTTGATTTCCTCATCATGTGGAGAATGGTCCTTGGAAGTTGTAGTTTCCAGAAACCTTAAATGTTTGCTAACATGTCCAACTTCTGCATTTGTTGATCACTCCTTCTGTGCATGGCTGCGTTCCAGTTCTTGTGCCCTGAAGGTGGTATGGTTTGGTTCCAGCAAGGAACGGGGGGATATTTGGGGGATCCTATCACCAGGAACTAGGAAATAAAAGTAGACAAAAGAACTGAGAGATGCCTCCTTGGTGTTCGTGAGAGGCAAGTCTTCGAAGAAGAACAAAGTAGTTTAATGTCTGCCTATGTAAACCATAGCCCTCACACACATACTCAGATAGGCAGAGCTACATTTCTTCCTGATCTCTCCCTGTCCCCTTCTGAAATGATTCTGGGATTTAATCAGGTCTTGCCTAGTTTATACTTTTTCTTGCCAGTTAAAGATTTGTGTTGGTTTCCTCCAGTGCAGATTTGGAAGACAATCTCCAAAGTCTTTTGCTGCCCTGTGATCCTTTGTCAGGCATAATCAGCAGAAACTTTGGTAAATGAGTTCAGAGGAATACTTGTCCCTGCAGGGTTAGTGATAAGGACCTGCACTCACTGTTGCTACACCCAACCTCGGGAGGCTCTCAGGCTGCTGCACCTTGCTAGAGAAAGTCATGGAACTGAGTAGACTAGTTCTGGGGAGAAGAGTTACATAATTGACTCTGTATGCGTTCAACTGGGACTTCTTTGCTATTCTGCAATCCTTTAATTTATCTTAAGTCCCTGTGACATACACCACAGTGCTCCTTTCTCTCTCTCTCTTTTTTTTTTTTTTTTAATGTACTCTATATGCTCTGACTCCATCCTGACCCTACATCACCAGTGAGGATGCCTTCTACTTTACTGGGACTGTTAGAACTAGATGACGTGGAGCTCTGGGATAGTTCCTTTCCTTTAGATAGCTAGGTACTCCAACTCATCCAGCTCCAAGAGAACAGGCATAAACATTTCCTATAGGCTCTATAGATGTGTTTGTTGTGAATGCCAGCATCATCTGGGCGAAATAATGGTTTGATTTGGGGCTTGATAAGAGTTGTGAGCCCATGTCTGGCTATTTGGTACTTTACCCCATCTCACTTGTTCTTAAACCAACTTGTCCTAGGAAGATGGCCCAACTGATAGCTGTCACGTAATGCCCGATGTATCCTCCCTGCCACTCCAGCCCTGGATACTCACAAACCCTCTGCCTTCCGTGTTTCTCACGAGTCATAGCTCATATTTCCCCTTCAGGTAGGTGTTTTTCAAATCCTACTCACATCCTCTTTAACCTTCTTCCTCCACTCTCTTTCTCTTCTACCTATTTTGCGTAGTTACCTCAAGAAATACTCTCCTTGTCCCCTTCCCTCTTTGATTGTGGAGTGAAAGCTAGCCCCAGTCATAGCTGATAAGCATGACACAAAGAATACTTCAGAAAGGAAAGTCACACATTTGGGAGTGAAATGAGATGATGTGAAGAAACAGTGCTATCAGTCTTGTCCTTGTGAATACCTTTTGGAATCCTTAAAAATACCTATCTTTCAATTAATCTGTCCTTCTTCCAGTACCACAATTTTGGGATATGTAAAAATTATTTAATTTTATTTCTCTTATGTTTTGTTTTATTGCAAGTATTTATTTACACAGGTAATTTTTCTTGTATCTTTATATAAACAGTATTTTAACCATGTTCAGTAATGAGCCTATTTGGGCATGCAGCTACCATATCTAATATTGTTTCTTTGGGAAAATTTCTTCAACTTGTAAAGGTGACTGACTGACAAAGGAGTGTTCAGTGCAAAAACAGTCTTCATCCTCTGGCCCCTAAGGGTGATATTGCTGTGGAAGGGGCCGACTCCATTCCTGTCATATGGAGAAGAAGAAAAGTGCTTCCAAAGGAGGCCTGGTGCTCCATCAGGAAAGCTGGGTCCTTCCTTTGGTCTGAGTCTCTGCGTGGCAGCTGGAGGTACTGGAGTGTGCCATGCCTGACTAAGCTCTTCTCTCTCCCTCTCCCTCTCTCTTTTTTTTTTTTTTTGCTATGTGTAACTTCAGGAAATACTTTAGCTTAAAGCCTGAAGACGTCCCCCTACTTTGAATATCATGATCCAATTATGACAGGACCACATTCTTGAAACATGTTGTTTAGTGGAGTTAATTGAATTATCTGCCCCTATTCTTGAGTAGGAAATAATACATTCTTGTTGTGTTGCTGTGTCAGGTCTTAAATGGAAAGCTTCTAGTTTGAAGCTGTGTCTATTTCCAGTGGGATAAATCTGCTGCCAATTTATGAAAACTGATGCTGTCCCTGTGCTCTGTGTGTAAACTGTAGCATCTCTTTGTGGAATGAACAATTCAGGAAAATGGAACAATTTTTTGAATAAAATTCCAAGCTCTACTAGGTTCCAAGTGACTGAGAATTTCCTGTTAGAGTGGGAAAGTTTATCCATATGTTTTTGCCTGGGGATAGTATATGCCATGTAGTTCTAAAGAAGTAGGTCCGTAGCTGATTACCTCTTCCTTTGTCTTTCTTTCTGTGGTGCCCAGAGATGGTTTGAGCTCATCTTTGGTCTTGTCTCTGCAAAAAGCAGCATGCATTTTGATCAAGGTACGGGAGTAAAACCTATGGCCGCAGGGCAGGGTGAAACTAATGATTTGTATAAGGAGCAAACCTTTCACCTTTGTCTCACTGGTACCAGGCTGTAAGTAACTGAACTAACTAGCTCCAGACACTTATTTTGCAATTTTGAGGTGAGGATGGGCAAAATCCCAGAGGCTGGGAGGCAGACATGTGGCTACCAGAGAGGTGACGTCAGCTGGTTTACTGGTGCTGTGGAGGAAGGGGGGATTCCAGGTGCTCAGCCTCCTTCCTGCACTTGGGGGTGTCTAAAGCCACCCCCAATCCTATTGGCAGACAAGGCCTTTGCTTGGGAAAAGCCTTCATCTAATTCTTGCCTCCTGCTGTCCCCACAGGGACCTGAAGTTGGAAAGGGTCTTGTAACCTTGGCTGTGGGAACAAAGCTTTGAGGAATGAACAGACGTGTATGTCTGTATGTGTCTGTGTGTATTTTGTGTTAATGCTGACAACTGATGAGGGTTTCCAACCTGGGGTTAGATATGAGAGGAGAAGGAGAAACGTTGTCTGGGTTTTTGGGAATCTGTATTAGGAGTTGCCCTTTTCTTGGAAGGGAAAGCAGTTTATGATTTAACTCATTTTTCAGTTAAAATTATTTGATTATTTTCGTTTGATATGTTTAATGTGGCAGATTAATATACAACAGGAAGGTGTTCCGAATCACCTCCTTTCTATGTTCTGCTCCTTCCCCTATGCTTATCCTAGAACAGAGCCTCACAAAGCCATACTATGTGACAAATTGGAGAAAGCGCGTCTGCAGGGAAGATCCTCCTCTTTGCTCAGCCTTGCCTCTGTATGGGTTTCTGGGAACTGTGGTGGGGCTCCTTGGGAAGCCTACAACTCACAGTAGGAATGGAAGAAGCTTTGTGTCCTCTGGAGCATGACAAAGAGAACAGAGCTGGGAGGCACTGGAGCCTGTGAAGCCCATCTGCTGACTAGCTTTGTTTTCCTGTCAGATGTTGGGTACCTGCTCTCGTTCCACCCTCCTCCCCCAAGATGTGGAAAAGAATGAAGCCCCTGCATGGAAGGCAGGTGGTAAAGCCACCAGCAGAAGCTTATACTAGGTGGTTCAGACATCCCCGTGCCAGGCCTGCCTTGGGTTCCTTTGGGGCCATCAATAGCTTCGGGTTTCTCTAAGACTCTTGCTCACGTTCAGCGTAGCCACTGCTTACTGGAAGCCATCTGGGGCCAGCCCAGGCTTGTTCTGTCCAGACGTCTTCCCACCACGGTACTTTTCTCGTCTTTTGGGCTTTCAGATATGAGGACCTTCAGGGTCTCTGAGCTGCTGAAGTCTTTCTTCTGAGAGCCTAGTTCCTCCCCTTCTGGGCCCAGGAAGCTGTGGTAAGCTCTTGGTTTCCTTCTCTGCTGGGCACTTCTGGGAAGCTGTCTGCATTCCTTTCTGCCTAACTCTCTGCCTCTGGGGCTCTGTGGGGTGCGGTTGCTTCGTGCCTCTGTGATGCAGAATGCTAGGGCAGTTCCATGGAGACCAGCCCCTGGAGATAACCAGGAGTTTGAATGTGGAGTTGCCCTTTCTTGCAGTTCTGGGACCAGGAGCTAGCTTTTCATGGGGTGCGGTGTGGTATTGATTCTCCTTAAAACTTTCTCTGACTTGCTTCCCTGTCTCCTTGCCACTCTGGAAGGAAGGGGGTGAGGAGGAAGATTAGTGCTCGGTTTCCTGTGATCTTTTGGCTCTGGAGATGGGTGCAGCAGATGCCTTTTGTGAGGAAGGAGCTTAGAGGCAGGTAAGAGCGTCTGTCTTCTGGGTGTCTTTCCAGTCTGGTTACGTTGACACTCTGGGTGGTGACAGCACACGTTAGCATCCCTTGGCAGGGATGGCCAGTCAGAGTGCCCACCTCCAGTTTGTTGGCTCCCTGAGGATGAGAAGCATTTTTGCAGTCCTCAGTGGCATGGCCTATAGAGGTGTCTATGTGCTGACAGGTTACAGAGCCTTCCCGTGGATGTCCTGCCTCTTTGGCGCTTGAGAACAGATGGGGCTTAATTTGAAGCAGACCTCCCTCAAGGGCCTAAATCTGAAATGTATATTACAAAATCCCTGCTAGTTTTGGCTCTTCCTCCTTCTGCATTTCTCTCTTGCCTTTACCTTCCCATCACTGTCAGGGATTGTAAGCAGCTGCTGCTATCATGCTGACTGATCAAGACTGATCAGGGTTAAGAATGGAGCTAAATATAACTGTCTAAATATAACTAAGTATTACAGAGCATCCTGCTCTGATGTGCTGAGACTCATCCTTAGGGAAGAAGTTGATTTGAACCCATGATAGAGGGTTCAAACAGAATAGGTGAAAGTTGGGAGGAAAAGGTGGGAAGGTACTTCAGGAGTTGGGGGAGTATTGATTCCACCCCTTCCCTTCCCCACTCCCCGCAACCCCAACATTTCCTGCGAAAGGTCAAGGGCAAAAGATCTTGCTTTTCAGCCATCAAACAGTCAATAATACTAGCTGAATTTTTCAGCTTAACCAACATTGTGATTCAAATATTATATAAAGCTTTTTTTCTCACCGAGGGAGTTTATCATCTATTGGGAGAGACAAAATTTGTTAAACAAATAGAGAACATAGAGATCTTAACTGTGTTTGGTTACTAACTGTGAATGTGTTTATAGTTCAGAAATAAGAAGGTTCTTAAAACTATAGGAAAACTTTCTTGGCGGAGGCAGGATCTTTTCTGATCTTTGAAGGTTGGATCGACTTTATATAAGCAAAGGAGAAGTGTTCTGGTTGTGGAGAACAGCAGGGACATAGAGAGGGTGTGGCTTTCCAGGGTCCCTGCGACGACGATCGGCCTTGGTGCTCAGGGGATGGGAAGAGAGGCAGCGAAAGTGGAATTTTTTGGGAAGCACTCTTGTGGAAGAGAGTAGGCTAATTTTGGAGAGGACAGAGATTGGCAGTAAGGAGACCCACCAAAGAGTATGGGTTGTCCGCAACCGGAATAGAGAGGAAGGGGGTGAATCCTAGAGAATATTCAAAAGTAGAATAAGTAGGACCTGGACATGGGATATTAAGGGTAAAACTGAGGGGAAAAACAGAGGATGCCAACATTTCTGCCCTGTGAGAGTTGACCATTACGATATCTTATCTTATGTTTAGGAAGTGCTTTTCAAAGCACTTTTTCATTCAGTAAGTATCTCAGAGTTGTCTGGGCTCTTAGAGTTCATCTAATCTGGCTTCATTTTCCAGATGGGGAGATTAGAGCCAAGAAAGGAGAGGGTACTATTTGCAACTCACACAACTATTTAGTGGTATAATGGGACCTCCAATCTTGGCCTTCTATCTCCTAGGGGAAATTTAAGACAAGAGAAGCATGGAGGAAGGAGTCTAGGGTCAGAGAAAAGTCCTGTCTAGTTAGGTGACATTAGGTGATTACCAGTCTCTCTGAGCAAAATGAAGCTTATTCAAGAAGCTTCAGACTAGATCAGTGGTTCTACTACTAGGAACTCTTTTTGAGAACCAGTAGATAAGACGGACTCCTTGGGTCCTTCTAGTTCTGAGATTCTTAAGAGTGCATGAAAATAACGTATATGAAAAGTATTGAATTGGGTTTCCTCAGAGACTGTGGCTGGTTTCCAGGGTGGTGCCTTTCTAAGGGAATTTCAAGAGTAATTTGTTTCCACATGATTTTCATGTTATATGCTGACCCCAGAACCTAACTACCGAAGAGGACACACTCTGCTGTTAGTAGGCTGTGGCCAATATTTGAACTCAGTATTTCCAGAGTTATGGCTGTTTGTGTTATCCACATCCTCTCCCCACCTCCTCTTAAAATACACACACACACACACACACACACACACACACACACACGCACACACGCATGCATGCACTTCTCTCCATTTCCCTTTTCCTCTTTCCTTTTTTATTTTTTCTCCTTAACTATTTTTCTAGTCTAATTCCCCTTCCTCCATCTCTGTTCTCTCCACTCTTGTCTGTCTTGTCTAGATAACTTCCTGTGTTGGAGCAACTTCCTCTCTTGGTTAAACTCAGACATGACTACAGCATAGCACCTTGGAATATTCTGTTTTGTCTCTATTCCCTGCTGTGATGGCTGGTGCTCAGTGATTGAGCCGGAATCTGGGAGTCATTCTGGACCCTCCCTCACCTCCACAGTTAATTACCCTTCAAGTTCTTCCTTTCTATTCAAAGAGCTCTTGATCTCCCTCCTTGTGTTCATTCTCACCGCCCCATACAGCAGGAGACAGAGCACAGAGAGAGAGATCATGTTTGAAGAAAGAAAAATAGAGTTGGGGTCACCTTCACTGTCCTTAAAAACATTTTGCAAACCTCCGCAGCCCATTTTAGTCTCCTCTTTGCCTCTCACAGCTCTCACAGCTGTCTCTGGGTCTCTGACCCTTCGTGATTGGCTAGTGGCTATGTTTCTGCGGGCTGTGTTTGGAGAAATCCTGAGTCTGAAGAGGAACACTAATTTAATAAGCAGTGGTTACTCTCTTGGAAGCACATAGACACAGTCATGCCTCATTTTCTTAGTGGATTTTTCCTGAGTAAACTTCCCCTCCTCAGCTCCTGTGGGCCTTTTCCTTGGAAGAGGTGTGTCCCTGCATTACTGATTGCAGATGTTATCTGCATCGATGATGAGTGGCTGCAGTCTTTCATCACCTTGAGGACTCTTAACATGGTTGACTTCCTTTGCTTGCTTGGGTTTGAGGAGAGCCAGTGTCTCCCAGTTATAGCTTCTGGAGTCCCACAGCTTGTGAGAAAGAAGTCTTCTGCTGGCAACTGCTGTGCTGGGGACGGTAGTCCTTAACCTTTTGTGTGTTTTTTTGTTTGTTTGTTTTACTCTGCCCTCTTCCTAATAATGCTGTCATTAGCAACGTTAGCTAACCTGTTACAGGGGGTATAGACAATCATGTTCACCCAGGTAAGGAATATAGACTTTCTGAATTTTTTTCTGTCCTTCAAAGGCTAAGTGGTACTCAGATATGTTCTTTGACATCCCAGGGAGTAATGCTCAGGAATTCCCCCAGATATGCTATTCTCAGACTTCCAAACAAGCTTCCTCCTGTTTCTGTCCTTCAGGATCTTAAATTGCACTCTTCTCTCCCTCCACATTCCTGTTTTTCCTCTCATCATCTCACCCATTCTCTGTGTTGACCTCTAAGTGAATGAACGTTTATAAGCACCTCTTTTTATACAAAAGGCAAACTAGCTCTATTTTACATAAAAATGGGATACACCTAGTGTATGTATTGTTAAGGAAGGAGCTAATCATTGCATAAATTAGAAACGTCTAGGTTCCTGTCCTTGGGGGAAAAGAGAGAGAAGGGTTTAAAAAATGGCATCTTCTACCATAGGACATTGAAGTTTATTTAGTAGGACACTCATCTGTAGACCAGGGCCACCATCCATGTCCCTAGGATAAGAACTGAATTTTGAGGGGCCACTGCTCTTCTCTCCTCCTGATTCTTCTTAAGTCCTTAGAAGCACTGTAGTTTCTCATTACGGGAGATATGCTGGTATGTATACGTCCCAGCAATGCCTGACGGAGCTGAACTGCTGCATTCCTACTGTCTAATGTTTCAGTTACAACAGTCAAAGCCGAGTCCTTGCTCACAACAGCTATCAGATGACAGCTTAGTATAGAAGGTTAAAGATCCACAAGAATTCACTCTGATGGTTAAAAACATCACTTTGTAATTCTGATCATGATGAACCATGGTTTGGGGAGATGATGGGTAAGAATTGTTTGGATTCCTGAGCTTCTCTGCGTCCTCACTAGAACTTGTATGGTCAGAGCCCCAAATGAGAGGCTCTGATGTGAGTAGTGGAAGGCACAAAGGGCAGATCAGGCAGGGCTCAGCTGTCTCTTCTTTCTGTGAGCTTTCTTTATCTCGTCTAGCCACTAGTTCCCAGAGATGACTCCATGGGGAGTAAGTGATGGGGTAGTTTTTTATCTTCCTGTTCTGTAGGGGGACTTAAGAACTTCATGAACCAGAGATGTTATCTTATTTCTCAATTTAAGGGACTCCACAGACTTGATTTTCTTTTTCTCTTCAGCATACTTGCCTGGGATATTATTAGGACCCCAGTTACCCCTGGGTCTGCAAATATAGTGTGTGTCCCCTGGTTACACTATTGTTCTAACCAGAATGGAGCAAAGTAAGACATGGACCTCATTTGACCTGGACTCTGTATGTCGGTCAGTAAACTCAAAATCACATGGACTCATCAGTTGACTCATATTGAACCATTCCTCAAGTGTCTTTCACTTATACCATTTTTTTTTTTAAATTCAAACAGAAAGTCACAATAATTTACTTATACCATTTTCATCCTGTTGTCATGCAGTTTTTTTAAATAAACTTAAGTGTAAAATGATATCTTTTGTCCTTTTAACATTTAATCTTGTTATACTTAACCTATGGTTCTAAGTTTGTGGAGGCCCTTTTTGGGGAATTATCTCTAATATGTTAATTTTCCCTCCCAATTAATTTGTTATATGCATTTTTGATAAGCGTGCCTTACCCGAGTCATTGATAAAAAAGGGTGACCAGGATGGGATTAGAACAGATGGGAGTGTCCAGACTTCTAGGAGTTCCAGAGTACTCCTTCGTAGTTGATACTGATCCATTTTGCTCTTCCATTTGGACCCAGCTGTCCTGAGTTACCAGATTGTGCTACTGCCAGTGCCTTCCTGTTTTATCCATAAGATCAAGAGAGATTTTTCTGAAGTCCAGATAAATTGTGTCCTGGCATTCTTTGATATATGTGTGTGCATATGTATGTGTTTATTTATGTGATACATAATATATATCATATGTAAATATATATTATGTAAATATGTGTGCATATTCTTTTTTAAACCCCCAGACTATTATTTATAGACCACTTACTATCTATTGCTGAGTGTTTTACATATATTATCTCCTTTATTCTCTACTATAATTCCATGTTAACTTTATTAAATAAAAGTAATGACTTTAGCATGACTTTATTTAATCTCCAGTGATCAGTGCTTCCTTCTTTATGTCCTTGCTACTTTTCGTGTTTCATATACTCTGTTCTGGAGTTTTGCCTATGATATTGCCTATTTAATAAATACTTATTGAGCATTTGCTGTGTGTAAAGAAAACACTGCATTATAGCCTATTGGAAATTCAAAGATGGATAAGAAATGGTCCCTTTGCTCAGAAGAGCTTATATGTGATTTAAAATATGAAGGCATAAACAATGGCTTAGTAGGGGGGGAAAGGGAAATCAAGAAAAAACACTTAGAGAGTCCTGAGTGTGAATGGAACGCTGAAACTAGCCCACCTACAAAGTTCTAAATGGAAGTCTTTAGAAGCCAGGTTCTAACATGTTACAACCTGTTTACAAAAATGGAAGGTATCCATTTGACTGATGGTTTTAAATCCTATCCCACACTTTGTTGGAGTGTCTGCTTGAGTTTGAGGGTGAGGAGAGGCAGACCAGAAAAAATGGTCCACTTTTGCAATCTTTCATTTTAAAAATATTATTAAAATATAGAGTATATGTTTTTTATATGTACAGTTTAAATGTGAGTATTCATGTATCTACCACCCAGCTTAATATAGAAAACATTACCATTAGCTTTGAAATCTCCTATGTACCCTTGCCAATAATTGCATTAATTTTAGAAAATAAATATATATTAAATTGTAGAAGTAAAACAGTAACCGTGTGGCATATTTAGAACTTAGTAAGAAGGAAAAAATTGCTAATGTGGTTATTGTTTTGGTATAATTTCCTTTTTCGCTTGTATGTGTTTTCTACATTTTTATGTAGTTATAACTTTGTCATGCAAAATTAGCATTGTCTGATACTGTTAAAGTCTTCACAGTCACTTTTTAAATAAATAATACGTGTATGTATTGCAAATTCAAAAGGTACAAAAAGATGTACAGTGAAAAGCAAATCTTCCTCCTACGTTCTTTCTCTTTTCTTTCCCTAGAGCCGATCACTGTTACCAGTTTGTGGATTATAGTCATTTCGTTTAATGGCTGCACAATTGTCCATCTAGTGCAGTGTTTCTCAGACTGCAGGTCATCATTAGTGGGATGGGGAATCAGTCTAGTGGGGATCTACAAGCTTTGTTTGTTTTCTTAATGAAATAGATTAGGATAGAAAATGGCAGAGAGCATCACACATAGTAAAGGTAAGTATTGTTTGCAGAAACTTTTTGGTTCAGTTTTGTATACGTACACACGTGCACACACGCTCTCTCGTACATGCACATTCTGTATTACTATATAAAATTTATTTTTTAGTATGGGTAGTGGTCAAAAAACACTTGACATTTACCAATTTAGTAATGACTCACATGGAGTTTGTTTCTAATTTTCATTATTATAAATAATGCTGGGAACATGCATTTTTTTCCCTCATACTTGGGCATTTTATTCTTAGGACAGCTTCCCAGAAATGAAGCCACTGAGTCAAAGGATATGAGCATTTTAATTGATCTAGCCAAGATGCTTTCCAAAAGCTATATCCCATTTACTATTTAATAAATGCCATCTGTACTTGGTTCAGGATAGGTTATCTTTATTTCAGTACAGACATTTTTTCTATGCATTATATATGTGACATATATATATATTTAACAAAATGGGATAATTACTTTTTCTCCAAGTAATATAGACTAAACACTGCCCATTTTAGTAAATATTCTTCTACAGCTGTTCTTCTTATTCTGGGGCAGCTTTCCTTGGAGGTAGGGTTTGAAGGGTGGCCACTCTTGCTTCTCAAACTTGAGTCATTCTTACCCATGTTTATGATATGTACCATATATACTTTTATTTATTTATCTTTAAATTAGCTTTTACAAGACTTTTTATTTTTAAATAATTTTAGACTTGCAGAAAGTCTGCAAAGACAGTACAAGTTCCCCTAATCTAACATAACTATGGTATACTTATCAACTAAGAAATTAACGTTGGTATAATGTGAACTATAGCCTTAATTGTATTTCATTAGTCTTTCCCATTAAGGTCCTTTTTCTGTTCCAGGGTGGAATCCAGGATCCCACATTACATTTAGGTGTTGTGTCTTAGTCTCCTCCAGTCTATGGTAGTTCTTCCGTCTGTCCTTGCCTTTTATGACCTTGAGACTTTTGAGGAGTACTGGGAAGGTATTTTATACAATGTCCTTTTATACAATGTCCCTCAAGTTGGTTTGTTTGATGTTTTCTCATAATTAGATTAAGGTTATGGATTTTTGGGAAGAACACCACAGAAGTGCAGTGCCCTTCTCATTGCTTCATGTCAGGGGTACATGATGTCAGTGTATCTTATTACTAGTAATGTTAACTTTGATCACTTGGTGAAGGTAATGTCTGCCAGGTTTCTCCACTGACAAGTTCCCTGTTTCTGCCTTTGTAATTAATACATATTCTGAGAGAGATACTTTGAGGTTGTGTAAGTATCCCATTTCTCTTTAAACGTTTACCCACTAATTTTAGCAAAACAAAACTAAAAGCAAACAAAAAACATATATACCTTCTTTAGCATTGGTCTACTCAATGACTTCAGTGAAAATGGAGTTAATAGCTGGTTATCTTTTTTTAAAAAATACACATTAAGATAAATATAAGAGCATTAAAAAATTTTTAAATGTTCTTATACCACTTGTAATCATCTTGTATATATGTACCACACCTTGAAAACCTTGGACCAGCCTGAGGTGCTAAGCGCCAAATGGTTTAGGTTCTGTGGTGATATTGTTGATCCCTTATTTGTTAGATCGATTAGTTGGTTGGTTTCTTTAGTTCATATGTTAAAAATTTATTAATTGTACTCGGTACAGAACCCTAAACTAGGCTTCAGAGTTACGACATAGGCTAGTAGGAGAAATGAGCTGGATAAGCCTTGGTGCACTAAAATATGAAAATATGACCTAAATATCACTAAAATATGAACACGGCAGATGCAGGAGTAGTAAACTGTTCCAGGGAGTACAGGGGGTGGAGGTAGAGAATCCAGTCCAACCTGGGAAAATAAGGGGAGACAGTATGGAGGAGGTGATATTGCTGGACCCACATTTCCCGCAGCTTTGCCCAGATCTTATTCTAAGGGGTACTCCTTTCTGAGGCTCAAGGTATTTTCTTGGTTATATCATAGAAAAGCTGTTTGAGTGCACATTCCTCTTATTCCTCCATCTCCTTTTCCTTCACTTTGCACCCTACCTCCCTCCCTCATCCTGAAGCTTTAGTCATGACGGGTAAGATCTTGGTTGAGCTTGGAGTTCTGAGCCAAGTAAACATGAGAAGCCCATTCTTGAAGGGTAAATGGGGCTTCTAGAGGGGGTCTGGGATACTGCCTCCTTGGTCCAGTTGTTTCTGGCCCCAAGACTGTGTTTATGTGGCCCAGTGTTAAAATGCTTGGACTTAACAAGGGGCAGTGGTCAGGGGCCTGTGGATTTGAGAGAGTCCAGAAATTAGCCCATATATGCACTCTGTGACAGATACTCCGAGGGACTGGATCGAGGCACTGAGTACCTTGTGTCCTGGGGATCTGAACTTTGAGCCTCATATTGAGGGTTGTGAGCTGAGTGGAGGTGGACTGGGGCTAGAAGGCTGGCGCACAGGGGAGTGTGCTCAACCCAGCATGAAGAGGTCCAGTAGCCGCTTCACCACAGGGCAGTGGGATCTAGGATAATTATAGGCTGAGCCCACGCTCTCTGAGTTCAGAGCCTCAGGGTCGGAGGGGAGTAGGTGGGAAAAGGGTCGGAGGCAGGTGGGATTAGGTCAAGAATAAGGACCTGGAAGAATTTCCTACCATAAAATGCCAGGACTTGAGCAAAGAACGGGTTTTTCTCTGTTTTCCCAGGAAGGCTGTGAAGCAAAGTATGTGTAGCAGCGGCCAGCACGCTGAAGGCCCTGCCAGCTGTGGCTCCCAGGCAGAGGAGGGCTGGAATTGCTATCTGGAGGAATGCGCTTGTTTTGTTGGTGCAAAGGCCCTGGTAGAGCCCATGAAGAGACTGCTTGATTGGCAGTGAGCAGATTGTCTTCCAAGAGAACTTCCTTAGATATTGCCAGTGCTTCTGCTTTGTAAAGGCTGCTTTGTCTCAGACTGACGGCTAGGAGTGAGTCCCAGGCAGAGCTGCAGTCTTCTTCCAGGCACTTCCCAGGCCATTTCCTAATTTCCCCATCCTGTGTTTGGTGCCTTTCTTCTCTTAGGCCAGCTGTTCTTAGGCAGGGAGTCTGAATCTCCATCTTTTCCTCTAGGAAAGGTTGCCTTATGTTGGTGATGATCTTCTTCTATCTGATCCCAAGCAGATGACTCCAGAGCCCCATGGGGTTCTGCTGAAAGGATTAGATGGAGGCTCTGTAGCACCTGAAACAAGAAGCCTTTCTGCTGCTTTGGACTCATTCAGAAAGCAAGGGGACTAGGTGACTAGGATAGAACCATGGGTCTGGGTGACTGCCAAAGAACAGTGCAGTAGAACATTGAAGCTAGAAGGGACCATTGGAGAACAGCTAGTTCCAACAGCCCAATAGTCCTCTCATCACATGCAGGAAAAAGCGGAGGCTCTATGGGGGACAGGGACTTGCTCAAGATCTCACTGCCCTGTAACCAGGACCTGGACTCCAGTCTGATGACTCTTTTCTCTACTCCTGAATTTTTAGTTTTTCCCTTCTTAACCACATTGCCACTCAGCGGTAGAAAAGGAAAATTGTTAAGTTCTAAAGAGCTCTTGTGTAAACCTGCCTACTCACATGGCAACCAGAGCCCTGTGTAGGAAAATGCGCAGGACGCATGGGTAGCACTGGGTGTCTTCAGCGGACGTGCTGCTGGACCCCAGTCAGGTGGGCACTGGGAGCTAGGCTCCCTAGAGGCATCTGAAGTTATACTGCATCTCTTAGGCATTCTAGGATCCAGCCAGTAATATTGAGATAACAGCTTTCTTTTCTTGAATTCCAGTGATCCCAAAGTAAGGAGTGACTTTAAAAGATTTATTCTGCTCCTGTGTTTTCAGATTTGGCATTTCAGTTTTTAAAGGGGCAAGAAAAGACTATAATCTCTTCTAGTGACCAAATCTAGAATCTAATGATCATATACACACATATATATTAAAAAAAAATATATATATATATATATATAAAATTTTTTTTTCTTCTCTTGAATTTGAGTGGCTAGACTAAGTCTATCCACTCAAATTCCCTCATCTAATGGAGGGGACAGCTGTTTCTGTGGGGTTTTTTTTTAAAGCGTCTTTTTAAATGATTCATTTATCGAACACATTAATTGGTCGCCCACTCTGAATGAAATATGAAAGTAGATAGACTTCAAGGGGCTCACAACTGTGGGGGAGAGGGAGTGCAAGTAGCAGTGATAAAATGATATAAATACCATGATAAAGGCATCCTAAACTGCTTGGGCTTGCAGAGTAGACAAACAGATCCTGCCAGGAGATCAAGAAATATTTCACAGAGGAGGTGATAACTGAGTTGGGCCTTGAAGGCGATTTGGTTTTGCTAGTTAGGGGAGGAGAGGCACTCAGAAAAAGATAACAGTGTGAGCAGCTGGGGAGGGAGAGGAGAAATGCAGTTTTCAGAGCACCAGCTGGTGTGTGATGGTTGTGCCTGTAATGGAGTGGTGGTCGTGGGGGAGTGTGGCAGGAGAGGAAGCCAGAAGGGATTTCAGATTTTGGTGGCGATGTCTGTCACGGGAGGGGTTTGGGCTTAGGCACACCGCTATTGCTATTATTTAGGCCTTCATTATTTTCCCCCCAGACAGTAGTTTTCAGTTTCTTTTTAGTAATGGAAAAACATTTTTTCAAACTATTTACACCCATCTCCAAATTATAAAACATAAGATGACTTTTTAAAGTAAAAGTGTATTTTCTGTAAGCACAGTGACCTGCACAGTGGAAGTGAGAGAAAGCATTTTTGTACTTGAATGGAGCTGACCTGGGAGACCTTCTCATCTGTGGGCGTTGAGCCATTCCTGCATCCCGCTTGGTTTGGCAGTGACGCTGGTGGTGGAGTGCCTGTGAGTGGGCACTCTGGGACTGGGAAAGGCTGTAAAACCCTGGAGCGCGTCCCCGGAAGAGTGACCTTACGAGGAAAGTTCTGGGAAACAAACCACAGGGAGACTTTACAGGAATTTTTGGTCGAGCCCACAGGCAAGGCACATGAGGAAAAGACATGTAATTATAGTTTGTAAGTCTATGAAAAGATACAATGAGTGACGTGAAATGGCTGTTCTAAGTTTCTTCTTCCTGTTGGACAGGAAGAAAGGGGGTTTTATGCATTCATTCAGCAGATTTTTATTGTGTGCCAGCCGTGAGCTGGACCCTATACTAAATGCAGAGAATATGGCGGTTAGCAAAACTTTCAAGCTTCCTGCTCCTAAGGAGCTCAGGGGGGAAACAAGGAATCACACAAATGAGCAATTGCAGGTTATGGTAAGTGCCGTGGAGGATGAGTCCTCACTTAGACTGGAGGATCGTGGGAGACTCCTCTGAGGAGGTGAGAGGCAAGTTGAGGCCAGATGAGTAACCTTCAGCCAGGTGAAGACTAGGGTGTGGAGGAATGTCGCAACAGCCTGGAGAAAATCTGACACTTTGGGGAACTAAAAGGAGGCCTGTGTAGCTGGCACCCAGAGCGGGAGGGCAGGAAATGTGCTGAGAGGAGAGGAGGCTGGAGAAGGATCATGCTGGGCCTTATAGGTCCTGGTAAGAATTTAGATTTTATCCTAAATGCAGTGGGAAGCCATTGAAGTGTGCTAAGCAGGAAATGACATGATTTGGTGTAAAAGGGTGATTCAGACAGCTCTGTGGAGAATGGAGGTGTGAGGGCAAGAGTGAAAGCTGGGGCGATTAGGAGGTTTGCGCAGTGGTTAAGGGGAAAGACGGGGGTGGCAATGGAGGTGCAGAAAAACGGACAGATAAAAGATAAATCTTGGAAGTAGAATTATTTGGAGTCGGTAAGTGGATTGGCTGCGGGGAGTGTGAGGTAGGGATGTACAAGGGTATCTCCTGGGTTTCTGGCTCAAGTCTGCATGTGGCCTCCCAGCAGATGCTAGACCACATACGGCTGTAAAAGCCCTATCCTTCCAGAAAGGTCAGGTAGGATTGATCTGAATCCAGCCTTGCAGAGGCAGCAGAAGGATTCAGCTGTCCTTTTGCTCTGCCCAGTTCAAGGAGCTTATACACAATAGCAGCACCCAAGCAGCGATTTCAGTTCTCCCACTAACGCGTCCCTTACTATGTCCCTACCTGGTCCCCCCAGGGGAGGGCCCTAAGGAACCGCTGTAACCCCGTGTGCCACTAGGGGGAGCATGGCCTGCATTCTGTGTCTGGTCTGGAGGGCTTTTTGAAGTTTGCATTAGAGACTGACTTGTATCAGCTTTAGTACTCAACCTTGTCCATTCATGCTGCTTAGAAGAATTCCTGATGTATGGTAGGTGCTCAATAAACATTAGCTGGTATTAATATTATAACTGTGACTATTGTCTTATTGTAGAAATGAATGGGCATCACCTCTGCTTTCTCATCATGGAGACTGGGCAAGTGGAATGTGCATTTTGGGCATCAGGAGAAGAGCAGAGGGCTGCCTGTTGGGAATGGGATGGGGGAGAAGTTTAGTGATTTGATGGTGTTGCCCTTGCCGTTTCATCTTGTCTTCCTTTGCAGATGGGGGTAGGGGACACTAGGGCCTACGAGGAATTCCTGAGTTGGTACTTGGGTCAGGGTATTGGGTTGGGTATTTCCAGTAGGTGGTTGAGTATGCCCTCTTTGAAGCTCTGATTGCTTCACTGAAGCAACAGTGTCCCCCACTTAGGGTTTGTGCCATTCTGTTATTTCCTGTTGTATTTTGTGACACGCCTCCTACCTTACCTCCTGACATATATTTACCTTTTAAACTCGACTGAATTAAAATCTTGTTTTAAGAAATTTGTGATATATTGGAGATTAGTCAAAAACACAGAAATTCTGCAAGGGATCTCAGTATTAAAGATTCCATCAGGATCTCTCTAGCACTGTTTTAGGAAGCAACACTGAAAAATGTCTTCCTTGAGCCTCAGTGTCCTCTTGGGGGCATACTGACTGCCCCAGGTTTTTGTTTGTCGGTGGTGAAGAACAGCTGAGATGAAGCTCTTAGCTCAGTGCCCGATTGAAGGAGAATGCTTTCACACACATCTTCTCATGCTTGTACCAGCCCTGTCACTTGCCCAGGGGGTAGGTTTTATAGGTGGAAACTGGGAGGCTAGGTGATTTGCCCAAGGGCACATGGCTGTTGTGGAGCCTGGCACTGCCTGATATTCTGACCCCTGCTCTGTCTGGTGCTCTTGGAACTACTCTGCTTAATATACGGAAGAGAGTTGAAAGGCTTGGGTACTATTTCTAGATCTGTTATCTTCTGGTTCTGTGACCTGGGCCAAGTTATTTGACCTCTCTTTTAGATTTTTTTAAAAATCTGTTAAATTAGTATGATAATACCAATCCTAACTCTGGGTCTCTTGGGTTGAACAGATGAGCCAAGATTTGTAAGAGTACTTTGGAGAAGTGTAAGGGAATTTATAGCTATAGGGCAGGACTTTTTTTCTCTAATCTGTGCACCAGTATGTTTCACATCTCATAGAGGCTATTGTAGAGCCTTCAGGCTAAAAGACGATAGTAGGGCCTATCTGATCACGACTCAGAAGGAGTCTCTATCTTCCCCAGGGAACCCAGCCTTGTATCTCATAACTGGCTGTCAAAAAAGCTGTTAGTTTGTAAGATCAGATGGCAGTGTACTTTAGAGGAAAGTACCAGACTAGGGGCAGCGGACTAGTCTCTACTGTTAGTTCTTCGACTGCCAAACTGGCTTTGTAACTGTGGACTAAATATTTGATCCCTCTGAGCCTTAGTTTTCCCATCTATAAAATGGTGATAATGATATCTATCCAGTATACTTCAAAAGGTTTTGGGGATCGAACAAAATAGTGCATGTAAAAGAATATTACAAAGCAGGGGACTTCCCTGGTGGTCCAGTGGATGACTCCGTGCTTCCAATTTAGGGGGCCCGGGTTTGATCCCTGGTCAGGGAACTAGATCCCACATGCCACAGCTAATAGCCGGCACAGCCAAATAAATAAATATTTTAAAAAATATATTACAAAGCAGAAATCTGCACCGGGGGATTACACTTAGAGGGCCTGCTGTGTCCCAGGCACTGTGCTAGCTCTTTAACAGCACTGATATTATTTCTGGCCGTGACGACAGCTCACAGAAAGCCTGGGCTTTAGGCTGTATTTGTATCACATTTGTTGCTTGGGCTGTGACTCTGACTTGCCCAGGACACTTACTGGATCTGACCTAGTGTCTTTCCTCTCCACTGCAGGAAGATGAGAGACTGCTTTGGCACCAGCACTAGTACCATGAGTCCCTGCACTGGTTAAAGCCATCGCCACGACCTGGGCAGGCAGCAAGGTAAGCAGAGAGGCCAGTCCAGGCGAGCTCCAGGGAGGTGAATGCATTTCCGCCTCAGCTGCTGCTGGGGAAAATCCCAAGCGCACAAACAAGTCAAGGCAGTGCATCTGGGTCCTCCTACCCTCACTCCAGGACCCAGAGGAAGGGCTTGCTTCCCCTCCAAGTGTTCCAGCTAGCTCCCTCCCCCCCTGGCCAGGACTCTTCCAAGTTGTAAAAAAATGAGACACTGGTGGTGAGCAGAACAAGTCCACTCACTGTCTTCTCCCTTCTCCCCTCTGAGCTGTTGAAGCGAGTTCCCAGGAGCAGCCCAGAGCCCTTGTCTGACTGGAAGGGAGGTAGGAGGAGTGGAATGCGTGCAGAGACCAAGCTGATCAAAAGACAGTGCTGTTTCGTGAAAGCCTCCCAGAACTGAGGGAGAGAGAGGGAGACAGCAAGGGAGGGGTTGGGGGAGAGAAAGGGAGGGAGAGAGAGAAAGGGAGGGAGGGAGGGAGAGATCGGGAGCGAGCGCTGGCGAGAACAGGGTCTCCATGACGACTGGCCTGGCCGGCCAGCCGTGCTCCGCTCATTTGGCTGGAAGGAGCGCCACGAAAGGTCAGAGGAAGGAGCCGTGGGAAGCTCGCAGCAGGTATCCGAGCCGGAGCGAGTGGATTTGGGGGCCCTGGGCTCCCTAACAGACTGTGGTGTGAGCCAAACCGCTGAGAATGGAGTGGGCAGGAAAGCACCGGGACTTTCAGGTAAGGTCAGCTCCGGGCTTGGATTGTTTTTCCTTCTTTCCTGGCCAGTCTTGGGCTGTTTTCTGGGAGGCAGGCAAGTGTCTGTACTCTGTGCTCGGGGTTTGGGGCTCAGGAATGATGTCATGCTCCAACAGTTGGATTCTATTAGCTTAAGGAGGAGGGAAACAGCCAATTTTCTTGACTTTGCAGATCTAGCTGATCTCACTCTTACTGAACCTGAGGTGTTTAGACTTCACTATAGGAATCATCATCTTACTTTTATTTAGCACAAAGGCTCAGGATATTTTACAGGAAGAGTCTTTTATGTAGAAAAAATGAGTTATCGTCACTCCAGCATTGTGTTTGTAGTTCTTACATGGAAACTCCGGTGTCTTTTGAGTGGCTTGGTTTGTTCTAGTGAACACTGTCTGTTTTGTCTCTTGGTGCTGCTATGTCTGACCTAATGAAAAAAAAAAAAAAAAAGCTAATTAACTCAACTGGGAGCCTGTGGTGAGCTCCAAGTCTCTCTGGAGTAGTTATTAGGACAGAGGGACTGTCCTAGGGATATCTGAACCGGGGTCGGTCTCTCTCTCTGGCCCCCAGGTAGCTTGGTAAGAAGCAAGCTGTCCTCCTTCATTAATAAAGTCCATCACAGGCTTTCCTAAGAAAATACATGGGGTGGAGGCAGGTGGTGTCTGGGGGCTGAGGGACCTGCAAAGAGGTTTCTTATCCAGATATCTCAGAGTGAGCTGCTGCTAAGACCTAGGTTACCTGAGGAGACATGAAGTGCTGTGGTTGTGCTGAATGGATTCCTTGGTTAATATTTTAACCAAATCTCAGGGCATGCAGTGTCCATGCCGCACGCCCCTTCTACACTGTTTGTCCTATGTTTTGGTGAAACTTGTTCTGACCTAGAGGACTAGTGTGTGGTGAACTCATTGTGGCCTAGGAGAAGAGACTGTTCCAGAAAGGCACTTTCATAGGTGATGAGGTAGCTAAGGCTGTCAGTGATCTTATCAGGAGGGTTAACGCAGTGGACACTCCCTGCCGTGGAGAACCGTCAGGATGTGCTTCCGCTTCAGCCATGTTATATCTTAAACTTACTACTGGGCCTCAGGAAACTTGGTGGATGCCTTTGGTTTCTCTGTGGGATGAGGGAACAGCTGCCGTCCTGGCTCTTTGGTTTTTCTTCTTGAACTTTCTGAACAGAATGTCTTTTGTACTCTGGCAAACAATGAGGGGGGCCTTCTGATTAACTTCGGGTCAGCTTGCCAATGAAAGCACTGGCCATGTCCCCAAGCGGGCTCCCTGAATGTGGACATGTGTGCATCACTGTTGTGGCCCGAGGCTCCATAAGGGTGAACTCCATGGCCCTGGACCTCAGGCGGGCCGCTTCTAAAGTGATGCCTCCTTTCACTGCACTCCAGGGCTCCTCTGCTTGGTTGACACCTCGGTTAACTAGGGGGATGTGGCATGGCGCTGTTGGCTGGGACTCAGGTTGGGGGATGTGAGGAGGAGGCCTCTCTGAGTCAGTGGGCCCTTCGGTGGGCAGCTCACATCCAGGATCTCAGTTCTCCTCTACTCGTGTGGTTGTGTTTGGGCAGCTCCTCCAATTTTATGGCCCCTGCACGTGTGAAGAGGGCTAGCAGGTGATCTTTCTTTTGGTGCAGCAGAATGAATAATGGATTTGGGTTTAGGAGACTTGAACCATGGCCAGGTTCTGCTACTTACCATAAAGGTAGCCACGGGCAAGGCCCTCAACCTCTACGACCTTCAGATTTATTGGCTGTGAGATGCAGATAATGATAATAGCTCCTTCATAGGACTGTTGGGGGGAGCAAATGAAATAATTTCCATGAAAGTAGTTTTAAACAAGTCAAGTCCTATATAATGTAAGATGTTATGAATTGACACTTGAAGGATGGTCCCTTTCTCTTCTGGAAAGTCACTTTGCTCTCTGTTCTGGTTTTCCCATTTATAAAGTCCCTTCTTCTCTTTTGCATTTATAAATAAAAATGAGAAAATCCTTTTAAAACTTCTTCAAGATGTGAAAAGAAACAAATAGTGCTTTCTTTGGGTTGGGAAGTTTAGTGATGTTCACTGTAGACTTTGAGCCATAAATGATCCTTCAGAGATGAAGCTTTCCTTGGGTCACCTGACTCACATGTTTTAGTATAGAGGAGAGGGATTCCAAGAGACCCTTTGCTTTTCCCCACAGCTGCCTGGCGCTTACGGAGTCATAGATTTTAGAAGCTGGAAGAGAGGCTACTGGTTGCCAGGGCTGGTTCCCTCATCCTGTTAGGTTCTGCTGGGGAAACTGTTTCGAGTGAGCGGGGAGGCCTTTCTCCTACATTTTGGGTTTGAAAGGCAGGGTTCTAACTGGCAGGAAGCGTTATTGCTCTGAAAGGTCCTTGGGGGCTGGGCAGCTCTTTTAGGAACCTGTGGCTACAGCTTAGAGGGAAATAAGAAAGAAACAAGGAAGTGGGAATTCCAAGGGCAGAGATACTCGATATGCCCTGGGACTGTGCAAAGAACAGAATAGCAGGGGAGTGGAGCCTCTGGGCAAGGGCGGCCCAGCTCTGTCCTCAGAGACCCCGGGAGGCTCCTGGCATACTACGTGGGAACACAGGGAGGGGCTGGCACCCCATCTGCAGCCGCAGCTTTTGTTGTAGGGCAAGGGCACACCTGCCAGCCAGGCCCTGGAGTAGTGCCTTGGAAGAAGCCCCTGAACAGACAGATTTTTTTTTTTTTTTTTTAATAACGGAGCCTTTTTTCCAGGTGAATCTTGTCACAGCATCCTCTCCAGCCTGAGGGGAAGCTGTCCACAGCTTAGCTTGGGGCTGCAGCTGTTCCCCACTCCTTGTCAGCCCAGTTTCCCAGAGCTGAGTCACAAATCGGATCCCTCCATGTTCCTTAAGGGTGAAAAAGTAACATTCCTGTTCTTACTCCCTCTCTCCCCCTTCCTTTACTCCTCTTACTGCACTTTCTCCCCCTGGGCTCCTTCTCTCTGTAAAATTAGAATAATCAGTCACCCAGGGAAGTTGAAATTCTGAAATACTTTGGAGGACAGGCCAAGGCCGTCCTCAGTTCTGCTGGCTCTGCCCCTGTCCCTGGAATGCAGGGCTTGGGCGTACCATTTGGACGGGCACCCCAACTCCAGATATCACGGCCACACTGCTGGCCCGGGACTAAGAGAGGCTGCGCCCTGTCCCCACCTAACCCGATTCTAAGGACTACTTCAGGGAGATAGGAACCTGAGGGAGGTAGAGGGTCCGAGTCCTGGGCCGTCCAAAGCACCTCCCTGCAGGCTGGCAGGACTGAGAGGCTGAGAGCATGTCATCCTGTTGCTTCTCTTAGCTATTATCTGTCACTGCCCTGGAGACTCCTGATTTCTCATGTTGGGCCCAAGAGAGTTTGCTGAGGCAGCCAAGCAAAGGGAACGTGTGTGGAGCCGGGGGGAGGCCGGGCAGCAGCCCTGCAGGGCTTTGGCTTGTCTTCCTTCTGTCCCTCCAGAAAGCAGGGAGAGCAGGCTGCGGGGAGGGGGCCTCGCAGGAACCATGCGAAAGTGGAGAAGGGGCCAGGAGGGCATGAAAGAAAAAAAAAAAAGACCACCTGGCATGGTCTGCAGAGATTTCTCTTTCTGTGGGAAAACTTGCATGAGTGAGTGGCTTCTTCTGGGGGTGGGGAGGGAGACTGTGCATCTCTTTTATGCTGGGGAGGAGGTGCTCTGTGCACCTGTCCCAGGAGGTGGGTGAGGTGAAATGCTGGGTGCATCCATCTGAGGGGAACATGCCACGTGATACTGTCTGATAGGAAAAATCCAGGGTCTCTGTTTCTAGCCATGGGCCCTAGAAAACTGGCCTGCGTGTGTGTATGTGTGTGTTGAGGGGAGAGGAGGATGCTGAATGAGTCTAGACTACCTTATTGAAGGATTTCTCCAAAGATCCCTTCTCATTTTTTTTTGGCTCAGGTATACTGCTGTTGAGGGGCTGTTGAAATGATCACGGTACTCTTCTCTGAAAACTGCCTGAATCTTCGATTGCACTGTCTCTATAAAGGGTGAATTATATGCAATCAGGATATGAAGCCTTCTTAACCAAAGCTGACCTGTTCCTAAGAGTTTGTCATGAAACCACCTGTTTCTCAAAGATCCAGACTCTTTTTCTGTGTGACTTGTCACTGAAGGGATTTGTATGTGAGCTGGAGATTGGCTAATAGGAAGCGTCACAGTGGATGAAGGACTATTTGAACCTGGGAAAAATGAGATAAACATAGGGTTATGGGAGACAAGATCTGAAGCAGTAGAAAGATTACTAGAAGGAACAGGAGAGAGGCCCTGGGAAGGAGATTGAGGAGAGGGTAGTTCTCAGGGACAGGAAGGGTGATAGAGGGTGTACCTGGGCTGACCTAGGAGGCCTTCGTGATATAGCAGAATGCCGGCCCACCCCCAGGGGCTCAAGGAGACAGTGTCGTGTAGGTCCTAACAAGCACTGGGAGGGCAGGAGTGGGTGGGGGCGGCTGGCACTGGGGTCAGCACCCCTGTTCATTTGCTCTTTGGGCTCAGAGACATCTCTGGTGCCCATATGTTCTCTTGGTCTGTTTACCCATTTAGTCAGTGAATACAGAGGGTCTGGGCCAAGAGCTGGGGAAGATCTAAAAAAGTATCAAGTGTGGGATTTATCCCATATATATATATATATATATAGTATTACTTGTTGTAGTATAGTTATTTCCTCCCCAGTGTGAGCCTCTGTCCGTGTGACTGAGAAGAAACACAGACCTACTGAAGTTTTAGGTTTTGATGGTAGGGTTAATGGCCATCTCATGCTTTAGACTGGGAAAAAGGAAGAGGGTCCAACTCTTAGACTCTGATTTGAAGCACTGTTTGAGTAATGGGAGAGAGCCGACTAAAGGACTGGAAATAGGAGGACGGCGTCCTAGGCTTCTCTGAGAGCGTCAGACCATGGGGTGTGTGTGCAGGGGTGGGGAATGGAAAAAGGGAAATGGGAAAATTGGAAGGAAAACTATAAAGTCAGCTAGTTTCTAGAACTCTTTAGCTTTGTTTGAGGAACTGATTTTGGTATGTTCATTCATGTCTTGGAACACAGGCTCCCTTACGGAGTTCTGACAACTGAGTTTTATAGATTGCTTTTAAGTGAGTCAACCTGTAATGTGTTTGTTCAACTCTCAGTGACTATTAGATATTCAGTGAGTGTATGGTGCTGCCTTAGAGCAGCTCTGATGGAACTATTTGCACATAATGAGAGTATCTTACATGCAGTGTAGTGAAGTGATTAAGGGCTGGAACTCAGGGGTCATATAAACATAGGTTTAGAATCTGACATTACTGTTTACTAGCTGTGTGACCTTGGGTAATTTATCTAATCTCTCTGAGCCCCAGTTTTCTGTGAGGCATCTGTAAAATGGATATAATAATAACTCTTAGCTTGTTACAGTTGTGGTGAGGATTGAATGAAATGATACACATAAAGCTCTCAGCCCAGTGCCTGGCACACAGTAAATGTTCAGTGCTTTCCATTATTATTATCAACTTAGAGCAGCTCTTGGAAGAGAGTAAGGCTGGCATCTCTTAATCAGGTTGGGGTTACTATGCTAGGAAAGTCAAATCATATTCTTCTTTTAGAAGGAGTGTATACTTTGTACTTTATTCATCTTTCAAGAACCCAGGAGAGTTTCTGACGTGGTCCTTCTCAACCCAGCTTCATAGGCTCAGCTTTACCCTCTTGTAGGATGCTTACCCTTCACAGTCATGGGAGTCTAGAACTGCTTCTTGCTTGCCCCTTTCCTACAGGCTGGCCCAGGTAGGACCTTGAGGTCCTCCTTAACGCAGCATTGGAGGCCCTTCCCAAGCTGCTCTCAGTGCTCTGGACACTGGCTACCCTAGCACTCCTCACCTCTGCTTCCATGAATTCTATCCTGTATCCTTCAAGACCCAGCTTAGAACATAGGTTTTGCAACCAGCTCTGGAGGTTCATAGTCTGGAGCTTCCTCTTACTATCTGTGGACCTCTGGAGTTAACCTTTGTAAACCTTAGTGTCTTTATCTGTAAATTGGGAGTAATATTACCCATCTTAAAGATCTGTTGCAGGGGTTAGATGAGATAATTTACATAAAGCACTTAGCTTAGTTTCTGGCACACATATGCTCTCAATAAATGCTAGCTGCTGCTGCTGTTAGAGATCTCTCCCTCCTATGAACTTCTTTGCCCGCATACAGGAGTAGAAAGAGCCCTGGCCAGGTAGTAAGCAGATCTGAGCTTTAGTCCTGGCTCTAGCTATGACTTGCTGGGTGACCTTGGGGAAGTAACTTGGCTTCTCTAGGCTTCAGTTTCCTCTTCCAGGAAGTGGAAGGTTCGGATTGAGTGTTTTCGTTGACATTCTGACTTGACTCTTGATATGCATTATCTTATCTTTCCAACTAGATTTCCCTAAAGTCCTATGAAGCTAAGTAAAATATTTGATACATTTTATTTCCTCAAACTGACCAACATACTTATAGTTTATGCTTAAAAACGTATTTGGGTAACTTTTTTTTTTAACCCCATCAGCTGGATTCTAGGAAGCATTTTGCCTTGGTTCGTATAACTTGGAGACTGGGAACTTGTTCTCAGCTGCATAGGGCTTGGTTGCAACAACTTGCAAAGAGGCTCTAGCCCTTAGTAAGCTAGAAGGTCTCCCAGGTCAGTAAGAAAGGAGGTGGTGGTTTCACTTAGTGCCTCTGGAAAAATTTTGGTCAACACATGTTTGGAGTACTCATTTGTTCTGCTGTAAAGACTTAGACCAGCTCTGTGAATAAATACGGCCAACACTGTTTCCTTCTCTCAGTGGAGAAAACTGGCAGTGTTTTTTGACAGACCCTCTCTCCTTAGAGTCTGGAGTGAGCCTGTTGTGCTCAGAGACAAACCTGTGTGTTAAGGGAAGAGCCGTCCAATGAAAGAGTGATGTCTAGAGCCTGGTCGGGCTGTCGGGGTTCACATTCTGGCTCTGCCACGTCCCAGCTCTGTCGCCTTGGGTAAGGTACTTAGCCTTCCATGCCCCAGTCCCTCTTCTATAGAATGGAGGTGGTAATAGTACTATTTCATAGGGTCGTGGTGAGGCCTAAATGTCAAGTGCTGAGAATAGCACCTCATATCTAGCACTTCATGCAATGTGAGCCATTATAGTTATATTTATTATTCCCTTGTAAGCCAAGTAGAGTTTGTTTCTGAGGGGCTAGTCTGTCTGTCCAGTTTGTTCTGCTGAGAAATGTGAGGCGCTACCCCCTTCCTCCATGTCTTGGACAGATATCTAGTATCGGCAGGGCAGTAGTAAGTGTCCCCTGTCAGTACAGAGGTCATAGCTCTTGTACCTTGCTTTTGTAAAGAATTATGTAAACCAGAGGGGGAATCTGGCTGAACAAAGGAGCATCTAGGTTGAAAGGACCCTCTCTGATGAGTAATGCATGTTCTGTGGCAGAGCCCTGGGCAAAAGAGCAAGAAGGGAAGTGGGCTGAGGGAGAGTGTAAATTCAGGGGCAGAGAGAGCTAGGGAATGAAGAGTGGTGACTATCCCCAGGCAAATGGTTGTGGCTAAGACAGTGAGCTGTGTAAGAAGCTCCTGGCACTTTATCTTCCAGGAGACATGTTGCTTCCCCAGCCCCAGGTGAGACCTGCCCCCGACAGTGAACACTGAGACCAGTCTCCGAGGAGGAGCGGTGGATTGGGACGAGGAGGTGCTAACCTGTTCCTCACAAGAAAGAGTAGTACCGAGTAGCTTGGTGCATCTTATCTACAAGTGTAATTATAAAGAGATTTCCTTGTTCAACTGCAAGAAACAGGAACTTCTGCTGCCATATTTAGCAGCATGTTTTAAGTCCCTCAAATCTCCTTTGAGTGCTACCAAAGCTCTCAGCTTTGTTGTTATCTCTTGTTGAGCTAGAGTCTGGGAAGGTCATATCAACAGTGCCAATTTATGGGCCTGCTGAACCCAGGCTGGCCTAGGGCAGAATGGGGAGTTCCTGGGAGTAGGTGCTTCACAGATTTTCCCTTTGAGTGAGCCTGTTTATGATTTAAGGTTCCTTTTGCTTTAGAAGACCAAACTCTGTGGATTAGGGTCAAACATTTTATTTCTTCCACAGTTTTGCTTCTGTAGGCTCCCAGAGGCGGGAGCTCAGTCTCTACAGTAGCTCCCTGTACAATCAGGAGACGCTCAGCCTTGATGGTACTTTCAGCTACCAACACTATGCCTCACACTCCTTACTGGAGGTAAGTTTTCTTGGCACAGAGTTATGCCAGACTCCCCTCCCTCATTTAGTTTATTAGCAATTTTTGACCTATCGTGTGTTCTGAAGGAGTGATTAAAAGAAGTGAAGACCACAGTGTGTAGAAACCACACGTGGGGCCTTGTACTCATTTGTAGGGATCTAAGAATAAGAAGGTCAGACCCATGTGTACCTATACTTTGTCACTTGGCAAATGGATGCAAATAGGGAAAGGAAATTAAAGAACCTGACTGACCCTGGCACCTATAAAGAAGTGTGGTATTTGAATGTGAAAGGAAAATACCTGGGATAGCTGAGTTGAACCTGGCAATGTCAGTGACCTTGGTTTGCAGTCTGTGACTTCACTAACTCAGGGAACTGAGGCTTAGGAATCTAGAAAGGAAAGAGAGCACCGAAGTTTATTTTCTTTGCCCCCCTCTAACCCCCAGATTTACTCACCCCTTTGGGTTCCAACATAAATGGAAATGCCAGACAAATTGCTGTTTTTGAAATGGAGTGGGCAGCGCTGTCCTCTGTGGGACCCGGTCTCTCTGGGTTGTGAGTCATCACTGCTGCTCAGGATTGGGTTACTGCTCAACTGTGCTGGGAGGGCCAGCTGTGAGGATGCTGGTGGTAAGAAGGGCGGTGGGTTTTCTTAACGCTGAGTAAGTGCCCAAAGGGAAGTGGCAGGGGTCAAATTAAAAAGAAAACAATGAGGAACAACTGGAAAATTTTGTTGTATTTAAATCTCATTAAATGGAAGTAGAAAAGCTTTTTTTTTTTTTTTTTTAAATCTCAAAACCCACATCTGTTTGGTAAACCCAGGTGGGTTTCAAAAGCAATAGTATCCAGACTCCTTTTCATCTGAAAAATACCCAAGGTCACATGTCTCCATAGCTTTGCTGGAAGAAGTTGAGCCCTGGGAAGCTGTAGAAACTAAAGGAGAAAACCATGGAGTTACGTGTGTTTTACCACAATAAGAACAGTTATTGGGGAGAAAAAGAAAGCTGTGGAGATTGCAACACTTATGACATTGTCCTGGCCCCTGATAGCAGTTACTGTCAGTGGGGGAGTTGGGATGACTTTATCCATTTGTGTTCCCTAAGGGTTTATTTCTCCCCAGCCCTTTCTCTTAATTTACATTCTTTCCTTGAGATCCCACTGGGGGGCAGGGAGGGTGTCCAACTCTGCCTCTCTTGTTTAGAAACTTTTTATTTATTCATTCATTCAGCACATCTTTATTGAGTATCCATCCTGTTCTAGGCACAGTTCTCTATGCTGGGGATGTAGAGGTAACTAACACAGCAAAGTCCTTGTGTCATGGGGGGGCGGTAAGTAAAAAAGCAAACAAATCAATAAATGAGATAAAGATAGTGATATGAGCTATGAAGGAAATAATGGTGATGTAAAAGAGAGAGAAACAGGAACTTTAAAAAAAATTATTTATTTATTTATTTATTTTGTGTATTTATTTTTGGCTGCATTGGGTCTTTGTTGCTGCACGCAGGCTTTCTCTAGTTGCGGCGAGCAGGGGCTGCTCTTCGTTGCGGTGTGCGGGCTTCTCCTTGCAGTGGCTTCTCTTGTTGCGGAGCACGGGCTCCAGTAGTTGTGGCATGCGGGTTCAGTAGTTGTGACTCACAGGCTCTAGAGCGCAGGCTCAGTAGTTGTGGTGCACGGGCTTAGTTGCTCCGCGGCATGTGGAATCTTCCCGGACCAGGGTTCGAACCCATGTCCCCTGCGTTGGTAGGTGGATTCTTAACCACTGTGGCACCAGGGAAGCCCGAGAAACAGGAACTTGATAGCTATTTTCAAAAGAGAAGTTAGAGGAGACCTCTCTGAGAAGATGACATTTGAGCTGCAAGTTCAAGGATGAGAAGAAGCTGTGAATATGAAGATTTGGGGAAAGTACATTCCTGGAAGAGGGAACAGCAAGGCAAAGCCCCTGAGGTAGGAAAGAGCTTGGCATGTTGAGAGAACAGAAAGTCGTCATTGTTAGAATATAGGGAGCAGGTAGATGTAGGGGGGTATAAGATGGTAGAGGCTAGTTCAGGTAGAGCCTTTTGGCCATGGTAAGGAGTTTGGAAAACCAGTATGAGGGGTCTATATTCTAGGTGTGGCACAACTAGGGATAAGGTGTCAAAATATGGGGAAATAGAAGGGATCTGGAGTGGGGATAGACACATAAATGATTAGCTAAAGGAAGCTGAATAAATATAATTCAATTCTGCATAATTCTTGGGATCAAGCAATATGTGTTTTAAAAATTTCTGTAGATTTTAGATTTGTGGTATATCATTAGTAGAATGAATGCTTACTCTATTCTAGACATTGTGTTTTACTAGGTGTTTTCACTTGCATCATTTTAGCAAATCCTTACAACAATCCATGAACGAATTTGTTGATATTCTGCTGTCTACAGCTGAGGAACTCAGACTGGCTAACTTGCTTAAAATCCAAATCTAAGTCTGTATGTTTCCAAAGGATGTGCTCTTTCTATATCCCCACTCTGATTGATGCCACCTCCTCTTAGTTATCCAAAATAGTTAATGAGCATTTTTTTCCTGAATTGTTAAGTGTTGCTTACTGTCATGTTCTCCTTTCTGTCCATTGGAAGCTAAGATAGATTTTGGATGTTTGTGGGGTTGAGTGAGGTTTTTTTTTGGGTTTTTTTCCATCTTTTTCTGAAAGGAGTACCAGGTTAAATATTGAGACTACCAGTGCATATCAAAACCTGGGGAGGGTGGGGTGTGTGACAAGACTTGGAAACAGCCTGAATCACCTCTCTTTACCTGGGTAGGAAGAGTGATCTTTCTGATCAATACTCCACAAGTAGCTCATTAGATGTCCTATTATGATCCCCCCCTATTTTGTAGTAAGAAGATGGAATTTGGTTTTGGAAAATTTAAGTAATTTGTCAGTAAAATAGCATTTGTAAGTAAACTCTGATTTTCTAGTTCACAGGTCTCTTTTAGAGTCTTCAAGTTTGTTGGCAGTGTTTGAGGAAAGAAATTTGTTAGGCCATAACTTTCACTTGCTGGGAATTGAACATTGACTAGTTTCTATTGGTAGATACTTCTTTTTCAAGGGACTGATCCTGTTTGGACTCTATAAATCAAGGGTGAGGATTCTGAAATGAAAATGTATAGGGTGTTTATAAACTTTCAGTCCTTGGTGTTCATGAGATCTGTGTTCAGCCTGGTTTACCGGCTAGATGGAATAGTTTGTGAAGGGCAGAGCAGGGTGAGATTGAATTTCAGATTTAACATGGATTCCTGACACACAGAGGAATTTCTTTTTTAAGTAATGGGATTCTGCTTTCCTCTTTCCCCTATCCCTGTCTGTGTTAGTAACTACTTTGCTTCTGAAGGAAGAGCTCTGTGGTTAGGAAAGACTCCTTGAGAGAATGCTTTTATCTCCAGCACCTCTTCACTGAGCCCGCACCTACCGTGAGCAGCGACACACAGATGAGCTAGCGGGAGGCCGAAAAGATTGGTGGAGGTCAGAACTTGAAGTGTTCGAACCCTCCAGGAATTGGGGAATCGTTGTTCTTCTGAAAGGAGGAAAGGAACACAACTGGATTTAGTTGGTAGAAAAGAAACCTATGAGACCATGTGGAAGACAGAACTGGAGTGGGAAGAAACTTGTCTGTCTTACTGGGTGTAACTAGAGAGGTAATATTCCAGTTCCCCAAAATTCATTTAAAGCAGACTGTAAGGGAAGTCTGGATGGTGGGGAGGGAGGGTCTGTGCTCCAGATGACAGAGCCCTCTAGGGCCTTAGAGCAGTGGTGTTCAGACGTGAGCTGCCCCCAACTCACCTGGAGATCTTGTTTCTAGTTCAGTAGGTCTGAAGTGGGGCCTGAGAATTTGCATTTTCAACAGGTTTCTAAGTTGCTGCTGCTGCTGCTGGAGGTTAGGAACCACTGCTTAACAGGCTTAGCAGCTGAGATTCAAGTGAGGGTGAGAGGGCCAGATGTTAACTGGTGTGCCTTCTTCATTCACTTAGAATTTCATGTCTACACTTTAGAACCTCTTGGGTCACTAACCCCATAACATCAACAAAGCCTGGTCAAGGTTCGTGCCCTCTGTCCCTAGGACTCTTCTCACAATATCCCTGTCACCTCTGCGTGAGGTTTTCAGCTGTGTGCTTGTCTCTAAACAGCTGTTGACTGATTTTTGGAAAATGCCTGTCCTGGGCACATGATTCTTTTCGGATAAGTGACCTTAATGGCAGGATAAGCTCTCCCCTGCCCTTCAGCACAGCCACCTGGTTGGCAGGACTGTTTCGGGTACTGCAGGGAGGCTCAGCGTTGAGTTTGTTCTGTTGATTAGCCAAGTTTACACAGGACATGCCTGGGAGATTATCTCTTTAGCCCAGGAGTTGAATTTCAAGGGCAAAGTCCACAGTTGGCAACTGATAGGCTGAGAACACCTGGACAGGAGGATTTCACTTGGCTTTCACTTAGCCAGGCCTCAGTGCCTCTTCCCACAGAGGTCAGGTTTTTTGCTTGTCTGCTGCCCAAGCAGGTAACTTCGGGATGCTTCCCCCAGAGCAGCATGGCTCCAGGCACTGCCCCTGGCTATCTCCTCAAGGACCTGTGACTTCAGGTGAGACATTAGACTTAGTAAATACAAGCTGCCTTCTCTTCCGTGGAGTTCTCATTTCTTGATTCCCTGTGCTTGCTTCTCCCCTTGAAGGAGGATCTTCATCTCTCCTTCGTGGTCAGTGACTCTTAGATTTGTCCCAGGGCTCTTCTTTTCTTAGCTCCCGTCGTTAGTCCAGAATTCTGTTTCAGTGTGGGAAGGGATATTAAAGGTTACCTGATTTACCTCTGCCCAACCTTTTTCATATCCCTGCACCCACAGAAAATGATGATTTTTGTAAGGCGCACTGGGATAGAAGGAGGAGGCTGCTGGTAACCCTGAGCTCTGGTGCTACCCCAGGCGTTGATGGAGTCTGCACAGCTGTAACCCATCCTTGGCAAACTGATTGGGAACTCTGATCCGGTCCTAGGTGCATTAGAGCATAGCGGTGAGAAAACTGAGCGCCCAGGGTGGCAGAGCTAGGACTGGACTCACACCTTTTCACTGCTACTGATTCAGGGCATTGCTGTATGCACAACACAAGAACTGTGAGGTGCTACAGTTTCAGGTTAGCAAGCACGCATGAAACTGTCTCAGGCTAATTTTTGTTTAAGATTGTTTTCCTTTTTTTTTGGTAACAAAAGCAATACATTTGTCCTAAAAACTTTTACAAAATAGAAAAATATGTAAGTCTGAATAGGAGCCTATCCTGTAAACCCATGCCCCAGAAATATAATCATTGTTAACAGTTGTGTAACAATGGATTTTTTTCTTACATTTCTATATACATTGACTTTATTTTTACAAAAAATGATTATACTCTAATAAAAGAAAAGAAACGGAAAAAAAAGCATTGGCGACAGTGTGGAGGAATTTAGAGCCCTTATACATTGCTGGTGGGAATGTAAATGGTGCAGTTGTCGAGGGACTGAATTCTTTTGGTTCCTCAAAAAGCTAAAACTTGCCGTATGACTCAGCAATTCCACTCCCAGGTGTAAACCCAACAGAAGTGAAAACAGGAACTCAGGTACTTTATGCCAGTGTTCACAGCAGCATTATTCACTGTCCCACAGGTGGAAACAACCCAAGTGTTCATCCACAAATGAATGAACAAAAATGTGGTGTATACGTACCGTGGAATATTAGTCAGCCATAAAAGGGATGAAATTCTGATACATGCTACAACAGGGATGAACCTTTAAAACATTGTGCTAAGTGAAATAAATCAGACATAATAGGACAAATATTGTATGATTCTGCTTACATGAAATGTCTATAATAGGCAAATTGATAGAGACAGAAAGTAGATTAGAAGTTACCAGGAGCCTGGGGATAGGGGAGAATTGGGAGCTCTTGCTTAGTGGTTACAGTGTTTCTGTTTGGGAGAGTGAAAGAGTTTTGGAAATAGTGGTGATGGTCGCACAACATTGTGAATGTAATTAATGCCACTGAATTTTAAACTTAAAAATGCTTAAAATGTCAAATTTTATATTATATATATTTTAACACAGTAAAAAAATGGTTGAAATTTCTTCTCTTGATAATTTACCTAGGCTATTTTTCCATGTCAGTACATTAGTTTTAACAGCAGCACTCTGTTTCTTCAGGTGGATGTATCATAATTTATTTAACCAAACCTCTATTGATGGACATTTGAGTTATTTCCAGTTTTTCCTATTATAAACAGTGCTGCAATAAACAGTGGTATATAGCTGTCTTTGCCCAAGCGTTCTAGTACTTGTATTACTTTAGGCAAAATTCCTAGAAGGGAAGATTTGCTGATTAAAGCTTATGCTCGTTTAAAATGTTAGTAAATATTGTCAAACTTCTTTCCAAAGAAGTAGCATCAATTTAGTTCTCATCAAAAGTATGTTATGGGGCTTCCCTGGTGGTGCAGTGGTTAAGAATCCGGCTGCCAATGCAGGGGACACAGGTTTGAGCCCTGGTCTGGGAAGATCCCAGATGCCGCGGGGCAACTAAGCCCGTGCGCCACGACTACTGAGCCTGCGCTCTAGAGCCTGCGAGCCACAACTGTTGAGCCCGTGTGCTACAACTACTGAAGCCCGCGGGCCTAGAGCCTGTGCTCCACACAAGAGAAGCCACCGCAAGCCCGCACACAGCAACAAAGACCCAGTGCAGCCAAAAATAAATTAAAACGAAAAAAAAAAGTATATTATGATGCCTGTTTCCACCACACCTTTGCCAACATGAGTGTTACAGAGTGTTTCAATCTTTGCCAATCTGATAGGTGAAAAAGGCTTTCTTATTGTTGCTTTATTTAGGATTTCTTTAATTATTAGTGAAATTGAATACCTTTTATGCTCACTGGCAATTGTGCTTATTCTTATGTGAATTTTCTGTTCAAATACTTTGTTCAGTTTTGTATTTGGTCATTATTTTTTCTTGTGGATTTGTAAGAGCTTTTACATACATATTACATTAGAACTCTTTGCCATATGTATTGCTGGTATTTTCCCTCTCAGTTTGTTTTATTTTAATTTTTGACTTTGTGCTAATTATTTGCCTTTCACATGTTTTAAATTTTTATGTAGGTCAATGTATGATATTTTCCTTCATGGCTTTTTTTCCCCCCTTCATGACTTTTGAGTTGAATTTTGTGTCATGCTTTGAAAAATTTTCTTCACTCATTAGAATTATAAAAATCATTCATTAATTTTTTTCTAGTGTTTTTATGGTTCCAGTTTTTACATTTAGACTGTAATTAAGTTTGTAGTAGGGTGGGTGAAGTAGGAATTAACTTTTATTGATAAAAAACCTAAAATAACCTTTTTTCCTATTATATTTGTAAATTTCTGTTCACTTTAGTGTTTTGAGTGAGGCTACCTATATTCAAATTCTTGTATTTCTTATTTATTATGTACCATAACCATTGAAAACATTTTCTGCAACATTTATAGAGGAACATTTCTGATTCAGTTTACAAAAAAAAAACAAAAAGCCTTTAATGAGAGATTCAGATCAAGAAATTGTACCCAGGTCTTCTGATTCCCAGTCCTGTTTTTTTGTTTGTTTGTCTTCTATTATTCTTACGCAACACAACCAGATTCCTTTTCATAATGTTTTGGAATAATTGCATCACTCCCCTTCTGAAAATTTGACAGTGAATCCTATATGCGATTGAATTTGACACACTAGACCTAGATGGTGTGACATAAAAGCCTCTCTCTTAAATTATACCTGGTGTGATGAGCTCAGCCTAGCTGAGGTGGGAGCAGGGTGGCAATTGCCTGTTAAATAAGTGCAGTTTGGTGCTGAGGAGATTCAGGGGCCGAAGTCTGAAGGGATTTTAAGACCCAGGGAGGGTGTGACTATGGGAGGGGAGCTGCTGGAAAAAGTATAAAGAAACTTGGCTGCTAGAAGACAGATTAAGAAAGATTTTTGAAATGAGAGAAGGAAGAGGAATAATGTTTATTGAGGACCCACTTATGTCCCAGGTACTCAACTAATAGGTCCCCCCTAATTGTGTTTTAAAAGTCAGCTTTTAGCAGCCTAGGCTTGCTGCTTCTAAGGGCCGTGAACCCAGAAAAGAAAGCCTTATTCAAGGTCAGAGTAAGTAAAATCCTGGAACCGGAAGTTAGGGTGTGAGAGACCAAGGAGAGAACAGCATTGACCTGGCGTCATCTCTGCTCTTGTCAGCCAGAAGCTTAGATGGAAGTGTTTTTAGTGGAAGTAGACAAATACGGAAGCAGAAGGAGAAACTACTTCAGATCAGCAAAACACTCATTAGGCCCTGGAGGACCAGCTGTATACAGACATACAATCCCTACCCCTAAGGAACTAAATAGTTGTTTACTGGACGAGACATATACAAGGTCAGTACACTACTGTGAGAATTATGCCACTATCCAAGTGGCATGGGGAGGAAAGGATTAATTCAGTCACTGGTGGGAAGACAGTGAGAAAGATAAGGGCAAAGTTGCACAGAGGGAATAGTGCCGGTTCAGATTTTGAAGTATGAATGGATTTTTTTTTTTTTTTTTAGTTTGTACCTTTTGGCCACTATGAATAGTTGTTTTTTAAATGGACAAGGCAAGGAGGGGCATTCCAGGTAGAGGGATTAGCATATGCAGAGACAGAGAAGAGTGAAGCAGTGTGTGCAAAGTTACGTGCACATAACTACTAATTGGTCATTTTTTCTGTGCATAGTAGGACAGAGAGAGCAGCATTAAGATGAGACTGTAGAGACAGGTGTCAGGGAATAGCTCTTGTAAGGCAGGATCTACCATTGTTCTGCGTACCAAGTCACCCCAAAACATTGTGCATGTTTAAGCAATAATTTTATTAGCATCTCTCATGGTTTTGCGGGTCTTGCTTGGGCTCTTCTCACGTACTTTTTTTCAGAAGGTGGCTGGGCTGGACTCATCAGAAGACTCAGTCACTCCCATGTGTGGTGCCTGAGCAGGGGAAACTCAAGCAGCTGGGGCCCCTCAGCTCTCTGGCTCCTACTACCCCCCTTCCCATTATTGCTCCCTGTGGCCCCTCCAGCATGGTGGCTCAGGAGTGGGAAGCCGGCGCCCCTAGAGACTGGCAGAGGTTGCTGGCCCCATCTAACCTAGCCTGGGAAGGCAAGCACCTTCACATAGGCCACATTCTGTTCCTTGAGGCACTTACAGAGGCCCTTCCAGTTCAAGGAGAGAAATATGAAACAATTTGTAAGCTTGTTTTGAAATCACCACAATCACACAGATTAATTTAAATTTTAAAACTGTAGGGCAGTTTTCCCCAGACTTAATTCATTGCCTACCATCTTCACAATATTATCATGGCCTCTCTGAACTATTATTTACACATTTAAGTCAGCTAACTTTCAAACTTAAATTTATTTTAAAAGGAAACATTATCTCACTTTCTTAAAGTAGAAAATCAATATAACTTGCTATACACAGAAGATAAGTTTTAAAGTAAATACAAGGAAAGCAAAAAATGTTGAAAAAATTTTGCCAGATACTGCTGCCTATGAATGTCTCCTCTCCCTCCCTCCCCTTCTCCCTCTCCCTTCCCCCTCCCCCTCCCCTTTCCCCTCCCTCTCCCTCAGCAAGTGGAGACTTTCTTCTTAATCTAGTGAGAAGGTTTGAAAGATTTACAAAGTGAATGACTCCAGCACCTTGTGCTTTCATGCCATTTAATTCTGTGTAATATGATGTTGAGTTCCTGCCATTCAATTCCTTACCACATTTTGGGAAGCACTATTGTGGGCAGTGGAGCCGCTAAAAGAATTTGAGCCCTGGAGCAATATGGTTAAATCTGCTAGTAAGATCACTTTGGCTGAATTGCAGAGAGTAGATTTGAAGAAAGTAAAACTGGGAACAAGGAGATGGTTTTTAGGAGATTATTGCAGTAAGTCCAGCAATCAGTAATAAAGTCTGGGTCAGAGAGTGACAGGGGAATGGAGGAGGTGAATATAAGACATTAAGAAGGTAGCATTTGCAGCTTGGTGACAGATTGGACTAGAGTAAGAAGGAGAATGAAAAGTCAGGGATGACTTGGAGAAACGTGGGTAACATTGTGGAAAAAGTACAGGAGAGAATGAGTTTTATTAGAGGTGGAGTGGGAAATGATGAGTTCAGTTTTAGGCATTCCTTTTCCTTAAGTTTTTTAACAAATTTTCTTGCCACTTTATGGATTTGTCTGATTGTTTCTTTGGGGTGTTATTTAAGTTCTTCCTCTTTCCCCTGTATTTTCTGTAAACTGCAAATTAGATATAGAGGCTTGATTAGATTTAGGTTAAGCATTTTTGGGGAAAAAACCATAAATGGTGCAGCAGATCAGAGGCACGTAACGTCTGGTTTCCTCACTATTATTGATGCTAAATTTGGTCACTACTTAAGGTAGGGGAAGCCAAATTTCTTCATTGTGAAATTATAGCTTTTATTTTATAACTAGCAGATAATCTGTGGGTGACCTTTGGTACTACTCCCCATCAATCTTCAACTTTAGCGGTTATTTATTTTTTGAACTTTTTATTATGGAAAATGTCAAACATACACAAAAGTAGAGAAAACAGAAGATGAATCCCCATATATCCATCATCCAGCTTCAACTGTCATCAACACTTGGACTAGCTTCTTTTTTCTCTGTCCTTGTCCACTACCCCTCCTTTTTCTCCTGTGGATTTTTGCAAGTGAATTCCAGGCATCATACCATTTCATCCATAAACACTTCAGAATGTACCTGTAAAAGACCTTTCAGACATGTTTAGACATATTGATTTTTTAAAAAAATTTTTTTTTTATTATTTATTTTTGGCTGTGTTGGGTCTTTGTTGCTGCACGCAGGCTCTCTCTAGCTGCGGCGAGCGAGGGCTACTCTTTGTTGCGGTGCATGGGCTTCTCATTGTGGTGGCTTCTCTTGTTGCGGGGCACGGGCTCTAAGTGCGCAGGCTTCAGTAGTTGTGGCACACGGGCTCAGTAGTTGTGGCTCGTGGGCTCTAGAGTGCAGGCTCAGTAGTTGTGGTGCACGGGCTTAGTTGCTCCACGGCATGTGAGATCTTCCCAGACCAGGGCTCGAACCCGTGTCCCCTGCATTGGCAGGCGGATTCTTAACCACTGCGCCACCAGGGAAGTCCCTACATACTGATTTCTGACCAGCAATTTTTAGTGGCCCTCAAGAAAGAACAGAGATTACTGATGATTGAATTGATCCAGAGTTAGGCTTTCATTTGGTCCTTTGTATCCATGGGTTCTGCCTCCACGGATTCAACCAACCACAGATGGAAAATATTAGGGAAAAAACTTCCAGAAAGTTTCAAAAAGAAAAACTTGAATTTGCCCCACACATTTGCTATGTAAACAGACAACTGTTTACATAACATTCACATTGTATTTACAACTATTTACATATCACTTACATAGTACTAGGTATAAGTAATCTAGAGATGATTTAAAGTACATGAGAGGGTATGCATAGGTTATATGCAAGTACTACGGCATGTAAGAGACTTGAGCATCCGTGGATTTTGGTATCTATGATGGGTCCCTCTCGTCCCAAGGGATGACTGTACAGTGAAAGGAGACCGGGGCCAGGGATTTGAGGGTGTGATGGATCATGGATTCTTGCCTGGAAGGACAGAAAGGTGGGCTGATATAAGCTAGGAAAGAGAAGGAGGGCTCAAGGGATGAATGACCTGACCAAGGTCAAAGAGCAGCTGTTGGATAGTAAAAAGATCAGGAGATAGGCAGGAAGGGAAACTGTGGTCAGGGAGTAGGATTTTGGAGGACAAGATTGGGATGTGTTGTCTCAGGCAATGACAAGGTCCAAGATTTGTCCATAGGCATGGGTGACAAAAGTAAAATTGAAGTCAGGGAGTCAGTTGTGAGACAGGGGTTTTGAGTGGGTCCATTCACATAGGTATTGAAGTTGCCAGGGTGAAGAAAGGGCCGTCAGGGAGAGCTGGTATATGTTAGGGTAGGAGATGGTGCATACATCTGTGAAGAGTTGGAAGATGGGGGGTAGTTGCTTTACGGCAGAGGAGCAGCACTATGGAATAGATTGGAAGCACAGTCACTGGTGGCAGAAGGCAAGGTGGAAGAAGAAGCAAAACATTTTTTTTTTCCAATTGTGGTAAATTTTATTTTATTAATTTTTATTGGAGTATAGTTGCTTTACAATGTTGTGTTAGTTTCTACTGTACAGCAAAGTGAATCAGTTATATGTATACATATATCCACTCTTTCTTAGATTGCCTTCCCATTTAGGTCACCACAGATCACTGAGTAGAGTTCCCTGTGCTATACAGCAGGTTCTCATTAGTTACCTATTTTATACATAGTACTGTATATATGTCGATCCCAATCTCCCAATTCATCCCACCCCCCACTTCCCCCCCTCGGTAACCATAAGTTTGTTCTCTACATCTGTGACTCTATTTCTGCTTTGCAAATAAGTTCATCTGTACCATTTTCCTAGATTCCACATATAAGCGATATTATATGATATTGCAAAACTTCATTTTAAGCAGCTTTTAAGCCTATGTACTCTAGTAGACATTACTGTCCACTGGTTGGGGTGGGAGAAAACTAATGGGGTAGGGGATTAAAAATGAACAGGGAAAGAGTTGTGATATGTGGGGGGGGGGGGGTTGAAGCAGGACGCCTCCAGAGGAGACATACTTGATCATCTAAGTAGCGCTGGTATTAGGGAGATGGCCTAGTGAGTCCCTGCTCACTGTTTTATCCCTAAGGGATCCCTTTGTGTAGTAGCCCCTGGTGCCATTTGATTGAGTGTTATTTTGTTAGCCAGTCTCTGTGAAGATTTGTGTTGCATTCTTTACATTTTGTTTATAGACTTTGGGTGGGGGCAGGTAGAGTGGGTGCCTGTCCCTGGATGAAGCATTGGTCCAGAGAACTCCTGGCATTTTCTTGCTGCTGGTGACCACTAGCCTCTTAAACTTCTAAAAAGCCATTCATGCCTGAGGACTAGAGGTGGAGTGTCCCCTTTTCTGACTTTGGCTATTCTGAACCTTGTCTCTGAAATACCAGGGAAGGCATATATATATCTCCCCTGGGGTGTGGCCATCAATTATAGGAAAGAAGCGTATCCTGGGTTTCAGAGTTTTGAAGAACTTTGAGCTAAAGTCGTGGACTTGTGGGTGAGTCAGAAATGAAAACTCGAAACAATGATTCCTCCTCCCAAAGATAGTACCTCTTGAAATAGTGCTTTTAGGAAGGTCATCACGGAAGAAGAGGAGATTAAGGGGAATTGGGAGAAAAGAAAGCCTAGCTGACTTAATACCAGCATCTTCTTGATTCCAAAGCAAGTGGAGTCTGTGCCCAGGGGAGGCTAGAAGTGGGATGATTTCTCACTATCTTGCCAAACACCTATGTTTAAGGGAGTGTCTGGACCACACGCATTTATGGTTTAATGAGTTTTAATGTTGAGAGAAATGTTTTCCTGTTGGGCTGTACTTGGAGCTCATTTCCTGCCGACTGCTGGTGTGCACGTGTGTGTGCGTGTAAGCAGAGACGTCAGCCCTGCTTTCTGCATCTTCTCCTGGAGGATAATGATAGTTATTTACATTTGAATAGTAACTTACAGTATATAAAATATTTTCACATACTCTCTTTCATTGGTTTTATATTCTTTCACAAGAGGAATTGAGGTGGCTGGCTACAGAGGGCATAATAAAAACAGCACCTGACTGTACTTTCCATGGGATAGTGGAAGGAACAGGAACTTTAGTCAGACCTAGTTTGAATTCTGGCTTTTCCTTTTACCAGCTGTATGACCTTGGGCATTAGTTTTCTTATTTGGTAAAATAGAATTGATAACATTTACCTCCTAGGATTGTTTTGGAGCGTTAAATTAATTAACACAGTTAACACATGGGGACAGTGCTTGGCACACAGTGGGTGACTGATAAAGGGAGATTTCTATAACATGGAAACAGATCATCAACATCAAAGAAAAGAAGAGCATACAAGTGTCCTAATCTTGTTAATTAAGATTGTTGCTATGAATGGCCTTCGACTTTGAGTCCTTTGGCAGTCTGAGAAACTGACCTTCTGACACCTTACCATTAAGAAAGAGGAAACGAACTATTTTCTCAAGGTGGACAAAGTCTTATATGTTAGTGAAATTTTTTATATGGATATCGTTGTTGGAGATGGTAATCCTTACCATTTTTTAAATTGAGAGTTATGTTTTTGTTTTTTTCTTATTTTTACAACCACAGGATATTTCTTTACCATTTTTACAACAAATGCTTATGTGATTTCAATTTCCAATAGTTCTCATATAGTGACTGCTGGTAAAACACAAATGTGTTACATGAAATTGCAACTCGGTGAAAACCACCCTATAAGGAGCTGAGCTAATGGTGTATCTATGTAGCTTTCCAGTGATCTGATAGAAAAATGGAGCTTAACATACCCAGGGGCATGGATATTCATCACACCCCAGTAGATGGTCTTTAAATATCACTTTTTAAAGTTGGGATTTTCAAGAGTTGGACAGCAATCAATTCAAGGCCCTGAGTTCTATATTCTTTACTTATTTCCAAATGAAAGCAGATCCATTTACTTTGGAAAACAGATGGAAGGGTTGACTTCCTACATGACAGAGCCACGCAACTTGTAATCTTGCCTGTATTAAAACATTATTTTGTTTAATCTTTGCAATAGCCTTGGAGTAGAAGGGAACTGACCAAACGTTTAATTCCCTCTGAAATACCAGGTATCGGGCTTTTCCTCCCATTACAAATGGGAGGCTGACTCAGTGTTGAGAGATCAGGTGAACAAGCCCATTACCTTCCTCCCTTCTCTTCTCCATCTCTTGGGTCATAAATGCTAGGCAGGGATTGTCCTTTGCTTTATCTCTGTGACTGTTTCTGATCTGGAAACAACTGTCATCACTTCTAGATAACACCAGTCCTGGGCAATTGCTGAATGAAGCTCACATCACAACAAATCATGGGATTATAGTGACAAAGGAGAGATTCTAGGTGGGAGTGGGTGACTTTTCCAGAAGATGAAAAACAACAGGGCAGACAGGTGACTGCCTTCAACATGCAGGAAGTAACCCTAGCTCTGTGTCATCCTTGTTGGTCAGAGGTAGAAAGAGGAGAAATTGAGCCACAGAAGAATTTGCCTGTGTGTTCTTTTTTTTTTCTTTTTTAATTAATTAATTAATTTATTTTTGGCTGCACCGATGTTCGTTGCTGCGCGTGGGCTTTCTCTAGTTGTGGTGCACGGGCTTCTCATTGCGGTGGCTTCTCTTGCTACAGAGCACAGGCTCTAAGGCTCTAGGGTGCCCGGGCTTCAATAGTTGTGGCATGTGGGCTCAGTAGTTGTGGCGCATGGGCTTAGTTGTTCCATGACATGTGGGATCTTCCTGGACCAGGGTTCGAACCCGAGTCCCCTGCATTGGCAGGCGGGTTCTTAACCACTGTGCCACCAGGGAAGTCCTACGCCTGTGTGTTCTTTTATACTCTTGTACCTTTTCCTCTTTGCAGCAGTGATCCTGGAAAACAGGAAAAACTGCTATGATTACAGTCAATTTTTTATTTTATTAATTTTTTTATTGAAGTATAGTTGATTTACAGCGTTGTGTTAGTTTCTGGTGTACAGCAGAGTGATTCAGTTATATGTATATTATATAGTCTTTTTCATATTCTTTTCCATTATGATTTATTATAGGATATTGAATACAGTTCTCTGTACTATACAGTAGAACCTTGTTGTTTATCCATCCTATGTATAATAGTTTGTCTCTGCTAATCCCAAACTCCTAATCCTTCCCTCCCCAACCTCCCGTCCCCCTTGGCAACCACAAGCCTGTTCTCTATATCTGTGAGTCTGTTTCTGTTTTGTAAATATATTGATTTGTGTCATATTTTAGATTCTACATATAAGTGATATCACACGGTATGTCTTTCTCTGACTGACTTCACTTAGCATGATAATTTCTAGATCCATCCATGTTGCTGCAGATGGCATTATTTCATTCTTTTTTTATGGCTGAATAATATTCCGTTGTATATATACCACATCTTCTTTATCCATTCATCTGTCGATGGACATTTAGGTTGCTTCTGTGTCTTGTCTATTGTAAATACTGCTGTTGTGAACATTGGGGTGCATGTATCTTTTTGAATTATAGTTTTCTCTGGCCATATGCCCAGGAGTAGGATTGCTGGATCATATGGCAACTCTATTTTTAGTTTTTTAAGGAACCTCCATAGTGTTCTCCATAGTGGCTGCACTAACTTACATTCCCACCAACAGTGTAGGAGGATTCCCTTTTCTCTGCACCCTTTCCAGCATTTGTAATTTGTAGACTTTTAAGTGATGGCCATTCTGACCGGTGTGAGGTGGTAGCTCATTGTAGTTTTACACAGTCAGTTTTTAATGTAAAGAAAAGCTGATGATGTTTTTTCACTGGCATAGCGCAAATTAAGGATTTGGGGCCTGAGAGTAAAGCTTGGCTGCTGTGGAAATGCAGGCAGCTGGCTCCTTGGATGAAACCCACAGTTAGTGAAAGCACAGAGTGGCTTCATTTCAGTGGATACTCTTGGAGTCTCAGATGTTGTACCTTCCTGTGCTTTCTTAACAACTACTTGACCCTCTGGGGGCTTATGTGATAGGGGGTACTGTACCCAGAAAGAAGATATACTTGCCAAGAGAACATCTATGTCGGTTCATAGATGCTGTACAGCCAATACTTTCTTGATTGGTTTTAGGTTTTAGATGTTTCACATTTGCCTAAATGCAAGACTGGCTTGTGATTACCACCTTGCTCACTAGCCCATTTTTCTCATTCCGTTCCTTGAGTCTCCTTTGCCTTTCTCACTAATTCTAGAGAAACAGAATTGCTGGTTGTGCAGACTAGACCAAGGTCACTGTGAGGCCATTGCTTCTGTTGCCTCAGTCACCCTCCTCATCACAGATAATTCAATCATGACTGGCATTTCCTTAAAGCTTCCAAGGGTGCATGAGGGGTGTGGGTGTGGGGTGAGTTGAATAAAGGAAAGATAGTTTGGGCTGAAAAGTCCACTCTTCTGGAATCTGTTCTTATGACAGACGTTATACCCAGGAAGCTTAGCCAAGAGTCTTCTTTCCATCACTCAAGCTACACCAAAAGAAGCTGGTCTCCACGGCAGATTCAGAATCTGTGAAATGGAGAATGAATTATTATTAACATTTTGTGTGAAATTTGGGAACTGTGTAGTTCTCTCTGACCCACATTCTCTGCCCTTCAGTTACAAAGAGTTATCCCCAGCTGACCTCCTACCTCTTGCTTTCTTCCTCTTGTTACTGAAGATTCTTACCCTGGGTGAAAATGTCTGAGCCCTGCTCTCCCAACCCTTTCATTTTTGTAGAGCTTTTGTTACACTTCTGTCTGCAATGTCTCCCTCTTTTTCTGCTAACCTCTTGCATTATTCCAGGTAAACCCCCCCTCCTACTGGCAGACCAGCTCCTCCTATTTCCTTTTCCTTTTTCTATTCCTTTGTGCAAAATTAACTAACTTTATTGATTTTTTAAAATAATAAAAGAAGTGCATGCTCATTGCAGAATATTTGTCCATAACAAAAAATATTAAGAAGACAGTAAAAATCACGTGTCATCCTTTTACCAGAGCTAGCATAATTACTGTTAATTTTTTGGTATATATCCTTTTGGATCTTTTTTTCTTACATGTTCTAGATATGCTCTTTTTTTTTTTCTTTATTTTTTTTTTGGCTGTGTTGGGTCTTAGTTGCGGCATGCAGGATCTTTTACTGTGGCGCGGGCTCTTCCTTGTGGCGTGCGGGCTTCTCTCTAGTTGTGGCATGCAGGTTTTCTCTCTAGTTGTGGTGTGTGGATTTTCTCTCTAGTTGTGGCACGTGGGCTCTGTAGTTTGTGGCTCAGTAGTTGTGGTGTGCAGACTTAGTTGCCCTGCATGGCATGTGGGAGCTTAGTCCCCGACCAGGGATCGAACCCGCGTCCCCTTCATTGGAAGGCGGATTCTTTACCACTGGACCACCAGGGAAGTCCCCTAGATATGCTTTTTTAAAATACAAACATAGCATTGTTTTGTAACTTCCTTCTCTGACTAATATTCTTACATGGGTATCTTCCAGGGACATATATAGAGCTACTTTGTAATGTTTAATGCTGCATAGAGAATTCCATTGTATGGATGAATCAATACTTATTTAATTAATCTCCTGACAGTGGACTTTGGGTTATTTCTATTATTTTGCTATTAAAAGCTATGTGGTAGTAAATATCTAAATATGTCCCCCTAATTTTATGAGTATAACTTCAGGATAAATTTCTAGAAATGGAATTGCTGTATCAAATGGTATATAATATACATAAATTATTTAATAATATCTTTTAAATTTTAAGCAAAAGAAAAAAATCGATATAATAAAAACCTGTGTACCCATCACCCAGATTTAATAAATATTAACATTTACCATATTTGCTTCAGATCTCTTATTTTAAAAAAATTTTAATATGACGGATATGACTAAGCTTTCCCCTGTCCTTTCCTTTCAGAAATTGATATGCATATCATCCCCATGCATATCTTATCCTTTATATATATGTGTCCATAAGTAATGTATTGTTGTGTGTTTTAAAATTTTATACACATGACACCATTCCTGCATGCAGCCTTTTGCAGCTTGGTTTGTTTCACTCAGTGTCATTTTTGAAAAGTATGCATGTATAAAATCATTCAGTTTAATTGGTATATGATGTACCATTGTATGATAGTGAGAGATGATTAAAGTGTTTCCACTTTTTGTGTGTTACAAACAATGCTGGGGTGAGCATCCTTATACAAGGAATGCACAAGAGTTTATGTACACCAGCCACCTGGAGTGGGTATGTGATTCTTCAGCTTTGTTAGGTCATACCAGATTGCTGTTGATAGTGATTGTAAGTATTTTGAGCAATGTATACAAGTTTTCACTTCCCTAAATTTTTGCTAACACTTGAAGATTCTACACCTCTCAGTATTTCCCCATCTGATGAATATGAAATAGCATCTCATTGCTTTAATTTGTGTTTTCCTGATTTCAGAGAGATTGAGCATTGTTTCATATTTTATTGATTATTTGGGTTTCCTTTTCTTTGAATTGTCTGTTCATATCTTCTACCTATTTTTCAGTTGGGTTATTTGTCTTTTTCCTATTGATTTTCTAAGTTCTTAACATGTTCTTATATTTAATCATTTGTCAGTTGTGTGCTTTGCAGTATTTTCTTCCTGGCTGTGGCTTGTCTTTTAACTTTGTGTAGGGTATCATTGTGAGCGTGTATTTTTCAGAGCTTATGTATTCCTAAATTGTCCTCTAGAAAAGTTGTGCTGGTTTCCAGTACCTCCACCAGTGTCGGAGAGTGCTCCATTCACCACACCCTGCCTCACTCTGGGATTAGTTTTATCATTTGATTGCCTAATCTGATAGACAAAAAGTGGTATTGCCTCTTGTTTTCTACCTTCTCCTTGAGCATTCCTACCTGAAACCTGGCTTTTCCCTGAAGATCTCACTTCCCTTGGGACCCTCTCTAATGATGCAGCTTCCTCTCCTCCCCTGACTTTCACTCTCTACTCCCTGACCTTGCTTCCCGCCCTGCCTGGCAACCTTTCCTATTTGAAGTCAGTCTCTCCCTTCACATATATCTCCTTTCCTCATTCTTGATGCTGACTCCCCCTTGCCTTCCATGTTAGTTGCTTACAGCCTTCTTCACAGGTCTCCTGTCTGGCCCAATAGGACTTGGGACTTCATGCCGAGAATCCTTCAGTGCTCTGGCCTCAAGGTCCCTCAATCTTTTCAACTCTAAAGACTTTACCCTCATTCCACTTAAGGTACTCATAGCTTTGCCCTCATCACTTGGAGCTATTCCACTTTCAGGATGCTAAACTCTGAAATTCTGTTCCCTCCCGAAGCCCCTGAATGATTACACTCCCTGACTCTTTCATGGCTCCCTCTGGACCGCTGGTTCTCCAGCCTTGCCCTGCCCTCAGGACTGCCCAGTTATTGTCCTATCCACCTGAACCTCAAAGACAAGAATTCCAGGCATATACTTGATTACCTGAGTTCCCTCCCTCTCTTATCCTAACTATAATCTTCAGTCCTGGTAGACTACAAAAACAGACTTTTCTGCTGTAGCCCCTAGATTTCTGAGTATGGCTTCATCTTTCAGAAGCACATCTCCTGACCCATTATTCCTTTCTCAGAAAATTTCCTTGATTTCCCAGAGAAAAGATAGATCCTTAATTTGTTTCTCAAAGGCCTCTAAGATCCGACATTTCTCTGTCTTTCCAGCTCTCCTTCCCTCTGGTCTACTTCCAGTTAAACTCCCATCAGACTGAACGTCTTACTGTCCTTCGTGTGTTTTCTACTTTCCTGCCTCTAAGACTTTGCTTATATAGTTCCATCTGCCCAGGATTTCCCCCCTATTCTTTTGCCATTTGATCTTCCAGGACCAGTGCAAGGGCAGTCCTCTCTATGAACCCTTCCTGCTTCTTCAGTTGGAAATAATCCCCCTCTAACCAAATCCACAGCCTTTTATCTCCCTAATGGCACTTAAAATAGTCTTCCTGGCATTTGTTATATTTATGTGTCTTTTGTATCCACCTTACTGGAATGTAAGCTCTTTGAGGATGGACCCATGCCTTTTGTATTTCGGTGTCCCAACCAGCACTAAGCACATAAGTTTACACGTGGTTGGTGTTCAATATGTATTAGTTGAATATACATATGATGGTAAGTGTGAATGGAAGGAGGAGAGACTGTTGCCCTGGCTAACTAGAGACTGTATTTAAATTTCATACGCCTTCTCCTGCTGTGGTGAGTGAAAAATCGGACTTAGCTTGACCTGACCCAGCAGAAAAATAGACCCAACTCCTGACCCGCTTTGCAGCTGTGGGAGCATGCAGCTTGTCCTGCTGTGGGAGCAGGAGCCTTGGGTACCAGGAGTTCCCTCGGGGTGTTCTCAGGGTTAGGGAGCTGGGCTGGCTGCGCTCTGTGTACTCTAGGGGAGAGGGTTTCACAGTAGTGCAGCAAAAGGAAGCACTGAGCGTGCTCTTGGCAGAGGCAGGAGCAGAGGGACTGCAGAGCATGGTGACCCTGAGGGAAGGGTTTTATTTTTGTCATCAGGCCACTCTCTTTCCTTCTTACCTCCCAGGGCTGCCATTCTTCCTGCCTTGGGACCTTGAGTCTAACTCTAAATCTTACAACAGCCTTTTGTGTCATTCTGTCTGACTACTGTTTGTCCTTTAAAACTTGTCTCATGTTTCCTCTCCCACAGAAATCCTGTCCTGAGCCCCTCCACTCCCACCCACTGTACTTTAGAGCACTTTTAGTCTGTATCTCACATTTGAATTATTTCCTATTGTGTCTTGTTTCCCTGAGTTAGCCCGTGAGCTCCTTGAGTGCAGTGCTAAAAACAAAGCAGTGATCAGTAGTTACTGTTGATTTTATTGAGGAGCCTGATACTAGAACTTGGAAGATTATCAGTAGCAGAAAAACTGAAGATGGGAAAGGACATGAAGGTAAAACTTAGCCTTGGGCTGCTTCTCTATAGAGTCTGGGTCTGGGGAGGCAATGCCTGTTCATCTTTACAGTCTCCTAGTGTATAAGGGAGGAGAGTGGGTTTCCTGAGTTCTGGCTTTTGAAGCTCTGCCTTCCACCAGTAGTCAGCATCTAGGCAGGTGAGAGAACGAGGTGTTCAGAGTGTGGCCTCCAGGGAAGAAGGGGGAGGGCCAGTGGTTGGGGCCCCAAACAGCTGTGTTTGACTTGGGGTGACCTGGCTCCATGCCCGCTCCCCTAGTACATGGGAGCTGTCGGCCCCCATGGTCACTTGGAGCTCGAAGGATCCCTTACAGCCTCTTCCCTGAGCTGGAAGCAGGACAGGGAGCAGCAGGCCAGTTGGCCAGCTTGCCTTTTCTGCCTTAAAGTACTTTGTTTCTGTTGCTAACAACAGACATGGGTAGTGTAAATAAAACGCAGACACATAGACACACATGTGTGGAGACTGAAAATTTGAGTTGGCAGGGGCAGGGGGAGGGGCTGAGATGGAAGGGGACTGAAAATGTGTAACTAAGTCTCTGAAGATGCTTAGTGTGCCCTGGGCCCTCCCTTCAGCCTTTGGCAATGGACCGCCCTCAGGGTAGCTGAGTGGGGGCAGGCTGCAGGGTCAAGTACGAGATGATACTGTCTGGACGCCACGGGTTTCAAAGACTAGGTGCTTGTTACGGTTGGGTGCATAGCTTTGCTCAGGCATACACTCCTCTGAGCTAGGTGCTAGTGATCTGAGGGCTGACGGCAGCTTCTTCCTTCTGTCCTGCCTTTTCTGTAAAGCTTTCCTCACTGATCTCTTGTATTGCTCACATGTGGTGTACATTGATCAGCAGCAGCTGTGGCCTTTCTGGCAGCCCTGACCTATCGGAGGCCCTTGAGGTCTGCACACCTAAACACATGACTGGCGTTTTGGGTGAGCTCCTGAACGCTGTGAGCTTCCATTCCTTAGAATGGTTCCTGAGACCAATTCAGCCTTGCTAGGAAGGGTGATCTTTACTAGCAGGAGGCTGAATCGTTAACTGTAATAAGAAGTAACAGTTGAGTCTCACGTGACATGAGCTTATTCAGAGACTTGAGGTTTAGATAGGCTGTGATGAGGAAGGCTGTGAGTCTCCATTGCTGGAAATGTAAATTGGGATGGGTTAGGTGTTCTCTCCTCCTTCCTCCCTGAGTCTAAAAGGTATCTAAGATTACTTCTGGAGGGCCTCTTCTGTTTCTGATTCAGGGAGAAAGAGCAACTGCGTTGATATGGTAGAGTTATGACATGTAGAGTTATTACATCTGTTACTACAGGAGTTAAAGGACCGAGGTACATGTGAATAGGTTATCTATTTTTACAATTTAGAAGGTATGCAGGATTATTCCTGTAATAATAGCAATCTGACTCCTAACCCGGTAACCCTCCTTGAATAGGAGAGAGAGAAGTGAAGTTATTATTAGGGTCTGAGAATTGTCTACCACCCTGGAGAGGCCTAAGGGAGTTGCCTCCCATGTGGCCTCCAGTAGCTATGCAGTCACGGTGACACAAAGTCTGGGAACTCCTGAGGAAAGGGTTGGTTGTTTTCTTTCTTTTCCCGGGCTTAGGGTGGGAATGTGAAGCTGTGTATCTGGTCCTTAGGAGGGGTAGTTGACTAGGGTTATTATTGAATGGAATTGGACCCAGCCAACCTCTGAAGCTGATAAACTCCAAAGCAGGGCAGGAGACAAGGTGGTCAGAGAGAACGATGATTCTTGTAATAGAATACATTCTAAACCACCAAGCCTAGGTAGCTTCGTAGAAAGGCTGAAGGAGAGGCAAGATGACCTCACCCAACTGGGGCTTCATCTCCCGCCTCCACCTTTGCCCCCACAAGTGTCACAACAAGCTGCCTCTGAGGTCTGGTTGTTGACTCTCCTACTTGCACAGTTCAGATGAGCAGGGAGGTTCTTTTTTTTTTTTTTTTTAATTTATTTATTTATTTATTTTTGGCTGCGTTGGGTCTTTGTTGCTGCGCGCGGGCTTTCTCTAGTTGCGCGAGTGGGGGCTACTCTTCATTGCGGTGCGCGGGCTTCTCATTGCGGTGGCTTCTCTTGTTGCAGAGCACGGGCTCTAGGGGCACAGGCTTCAGTAGTTGTGGCACGAGGGCTCAGTAGTTGTGGCTTGTGGGCTCTAGAGCGCAGGCTCAGTAGTTGTGGCACCCGGGCTTAGTTGCTCCGCGGCATGTGGGATCTTCCCAGACCAGGGCACGAACCCATGTTCCCTGCATTGGCAGGCAGATTCTCAACCGCTGCGCCACCAGGGAAGCCCCCAGGGAGGTTCTTGTTGAAGCCCTTCCCACCAGTTAGGAGCATGGAGGACTGTGTTGTTTTCCTTACTGTGTCCTTAGTGAGTGGCCTAGTGCCTGGCACAGAGGAAGTGCTTGGTCATTGTTTGTGGATCTAATGGTTTCCCAACTTAAGTTTAAGAGGGACCTTAGACTGGGCCATGGAGCATGAATAGGATTTGGATAGCAGGGAGGAAAGGGGGTACTCCAGGCTGGAAATGGTTTGCACATAAAAAGATGGGTGCAGAAATGGATATGTATGGAGCAAGGAGGCATCCTGCCTGGACAGAGAAGTTCAGTGCATTTGTGTGTGTGTGTGTGTGTGTGTGTGTGTGTATGTGTGTGTGTGTGTGTGTCTATGCAAGTCTGTGTGGCTTTGTGTGAAGGGGAATGGAGGATGGTAGGGGAATGGTGGTGGTAAGATGAGGGATGGTGGAAGGAGGAGGAAGGAAGAAGAGGGAAGCCAGATTGGTTGGTAGCATTTGACAAGGTTCTGGAGGAACCGGAAGAATCTGGACTTGGCAGTTAAGGAGCCCAGAGGAATGACATGATGATATTGAGATTCTAGGATACTTAGTCTGTCATTTATGAGCAGGAGGACTAGAGATGGAAGAAGAAAGGAGAACTAGTAATGATAATAGTAACACTTCACATTTATTTACTGCCTCGATGGGCTGGCACTCGATAAAGTGTTCTTCATGTAATCAGAGACCATTGTAGTAAGCTTGATATGAGGTGATTAGCTGGAGAAAAATTGCATGGAAGATGACATAGTTAGCTTCTTCATATTTGGCTATATTTGGCTCTTATTTGGTTAAATAAGAAATAGCTCCAAGGACATCTTCTTCCTGAGCTCTGCTTCCCAAAACGTGTCCTTGAAGCCGCTGGAGCTGGGGCTGTTATCTGGCTCGGCTGGGCTGCTGAGCTTTTGCATACTCCTTGCCAGGAACTAATGTCCTTGGGCCTCAGCTGGGGTGTGTCCCCAGTACAGCCATCTGGAAGGTCAGAGAAATTAGCCACTAGAATGTACCCATTAGTGCTTCGAGGGGTTACAACCTGTCAGTGGAATCTCAAGCTTGGGAACTGCTTCTCTCACAGGGCTTTTCGAAGTTGGAACAAGCTAACAGTTCTAGCACTGACTGCTCCCTTATTTGGACACTAAAATTTCAGGGTGAGATTAGCCTTCTCCTTTGTTTTAGGAGAGTTTTTAAGGACCTGATATCCTTGTGAGTGATTTTCAAAGAGATAATGTGACATCAGAGCCATACCTTTCTTCACCTGATTCTTTCCTTGGCCTCCAGCCCATCCACTTATGAGACCAGGATGGGGCCCCTGTCCACTCACCTCAGTCTTGCTGGGGGAAAATGGACAGCACATCATGGAGCCAAGAGTCAGGGTGGCTGAGGCTTGAGAGCCTGGCTCCGGGGCTTGGGCGCAACTTCACGCCTGACCTGGGGGCTTATCTCTTGGCTTTGGGGAACTTGCTGTGCCCATTAACTTGGCGGATTTGTAGTTTATCAACCCAGCTTCATGTGGGGCCTGGTGGGGAGCACGGGGCAGGGAGGGTGTGGGAGGTGTTGGGGGTGGTGGTGCTGCTGAGGGGTGCAGTCTTTTGCGGCAACTTGGAGAGCATACTTCTTCCCCTGCCCACCCTCTGCCATGGATGGCTGATTGAACTGGGAGCCCAGCTCTGTCACCGTCTGCCTTTCCTTCTGGTTGACCCCTGTGAACCACAGGAAAGTAGTTCAGCTCCTGGCAGTGACATTGGATCCTACTGGAGGAAGGGAAAGCGGGAAGGAGAACATGTTTCTGTCAACAAAGGGGAGCTTTCACTAGTTGGAACTCGCTGTAAGGCGGCTTTCAGCCCTTTGGGTGATTACTGTGGGCTTAAAGTGTGATGCCATGTGTGGAAGAGGCTGTAAATCATAAAGACCACAGGGCCGCGGAGTGGAGGTAGGCCTCCTACTGCAGTCGCCGAGAACCCAAGGTGAAGGCTGACTGAACTGCGGAGCTGCTACTGCCCAGGAAGAAAGCATTTTTGGCAGCGGTAAGGCCTTTGTGGGCAAGATCTTATTTAATCTGCACAAGGACACTGTCGTCTCCACCTCATCGTTAAGGAAACTGAAGCCTAGGAAGCTCATCCACAGCTTCATAGCTAGTAGAGGTAGAGTTGGAATTTATACCCGACACTACTCTTTTCCCATTGTTCCTTACAGAGGAAACCATGACAAACCATTAATTTTAGTCAACTTTCTATATTAGAAGAGTTATAGATTTACAGAAAAGTTGTAAAAATAGTACATAGAGTTCCTGTAGACCCTGCAAGCCATTCATTTTTTTCCTCTTCTTCTGGTCCATTTTATGAGGATTCATTGGGGGTGAGGTACAGATTTGGAGTAAGGACATTTTTTCCGAAGATTCCAACTTAGTGATTTTTCAGCTAGAGTTTTTGAAAGTCCATCAGAGTATATTATTTCTTCCCCAGTTCTACCCTGTCTCAGCCCGCTGGACTGGGCTAGACCTGGCTTTGCCATCTGGTTCCAGAGTCAAATACCCTACTTTCTTGACTCTCTCCATAGAGTTGTATAGAGGCTGAGTTTCAGAGAGGTAGGGAAGACAGGTAGCTGTGGTGAGGATCCTTACCAGCTTGGCTTCTGGACCTTCTTCTGCCTGGCATGGATGTGATGGGGGGTGGGGGTCTTAATAGTTTTAGCTGGTGTCTCCTGGCCTGGAGCCAGAGCCCTCCCAAGGGGCACGGGGAACGTCTGTGCGGTAAGGCCCGTTTGCTTGGATGCTCTCCTGAGTCTGTCCTTGTACGGTGCAGAATGGTTTGTGGTGGTCACTGCTGTGGGCCCAGGCCTTGGTCTGCCAGCAGGCAGGCTGGCTGTGGGCAGAATAATATCCGTGGGCAGCTGGTGTGCTTTGCTTGGGCCCCAGGCACATTGTCCATTTAAGGGAAAGGGGTCTGCAATCTCCTTGGCTCTGGGTGTGAATGGGCTGGCCTGAAGTTTGCTCATGGCCTTTGCTGGGTGTGCTTTTTCAATGAGATCATTCCAGAATTACATTCCTATGAAATTATATTTCACTCAGGACGTGAAGCTGGATTTGTGTAAAAGCACTGGCACTAAAACTCAGGGCTCAGAGCGGGGCAGAAATGAGAATTGGGATAAACAGATCTTTAGAAGGAGGGGAAGACAGAAGGAGAGAGAAAACAGTTGTTAAAGGATTTTGCATTTAAAATTGGTGCACTGTAAGCGTACCAGGGAGTCGAGATTGCCACTGAGACTATGGAAAGCAGACGTGACGTTTGTTGTCCCGGCTGCCTGCCACCTCCAGGCAGTATGGGCTCACCCACCTACATCTAATTTTTCTCTCTTCGCTTTTTCTGTCTCTCTCTGTCTCTGTTTCTGTGTCTTTTTCTGTTTCCCTCTCTCTCTCTGTCTCCCTCTCAAACACACACACACACACACACACACACGAGTGCACACACATACAGCCCCTCCATGGTGGCAGTGTGAGATGATCAATTCTGTATGATTCCGCCTTGTAACTCTGTGTAAATGCTGTTCTCTTAGCTCTGAATGTCCTTCTCTCCCTTTGCCCGGAAAACTCTAGTCACTCTCTAAAACTCATTTCAAGCATTGCTGTTCTGAAATCTATTGTGCTGCCCTCAGACAGAGTTATTTTCTGGCACCTCTGTGCTGTCACTCCCCTTGTGCACCCCACTCTTCCTGTACTTTTCATTTGGTGTATTTGGAGGGCAAGGTATATTCCCCTCAGTGCTTGGGAGAGAGTCGGGTGCTCGTTATTGATTATTGAAGGGAGGAACCAAATGAATGAAGAGTTGGGTACTGCAGGCAGGGTGAGCCACAGAATGGTGGCTAACATAGCATAAGTGACATCAGAGGCCAGGAGACTAGAGAGTCAGATTTGCAGAAAGGTGGTATATGTGTGTATGCGTATGCACCCAAAAGCGTGGAGAAGTTTGTGGAGTGGTAAGATAGAGGGCCCAGTGAGTTCCAGATTCCATAGGCATATTGCAGGGACTGGGTCTGGACTCACTCAAGGTTAGATGAAACTGCCTCCTGAGTAATCCTTGCAAAGTTTCAGAAGGAGGGAGAGGAAAGAGCTTTAGATTTTGAACTGGGGGTTCTGGGTGGTGGTGGTAATAGTACTCTTAATAATAACAACTACAGCAACAGTAATAACGTAGTCCTCACGGTGGACCAGACACCATTCCAAGCACCTTTCGTATTTCAGCCCTTTCATTCTTACAGTAAGCCCTATGAGTTTGCCGCTATTAATTGTTGACATATGAAGAACTGAGGTCGCACAGCTATAAAGTAGTTCTAGACCTGGTTCTGCACTTACTAGCTGAGTGACCTTGGGGCAAGACAGCCTCCCTGAGCCTGTCTTCTTTGTAAAAAGGAGAGAAAATACCTATTGCATTTAACCTCTGGGGTTTGTTTGGCAGACTCAAATGAGGTGGCATGTGAAAGTATTTTTGAAAAGTATAAAGCACGCTAAAGGACTTGGAGCCAGCGTTGGGGAAGAGGGTAACTTGCATAGGAATTGTGGTTGAGCTATTGGGCTCATACTTAATGTGCATGCCGCTCTGAGTGTGGGCCATAGTCGTACTTCACAGCGCACTGGGCTGGCTAGTGGCAGTATCTTTGGTTATATTTAGAATCGGGATTTGAGCTTCCATTAAAGAATCAAGAAACCAGTTCTTAATGGAGCTAAATATATATATGAAATATCACTAGAGACAGATCTTGAGGGCTAACCAGGCCTTCCCTCTAGCCAGGGAAGCAGTGGGGAAGAATGGTGGTGGGCATTTGCAAGGGGGAGAATTATTCTTTTGGGCTCTTGGGAGCAGTGAGGCCACTGCAACTGGTGGCAGGGAGTTTGGCTCAGAGAGGTGGCCCATGTCAGCTGCCACAGCCCAGCTGCACAGCAGTGGACTGCAGGATTCTGTGGCCTGGTGGGTGTGACCCGTTTTTCCTCAGGTGAGAGATTTGTAGGGAGTTTGAGAAATTGCTTTAAATTGCTATTGCCTTGGTAACGGAGACTGTGTCCGGCAAAGCGGTCCATTTCTGTGGGCACTGGGCCCACCAAGGTGCCATCCCTTGGGCTTGGGGTTGAGCTGTGCTGAGCCAGGTGGTGGATGAGGAAGACTGGTGCAGGGGACAGAGAGGGCAGTGTCTCTGTGTATAGCCAAGGAAGAGCAATGTGCCCCCCTGAGGCCCGTCACTAACCAGTGTTCTCTGGGGCTCCTTAGAGCTGAGCAGCCTCTTCCATGAGGTCTGAGCTCAGAGTGCCTTCCTTCAGCCTGATAGTTGCCTGGGTTGGCCATGATGCCTGTGTGAATAATTATAGGTCACTGAACAGAACTGTAGTTAGCTACATCCCTCAAAAATGCCTAATTGTAGGCTACAAATGTGAAAATATACAAGAGCTTTAGATACATGTCATACCTCATTACAGAGAGCAATGGCATGAGCCAGATGTGACTTGGGTGGCTTTTAGTATGTCGGGAGCTGCTTGGTTGGGCATGCTGGCTGGCTCAGAAGAAGGCAGGAGACATCTTCCCTGTGCTTCACACAGGGAGACTGGGGACTTAGAGAAGGGGGAGAAAATACGTGCTGTGACCATAGCTTGCTCTTCATATGTGCACTTACACGGCTAAACACCTGTGGTTACCATAGGTAGATTTGATTCCTCTTTGGGAATTGTCTTCAGCGCCAGTTTACAAACCACGTTAGAAAATGTCACATTTGAGTCTCAGGATCTTTGGCATTTGTAAGTCTGATATTTTTGGATTTAACTATTCCTAACACTCCTGAAGGCCTGTGATGTGTAGTAGTTTGTAAATTGCTGACATCCAGGTTTGAAACAATGGTGCAAGGACTCACGGAAGCAGGGTGCCTTGTTGCCACTCTCTCAGTGCCCAACGTTGGCATACCTGCTGAGCTCTGTAGGCCTCCATTCAGAATTACCTGTGCACTTATGGGGCAGGTAAAATGGGTTAGGACAAGGATTCTTACAATGAATCTGTGGAGGAACTTTGGGAGCTTGTGAACATCCTTAAAGGGTAGACAGAAGTTTATGTTCTTAGAAATTTTCTGTGGTTGTTCTTGGGGTTTATTAGATACTCAGAGAGCTCTGTGAACTCATACAGCTGTACTCTTTAAAGTAGAGATTTGGGACAGTGTCAGTATGCATCCCCTTTGATATCAGTATACAGTATGCTCCACAGTATACTTGACAGATACTGCTTATTCTGACCCAAGATGCTTTTCTCTTGTTTGCACCCTTTTTGCCACATGGCTCTGAATGAGTTAGCACCCTTGAAGGATGCAGATTTTCCTTCAGAGAAAATTCAGATAATGTTCCAAAGTCTCTGAGGGCAATTTCCAAACAGGAATTTCAAGAATGTTTTGAGAATGTATTGGAATAAACATTCAGGCCTCTAAGGACTACCCTGAAGAGGATAATGTCTGTGTGTATTGTGTCTCTGGTATATTGTCTATCGTTATTGTTAAATCATCTGTTTCATTACCTTTAGTTGTACTCTCATGCCCTCAGAAGTTGGAACCAAGCCTGTATGCCTAGCACAGCCTAGAAAATCTTGGAATTATCTCCTTGAAAATTGTTCTGTAGCGACTATGTTGTCATTCAGATGGCCCCTAGCAGGATAATTGCCCTGAGGCTGATGGGGAAATTTTAAGTTCCCTAGAGAAGTGAGGGTATCTGAAATACCTCATATTACCTAACTGGACCATACTTACTTATTGCTGGGCTGAGGGAGCCCAGGTTCACATGAGAGCCTACTCTGCCTTGTCTAGGGTGCTTGGGAGGCTTTCATAAAATACCCAGCCTGGTTGGTCTGGTCTGGCCCAGCACAGGGCTGTCTCAGCATCAGGCCCCTCCCCAGCCGAGAAGGCAACCTTAGCTTGGTCTAGATTTCCAGGCTTGTGAATAATAGCAGCGGTGGTAGGTAGGGTTTATCTATGGCCTTTGGGGTCCTCTTTCCTCTCAGTTTAAAATATTTTAGTCATCTCTAAAAATCAAGGAGTCTCAGTATTGGAAGGGACCTTACATGCCATCTGTGCTAATCTACAAAGCAGGGGGAGGGGGAAGACTAACCTTATCTGCTTCTTTCACCCTCGTATCCCCAGCATCTTAACTGAGTGAGTGGCATGTGGTAGGGATTCAAAACTACTTATTGAATGAGTAAGCACCAACTTCAGCAGACCATTGTCCTTGCTTCATTTGTTCATTTATTTCACAAATATTAATAAGCTCTTACTATGTGCCACTTATTCTAAATTCTGGGGTATACACTAAAGTGACCAAGACAGTCCTTGTCCTCAAAGAGCCTTGTCTGTAAGTAAGAAGTTAGGAATTAAAAAAAACTTATAGTCTCTAACTGGAATTTAAGAATAAAAAGTTCTCTCTCATATTGGCCATTCTGGATCTTCTCATTGTCTGAGGTCTCTTTGGGGGACCGTAAATAGCATATGTAGTCTCTTCTTCACATGAGAGCCTTTCAGAATTCTCAAGGCAATTATCAGCCTCCCCCATCCACAGCCTTCTCTTCTCCAGGGTAAACACTCTCAGTTCCTTTAGTCATTTCTCATGTGACATGCCTCTGAGTGCCCTCTCCATGCTGGTCACTGTCCTCAGGATGCAGTCCAAACACAGCCTATCCCTTGGACAGTGTAGAGTCCAGAACCCAATGCAGTATCCCAAACATTAATTTCCAGGGAACGTTCCAGCCTGGAGCCTTTCCTGCAGTTCAGCTTTTCTCTGCTTACCCTGGGCTCAGATGATGGATAATGGAAAGAGAAAGTCCTGAACTTGGCCAGACTGAGAACATCTTCATATTTGGCTAATCCTGGAATTGAAAACTTTTGTCTCCTTTCTGCCCTAGCCCCCGTTACCCCATCCCTCTCCCCTTGGTGTAGATGAATCTACACACAGCCTTGCTGCCAGTGGCTTGCTTGCCTTTCATTCTCTGAGTCACTGCCCTTCGTTACCAGGGAAATTAGCATGAAAAAGCAAATTCCAGTTCTATAACCTTATTCAATTCCAGCCCTTTGTCACATTCTCTAACTCCACTCCCCACTGAAAATGACAAAAGTTGAGTCTTGTGACATCACAACAGTTGGCTATTGTATCAACAGCTGTGATGTCACCAACAGAGGATTATGACTTCAGGGAAGAATGGAGGGAGGGAGTATATCAGGCCAGAAACCCCTGGGGAACAATGGCGTTATTTTCATGTAAATCTTCACCCAAAAAACCCAGTTGGCCTTTTAGTGGATGGGCTGTCAGTGGAAGCCCTCTCCCAGATTCCCATCCCTCCCTCCCTCAGTGGATTAATGGTTTGGTTTGTGGACTTTGCCCAAGTCTGAGTGTGTGTGGAAGTCCCCTGCTGGCTTCTGGGCTGGCTTGGGTTTTATTCATGAGGTCCATGCTGAATAGAGCTTTTCAGGGAGGGAGTTCAGAGGGGAGCCCGGGAGCCTGGGGTACAGCTGAGGCAGATGTGCACAGCCTCTGGGCTGACAGGGAGCTAGTGTGCAGCCTCTTCTCTTCAGGCAGAGGGGCAGCTCTTCTGTCAGCTGCAGTGAAAACCTGAGTGTGCCGTCCATAGGCCTGAGTGCTAGCTGCCTGCCTGCTTCTGGGGCAGGGTTGGGCCCGCCCTGGGAGCTCCTCCTTGACTCCTTGACACAGAGACTTAAAAAAACACCTGCTACCAGAGGTTCCCAAACTTTCTCAGTTCGTGGGCCTTTCATGTTTTAGTAATTTTTCACAGTGCCCAGAGGCCAAAAGAAATACCTTATTTTTATTTATTAAGTGTTTAGGTGTAAACAATTTAGTAAGTGCTTATATCCTGATAACTGAGTAGCCATTTGAAAAATATATGTATATAAATTGAAAGGAAAAATATTTTTAGAGGAAGGTTGGGGGAATGGTTGAAATAGGTGAAGGGGATTAAGAGGTATAAACCTCTAGTCATATACTAAATAAGTCACGAGGATGTAATATTCAGCATAAGGAATATGGTCAATAATATTGTAATAACTTTGTATAGGGACGGGTGGTTGCTAGACTTATCATGGTGATCATTTCATAATGTATGCAAATATCAAATCACTATGTAGTACACCTGAAACTAACATAATATTGTACATCAATTTCAATTACAAACATTATTTATTTCATTCTTAAATAACCGCAGTTACTAACTTATGGGATGTACTGGGCACTGCACAACATCTCACATCTTGGAATCAGATTGAATACTGCCATCCCCATTTCCTGTTCCACATTGCTTTTCACACGGTTATTGCTTTTTAATCACAGCAGCTGCTGAAAACCCAGCTTCACAAAGAAATGACATCATCGAAAAGAATGTAGTGCAATCTAATGTTAAAACTGTGGACTCACGGGGTGTCCAAACAAATGTTGGATATTGCTCTTGTTTCCCTCAAAAATTTAAAATATCTTCTAACACAACTTGTAAAACAACTATACCCCAATAAAAAAATAAATTAATTAAAGAAATATATATCTTGCGGCATGCCTGTGAGTTCACTGCGGTGCTCTAGGGCACCTCAGCACACAGTTTGAGAACCACAGAAGCCAAGTAACACTTGCTTTATTTAAAGGAGGAAAAAGGCAAATTCTGTCCCCATCATAACCCTTAAAGAAGTTGGATAGATGGACAGACAGATGCCCCTTATCTTCAGTCTCAGCTCCAGCTGGACTGCATTGTTAGGGGAAGGCCTTTCTTTGACCAGGGTCCCCTAGGTGGGGAAGAATGATAAGGAGAAAAGGCTTGAAGAACAGCAAGAGAGGAACATCTCTTACGTTTATTTTTAATTGATTCAGGGCCCTCTGAACTAGATGGCTTAAAGAAAAATGGGATTTTAACACCAAGCATTTGGGGGCCAGGCATGAGACTACTGCCAATATCCGTTTCTAACTCTTTACAGACAGAGCTGGGCTGCAGGGGTGCACTTGGGTTGGAGGATGGCTTCCTGTCACAAGATATGACAGAGACCAGAGGACTTATGTGCTCTGGTGTCAATTAGAGAGCTCAGTGCCAACCTCTCTAGACTCTGGGGTCTGCCACTTGCTATGAAACCCTGAGCAAATTACTTAGCCTGAGCCTCAGTTTCCTTCTTTTTTTTAAAATCAATTAATTAATTTTTGGCCGCACTGGGTCTTCGTTGTTGCGCGCGGGCTTTTCTCTAGTTGCGGCGAGCGGGGGCTACTCTTTGTTGCGGTGATCAGGCTTCTCACTGCGGTGGCTTCTCTTGTTGCGGAGTACGGGCTTTAGGTGCGTGGGCTTCAGTAGTTGTGGCACGCGGGCTCAGTAGTTATGGCTAGTGGGCTCCAGAGCGCAGGCTCAGTAGTTGTCGTGCACGGGCTTAGTTGCTCCGCGGCATGTGGGATCTTCCCGGACCAGGGCTCAAACCTGTGTCCCCTGCATTGGCAGGTGGATTCTTAACCATTGTGCCACCAGGGAAGTCCAAGCCTCAGTTTCTTCATCCATAAAATAGAGATAATGGCAGCTAGATTAAATGAGATAAATGCATACTTAGAACCAGCAGAGCCTGGCTGTATATGTGCACTTTCTTCTACTCCCTTCCAAAACTGAGACTTTTATCCAAAGGGAAATTCAGCCCTAATGATCTGGCCAAGATCTGCAGTTGCTCTACTTCTTGATAAGTTTCCTCTGTGTATCTAATGTTCCTAATCTGCTGAGTTCTGTAACCTGTTTTTCACTGTCTTTTTTCACTGCCTAAGTGGCATTTTTTAATGAACAGAGTTCTTACTTAGTGTAGTCTGCTTTATCAATGTTTTCCATTATGGTTATTGCTTTTTGTGTCCTGTTCTTGCTCTAAGATCTCCTTGGCTTTTGTTCATGGTTTTTCTTCTGCTTGCAGCAGTGTTCTTCTAATGCCTTCTGTATCTTCCACAAGTCCTGCAAGACTCAGCCCAGTGTCACTTCTTGTCTCCTCCAGAAGCCCTCCCCTACATCCATCCTGTCCACCTGATTAGGTGTCTTTTCTCCTTGCTCTCAGAGCTCTGTGTTCATACATCTTTCACAGCTCTTGTTACAGTGTGCCAGAATCTTTTCTTTATTTGTCTGTCTCAGGCAGGATGGGGAGCTGCTCAAGGGCAAGGACCAGAGAGTATAGCACAGTAGCATGGGGGCCTGGCTGGGAAGATGCCCTCAGAGGCTTCAAGTAAGTAAACAAATAAAAGTCTTAGTGCCACACCTGTCTCTCTCTCCTTCTCTGACAGTATTCCCCCAACCTTTCTTAACCTGTGCCCTCTTTTGATGAGCACAAGGATCCTCCAGGCAGATGGTAAAATGCTACCCCCAGAGAGTGTACTCCAGATTGAGAGTTAACTACATTACAGTGCTTCAGAGAGGGCTGATCAGTAGTGTCCCAAACAGTAGACAGGAGGAAAGGAAGGTCCTCTAATTCATTAAGCCCCGGAGAAAGGATCTTTGCATTTTATAATAGGAAAATCATTGTAATCTTTGCAGAGAGCGACTTCAGTTGTTCTGGGGCTGAAGCCACCCCTGCCCTGAATCTTTTGGGTGTTCATAGGACGTGGCCCACTTTTCAATTTTCTGAGTGGGTCTGCTTGCTGAGGGTAGGTCAGACTCTGAACTGGGAAGGCTGGTGGGCTTGGAAGATGGGCCTGGACAGTGGAGCCCCAGCCTGCTCACTCTGTCCAGGTAGAGCCACTCTGAGATGGTGGCAAATGTTTTTTCATTAAAAAAAAATTTCTTTTTTCTTTTTTTAAAGATTTATTTATTATTCATTTATTTATTTAATTTATTTTTGACTGCGTTGGGTCTCAGTTGTGGCACGCGGGGTCTTCGTTGAGGCATGCGGGCTCTTTTGTTGTGGTGTGCAGGCTTCTCTCTAGTTGTGGCACGTGGGTTTTCTCCCTCTAGTTGTGGCACGCGGGTTCCAGAGTGCGTGGGCTCTGTAGTTTTGCAGTACGTGGTCTCTCTAGTTGAGGAGCGCAAGCTCAGTAGTTGTGGCGCATGGGCTTAGCTGCCCCGCGGCATGTGGGATCTTAGTTCCCTGACCAGGGATCGAACCTGCATCCCCCGCGTTGGAAGGCGGATTCTTAACCACTGCGCCACCAGGGAAGTCCCTAATAGTAATTTCTTAACACTAAATTTTAGTGTGATCCAGGGAAGGCCTCACTAAGAAGATGATGTCTGACCAAAGACCTGGGAGATGAGGGAGCAGGCTCTCTTGGGGGGGTATGTTCTAGTGACAGGGGACAGCAGGTGTGGAGGCCCAGAGTTGGAATGTGCCTGGTGTATTTGAGGAAATAATAAGGAGATAGTGTGGCTGGTGGGGAAAACGTAAAGGGAAAGAGTAGTTGAAATGAGGTCAGAGATATCATAGAGACCTAAATGATGAAGACCTTGTAGGTCATTGTGAAGATTTTGGCTCTTACTTTTAGTGATTGGGATCCATGTTAGGGTTTTGAGCAGAGTAGTGACAAGATCTGCCCTGTTGCTGGTGGTGGGTAAATGTGATGGTGGTAGCTTATTGAGGGTCTGTTCTGATTGTTTCTATTTTCTCAGTGAAATAGGAAACAGAGTAAGAGCTAAGAGAGTGAGGACAAGAGAAGAGGTCCTGAGGCTGAGAGTTGGGGGAAAGCCAGAGACTTCAAGTATGTTCCCTCTTGGTTCTGAGTATCCTCTGTTTTTTATACATGGCTTCTCATTGGTCTTCAAGTTCTCATTATAGAGGTAGAATATTCTTCCTATACTACAGATAGGGAAACGGAGGTATTGAGACTTGCCCAGTCCCTTTAGCCCTTACTATTTCCTAGTCCTCTTCTGAGAAAGTTGGCTTGTGGGTGGTGTGTTTTTCTGGATCAGGGCAGGCATCTTGCCATCAGTCAGGTTGAGTTCAGCTAGGCTGGGGAGCATGGGAAGGGTGAGAATGAGGTCAAGATTTAGGGTCAGGAAAGGCTTCAGAAAGAAGTCAACATTTGAACTGGATATTTAAGAAAGAATGGTGGTGGAGGACTTCATGATGGAAGGAATTGGTTGAATAAAAGCTTGGAGGCATGAACATTCCTGGCATGTGCAGGAAATGGCAATTAGTCTGCTGTGACTGGCAGACGGAAGGCACTGGTGTGAGATAGGTCTGTGGCCTTGGAATCATCATCATGTTTACAGGACCCACCGGGTTCTTCTTGCCAAGGGTGAAAGCGGGCAGGGCTTTTTGTGGGGCAGGCCTCCGTTCTATGGACAGAGTGGGCCCCATCGTCCTGGCAGAGCTGGGTTAAGCCGCTTGCTGAGAGGCTGAGTTTCCAGACTGGCAGAAAGAGCCATGTCTAGGTTTTTAAAACTGTCTTGGAAGCAACCAGATTTCCTTTGGCCTGGAATTGCCTAACAAGCCCTCACCCCATTTTGGGCTTTCAGGAAACATTTAAACCCAACTTCAAACCTCCACAGAATCTGTACTGAACTGGAGAAGGACCATCTGGCAGGAAAAGGGATTGAAAATGGTTGAGGTTGAAAACCCAAACTTAAAGGCCTCTTTGGGGAGGAGAGTTGGGAAAGAGGATGTGGGAGTGATAAGTGGACAGTCAGGAGATGGAAAGAGAGCTTAATTTTTTTCTGGTTGTTAACAACAACAACAACAAAAATCATCTTTTTTGTGACTGGTTGAGGCAGATTTCAGCCTCATAGGGACCTGTAAAAACACCCAGCAATTCTTCTGATCTCCCAGCAAAACAAATCTTGGTTCCTCTCCACTTGACCAGGCTCATAATCCCCTCAACATTTTTGCTCAAAGGGCTTTCTGGACCTAGAGCCCCAGAGCTTGGGGCTGGAATGGAAAAGATCCAAGGTACCAGGTATGTAGAAGTGCCGACGGAGAAAAGGGGTCTGGCACTTTGGAGGGAATTAGGGGACAGACTTGAGAAAAACCTTCCTGGCTCCCTTTCTACAGTTTTTGATACCCACCCACCCAGCCTCTGAGCCCATTTTCTCCCCTTTCCCTTGTAACCCCTTGATTTTAGGCACAACAGAGCCAAAGACAAGGTTGTGGGCAGATAACCAGTGAGAAATGAGTCAGGAAAGGAAGGGGGGAAAAGAGGGGTGGGGGAGGAGAAAGCCAGCGTGACCGAGGTGAAGGCAGGTTTCCCAGGAGCAGCCTTTGCTCATGGGTGTGTTGGATGAGAACTGTTACTGCAGGAGGGCCCTGGAAGATAAGAGGGGCACTTGTGAGGAGACTGAAACTCCTGAGGTAGACAGGGTTGGCTGAGGGCTGGGAGGAAAAGGCCTGCTGGTGACAGTCCAACTGGGTGGCAGCTACAGCTGGAAACCTCCGTTTCATTGGTTTTACTGCAGCCATGACTTTGGGGAGCGAAGGAGTGCACCTTAAAAGATATGGCCAGTGCTAGAATTTCTAGGGCCCTTTCTCTTCCTGGCCTTTGACTCCTTGGGGGCCCTCTTTTGCCATCAGTTAGCAAATCAGTTAACATTTATTTGCCTGTCTTTTATGTGCAGAGCTCTCTGCCAAGTACTGAGGATTGTTCAAAACATGGAGAAGAACTAGCTAGCACTGCCCTACAGCTTTCTCAGCTGCATGGGGACAGAGGGGGCCAGGATGTCAGGGGACCTGTGGGATGGCTGAATTTCCTAGGAAGGCTGTGCAGGTGAGCCGCTACAGCAGAGCCTGAGCTGTCAGTCCAGGCAGAGCTATGAAAGGTAAATGAGGCGCCTCCCGCCTCGGCCCAGTCCAAGGACACCTGCAGGAGAGAAAGGGAGAATCAAATGCTCCCGCTTTCGAGAACTCTGGTTTGGGTACTTAAAAGGAACTCTCTCTAATGATGACCCTCCCTGAAACTTGCGGTGCCAGTGCTGGTTGCCGAGACTCTTGGAGGAAGAAATGAGAGATGTAGGCCCTCCTCTGGGGGAGCTGCCAGTCTGATCCTTTTCTGCTCGGCCTGCCGCAGGGCCTAGATGACCAAGGGCAGTAGGAGGGAGTCAGTGAGGGGGTGAGGGCGGTCAGGTAGGTGTTCCCTGGGCAGGGTGAGTAGCAGGTTGACTCCAGGGCAGTCAGACCACAGCTGTGCAGAGCCGGACTGGGCTGAAGCCAGGTTCTCGGGGCACACACAGAGCTCCGTTCCCTTTCTCACCTTCTCCTTCCCTCTGGGCTGCTTCCTAAGCTATTACTTCCACACCAGAGATTGCTTAAGAGATTAGTGGAATGTCGGAGTCGGCAGAAATTCTCATGTGCTTTAGAGGTTTCCTTTGTGGGGGCGTCCTGACTTCTTACCTAGACTAGGCAAGCAGGGTGCTGGGCAGTGTTTGTGTTTCCTCTCAGTGGCGACCTTAACCCCAGCAGAACGGGAGGCTTCCCTCCAAACACTTGCATCTGTTCTTCAGCGCTCTCAGGGCTCAAATGTCTCCTTCTCAGGGGCGAGGCATACTGTCATGTCCGAAATTAGGCCTGCGGAAAAGTACCACACAGACATTTAGAAATGTCACTTAACGAGGGGAAACAGTTTTTTGCTCTGGGATAGGAAGGTTCATTCTTAGAGGCTGGGCACCCCTCAGAAGGAGCTCCCTTCAGAGACTGACCTCTGAGGGATCCCTTCTCAGACCTTGGGCAGAGCATCTGTGGATTGGGTGATGAGACTGGATTGTAGGGAAAGGGAGCACTAAGGGAGCTAGAGAGATAACTGCAAGATGCAGGCTGGCCTGAGTGACAGCAGGGAGCCTTCCAGAGGGTCTTTCCTCCAGTGGCAGTGAGGGGAATAGATGGAGGGTTTCAAGCGGCCAGAGTAGGCTCCTCCCTGCACTGCTCAAGCCCAGCCCTCCAGGAGGCTTTGTGCAGCTGCTCCCAGTGCAGTGCCCCCTACCCCTTCCCTGCTGGGACGTGGGATGCAGCACTCTCCTGCTGACTGGGAGAGTCAGGTCACAGAGCTGAGCAAAGCTGGCCACCTGTAGGCGTTGGGTGGGGAGGGACAGTGGTAAATTGGGGAGCGCTTGCTACATCTAACTGGACTGCCAACTGCTGCCATATAGAAATGCAGACGGTGATGGCAGGTTTTCTAATTTTTCAAGAGAAGCCAGAAACTGAATTTTTATTTGCATTTCATTTATACTCACCCAATTTTTAAAACGTTTGATAACTAATTCAACTTTTTTAAAAAAATAAAGGGAAAACCCAATGGAACATATTTTTGCTCTTGCAAACCACCAGTTAATGTCTTCGGGTGTAAACTCTTTTTTCCCAGGAGTTTGGAAGTGAGGGGAAAGTGAGGAAAGCGGTCGTTAGCTACCAGGGGTGGGTGGCGGGAAAAGCTGTTTTGAGATACAAGAACTCAGAGTACAGCAAAGACTGAGGGAACTGTTTAGAGCAGACATTGATAATGCTTCCACTGGATCCTGTGACGTGCCTGCTCCTTTGTTGAGGGTCGGTGGTTCTGTGCAGGTGGAAGAAGCTGGGGGCGTGGGAAGAGGAAGGGGACCGAGTGTCCATCTTGTATTTGCCCACAGCTGGGCAGACTCTTGGGAGGATGGTCAGTAGTGACCCTTCATACCTTTACAAGTCCTCAGCACGTTGTGGGACTCAAGTTTTCACACTTACAGGCGTGTAAGACTAGCCTGAAGTGCTTACTGAACATACAAATTCCTAGGCTCCGTTCAAGAGGGGGAGGTGGGACCTGGGACTCTGCATTTTTAACAAGCACCCCTATCAATGTTAAGAAAAGTAAGTGGACAGTGGAGTCAGAGCTGAGTCCACAGTTCTGCCCTATTCCTTCACTAGGTGAGTGATCTTGGGCCAATCATTTAATCTCTCTGAATCTCAATTTCCTGATTGGAAAATTGGGCCTGTATTATCACTACGTCATGGGATGGTGAGAGCTGAAATGGAAGATGATTGGAGGCCATGCAGAGTGCTGACTCAGAGCCACGGCGGTGCTGGTGCAGGCCACCTGGGCTCAAATTCCTGCCTTGCCACTTTCTAGCTGTGTGACTTGGGACAAGCGATTTAACTGCTCTGTACCTTGGTTTCCTTGGTAACATGTAAATAATGATAGTACCCACTTCGTAGGGTTGTCACAAGGATTAAATGATTTAATCCTTTAAAATGCTTATAACTTTAGCTATTATAATTTTATAAAGAATCTAGCAGCACCTTTGATAATAAATGTGCCTTTGCTTTTTTTTTTTTTCTTCTTAAGTCCTCTTACCATGGGTAACAAATAGGCGAAGGCTTACTTTCAAATGTCACCTCTCTGTAAGGCCTTCGTGGAGTCCACTTTTTCCTTCACTTTTCTCCCTTTACAGTTAGCTTTTCCAGGGCAGGGACTGTATCTGTCCATTTTCATATCTTAGTACCTTGCACAGTGCCTAGCGTAGAGTAAATGGATTGGATGGCAGTGCCGGGGAGTCTGAAAAATGAATCTAGCTTGGGAATGGAGAGAGTGCCTTCCAAATACGTAGAGAAGCATGATTTGGAAGAAAAATGATTTATTAAGCTTCAGTGTGCCAAAATAACAATCACGTGAGGTAGGTCATGTTATTATTATTGCTCTTATAGCGAGAACGTTGAGTCCTCAAAACTCACGTGTACCATGACCCTTGGCCAGCAGTTGCTAGAGGCAGGGTTGGGCTGACTCCAGGTTGGGTGTTCTTCCCTCTGCACCTCGAGAACCTGGGACTGTGGTCTCTGTCTCGATGCAGGGTTTGTAGAGGAGTTCTAGTGGTACCTTATTATGTTCGTTTCTCTGGGTTGTAACTCTTCAGATAGTTGTCTGTAATTTGTCAGAGCTGGGGTTTTGAGCAATTCGTGATCGGTGGTAGATGCTAATTGAACAATTTCATTTTCCAAACACGTAGTTTTTGCCGTTGATGGGCCTGGGTGCTAGCAAAACACCTCTCATCCCCTTGGCTTCTCTGCTCTATTCCCAGTGGGTGTTTCTTTTGCTTGGGAGTGTCTCTCTCTTTGCAGCCAGAGTAGCCAAGGAATCAGGCTGAAAGCACAGATGGGAGCCTGCAGGTGGCTCTTAGGGCCTTGGGAGAAGCAGTGTCCCCCAGGAAGCCTGCCACGCAGAGTGCTCAAGTCTGTGCTTCAGGTGTTATGGGTTAGCCTGGTCCTTAGTTCCTCAGGCCGCTGGATTATTCCCTGAACCTGGTAGACCTGGCTAGAGAGAGCAGGTGGGAGGGAGCACGATGAGTAAGCATCTCTGACTTAGTAGGCTCTCCTGGGGTTCTCAGCAGTGCCTGCCCAAGATGCCTCAACTCCTGGGCCGCGGCTGAGAATAGCAGCTGTGTTCTTGCAGAAGTGTGACCGAGGGTCAATGCCGTGGACCTGGTAGTTTTGACCCTGGTAGTTTTGACCCACTCCTCTCTTGGTTGCATCTTCACAGGATTTTTCTTCTTGGCCCAAGCAAATATCACAGCTATCTACATTTTTCCTTCTGACTGAGTTGGCTCTGTGTTCTCATATTCAAGTATATGATTGCATTTCAGAGCATTTTAGATCAGAAATTCAGGGAAGGAAAGAATATATTTTTCATCATGTTCTTTTAATATATTTCAGTTTCTGGTCTTTCCACAAATCTTCTGTCCTTTCCCTGAGGGCCTGCCCTGGAGCTGGTAGAGCATGTCCAGTGTTGTTATGATGGGTTCTGATGATTATTGTGACCGTTGTTACCATGGGCACAGTTGAAAGCTGATGCTTAGCAAGTTGATTCCTTGTAGCACTGTGCTCCCTGAGGACCCTGATAACTGGCCTGGGAAAGCTTCCAGAGGCTGCCTCTCCTTTCCCTTCTTTCTGTTTAACACACACAGCCATACACCAAGCACTTAACTTGGCCCTTGGCTGGTGCAGGTAAAGAATATCTCACCAGAGCCGGTGTGCACAGCTGCTCTGGTGGTGGGATTGACTCCCCTTCTTCCTTCTCCTCATACTAACATTATGCTATATACTTAAGTTTGTAAAGATTTTTTCCTCAATACGTAGGGAAGGCTTTTCTTTGTTTTTGTTTTTGTTTTTTTTTAATTTATTTTATTTTTGGCTGCATTGGGTCTTTTCTCTGCGTGTGGCGAGTTGGGGCTACTCCTCATTGTGATGCGTGGGCTTCTCACTGCGGTGACTTCTCTTGTTGTGGAGCACAGGCTGTAGGCGCGTGGGCTTCAGTAGTTGCAGCATGCTGGCTCAGTAGTTGTGGCTCGCGGGCTCTAGAGCGCAGGCTCAGTAGTTGTGGTGCACGGGCTTAGTTGCTCCGTGGCATGTGGGATCTTCCTGGACCAGGGCTCGAACCCGTGTCCCCTGCATTGGCAGACGGATTCTCAACCACTGCGCCACCAGGGAAGCCCGGGAAGGCTTTTCATGAAGGATAAAAATGAGGCTCAGGGTTTGTTTTCTTTCTCTAAAAGCATCGTGGGGGATGTTTCATTGCTATCACCATTGCTAGTACCTGCGGGCTGCTTCCTCCCTTCCAGCTCCCACTTCACTCACCACTACCATCACCAAAACGACAACCTTGAGAGATCGCATAAAGGTAAGGAAGTTAGAGAGAGTGCATTTCATGTTGAAATTAGGAAAGAATTATAAATGATATCAAGAATTAGGGTCTGGCTTATTTTTTATCATCGAAACCAATCACTTATTTGCACCAAGATAATAAGTAAGATGGCCTCCAGGATTAAGGTCATTAGTGGCCATAAATAAATATGTTTAACTTTCACATCCAAACATACTTCATTTTGGTCAATGTGATGAGAATGCCGATCAGAGTGAGAGAACTATTGTTCCTGAACTGTTCAGCGTTGTGAAGGTTGTGTTGGCCCAGAACAGAGTGCACATTCACATTAGAAATAATGTGAATTATTGTTGTCTCTCACATCCATTCTCCAAGGCACTTAAAATTTTTTTAAAGTTTTTTTTAACATCTAAATTGAGATATAATTCACATACCATAAAACTCACTTATGTTATGTGTACAGTTCATCTTTTAAATGTATTCACAGTTATGCAACCATCACCACTGTTTATCTAATTTCAGAACTTTTTTTTCACTCCCCCAGAAGAAACCCCATACTCATTGCAGTCACTCCCCATTCTCCTACACTCAACTCAACCCTAAGCAACCATTAATTTATTTTCTGTCTCTGCAGATTTGCCTATTCTGTACATTTCATAAAAATGGCATGAGAGTTCATCCATGTTGTGGAATGTGTCCTTTTTATGTCTGAATAATATTCCATTTTATGGATATACCACACTTTGTTAATGCATTCGTCCACTGATGGACATTTGGGCATTTGGGTTGTTTCCACTTTTTGGCTATTATGAACATTGGTATGAGTATTTGTGTGGACATGTTTTCATTTCTCTTGGCTGTATACCCAGGGGTGAATCATGCTGGGTCTTATGGTAACTCTATGTATCCCTTTATGAGGAACTGCCAAACTATTTTCCAAAGTGGCTGCACAATTTTACATTTCCACCAGCAGTGAATGAAGGTTTTCATTTCTCCAGAGTCTCACTAGCACTTGTTTTTATCTTTTTGATTACAGTCATCCTGGTGGTGTGAAGTAATACCTCACTGTGGTTTTGACTTGTATTTCCCTAATGACTAGTGATGTTGAACATTGTTTCATGTGATTCTTAGCCAATTTTATATCTTTGGAGAAATGTCTGTTTAAATTCTTTGTCTACTTTTTTTTTTTAACATCTTTATTGGAGTATAATTGCTTTACAATGGTGTGTTAGTTTCTGTTTGTCTACTTTTTAATTGGATTATGTGTCTTTTTATTATTGAGTTGGAAGAGTTCTTTATATATTCTAGATACAAGTTGCTTAGCAGACATATATGATTTGCAAATAATTCTCCCATTCTATGGGAGTCTTTTTACTTTCTTGTGGTATTTTTTACAGCACAAAAGTTTTTTATTTAGTATAATACAGTTTATATCTTTTTTCTTTTGTTACTTGTGTCATATCTAAGAAACTATTGCCTAATCCAGTGTTACAAAGATTTACCTCTATGTTGTATTATTCCAGGCTTCGCTTTTGTCATTTTAACTCTTAAATTTAGGTCTATAATCCATTTTTACTTTCTTTTGTATAGTATAAGGGTAAGGGTCCTACTTTATTCTTTTGTATATGAATGCCCAGTTGTCTGAATATTGTTAAAAAGACTCTTCTTTCCCTCTTGAATTGTCTTAGCATCCTTGTTGAAAATCAGTTGACCATAAATGTATGGGTTTATTTCTCAACTCTCAATTCTATTCTGTTGATTTCTATTTCTGTTCTTACGTCTGTGCACACTGTCTTGATTACCATGGCTTTGTAGTATGCTTTGAAATTGGTGAGTGCGAGTCCTCCAACTTTATTCTTCTTTTTCAAGATGGTTTTGACTGCTCTGGGTCCCTTGCACTACCACAAAATTTTAGGATCAGCTTGTCAATTTCTGCAGTTGATGAGTATTCTGTTCAGTCTGTAGATCAATTCGGGGAATATTGCCATCTTAACAACTTGGAGTTTTCTGATCATGAACATGGGATGCCTTTCTATTTATTTATGTCTTCTTTAATTTCTTTCAGTGATGTTTTGTAGCTTGCAGTGCATAAGTCTTGCACTTCTTTTGTTAAGTTTATTCCTAAGTATTTTATTCTTTTTGCTGCTATTATTAATGGAATTTTAAAAAATTTCATTTTCAGATTGTTCATTGCTAGTGTATAGAAAGAAAACTGATTTTTTAAATATTACTTTGTATCCTGCAAACTTGCTTGACTTTATACGTTAGTTTAAGAGTGTTTTAGTGGAATTGTTATGATTTTCTACATGGAGGATCATACCATCTGCAAATAGGAGACAATTTCCAGTCTGGATGTACCCTTAAGTTTTAATATTTTTCTTCCTTTTATTATTTTAGCATAAAATAATGTTACTATATTAGCTAACTGTATATGGTACATGTACAGACATTTTTTACTTTGTAAATACTTAAATACCTTAAAGTATATTAATTTTATTTTAATGGGTGTTAAAAATATGATAACTCATAACTGTGGTTTCTGTCACTTTATCAGGATGTTCTTCCCTGAACATCCTATTTTAAAAACAAATCTTCTTCACTCTCCCTCTACCTTGCTTCATGCTTTCTTCCTACCACTTATCACTATACATATTATACACAAATGTACACTTATGTATCACACACATGACTTGTGCCTGCTTATCGTCTGTTTCTCTCCGCTAGGATGTAAGCTCCATGAGAGCAGAGACTTTGTTTCATTCTTTGCTGGATGGCAGTGCCTAGGACATGGGTACTCACTCAGTAAATATTTATCAATGATTAATTGTTTAGAACAAGGTTAAATATTTTAAGAAAAGTAAGTCAGTTTCAAGTTGATTAAAGAAAAACATTGAGTAAATGATTGTTCAGGAGGTATGCAAATATGGTAAAATTCATAAAGACTGTATGGCATGCCAGAAGTTTGGGAGACTCTAACTTAAGAAATGAGAAGAAGCAGGATGGAAATGGAGTTTTTAAAATCATTTTCTGTGAAGTGATAAGTTATCTGTTAGCTCACAGACTCTTCCCCAACCCAGATCAGGGATCCCTTGAGGCTCTTAATCTGTAACACATGAAATTAAATATATGTGGGAAAGTGGTTCCTGCTAACCACCACAGAAACCCTGTTGGCAGTTTTGGAGGTCATCTGGAAATGTTTGAGGTGCTTTTCGCTGCCCATGGAAACTTGGCTTATGGGTCTTGTCTTCTTTGCAGGGCTCTGTGTTTGCAGAGAGCAGAAATGACCATGACTGCCAACAAGAATTCCAGTATCACCCACGGAGCTGGAGGCACTAAGGCCCCTCGAGGGACTCTGAGCAGGTGAGTCGGGGAGCACTGCTGAGGGAATGGGGCTCCCTGGAGGGTAGCATCAAAGGACACCTAATGACCTGTGTCCTGGATAGGATTCCTGCCAAATGTAAATGATTATCATCATGATTTGGACCGTCGTAGAGGTGCATAATCTGAGCCAAACTTTAACTACTTACCAAATAGTGAGATCTCAGGGCATTTTCTTATGCCCTCTAACATTTTGGTTACTCATCTGTAAAATAATAATAGTACTTATCTCACAGAGTTTCTGTGAGGATTAAATGAGATAATATATGTCAGTGCTTAGCATAGTGCCTGGCAAAAAGCCACTCGGTAAATGTTAGCTTCCTCCCGGTGATGGGGTAGAAGCTTCCAGAGCTGGCAGATAGCTGTACAACTCTCACCAGGGCTTCTCGGGTCTTGGCCAAGGCTGGATGCTGCTGTCCTAGAAGAACCTCTTTTATTAAAGCCACGTACCTTTCATAGCCCCTTCTGCTGAATTTTAGTTGGGCAAATTTGGCCTTTGGAACCTCAGCCACTAGAATGGATAGATGAGATGGATGCTCATCTTAGACTGGGGTCGGGCTAGTTCCTTCCTGGAGGTCTGGGCTGTGCATTACCAGGCTGAGTCCAGTGGAGTGTGGCACACACTCAGGTCTGGCCAGAGGTAGTGGTAGATGTTTGGTTCGTTCAGAGCTAATATCCAGGTATGGTTGGTAGAATGGGGCATAGGATGTGGCCCCTGGGGAGTGACTGGCGTGAATGAGGCAAGAGGAATTCTGTACACCATACGTGCAGGGTTTGGTCCCAGTGGAAATGGTCTGGATTGACTGTGCCAACCGAACAGAAATTGATAGATTCTGACTTGTTAGGTACATAAGAGCTTGGGGCTTACACAAACAAATTGAATATCTACTCTGTGGCAGCAAGACCAGTAAGAACACCCCCTGTGCACACACCCCGTCTAACCTAGACTAGAGTTGCTTGCATACTTGCTTCCCTGAACTGGGTGAGGCTGAGGATGGCAGGAACCAACAACCTCTTGGGTAAAGCAGATAGAAAAACTGACCTCTCCCAGGGCATGTCGGTGGCCAAGGCAGAGACAGGTCTAGATCTCAGAGTCTTTGTCTCCCATTATCTACTTCTCGGGAACCACTTTGCTGGGTTCCCCCCCAGTCTGGTGGCATTTCTTACTCTGCAGTCTGACTCTGAGTTGGCAGATAGAGACTGGGAATTAAGGTTCCCAACTTTTTTATATGAGACTGTATGGGTGAAATAAGCATTGTGTGTGATTTTACCATTTTATTCTTAAATTAAAAGAAATAGTATATTTAGAACCTGAATTAGAAATTACTGTACACAGAAGCCCTCAACTCCTTAAAGTATTCTTTTTTTTTCTAATTTCCACTTTGTGGGGACTGGGATGGGAGATGCAGTGTTTACATAAAGTCACAAAGCAGAATCAGAACTGCTGACAGGCACCCTAGTTTCTATTTGGAGTATATACCTACATGTTTTAAACATTTTTAGAAATTGCTCTTCCTTTAGCTTCCCAGCCTGCTTGCCATCATAACACGACGGATGGTATTTGTAAATATCTGAGCCTCTGATGTGCCTAAAAAAAGGCATTTTTCCCTTCTAAGTCTTCACTTCCCTTCCTTCCTGCCACCTTTCTGCTTCCCTCCCTCCCTCCCTCCTTTCCTGGGCTTTTGGCATGGAGTCACAGGCCTCTGTGTCTAGCTACAGCCTTCTCTCAGAGGCTACTGCTGCACTGTAGTTGTTATTATTTCAAAATTATCATCTGGTGGTTTCTCTGGCTGCTTTCACCCCCAGCCAAATCTGGGACTGTTCTTAGGAAGTTGTCAGTGAACTCTGAGGGCTCTCCTCCTAGGTGCTGGGCTCTTTGGTGGACACTGGGGAAAAAAGAGGGATGATCCACTCTCTTTTTTCAAGGCTTTTACAGTTTGGATTGGTGACCTTGGCACCCAGATTTCTTAGTCTGACCTTCCAGTAGACATTTGCCTGTGACCTGGGGACCTTTAATCATTGCCAGCCCAGGAGTTCCAGTGAGAAAAGACTCCCAGGTGTGACCGGAACTTTGGTTGGGGAGTGCAGGGGTGCTAGGGCCTTGGAAAGCTGGGCCTTTGAACCCTGACTGCTTTGGGGACCTCTGTCCGCATCATCCAGACGGAGGCAGAGGAACCCGATGATACTGAGAGGCATTTGTATCTAGCTTTGGGGGCAGGGGTACTTTGGGGCATGGAAAACTGGTGGGGACAGGCAAATGGGACCCTGTGGAAATGCCAAGATACGTATTTGCAAGGCCATATCCTTAATTTGAATAAGACTTCACCTGGTGCCACCACTAAGCTAGTTTGGGGTAAAGATCCTAGATTCCATTCCATTATTAGCTTCTTAGGAGTGTTTTGCTACTTTATTCTCTTCCTTTTCCTTTATAGACCATTCTTGACTTGGCAGGATATGCAGGAGGAGGAAATCTGAACCTTTCGTTTTACCACCAAAGTTTTGTTCTTTGCTATGTTTTGGTCTCCTGGAGCAGGCTTCCCTTTCTCTCTGTTAGTGAGGCCAAAGGGGCATGTTGCTTCACCCTTAGCTGCTTCACCTCCCGACAGGCTGTTCCCACTCCAGCTCGTTAGATTTGGCTGCATCCATTTCTGGGGGTGGGAGGTGAGATTCTCAAAGCTCCTCTGAATTCCAGAGATCAGGCTTTATGATGTTGGTGTTGATGACCTGGGTGGGACTAGAAGCAGTTTAGTGACTTGCTTGCTAAGAAATGGTCATGCTGGGCTTCCCTGGTGGCGCAGTGGTTAGGAATCCGCCTGCCAACGCAGGGGACACAGGTTCGAGCCCTGATCTGGGAAGATCCCACATGCCGCAGAGCACCTAAGCCCGTGTGCCACAACTACTGAAACCCGCATGCCACAACTACTGAAGCCTGCGCACCTAGAGCCCGTGCTCCGCTACAAGAGAAGCCACCGCAATGAGAAGCCCGCGCACCTCAACCAAGAGTAGCCCCTGCTCGCCGCAACTAGAGAAAGCCCGCATGCAGCAACGAAAAACCCAATGCAGCCAAAAAAAAAAAGAAATGGTCATGCTAATGGTTGCTAAGAAAGTGTTATGTTGAGAGCTAGTTCGGCCATCTAGGTGGGGTAAACTTTGCCACTTGTTGCTCTCAGGAGATTTCACTTGTACTGTGAGACTTGGCAGGCAGCAGGGGCTGTTCTCAGAAGACTTGTCATGCCTGCTTATTTCCTCAACAGCTTCTTCACTGTGAAACTCCAGCATCTGGATCATTGTGACTTGAAAATATAGGCTGTCTGTATTGTGTTTTGGAAACTTTACCTCTGGATGTATATGTGGGAAACTTGGGTGCCTGTAAAAGTGTAAACTTCTTGGGGTGAAGGACTTTGACTGCTTTCTGTCTCCTCTGAGCCTGGAAACAGTGCCTGGTACCTAGAAGACTAACTGTTTGTTGACCAGTTGTCTAGATGGCTGGGAGATCAGCCTCTTAGAGCACAGGCTACTTGAACTATTTGAGTCCTTACAGTATCTTCCATGATAGGTCTTGTTAACTTTGGATTCCCTTTCCATTCAGTCCATAGACTCTGAGAAAGGCAGAGCTGAAGAGGAACCTTAGAGCTCATTCGGTCTCACCCACTTGTTTGACAGTTTGGCTAACAGACACAGAGAAGAGGAGGTACTCCCCAAGGATACAAAGCTAACGGGGGGAAGAACGCAAGCCTAGCTCTTCTGTTCCTTCTGTTATTTTATTGTACCTCTATATTCACCTCCCTGTAAACATGACTGGGATTTCCCTGCTCAAAAACTACTGTCATCTATGATACAGTCAAACTTGGTCTGCTTTTTAAGGCTTTCATAAAAAGCCCTGGTTTTTCTTTCTACCTTAATCTTGCACTGCTCTCTAATGCGAACCTTACATTTCTGCCAGTCTGGATGCAGATGTTACTTTCCTCCCAGTCCTTTTCTTGACCACTCAGCTAGGAAGGATTCCCCTCCCCTCTCTGTATTCACTCTTAGAACCCTAGGTTTAGAGCCTCCAAATGGCACTTGTGGTACTTCAGAAGGTGGATAAGTGGATTTTTCCCTGTGAGATTGCTATGGGACGATGGTTGTTAAGAGTCTTAGAGGCCTTATTATTTACAGAGGCTCTTCAGGGCTCACCCTTAAGATCCTTAGAAGGCCTTTTGTCTGTCTGTGTGTAAGATTCTGTGAGGCAACACTTTAAGTCTTTTTTAGGTCTTGGCAAAGGATCTTTCAGTCCCACTCTAGATTTTTTTAAAAAGATTTATTGAGGGATAATTAAAGTACCATAAACGCAATTTAAAGTTTTCAGTTTGAAACTAACACACCATTGTAAAGCAGTTATACTCCAATAAAGATGTTAAAACAAAACAAAAAACCAAAAGAATAAAGTTTTCAGTTTGATGAGTTCACATACACACATACATACACCCACTGAATGGAACCGTCACCACAATCTGGAAGCCATTTATTAATTTGAGAATTTTTTCTTGTCTAGAGAGACAGAGACTGAAACAAGTTTTATTTTCTAACTCAGAAAGCCCTTTCTCATTTATGTTTCCTTTAAATTTTGTTTGAAAACAGTTCCCTGTTTGGCTCATCTCCTTTTCCTTTCACTAGAGACAGCGAGAAGGAGTCAGAGGGCACCTTCGGCACTCTGCCTGGAAATGTCTTTGGCTAGTTCATCTAATATATTAGATATACTTCCTATTTTCCATGTTACCACAGGTGACAGAGTTGCCAAACTTTTCAACATTGTGAGGGTCCCCTTTCCCCTAGCTTCTAACGTTTTCCTTATTTTTGCCTTAAGCACGCCCAACAGCCATCACCCAGTCCCACGGTCAATGTTTTAGGATTCTGTGTCAATAGCACTCCACTTCTAGGTACCCAAATCTGTGTCAGGTATCTCCTGCTACAAAACTACCCCAAATTTTATAGTGTAAAACAACCATTTGATTATGCTCACAGACTCTGTAGTTTAGGATTTCAGACAGAGACTGCAGGGATGGCTGCTCCCTGCTCATGATATCTGGGACCTCAGCTGGAAAGACTTCAAGGCTTAGGGTGACTCAGTGGCCAGGGGCTGGTGTTTCCTGGAGGCGTCTTACCTCACATGTCTGGGAGTTGATGCTGGCTATTGCTGGGACCCCAGCTGAGACTGTCCATCAGAACACCTGCCCTCTCCACATGGCCTGGGCTCTCTCACAGCCTGAGAGACAGGAAGTAGAAGCTGTTGGTTTCCTGAGGCCTGGGCCTGAAAAGTAGCACAGATTCAGTTCTACCATATTCTATTGGTCAAGCAATCACAGAGCCCAGGTTCAAGAGAAGCGGTCATGTTGACAGCAGGCATGTCAAAGAATTTGGGGACCATGTTTTGAAACCATCACAAATGTCTTTAGCACGGTTTCCTGCAACTACCTTTCTCTCCCTCTTGGCTTTGCATAGTGCCTGGTTCTGCTTTATACAGCAGTTCCATTTTTGCCAGACTAGGGCATTGGGGACGTTCCCATAAGGCATCATTTTTTTACCTGTCTCAGAGAAGGCGTCTGTCTTATAAATGCTCTCTTTATGTTCATTGCCATTACTTCCTAGAGGACTTGGGGTTCCTTCCCAGAGAGGAGCTCACCAGTTCTCCTTGTGCTTCCCTAGAAATCAGCTAGATGACAGGCAGGTAGATGTGCTTTGTGGAGGTGACAAGGTGACTCCGTTTCTGCTCTGACCCTAGCTACTGTTCTACTTACCCTGACAAGCTGTGATTGACTTTGAGTCTCTGTAGGTAGTGGTCCAGATGTAGCCCCACTTGGAGGATGAGGCTGTCCTGGACCCTACTGAGGGCTTCCAGCCATTTGGGAGCAAGACGATCAAGTTGTGAGTGTTACCCTCTTTTTGACTTTTTGACTTTTGTCCCAGAGTGGGATGTCTGTTACTGAACTGAGCCCCTGCTCTGGCCTGGGGAACAAACTTCTGGACTTGCTGATAGGACTCAGGCAGACTTGCTCCCTTTTCTCCTTCTGGGTGCCTCAGAATATGGCCTTGGGGGAGTGCAGTGAGCATGCCATCTCCAGAGTTGGGGCGGTCACATAGTGATGGGGGGATGCTGCTGCCCGCTGAGCCACCAGGACCCGCTTTAGCTGAGCAGCCCTGGGAGGGTGGATGGCCAACTCCCAGGCAGTTCCATTTGGAAGCAGGTTAGACGCCTACTCAGTAGGGACTAGGCATGTTGGAAGCTGGGCCCTGTGTAACTTTAATCTGTGGACAGGCTCACTTCATGGAGCCCACAGCCCATCTTGGTGCCTCTGGGGCTCTTTCCTGGACTCCCAGGAGCCTTCTCCAACTGGCCCCAATTTGGTTTGCTTCCTGATACTGACACTTCAGGAGCTCCGTGGCCAGAGCATGCTGAGCTCAGAACTGTCTTGTCATCAAGGACTAAAGACAGCCTTCCCTCCCAAAAAGTCCCTCCCTAGGCGACCTTGACAATATATGGGGTGTCCCTTGGCATGAATGCTTCCTGCTGTGTTACTGGAGGATGGCCCAGGTCACTAACCCAAGGGTTGGGTTGTATTCTTGTGAAACAGTACTGGAGGGAAGGGCACGTATTTTGCACTTTAACTCTCACTTTCTGTCTGTACATGTGCACGTGCATGCGCACACACACGTTGCCCTCTCTTTAAGTTTGTTTCTCATTCTACCTTAGTTCATGCCCTTTCTGTCCTGCTCACTTGTCTTATACGTTTGTGTGTGTGTGTGTGTGTGTGTGCATGTGTGCATGTATGCATGTGTGCGTGTGTGTGCGTGCTTATGCTCCTCTGTTAAATTTCCTTTGCATTCTCCCCCGCCCCCTTTCTCTCTTTCTCCTTCTATCTGTTTATCTTACTCCCTCTCCTGTAAATGTTGGATTTGGCCAGTCATGTGCTGCAGCGTTGGCATCCACGCCTTTGCTGAGGAGCAGAGCTGGCTGCCTGCTGGCAAGGTGGTGGCACGAGGGCCCAGTTTCACAGTGTCTGCCTCCCCAGGGGCAAGCTCTGAGATTTTAGAATAAAGGGCAATAAAGAGGTGATAAGAGCAGCATATTAAGTGTCTTAGCTGCTGTGTATTTACTTTTCTTTTATATTTCTTCTGTCTTCATGGAACTTTTAATGGTGTTCAAACACTTTTAAAATTTACATCATTTTAGTCACACAGCTAGTATGTGAGGATACTCAGAGCAAGTGTTTTCCTCCTGTTCTGTAGATAAAGAACCTGAGGGAACTTCCCTGGCGGTCCAGTGGTTAAGACTCCATGTTTCCAAGGCAGGGGGAACTCAGAGAATTCAGGTGACTTTGCTCATGAACCCATCCAGGAAGTGATGGAACCAGGACCAGAGCAGAACCCAGGTCTCTAGACTCTTGGTCTAGGGTACGATTTTTGCCTTATGGGAGAGGGCTTTAGGGACTGACAGCCATGCTGGGCTGCACTAAGTGCTTTGCGTACCTTTCTGTGTTGTTCTTCAGGTCATATGGCACAAAGAGAGAGGCAACGAAGTCTGTAAGCAATGCCCTGAGGAGTAATAAGGAGACCTAGGTTTTAATCATTTATTTTTGTATTCATTCATTTAGTCACTCAGCACAAATACATTAATTCCTACTAAATTCTAGATGCAGTACAAAGAGCAGGGGATACCAAGATTAACAAGACCCTGTCACCACCTTCAAGTAGCTTCACTCATAGTCTAGTAAGGGAGGCAGGTGAGGAAAAATATAGTCCAGTAAAGTGTTACAAGTACCATAATAGACATTTTTCCAGGCACAGTGGAGGCATCAAAAATCAGACATCTCCACCTGGGTGAGGGGGGTAGGGTGAAGAGAGATTCCATAGAGGAGTTACAGAGACATGTAAGTGGACACAAGGCAGCACTGCAGGCAAAGGAAATATTGAATGCGTGGAGGCCTAAAGTTGTGAAAAGCAAGGAGTTTGATGTGACTAAGAGTGGGATGCAGATTTGTTTGGAGGAAAAGACAGTATGAAATGATAAAGGAAAAATAGGGACCAGATCATGGAGGCCTTGTGATCCATGCCAATGAATTTGCATTTCATTCTGTATATAGTGGGGAGTTTGAAGCATGATGAGTTTTGTATTTTTGAAAGATGTCAGGAGAAGAGAGGCTGGACTTGGAACTGGGTTAAGACCGAAAGCAGAGAGAGAAGTTGAGAGCTTGTTTGAATGGTCCCGGTAGATAAGATCTGAATCAAGGCAGCAGCAGTAGCAGTGGGAATGGCACAGGAGGGACAGATCTGAGAGATGTGAAGGACGTAGAATTGATAGGACTTAGGCATTGAGTAGATCATTGAGGTTGGAGAGGAAGCTGGATCCAGATGCTTGAAGGACAGGAAGAAAGAACATTTCTGGATCTTTTCTTCCCTCTGTGGAATGAATTGGAAATATATGCAGGAGTCAAAGCCACGGTGAAGGAAGCATAAAGCAGCATAGGAATGAGATCGTGTGAGAAAACACTCAGCCTGGGTACATGGGAATGAGAGCAAATGGGGTTCTTCAGTCTAAGACGCCCCTTGTAGATGGGCATTGAGTCCCCAGCCCTTCATTGCCTGCTCACTTTGCTCACTGCCTGCACTTATACTCTTGTCCTGCATTAACAGCTTTTCCCCTCTCTACTGGATTATTCCAGTCATCATTTAAGCATGCTGTAATAACTGATCTCAAACCCACCAATAAAACGCTCTGTACCCCACATTCCCCTCTAACTACCACCTCGTTGCCTTGTTCCCCCTTTAGGGAAACCCTTTGAAAGAGCTGTCCGAGCTCTTTATCTCCACTTTCTCTCTTCCATTTCTTGAATTCCTTCCAGTCAGGCTTCCCTCCCTGCCTTGCCACCAGAACCTCTCTTCTCAAGGTCACAGTGACTACCTAAATCTAGGGATCACTCCGCAGTCTTTCCCTTGCTCCGTTGTTAGCAGATTTGGCTCAGCTGATCACTCCCTATTTCTCGAAGGTCTCAGAATATCACTCCTCGTGGTTTCCTTCCTTCCTCACTATGTGCTCTTCCCAGTCAGTTTCCTTTGCTAGTTGTTCCTCCTCTACGTGAGCTGGAAATGCAGGAGTGCCCCAGGGTTCAACCCTTGGACTTCTCTAGATATGCTGACTCCCTTGATGGTTCATCTAGCCATATAGTTTTACATAATATCTATATACTACTGATGAATCCGAAATGGAAAGGTGTAACCCTGACTCCTTTCTACCAGGTGCTCAGGCCAGAAACTGTGATTCATCCTTGACTTCCCTTTGTCTCTCATACCTCTCATCCACTCCGTCAGCAACTCTGATTGGCACAGCCTTCAAGATAGATGTTGATAGATCTGCCGTTCTAATCCAAGCGGTTGTAACCTCTTGCCTGGATTGTTACAGTAGCCTTTAAGTAATCTCCCTGTGGCCACCCCTGCATCCCTACACTTCATTCTCTCATATGGAGTCAGAGCATGTCATTCTTCTGCTCGTATCCCTTCAAGAGCTTCCTTTCTCTCTCAGAGTAAAAGCCCAAGCCTCATCGTTGGTCCATGGGATTCTCTGGTGCCTCTGACTGATCTCCAGCCCACTCCTTCTCTTCTTACTCCACGCTGGCCACACTGGCCCCTTTGTTGCCCCCAGAGTACAGTAAGTTTGCAGTTGCCTCAAGCCTCTGCCCTACTGCTCCTCTTGCCTGGAACATTCCCCACCACCACCACCCCCCTGGATATACACATTGCTTACTTCCTCAAGGTTCTGTTCACATGTTCCCTGGCAGAGGGGTCTCCCCTGATCTGCTTCACTGTTAAGCTCTACCCCTTTACCCTGCTTTATTCTTCTTCACTGGCCCCACAACCGTCTCACAGGGTTGATTTGTTTATTGTCTGTTCACTCGAGACAACTAAAGCCATACTGTCTCCCTCTACCAGAACGTAACCTGTAGAGGGACTTCCCCTGGTGGCACAGCGGTTAAGAATCCACCTGCCAATGCAGGGGACATGGGTTCGATCCCTGGCCCGGGAAGATCCCACATGCCATGGAGCAACTAAGCCCATGCGCCACAACTACTGAGCCTGCGCTCTAGAGCCCACGCGCAGCAACTACTGAGCCCGCGTGCCACAACTACTGAAGCCCGCGCACCTAGAGCCCGTGCTCCGCAACAAGAGAAGCCACCGCAATGAGAAGCCCACGCACCGCAACGAAGAGTAGCCCCCGCTTTCCACAACTAGAGAAAGCCTGCGTGCAGCAACGAAGACCCAACGCAGCCAATAAATAAATAAATAAATAAATAAATAAATAAATAAATAATAATAAATTAAAAAAAAAAAAGGGCTTCCCTGGTGGCGCAGTGGTTGAGAATCTGCCTGCCAATGCAGGGGACACGGGTTCGAGCCCTGGTCTAGGAGGATCCCACATGCCGCGGAGCGGCTGGGCCCGTGAGCCACAACTACTGAGCCTGCGTGTCTGGAGCCTGTGCCCCGCAGCAGGAGAGGCCGCGGCGGTGAGAAGCCAGCGCACCGCGATGAAGAGTGGCCCCCGCTTGCCACAACTAGAGAAAGCCCTAGCATAGAAACGAAGACCCAACACAGCCCCCAAAATTAAATAAATAAATAAATAAATTAAAAAAAAAAAAAAAAAGAGTGTAACCTGTAGAGAGAGACTGTCTGTTTTTAGTCTCTGCCAATCCTTAATGCCTAAAATAGTACCTGGTATATAGTTGGTGCTCAGTACATACTGGTTGAATGGATGAAGAACCAAGGTGTGTGTCTCAAGCCTGGTACAGTTACCACACTGTGGCCTGGGGAGTAGGTGGCTTCCTTTGTTCCCTTGTTCAGGGTTCAGGGAAGGGTGGCAAGGAGCTGTTCAAGAGCCCTGAAGAAGTGAAGCTGGAGACGGTCAGTGGCAGAATGGGAGACCAGACCCAAAAGAAGGCTTTGCTCAGGCGCTTGGCTTCCTAAGGCAGCCTGGGTCCCAGCACTGTCATTCTCTTGGCCATAGTCTTTCCTTGTCCAACAGGGGGAGAATTGCTTTCACTTCCGACCTCAGTTTGAGGAACTGGGAAACAACTAGAGAGTGAAACTGAAGCCCAAGAGTGAGCACCCTCTCCCATCCATGCCAAGGAGGTGCCACCTGTTGTGTAAACTCACTGTCACAAGGACACATGCATCCTGACTGCTAGCCCCCAGTGTGTTCCTCCTTAAGCCTCCCTGTTCTCTAGGTAACAGATTCTCCTGAGCCCTCCCTCAACCTGGGAGCAAGCACTGATGGAAGCTGACTCTTGGGATTGCAGGACTAGCTTCATTTCTAGGGAGTGTTCAGGGGAGACTCCCAAAAGAGTGCCAGAGCCTCGAGGAGGGCAAGAGAGAGAGGGGGAGAGGGATGCAGTCCAAACATTCAGACCTTGGCAGCTGGTCTGTAGGGAAGTGGAGGAAGAGAGAGGCACGGGGATGGAAGGCCCAGGGCCCTGGTCCTGCACTGGGGTGGGGAGGGCCAATTACACACAGTGCCTTTCCCACCACATCATTTTACTATTGCATTGTAGCAAACCACCCTAAGACTTAGTGGGCTAGAACAACCTATGATTTCTCGTGTTTCTGTGCGTTCACTGGGAAGTTCCTCTACTGGCTTCCCCTGGGCTCGCTCATGTAGCTGGTTCAGTTGGGTCCAAGATGACCTCACCATGTGTCAGGCCCATGTGGCGGCTGGCTGTCGGCTGAGGGACCTCAGTGATGCTGCGCACGGCCTCTCCTCCTCTGAAACACTAGACTGGCTTTCTTACGTGACAGTCTCAGGGCAGCGTTCCAAGCGCGTGAAGCGGAAACTGCAAGGCTTCTTGAGGCCTCAAGTTTGGAACTGAGACAACTTATTTTCCACCATATTCTATTCGTCAAAGCAAATCACAAGGTCAGCCTAGATTCAAGGGGCAGAAGAATAGACTCAACCTTTTGATAGCATGAGCTGCAAAGAATTTATGGCCATATTTAATTTACTCCTTTCCCCTCACACCCCAAATGTTTAGAATCCAAGGACAGAGGTAAACTGTTTTAAAAAGTTTGCCAAGTGATTATTCTGATTAGGCAGCTCCTTGTTAATATTAGTAATTATTAAGCTAAGATTGAGTACTAATGTGAGCCACTGAGCTCAACACTTGATGTGTATTGTCTCTATTCCTTACAACAATCCTCTGAGATATGTGTCCTTTTAACCTCCATTTTACAGATAAGGAAACTGAGGCTTAGAGAAAGTTATTTGCTCAAAGTTATGTAACTTGTTAGTGGCTGTGGTGGAACTTAAACCCTGCAACTGTGATGTTCTTACCCTCTACTGAGAACAACTGGCCTAGATAACCTGGTGAAAAACTTATTACTAATAATTAACAGTAATAATGAGTTACAATGTATGACATCATTTCATATCCATAGTCACATGTGCCCGTTACGACAACCCTGTGATACAGTTAGAACAATTCTGAGGAATTGAAACTGGCAGCTCAGAGAGAGTGTGTGGCTTTGCCCATGATCATGTTCCTGATAACAGGTAGAATCAGAAACATGTAGAGAGATGCAGTGACCTCTACCCTCAGGTGAGCGTCCGGAGCCCCATGAGGGCAGGGCCTTATCTATGATCGTAGAGTGAGTGAACATTGCCTTCTCTGTGATGAACCGGGGTATGCCCGGGCTCCAGGTCAGCATAGGCAGGCCCCCTTTTCACCCTGAGTTGCTGGAGCACATTGGGCCTGGCCTGTGTGGGGTGGCTGGGCGAGAAGCACTTGCAGCTCTGGGCCCCAGATCAGCAAAGATCCGAAGACCAGGACCTTTAAAGGAAAGGACCCATCTCTTCTCTGTTTTATCCTTCACCAGAGGAGAAAAACTAAACCTCAGTTAAAGCAGACTAGGCATGGAGAGAATTTCTTAACTTGTGGGAATTTCTCCATGTTTGAACTACTGAGGGAAGTTACAGAATCATCCTTTCTGAAATCATCAGAAGCATGCTGGAATCAAACAGACCAGAGGTTCTCACCATTTTTCTGTCCCCCTATGGGAGCCACCCCCCACCCCTCCACCCTCCCATAGGTGGCTTCATGGACCGGTGAATTCTCACCTTGAGGGTTAAAGAGATACGTGGCTAGGGGAGCATTTATCAAAATGTCTGGAGAAATGAGGCATATGTAGTTTGAAAAGGCTTCCTAAAAGATTCTGCGTCTCATTAGGTACTGGCCATCACCGACTAGAATTCAAGCTTCATGAGGACATGAATTTTTGTCTCTTGTTTATTCTTGTATCTAGCATGTAGAACAGGGCCTGGCACATAGTAGGTGCTCACTAAGTATTTATTAAATGAATAAACACATGATAAGGTCATCCTCTATAAAAGGCATCTTCTCCCGCCTCCAACGGAGAATAACTGAAACATAGAGTCCTTTGTGTAGCCCGGACACTTGTTGGCTTCCAGGGCTGGACTGATGACCTTTTGCATCCATGGTTCTGTGAAAAAAGTGAGGGGCCTGGGCCTTTCTCTATCGTGAGTAGGTTGGGCTCTCCCCAGGCTCAAGCTTGGCTCGTTGCCCTACCACTGCCTACCCTAGGGAGTACCGAGGCTTACTCTTTTCACACCTCCTCGCTGAGCTGAGTGTCTTTGGTCATCGGCTTGGCTGGGCACCGAATTTCTCTCATCTGTGCCCATGTACACGTAGGAGGGCTCTTGTTTGACTTGCCCTTTTAAAAACAACTTAAGCATGTTGAGGTTTCCTGTTGATCGGGGGCAGCCAGAGGCTATGACCCAACAGGGAATTGCTGGCCAATCCCTGACTCACCCGAGCTGCAGTTTTCTGTGTGTGATGGAGCAGTGACTGCAGCCTGGCTCAGGGGCAGCTGGCTGCGTTCCGCAGATGGCGTGGCGCTCTGGAGCCTGTGAGGCTGGACCGCCTGGCTTTGAGGGCCACAGCATTAGGGTCAGGTAGGCCTTGGTAGCATGCAGTGTTGGCAAAGCCCTGCTGTCTTTGAACTAAAATGGTTTGGGAAAAATTCTGAAAGTTGACAGTGAGGACCCTAGTAGACAACTAGAAAAGTGTGCTGAAGAGGAAGTATGCCCATGGGTCTCTTCGGTAAGCTCACCTTTACCTTTTCTTGTCTTTATTTGTTCATCATTTACTGAGCACCTTCTAGACACTGAGTATGTGTCCCTCCACCTGGAAGAAATCGTGGTCTAGTAGGGAAGACTAAGAGGTTCCCTGATACTTACAAACGCTACATTGGAGACAGGGCTGTGCTCAGTGCTGCAGGGATTTCTGCTGACCTATGTCTGGGGGGCCGGGCAGTTCACAAAGATGGCAGAGGCCACTGCTTCCTCTTTAGAGCAGCAGTATAGTGTAGTCCTGGCTTCACCACGTACTAGCTAGAGACCTTGAATGAGATATTTGATCTTTGTATGCCTCAGTGTTTTTCATTTGCAAAATGAAGATAATAATAAAGTATAATAATAAGACAGAGTTTTTGTGAAGATTCAATGAGTAAATATAGGTAAAAACATTTATTTAGAACTGTTCCCGATAGTTGCTAAGACCGAGGTGTTGATTTGGAGCTGGGGAATGGCTGATGCTTGTTTGATACGATGCCACTGCTAGAGGCTAGAGCTGCGAAGGAGTTGGTCTCCCCTCCCCATTAGCCTCATTGAGAGCGTGGAAAGGATTCTTTCTTGAAGGGCCCTCCTGATCCTTTTGAGACCTTCAGGAATCTGAGTTCTGATCAAGACCCAAGCTGAGGTGCGGTATCTTGCGTCTAGTAGCAGAAGCCTCGGGGGAGATGGGGCTTGTCAAGGAGATAGATCAAAGGGCTTGAGTGCATATTTGGGGCCACTTTGGGAAGTGGCATGCTGGAGATGCTTTGTAACAGTTCATGAGAGTTGATCATTAGTGTTTCTTCCCAAGTCCACATCCAATGAGGTCACATTGGTAGTTTGAAATCAGCCATAGTAGGAATATTTATACTGTGGAAGTTGGCAGATGCTACATATCTATGCTTTCTCGCCCAAGGAGCTGATTGTTAAACATTTAGCAGCACACCACTGATCTTACTGTTCTCTGATTGACAGATGTGGACTTTGGGGATGCCCTGGCCTGTCATAGAACTGGCTTCTGTTGCAGACAGTACTCAGGGTCTCTAGGGATGAATTGGGCAGAGAGGACCATTGAGTTTAGCCTGCTGTGGATAAGGAGCTGTTTCTTTCCTTGAGGACAGCCTTGGAAGGTCCGTTACTTGCATACAGTACTTTGAGCTTGCGAGTCCTATAGGAAAGGGATGCTGAGCTCTTTAAGAATGAAACAGTGTTGTCAGGCCACTCACTGCCATTTTCTCTTCTTCTTTTTTATTTTTTTTTTCCCCTCTTAGGTCTCAGTCAGTCTCTCCACCTCCAGTTCTCTCCCCACCGAGGAGTCCCATCTACCCTCTCAGTGACAGTGAAACGTCAGCCTGCAGGTACCCAAGCCGCTGCAGTTCCCGGCTGCTCCTCAAGGACTGGCATCCCCGTGATCCTTCACCCCAAAATCCTCAAGCCCCCTCCCCAGACACTTCACCACCCGTCTGTCCCCTCAAGGCCACCAGCTTCGGTTATTTGGACAGAAGCCCTTCAGCGTGCAAGAGAGAGGACCAGAAGGAGAATGTCCAGGGGGCAGCCCAGGATGTAGAGGGAGTAGCTGCTTGCCTCCCCCTCGCCCAGAGCACTCCGTCCCTGGGGTCAGCAGCGGGCCCACGGAGCATCTTTCTGAACCGCACTGGCCCCCGTGCCCACAGCCTGGGCATCCGGGAGAAGATTTCAGCATGGGAGGGTCGCCGAGAGGCTTCGCCCAGGATGAGCGGTTGTGGAGAGAAGCGGGAGGGCTCTGGGGGCGAGTGGGTGGCCAGTGAGGGCTGCCCCAGTGTGGGCTGTCCCAGTGTAGTGCCGTCCCCCTGCAGCTCAGAAAAGACCTTCGACTTCAAGGGCCTCCGGAGGATGAGCAGGACCTTCTCTGAGTGTTCCTACCCTGAGACCGAGGAGGAGGGAGAGGCACTCCCTGTCCGGGACTCTTTCTATCGTCTGGAGAAACGGCCAGGCCGGAGTGAGCCCAGTGCCTTCCTCAGGGGGCACGGCAGCAGGAAGGAGAGCTCAGCGGTGCTGAGTCGGATCCAGAAAATTGAACAGGCCCTGAAGGAGCAGCCGGGTGGGGGGCTTCCCCAGCTCCCCAGCAGCTGCTACAGTGTAGACCGAGGGAGAAGGAAGACTGAGATCTTGGGCACCTTGGAGGAACCGACAGGGAGCGCGAGTGTGAGCGCTGGCAGCCGGGCAGGAGGAGTGGCTGGCGTTGGGGGGGAGGCGGGCTCACCCCCGGAGAGGGAAGGTAGTGGCTCCACTAAGCCGGGGACCCCTGGAAATAGCCTGGCCTCCCAGCTGCTGCCATCGAAGAGCTCCCCTGATCCCGCTGTGAACCCTGTCCCCAAACCCAAGCGCACCTTTGAATATGAGGCTGACAAGAACCCCAAGAGTAAGCCAAGCAATGGTCTACCTCCTTCACCCACACCTGCTGCTCCGCCCCCCCTGCCCTCCACCCCAGCCCCACCAGTCACCCGGAGACCCAAGAAGGACATGCGCGGTCACCGCAAGTCCCAGAGCAGGTAACGAATGCCCCTCCGGTGACATAGAGCTGGGCCCGGCGGCTTTCTTGTCAGTAGAGGATGCAGAAGCAGACTCTAGTTGTGGGTCACAGTCAGTAGTGCTTTATAAATTCTGGAGCACCAAATAATGTTAGGTGAAGCATGAGCTAGGTGAGAAAGATTGACTGTTCTTCTGCTCTTGCGGGGTAAGTATACTTCAACGTGAGTGGGAGGGTGAAAGCGCTTCTTCCAAATGCTGTGTACTGAACATGCTGGCTGGGTTTGGCCTTTGGGGTAGAGCCCTGTTGGAACTTCCTCTGTGGGAAGGGTAGGGCCACCTTACTTTTAGATAGAATTGGCAGTTCCTTGAGGACTAGTAAGATCTTAGCCTCATAACTACCTGAAATGCCAGCTAGAGATTTATTTCTTTGACTGAAGCATTATCTAAATATTGCATGTTACCATTAACACAGAAGTGTTGACACATTTAACATGATTTCCTCTTTCCTGAGGGCTGCGTGGCCATACAGGAACCCTGGGCTTATATGAAGAGGGGATCTTTGGATCCTGAAAGGGGAGACTGATGGAAAAAGGAGAGAAAGAACATTTGATCTGCTTCTTGGCCATGTCCAAGAAGGACCTGGTCACATTGGTTTCCTGGTCAGTCTCAGTATTCCTGACACTGGAGTACCCGGGCCATCTCCACAATTTTAGTGACTTGGGAGCTGGAGCAGCTGGAGTTGGTGCAAGATGACAGGCATCTTGTTCTCTGAATTGGAGTAGGCTGGGAGCCAGCTTTCTTTGGAAGGCCTGTCCTCCTACCCCTCATTGCCTTTCTCTTCTAACCCAGAGTCAGGTGGGCATTCAGGTTTGTTTGGCTTCTGGAGATTCTTCAATCTGACCCCATAGTTCAGGCTTCCATCCAGCATATCCCATCTCATATAGAAACTTTCCTGCCATGTGCAGAGAGGAAGACATCACAAAGGTTCAGACTCATGAGGCAGAAGAGCCCTTGGCTAAAGGTAATCCCATGTTTTGGCCCACCTCAGCATGCTCACGGACTCTTTACGTCAAGCCTGCCAAGAGTGTTTGCTTTGTCTTTAGTCATCTGTTTCTAGAAATATCTGTCTAGAGCCTGCTGTGCACCAAGGCTTAGTGCTGGTCAAGGGGACACAGGGGCACATAAGATGTGGCTCTTCCATTCAAGGAGTTGGTGATCTGGTGCAGGAGGTAGATGTATAAATAAATCATAGATGCTGTGCTGCGTGCCCTGATCCACCTCTGGGTTGGGATGCTGCAGAAACCCAGAGGAAGAGGCATCTGAGTGGGGAGTGGGGGAAGCCTCTTCAGAGAGGGAGTTGCTGAGCTAAATTTAGAAGAGCAAGAAGCATTTAGCTAGGTGAAAAAAGGGGATGGGAGGAGGTTACATCAACCTGAAGGTTCTACACATACACACACATTACATTTATAATACATACACACACATATACCATATATGGTGGAGTCACTTCCAGTAAGAATTAACAGCAAATTTAAATCTGTGCTCTTGGAAAGAAAAAAAAAGAAAAAAGAAAAACAGTTCAAAAAGCACAGGCTGTTTTATTTGCCTTTCCACACAGTGAGCGTATTCCCCTGAGGAGCATGAAATAGTAAGTTTGTATCTGTTGTGCCAGGTACGATTCTTGTATTTAATATACTTCTTTATTTAAGAAAAAAATACAAGCCATATATTTCTGCTATTCAACCAAAGAAAAAGAAATCTGTTTTTAACTGACTATATCAGTTATAATAAAAGACAGTGTGTTGGTCCTCGACATGGAACCTTCCTGAGGGATTTTCGAGGATAATTTGGCTGAACGTGACTTGTGTCCTTTGCTGATTTGAGAACCGCCTGCATAAGATGTTGACTCCACTGTATACATCAGTGAAAGCTTGCTCTCAGACCAGCAGTGGTCTGCGGGCCAACATTCAGGAACCACTGTGCTCAGCCATTGGGTATTTAGCTGGTTGAGAAGTCTGGGCCAGTGACAGAGAGATCTGGGAGTCATCGTGGTAGAAATGGTAGATATGGTGATGGTCGTCAATATTGGGGCCCCAGAAAGTGCAGAGTGAGAAAGAGAGTCCTGAAGACAGGACTCTGAGACCGTGGCATTGAAGAGGCAAGCAGACAAGGGGATCCCTCACAGGAGCTTGAGACGCAGTTGAAAACTAGGAGGGACCGTGTCACAGAGGGGAGGGAGGAGAGGGCCAATGTGAGGTGTTTGTCTGTGTCGAGGGCTGCACGGTAGCCAGGCAAGCTGAGAACAAGATGTGGCCTTTAGGACACTTTTAGTCCTTGACTTGCACCCCAGGGCCCTTGGGGTGTTGTTCATTAAACAAGAGAGAAAAGACTGCATCAGCTGAAAGGTCTAATGGTTCCCAAAGATGAGGGAGGTGTTAATGGGTGAGAGGATGGATTCAGTCAGTGCACTTCCTTCTCTCCCTCCCTGGGAGGGACCTGCCTTGGAGAGGGAGAGCGTGCAGCTGGGACCAAGCCTTAGATGTTGAAGGGAAGAACCTCCCTGATGAAGGGGAGGAGTAGAGGGTACTGTGGGCTCAGGGTGTCTGAGAAGCTAACCAGCTGTGGTTTTGAAATTCTGCAGTAGAAGGGAAGGTTATTTGGGGGATGGAAAGGAGCAGGTGACGAGCTGAAGGGAAGCAGGGTCATGGAAGTAGCTGCTGGCTGCAACTGCCCCCTCCTAGTTCTACCTCAGAAGTGGTGTGATTTGTTTTGAGGGTTCAGCGCCTTCTTGTTTCAACAAACCATCCACCACCAGCTGCTTCCCCAACCCCCAAACAGCCCTGAGCATCACCCATCCAATGTTGAGCCCTTACTGCCTACTCAGTGCCGGAGACCTTGCTCGGATACAGGCATGATGTGAGACTCTAAGAGCAGGTGAGGCACTCAATTCCTCTGGTAACGGTAGATACTTCTCAAAAATGATGTTCTCCGGGGCTTGGAGGCCCAAGTCGAAAGCTCAGACCGTGGAGTCAGACATCCTGGGCGAGTCTTACCTCTATCTGTTCATCTCCCTGAGCCTCCAGCTAATCAGTGTTAAAGTGGCACGATACCTAGTAGCAGCATTGTGAAGATTAGTGGGCTAACATGTGTAGAGCATATGACACAGCATCTGACACGTAACATCCCTTTCAGCTGTGGTAGTTGTTATTGGTATTATTTGCAGGCACCGGGGCTGGGGCCTTTCAGACCATCTGTCTCTTCATTTGGATGGCAAGTTTGGATCCATCTTGATGCTTTGCTCAGTAGCTGGTTTTGTGAGGAGGACCTCCGGTCTTTGCTATTGCCCTTGGCCATTCCCCACCAGGGCAGCAGGAGTCGGGTTCCGCCGGAATGACTCAAACTCTTTGTTATCCGCAGAAAATCCTTTGAGTTTGAGGATGCATCCAGTCTCCAGTCCCTGTACCCCTCTTCTCCCACTGAGAATGGTACTGAGAGCCAACCCAAGTTTGGATCCAAAAGCACTTTAGAAGAGAATGCCTATGAAGATATTGTGGGTAAGCAGGGGTAGAGTGGCGGGCTGGCTTGTCTGTGGTGCTGCAGAAGAATGGCTGCAGGAGGGGCACTTCCAGGTTCCACTTCATTCGCTGTGGGCAGACCTGGCCCAGCTTCTGGAACTTCTCCAGGAAACGGGCATCAGAGAAAGCAGCTTAAAAGACTGAGCAGCTAAGAGATTAAAGCCTGGCCTTGAATGAATCGGAACCCAAAGGGCTTCTGGGACCACAAGAAGGGGGAAACCACATCATCCCTTCCTTTTATTTTCGCAAGGCTTTGGAGTCCAACAGGTGCCCTTTCTTAGCTGTGTATCCTTAGGCAAATCACTTAACTTTTTTGGAACCTTTTCTCTTATGAAATGGTGATGATGATATTTTGATGGTAACAACAACAATAACAATAGTAATAACATTTCACAGGATTATTGTTAGGATTAAATGAGATAAAATATATATCAAAGCACCTAGCACAATGCCTGGTCCTTAATATGTATCTCACCTACTCTTCCCTTAAAGTAAGTGGTGTCAGAACTGTGAAAGTATCTGAGATTTCACTCTGCTTGCAAGCTAACAAGTCTAGCCTGCCCCAGTTCACAGATGCTGGCAGAAGACACAGACACTTGGATCACAGACAAAGGACTTTGTTACTCATGGCACAGCAGGCCACGTGAGCTTGATGTTCACATGGGTTCCCCTTGCTCGCCAGTCCCATGCAGCAGTGGGGAGGAGGCCCAGGTAGAGGCTGCTCACGTGGTGGGTCTGCATCCCAGCTGAGGAACCTCAAGCTTAGGAAACCCCAAGCTTTTCAAGGGGCTGCTAGCAAACCTTTGCCCCATAAGGAGACCTTATCCTTTTTATTCTGGTCAGCAAACAAATCTGCCTCTGCCCTGGAGGGAGACACTGTCTTCCAAGGCTGTTTGCTCTATAAACATCTTTGAAAAGATAGTCTGGAACCGTTAATTCCTCTTGCTCAGAAGGTCAGAAATGTAGGACACCGTGGAGAATGGCCCTCCAACAACTGGGAGAATGTTGTGTTGCCAAACTTGTGTTTGAGCAACAGCAAAAAGCCCGTTGTCTAGGCTGGGTTGGGTTTATTTTTGGCCTTTATTTTAATTCTGGCCTCGTTCTCTTCAGTGGGGGCTTCAGTTTTGTTCAAGTAAAGCGTGTGTCTCAGCATAGGTCTCTGAAGAGAAAGGAAGGTCAAGTGCCCTTGCCCTTGACCGCTCCTGCCCTCATCTCTGTCTCTTTCTTATCTCTGCCTTAGGCCGGGGTTGGGGGCTGAAGAACATAGTCTTAGTGAGCATGATACAGAGAGGAGTGGCCCTAGTGGAGAACCCTCCAGATAAGACTGTGGAATCTTCGGAAGAGAGGGTCCTCTATTCCCTGATTTGATTGGAGCCATCAGTTTCCCAGTTTTCTCCGTACGACTTGCTGGGCCAGGATTTCTGGGAAGCCAGCATCAGTGCTCAGGTCCACACAGGCACTGTTTTCCCAGGATGGGAGTGTACAGTATGTAGCCGTCCGAAATTCGGTCATATCAGAAGGACTGTGGGAACGAGATTCCCCAGAACAGCAAACGGGTTTGGGGAGGGAGGCCTCTTCCTTTACTACTGGGAAAAAGCTTTGTATGCACGGTCGCCCAGAGCTGAGGTCCAGAGCTGTGGGGATCAGGGGCACAGCCCCATCTGCCTCCCAACCCTGAGCAGGGCACAGGTCTATTTCCTCCAGTCTGAGAGGAACTGTCACGTGTCGTTGCTGCCCAGGGCCCTTGGGAGCACCCGGTGTGGCTGCTGCAGGGGACAGGGCAGACTCCAGTGTTCAGCTGCCCCCGCTCAGGATCCAGGCGCTGCCGACGCTGGGGCCTCACTGCTCGCTCTTCTCGGAGGAGGCTTTGCAGCCTTTCTGTGCTGCCCAGGGATCTCATGCGGGGGAATGTTCTTGCATCAGCTGAGCTGGAACAGAGAAAGGGCTGCTTCAACCTTTTCTCCCTGTCCAGAGTTCCATAACTGCAGGGCTCTGTTCGGGGTTGTTTGGGGACGGTGTGTGGTGTGTGTGGGGCACGGCGGGTGGTGAGAATTTTGGAGGCACCGTTCTGGGCAACGGAACCGTTCTCTGGGCGTCCTGAGGTCAGGTTAGAAGAGGAAGGGGGGAGGCTAGCGTATCTGAGCCTCAGCCTCCTCACTCAGTGGAGGGGACTTCCGGCCACTTTGAGATGTTGCTCGAGGAGGCAAGAAAATAGAGGAGCAGCCTGGTTGCTTCTTAGCTGGACGAGCCGGAAGCTAGGGGTGAGGGCTGGTACGAGGTGAGGTTGGGGTTGGGGCTGGGGCATGTTCCTTAGCTGCTCAGCTAGCTTCTGGGTCTTTGGAGCGTTGTGTAGAGAGTGGGGGGAGAGGGATGGGGAGGAGGGAGGAGGGAGGGCACCTGGGTGTTTTGCGTTGCCCTTGTGGTGTGAGGGTAGGGCGGGCTTCAGCGTCTCCGGTTGTTCAGTGCCCTGGGCACGTTTTTCTTCTTCAGTGTCCCCCTAGCAGCCCCGTCTGAACTTCTAGACCTGACCAGGGAGGCTAGAGGGAAATACAAGGGAGAATATCTCTCTTTCTCTCAGATTCTGGTTGACTTACCCTTTCTCCTTCCCTGGCGACAGGCCCAAGAATTTGGACCCACCCCCGTAGAGGCTCTGGTGGGGGGCCCTTGTTGCTGAACTCTGAATGTCACTTTCACTTTTGCCTCCGGTTGACCAGTGCCTGACTTCCTGGGAGCCTTCTCTGTCTTCTTGGCCCAGCTTGTGCTCTGCGAGGCTGAGGTGCTCGGGTTGGGACTATCCAGCTCTTTCTTGTGCTGCCTCCCTTGCCCAGGGCCAGACGGAGCTTTGTTCTGGGGGTGTGATAATCGGGCTGTGGCAGGAGGTGGGCGCGGGCCAGAGCTCCCGTGCTGAGTCTTTGTCTCGGGGACCAGCCCATTGGTCTGGAGTTCCTGGTCTGTAAGAGGCTGAGGGCCAGTTGGCCCAGACACTAACACGTCTTCTCCGTGAGCCCTGGACCTGAACGAGGGGCCCTGGGGAGTGTGCTAGCCTCCTTCCCATGCCAGGCACGACACCTTGGGAACTGGGGTGAGATACTCCAAAGCAGGCTGAGGTTATCTTGCTAATTTGCAATAGAGTGGTTCAGAAATAAAGTTACTGCCATGTTGCTTTGTGGGGCTGGTTAATTCTCGCCTGTCCAATTTGACATCTGCCTCTGGAAGATGCTGCTATCCTACAAAGCCTTATAATCGTTTGCGTTCTGAGCCTGACAGTTAAAAATGCACCCAAGGAAGCAGCTTATTAGAGAGTTATGTGGAGTGGCCTCGGCGCCTGACCAAGGAGCCTGGGCTGCATTCCTGCAGAGATTCCCACTCCCATCAGCTAGCTGGGGCTGAGGGAGAGTTTCCAGGAACTTGAGCGGGGTGGGAGCTGGGGACGGAGCCAGTCAGCCTTACTGCAAAGCTTTTTGAGCCTCTGCTCTTTCTGCCTTCTTCTCTCATTTGTCCCAAGGCTGGGAGACAGAGACATCTAACAGCATAGAGGCTGCCGCCCAGAGGTGCAGTCCAGGGAACGGTGCCCGGGCAGTTGGTAAATGTTGTCCAACCTCGGAGGGTGGTAACAACTGGCCCCTTAGAGCTCCCCATCTGATGTGCTATGTATTGTCGGGGGAGTTGGGCCCCTAATCTGGCCCTGTCTCCACTGTGCGAGGGAGGGGAAGAGGCTGAGAACCAGGAGAAACAGCTGGTTGGAAGCAGGAGAGGGCTGGGGAGGGAAGCTGCAGACCCATGGCCCTAGCCATGGGTGTGGTCTGGGAAGCTAAAGATTCCGTTCGGGGAAATTCTCAGTGCTTGTGCACAGACACACACCCCTTCTCTAACTGGTTCTTCCAGTTGTGCATTTGTTGGGGGGTGGGGTGCTTGGCACCTGTGGTTAGTGACCAAAGGAGACGTGGGGAGGAGTGGGGGCAGGGCTAGGTGGGACTGGGTTCTCCCTTCAAGAGGATCCATATGATAAGTCTGGGCTCTGACCAGCGCCTTTAAAAGAGTGCAAAGCAGAAATTCTTGGCGATGCCCCTGTCCCTTGTCTCATCAGCAAAGCTGGGAAAGGTTGAGACCTCTGGCTTCCACAGCTGGGCTTGATGAGATGGAGCTGCTCAGGCCAGGCCTCGGGGGAGGAGGGCCTACCTCTTCTCTCTCTCCAAGGGCAGCGTGGAGCGCCCTCGAGGAAGCTGCGTGGGCAAGAATGCAGGTGAAAGTCTTGAGGTCTGCCAGGCTTCCGGTCTCCCATCCATGTCCCTGCCAAAGCTTCCCCAGGTTTCTCCCCTCGGCTCCAGCTTCTTCTGCTTCACTGTGTCTCTGCTCCTCCAGAGAAGGTTCCGAGCCCGGCTCTCCAGCCCTCCTCCTCTCCCAGCTCTGAGCCATTGTTTTGGGATCGATTTGCTCTCAGCAGATTCCATTTAGTGGCTCTAGGCCTCGGGGACTGCTTGGTCTCTGCACATCCCCATCCCCTGGGCACCCTTACCACCTGGACAGATGGCTGGGAGTGTCTCCGTGAGGCAGCTCCAGAAGGGTAGTCAGAACAGTCCAGGAAGCTGAGAGTAATAGGTGAACGGGGGCTGTGAAGGGCCCAAGCTAAGGCTGGGAGGCAGGGCTTGGGCCAGGGCCAGCCGTCATTTCCTGGAGAAATGATTAGTGGCCTGGTTATATCAGAGAGGATGTTAACCTTGCTGGAGAAGAAAGAGGCTGACGTTAGGGCTGGGCAGTCGGGAGGAGCAGGCATTTAAGGCTTTCCTGAAATTTAGTTTCCAGAGGCAACACTGGGCTTGAGAGCCTGGTGTTCCCAACTGTTTTCAGTTCCCAGGTTATCACTGATGTGCATCTGTTACTTCCCTGGGCCTCAGTCTCCTGCATCTATTTCTTGGAGCTTTGGATTTTTTTTTTTTTTTAACTTTTTTAAAAAAATTCTTATTTATTTTTTGGCTGTGTTGGGTGTTCGCTGCTGCGCACGGGCTTTCTCTAGTTGCGACGAGCGGGGGCTACTCTTCATTGCAGTGCGCGGGCTTCTCATCGTGGTGGCTTCTCTTGTTGCGGAGCACAGGTTCTAGGCGTGAGGGCTTCAGTAGTTGTGGCGCGCGGGCTCTAGAGCGCAGGCTCGGTAGTTGTGGCGCACGGGCTTAGTTGCTCCGTGGCGTGTGGAATCTTCCCGGACCAGGGATCGAACCCGTGTCCCCTGCATTGGCAGGTAGACTCCTAACCACTGCGCCACCAGGGAAGTCCGGAGCTTTGGATTTTATATTAATGTTCACAGCTTTGATTCTGGGGAAAGAAAGAAGGGAGAGAGGAGAAAGAGTGAAGGAGGGAGGAAAAGAGGGTTTGCCTTGGGACTCACGTCATGGCACTCAGAAGCTATTAGGAAGTTTAGAAACATCTATCTAAAGCAGTGGTTCTTAATGGCGTGGGTGGGGATGGGGGTACAGTTTCATCCACCCATCCACTCATCCACCTTTCCTTTCTTCCTCCCTTCCTTTCCTTTTCCTTCCTTCCTTCCCTTTTCCTTCCTTCCTTCCTTCCTTCCATCATCCATCTGTCCACCCATCCACCCATCATCCATTTATCCACCCATCTGCTCAGGGGACATTTGACAGTGTCTGGAGACTTTTTTTTGGTTGTTACAACTGGGGATGCTACTGTCACCTGTCTAGTGGGTTGAGGCCAGGGTTGTTACTAAACGTCCTACAGATGCACAGGATAGTCCACCACCACAAGAATTATCCAGCCCCAAGTGTCAGTAGTTTGGAGCAACTCTTCTAAAGGAGTTGAGACAGAGTCGTCCTATAGGTTGGGGGATGATGATAAGGACTCTGGCTGGTCATCCAGCCCAAAGCAGTTTGGATTTGATGAGCCTGGAATAGCTGTTCTTCCTGACCCCTTCTGCTCTGTCCTGTTTCACAGGATCAGGAAGACTATGTCCTGGCTTTCTCCAGTCCTTGGTCCCCCAACCTCACTGCTGTAGGATATATGTTGGAGAGGGACCAAGACTTACAGAGTCTATCCTGATTCCTCCCTAAGTGCCCACAGTGGGGTAGGCTGGAGAAAACATGCAGGGGATGCCAGGTTTCATATTTGGCTTCTGGAGGCAGGGTTGCTGGGCCAGCTCTGCTTAGTCAGGGCTCTGGAATGGAGACAAGTCATTTTCATAGCATGACTGTGTTACAGGAAAACGTCTGTTCAATTGCTGGGGACTCTGCTGGTGTTGGGAATCACTTAATTCAGTCCCAAATCCTTCCTTGACCCATCTTTGACTCATAAGTTTACAGAGATTTGTATTGCTCCCATGGCAGTCTAATTAGCTGTGACCGAAATCCCCCCTTCACAGCCCCCCCCATCCCTCCCCCCTACACCTCTGTAAAGGCATTTCCTAAGTTCATGGTGGTTTTCCATGATAGTAATAAGTAGATACCACAACTGGGGGAGATCTTGGTTTTGGAAATGGAAAAATCTGGAAGAAGCATGTAGGGATTTGGTTTTTCTGCTGTGTCCTATCCTGGGAAAGCTTACACACCCAGTGGCCTTTGTGGCTAGTCTATGGCTCTTTCTTCTGTCTGCTCCCTGAGAAGTGACATCTGAACTCCTCTATGGTGGGAGGCATGGGCAGGCATCCCTGGGGCTCAGTGATCACCCAAGCTCAATCCCGCTGCTGATCGGAGAAGCTGGAGTGAGCCCTGCTAGCAGCTTCCTGTGTGCCACCTCCAGCAAAGCCGCGTTCTGGCCACTGGTACCTGCGTCCCAAACAGTGGCCTTGATACCGAGGGGAGGCTAAGGAAAGACAAGACGAAGGGCAGTAGAGGGCAGTATTTACTCACTGTCCCCGTGGACCTTGTCACCACTGTGATTCTGCTGCACGACTGTGGTTCCAGGACTGACCCTGCTCATGATAGTATTGTATTTTAGAAAAGTCCAGGTGTGTGTTGGCAGGAAAGAGGCAGGAGGGCATGGCTTGTGGGAAGGGGTTGCTCTTCAAGGGCAGGGACTATACTTTGGACTTTCTGTGATTTTCTCATAGTGCCAATACAGTGCCTACTGCCAGGGATTTTAGAATTGAGTCCTGAGAAGAGAAACAAGAACTCCCCACCAACCCCACCCCTCCAGCCCAAACTCCTTTCAGGCCTTTCACATCTCCCATGTGTCATAGCAGGAGAGTTTATTCCAAAAGGGGATTGATGACCATTGTCTTTTTGCTGAGGTCTGTGGTGGAGGAAGCGGAGTGACGCTGTAGTCAGAGCGGTTCATTGAACAAATAATACTGAGGGCTCACTACTTCAGTGGACCAGACAAAAGCCCTGTCCTGAAAGAGCTGTGGCACAGTGTACAGGCAGGAGGGAGGCCTGGTGAAGCCCGGCTCCCTAGCATTCGCAGAGTTCCCTCCATGCCCATCTCCAGAAGTGGTCCTCAGGGAGCAGCGGGTGAAGGGACAGCCGTGTGACCTCTGAAAGCCTTTCCTACCTTGAACTGTATATCTCTGGGGCTTTCGCAGCAAAGGGACTGGAGCCAAGGAGAGACGCCTGGTGTTGGCTTTGTCCTCTGGCTGGGCACAGGCATGGGTGGCTGAGCCAGTCTTGTGCAATCCCTGAATTTACAAAGCAGAGGCCAGGCAAGGCTGAGCTGAACTGGAGGTGGGGGGTTCAGCTTCTGGACTCGGAGCCAGGATCTGTTTGTAGCCTCCCCACTGCAGACGGGCAGCTGCATGACTCATGAGCTGAAGGGCCAGGCAGAAGCCACTCTCTTTGGCTCACAGGAATTCTGCTTGTTTATGTGTGTGTGTGTGTGTGTGTGTGTGTGTGGGTGTGTGTGTGTGTGTGTGTGTGTTTCCTTCTTCCCTTCGCCTCCTTCTCTAACTTTTCCTCCTCTGCAGGAGATCTGCCCAAGGAGAATCCATATGAGGATGTGGACTTAAAGAGCCGAAGAGCAGGACGAAAATCCCAGCAACTGTCTGAGAACTCCTTGGACTCTTTGCACAGGATGTGGAGTCCTCAGGACAGGAAGTACAACAACCCACCCACTCAGGTAACAGCAGCCCTGACTTGGGTCTGTAGGGTCAGCACGAGGCGTGGGCCAGCTTCCGCTCAGGCTTTTTGCCTCACTAGTGCTAGGCGAAGATGACGTCAGGGAAGAGCTCTGCACTCAGGGACTTCTGCCGTGTCGATATGCTTGTGGACAATCGAGATGTGCTCTTAGGGGCACCCTGTCCCACCTTCTTCCCTTCACTGCTTGAGCTCTGAGCTGCAAAACTAAGGCAGGAGCCCCTGTAGTCTCCTGTCTAATCATTATTTCTCCTCCCCTTCCTGGAAACGGGAAGACAGGGCCCAGGTTGGAGTCTTGGTATTCTGCAGCTCTGGCAGAACTGACCTCAGCACTGGCACTTAGGGGACAGGCGTAGGCCTAAGAACCTGATTTGGAGAACTAGACAGGTGTCTCCAGGACCTGGAACCACTCCCACTGAGTAAATGGTTGAATGGATGAATCTCCAAGGAATGGACTGATAGAGGCAGAATGAGAAGAAAGGTGAAGAGTCGAAGGAAGCTCTTAGACTGTAGCTCATTCTGGCCTTGTCCATGGTGGGCAGGAGGCAGGAGGATGGAGATCCTATCTTGGACCTACCCAAGCAACTCTAACTCTCCTAGATCTTTTTTTTTTAAAATAAATTTTATTTATATATTTATTTATTTATTTATTTTTGGCTGCGTTGGTTCTTCGTTGCTGCGCGTGGACTTTCTCTAGTTGCGGCGAGTGGGGGCTATTCTCCGTTGCAGTGCACAGGCTTCTCATCGCGGTGGCTTCTCTTGCTGCGGGGCACGGGCTCTAGGCGCGTGGGCTTCAGTAGTTGTGGCACGTGGGCTCAGTAGTTGTGGCACGCAGGCTCAGTAGTTGTGGCACATGGGCTTAGTTGCTCCGCGGCATGTGGGATCTTCCCGGACCAGGGCTCGAACCCGTGTCCCCTACATTGGCAGGTGGATTCTTAACCACTGTGCCACCAGGGAAGCCGCTCTCCTAGATATTTTATAACACTGGCTAGAGAATATAAAAATTATTTCTTCTGGCTTTGGAATGATGTGACTTTTTATAAAAGATTTACCTTTCTAATATGCTCTGTTCAAATAAGCTTCCATTGAATTTGTATTTCCAGACTGATTGGGTGGGAAGGGGAAATTGGGGGATGGGGGGGGGAGGAGGACTTGCTGAAGAGTGATGAGAGGCAATGCCAGATTCAGACGGCAGGTGGAAGGCATGCCAAGTTTGCAGGGGTGCTGCCTTTTTGGTAGTGAGCAGGATCCGCCGAGAGTAAGGTGCCCTGTGCTGAAGGGTGTCAGTCTAGCCAGAGGGAGGCAGAAAGTAGATCCGGGCAGGGATGGGAGCAGCCCAGGACCATGTAGGTGAGGGAGCCACTGGCTCCGAGGCCTGCCTTGCCAGGCTTTGGTGGTCAGAGCCCTGTATTCTCCCTGGAAGAAGTGGGCAGGGCTGGCATGCTCACTTGACATGTAGATTCTGGCCTCTGCTAGAGAAGCCTTTTAGGACTAACTCAGGGGCTGAGTGGGGAAGACTGGCTCCGTCGACCACACCCAGTAATGAGCAGAGTCTAAGCCTTGTCCCAGAGCTCAGGAGGGGCCCGCAGAATTCTCGCTTGGCCTTCTTTTTCCACTCAGATGACAGCCCAGTTTTCTTGGTCTCTGCTTTCTTTTTTCTGGAAGAAGTAGTTAAGCTTCCTTTGTGGAAGCAAGTATCTAATCTAGCCCTGACCTGCTGCTCAGCAGCTGAGCTCTTAAAAGAGGAAACCCTGGTAGATGGAAACTCCAGGTGGGATTTGGAGGAGTCTGGGATGCCAGCCTGTGGCTGCTCTGTCCAGGTCCCAGCAGACAGGTGCCGGCCAAGGCATCTGTGCTGAGTCCTTCTCCCATGTCCCCTCTCCCATGCCAGCTCTCCCTGAAACCCGGCAGCCAGTCCCTACGCAGTGGGAACTGGTCAGAAAGGAAGAGCCACCGGCTGCCACGATTACCCAAGAGGCACAGCCATGACGACATGCTGCTGCTGGCTCAGTTGAGCCTGCCATCTTCACCCTCCAGCCTCAATGAGGACAGCCTCAGCACCACGAGTGAACTGCTGTCCAGCCGCCGGGCCCGCCGCATTCCCAAGGTAGCCTCCCCAGCTGGAGCTGGCTGGGGCTGGGCAGGTGGGCAGGCAGGCGGTGGCTCTTCTCTCTCTCCCCCTCCCTCCCTCCCTCCCTCCCTCCCTAATCTGGGCCTGCTTCCTCAATTCTCCTGAAATCAATTTCAGGTCCAGGCACTGGCCTTTCTTTTTCATCTGGCTAATTTCCTTCTCTTATCAATGAAGATGCACTAAGTGATTAATGCTGTGCAGATGTTAGGGGAAAACAGGCTAGCCTGGCCCCCAGGGAGTGCTCCACGCCACTGGGAGGATGGAAACAGTCCTTAAGAAGCTCCCCATTAGTGAGTGTGGGGTGCGCGAAGTCTCTGTGTACACAGAAACATCTCCAGGCTTTGAAGGACCTAGGATTCAAACATGGGTCTTCCTTTCTATAACTCTCAGAATTGAGAGTGTTCAGCAATGATTTGCACACATAGGCAGCCAGGCCCAAATCCCCAGCCCAAAGCAGCAGGATTTAGCCAAGTGGTATTTTTAGCCTACAAACAATGCTTGGGTATATTGGGAATTTAGCTCCTTCCTGCCAGGGCCCCAGGTTGTAGCCCAGAGGGGAAAGGCTCAGTCCTTGTTCCTGTTATTGCCTCTGAGCAGCTCTTTGTCTCACTTGGTTCAGGGACTCTTGAGACCCAGGAGCTCCCATCCTGTCTAGTTTGATCACAGTTCCTTCCTCTGGGGAGCTAAGTGTAAAGTCCTTGTCTTAGGGGCAGGAGACCACTAAGGGGACAAGGAGATGGGGAGCCACCAGTCTGCCCTTGGGGCCAGTGCAGCAGGGAGACCAGTACTGGGCCCAGTGCAGCAGGGAGACCAGTACTGGGCCCAGTGCAGGGAGGGCAGAAGGCTTGTACCAGTAAGGGAACGGACGGCCTCTGTAAATCAGCCTTCTGAGGAGCAGGGGCAGTTGGTGTTAGGGTTGCCTCACCCTCCCTGCTTTTCTCACCCAGCTTGTCCAAAGAATTAACTCCATCTACAATGCCAAGCGGGGAAAGAAGAGGTTAAAAAAGCTGTCCATGTCCAGCATTGAGACATCATCACTGAGAGGTAGGCCTGGATGCCCGAGCTGGCTCAGGTTTCTGGGGCCCTTGGGCATTAGAAGTGGGGAGAGGCATGGAGTAGCCTCAGTTTACCCTTCCATGGGGCAATCGTGGGATCCTCCTGTCTCCTAGGAGGGTAGAGCCCTGCGAAAAAGTGGCCATATAGGAGGGGAGGGCCAAAGAGGGAAGAAAGCCTTGGGAAGGGTTAGTGCAGACTTTGGGCTGTGAGGCCCTGAATAGGAAAGTGGGTGTGGGAATCTGCATCTGGCAAAAGGAAAGGCCAGACTTACTGAGCACTGTGGTCTGTTTCCCATTTCAAATCTTGGCCTCCTGGAGGCAAGACCCTTGTGTTCCAGGCTGATAGGCCTCTCTGCTGGCTCAGCCTCCAACTTCGGCCCTCAGCTTGCCCCGAATCAGGACTGGATGGATAGGGGTTTGTATATAGATTAGCACCTGCAGTTTGAGCTCTGAGGGACCCTGGCCCCAGGCCACGCAGCACCTGGCCAGGGGCCCTTTGGAGCCCGGACGAGGAACATCCCTCATGAGAAGAGTTGGGTGGGGGGGGGCACAGAAAACATTTGCTGTGGGGCAATGGCTCAGCAAGCATGCACTCTGCTCTTAACTTTTCCAGATGAGAATAGTGAGAGTGAGAGCGACTCCGACGACAGGTTCAAAGGTGAGGCATGGCTCCCCAAGAGCATGGAACCCTCTCCTGCCCTGGCTGTGGGGAATCAGCCTTCCCTTCTCTGCACATACAGTTCCAATATCCCAGAGTGGCCCCATTTGGAGAGGCGATGGCAGGCAGGATACGAGGCCAACAGAGCAAGGAGCTCTAGGGGAGTCCATTCCTACAGTCATGGAGCTCAGCCCTGAGAGGTTAAATGCAACCATCTCCCTTTTCCCAAATTTAAGGCTGGTGACCCTGCCTTACTTTCCCAAGCCGTTGTCCATGAAAATTGGGTGCTAGGTTTGCCTGGTAAGTGATGTGAATCTGGAGGGTCAGAGGTGGGTTCAGTAGGTTACAAGTACCTCTTCTGGTTGGAAGAAATGTGCCAAAGTCTGAGGAAACTGGTACTCTGGAGGCTCTGAGGCCACTCATCTTCCCTCTCCCTAGAAAGGAGAACTGCCACCTCCCTGGAAAGGTTCTGGGACCTTCATGTTCCACAGGGCCTTGGGCAAATCTCTGTTCTTTCTCTACTGGGAAGCCCTGCCTAGACCTTTCTGGATGATTAAAGTATGTGGGAGCTAGCTTGCTCCTTCCCTCCTCTGCTGGTCCCCCAGGCAAGTGGGCAAGTGGACTTTGGGCCTGGGGACAGGGAAAAAGGGTCCAAGCCCAAGGACTGTTAGGGGCCCTAGGATGAAGGCTTCGTGGATGTTCATATCTTCTAGTCCTGCTGGCACAGGGGCAGGGGTGGCTGGGTGCCGTTGATGCATCCCTGGATTTGCCTGGCTCAGGCAGTCTGTTGGCCCCAGCTCAGCCTCCAGAGGCTCCAGGAGGCCCTGACTGTGTCAGGGCAGACAGGCTACACACCTTGCTCCTGCCACTTCTCCCCTGGACCTCGTTGGGCCAGGCCGTCAGACTAGGCTCCTGCACTTAGAGGTGACCCACGGGGATGGAGCCCTGAGCATGGGGTGGAGGGGGCTAACGTGGGGGCCTTGTCCCTGACGTGTGACCTGCCCCCAGCCCACACGCAGCGCCTGGTCCACATCCAGTCCATGCTGAAGCGCGCACCCAGCTACCGGACCCTGGAGCTGGAGCTGCTCGAGTGGCAGGAGCGGGAGCTGTTTGAGTACTTCGTGGTGGTGTCCCTCAAGAGGAAGCCATCCCGAAACACTTACCTCCCTGAGGTCTCCTACCAGTTTCCCAAGGTGAGGCCCCCTCCCTCCTTCCCTGCCCCCTCCTCTGCCTCCTCCTTTCTGCCTGGCCCATCTGGGGAAGAAGAGAGATCCTGTTCCTGCCTTAGCAACTCACCTCACTGCGCTAGTCCTGAGCATGGCTGCCTGTAGCCAGGAGGGAGGAGAGGGGGTGGGTTTGGGCCAGTGAGTATTCGGAGGATGAGGGCGGAGAGAACGCCCCCCAGCGTGCCTAGAATGAGATCCACGTTGTTTACAGGACTTCAAGGGTCCTGAGGAAGGGCCCCCAGCTACTTCTCCTACCTTATTACTTTTCCTTTCTCTTTTTTAACCGCTTCATTGAGATACAATTCACATACTATATAATTCACCTGTTTAAAACGTACGATTCAATAACTTTTAGTATAGTCACAGTTATGTGATCAATTTTAGAACATTTTCATCACCCCCAAAAGAAACTCTGTACCCATTAGCACTCACTCCCCATTTCCCCCACCTACCGGAGCTCCTGCCACTCCTTCCCTGCTCGCCCCAGCCAGCCTACCCGGCCTCCTTTCTCTTCCTGTAACACTCGGGCCCTTTCTCTCTGCCATTGCCTCTGCGGGGAACCTTCTTTCCCTAGCTCTTCACTTGGCTGTTGGCTCTTTCTCATTCTTCATTCTCCGCTCAAATAGGAGATCTTTCTAGATACTCTAAAGTAGCCCCACCCACCCACTTATCTCTGTCATATCGCCCTGTTTATTTCCTTTGTGGCACCCTCTGAAATTTTGTTGTTGATTATCTCACTCTGCTGACCAGAATGCACAGGGACGGGGACCTTGTCCACTTGGTTTTCTATTGGTAGCCCAGCACATGCCAGGTGCCACGTAGAAAGTGCTAGTTTGGCATATATTGAATGAATAAATGATGACTCAGCCCACACCCGGACCTCTCTGTGAGAAATGGGAGTGGGGTCAGGGTACGGTTGCTGAGAAGCATGCCAGTTGGGCAAACACCACCTAGGACTCTCGGGGGAGGAGATATTTGTCAGCTACCCCCCACCGGCCCCAAGTTCCACGTCTTCTCTTATCTGTCTCTCCCCACATTCCTCTTCCTTGCAGCTGGACCGACCCACCAAGCAGATGCGGGAGGCAGAGGAGAGGCTCAAGGCCATTCCCCAGTTTTGCTTCCCTGATGCCAAAGACTGGCTTCCTGTGTCAGAGTACAGCAGGTGAGGCCTGGCCTGGCATAGCCTCCTTTACCCCCATGACAGTGGGCAGCTGAGTCTGGCCCACCCTAGTCCCAGCCTCCTCTCCTACGGCAGCCTGGTCCTTCACCCCCTCCCTGGGCGGTCCCTCTTCTTGGGGGCTGTTTCCTGGGTCCTCTGATATTTCCCTGATGCCAGACTTCTCCGTGTTCCAGTGAGACGTTCTCTTTCATGCTGACTGGGGAAGATGGCAGCAGACGCTTTGGCTACTGCAGGCGCTTACTAGTAAGTAGGGCCATTCGGTCCTCAGGGACTGGGCCACAGTGTTTGTATGTGTGTATGCTCTTCTTTAACTTGAGCTTGTAGAAACTTAAGTTGTTCTATGTTCTGCAGGCCACACACACACACACACACACCACGAAGCACTCCCTGGGATGGCAGGACTTAAAGTGGCCCCTCTGATTGGGCCCCAGGATCTAAGATAATCTACAATAAGGGAAGAGATTGGATCACTTTCTACTGGGCTGTCATATGTTTTTAGCTCTTCTATACTTTTTCTTTTTGTTCATTTACTTCGGGCTTACAGGCTCAGATTGCTGATCCTGACTGCAGGATCACATCAACCCAGCAGTATGTGTGTGTGCATCAGATTGGGGTGGAGGACAAACCTTCCTCGCCCCCATACCTGGCCAACCTGATGTGCATCCTGTCCATGGTCTGGTAGGGCTGGAGGCTGAGCAGGGACAGAGCAGTACCTTCTATGGGATTCTGGGAGAGATGCCTTGAACTCAAGGGAAAGGGAGGGTTTTGAAAATATAAGCCATGTTGTAGAGAGGGAAGCACTACACCATCCCTCTTCTCATTAGTCCTGGGAAATAGATTGAGGTAAAGATAAAGAGAGTCCTGTCACACACTCCCCTGGGGCTCACCAGGGGTATTGTTGGCTTGGGTTGTTGACAGAGTCTCAGGGTTCCCAGGCTTTAGTGGGAGAAGGGGCAGATGAGGGGGATCTTTGGCAAAGGTGATGTATAGCAGGGACTCCAGGTGAAGGATTCTGGGCTGTTCATTCATTCATTCAGAAACATGTAGCATACACCTGCTGAGGGTTAGGCAGCATATGCTAAAGGCACATAAAGATGAGTTAGACATGGCTCCTATCTTTAAGGAACTTTAGATAGTCCAGTAGAGGAGGTAGGACTTTCAATGTAGAAGGCAGGGCAAAGAGAATGAACTGTGATTTGGGATCTGTTTATGTTCCAGGCTAGATGCTTTAAGTATGTCATTTTCTTTATTACTCATAATAGCCTATGAGGTATTGGGTTGGCCAAAAAGTTGGTTCGGGTTTTTCCATAGCATCGTATGGAAAAACCCGAACCAACTTTTTGGCCAACCCAGTATTATTATATATGTTCTTTAGATTAAGAAACCGAGACTCAGAGGTGGAATGACTTGCCCAGGGTCATACAGCCAATCAGGGCCAGAGCCAGGTTGACTCCAAGTCCTTTAACACCAAATCTGGTAGTCCTGGATCACCCCAAAGGGTAGTCTGGGGAGAAGGAGTACTTGGAGATAGAATGCCTGGTGAGTGGGGCTAAGGGAAGGTAGAGCAGTACAGATGCCAGGTGGGGAGCCGGGCAGGTTCACCTGGGCCTGGGGAGGGTAGCGTGCCAAAGGCTGCCTTTGCAGGAGCAGAGATGGAGCAGAGCTGCTCCTTTGCCGCGGGCCTGCTGCCCCCAGGGAAGAGCATGTTTGTCCTGGCTGCTCAGAGAGGGCCTGGGCTGGGTCCCTGCCAAGGGGGCTGGCACTGGCTCGGCATTCCTACAGATTGGACACAATGATTCTAACCCAAATCCCACATACTTGTTTTAATCACTTGGGGCTTTAGGGGAGGCGGGGGAGAGGGAAGAAGAGAGGAGTGAGTTTCAGGCCTAATATGGACAAAAACAGATTCTGCCTTCTCTTTAGATCTGTGACGTGTGGCCAGCAGGTTTGGAGACTGAAATAGCCCATCTGCATTTGCTTAGCAGCCTGCATGAGGGGCCAGCACCTGCTGCTCTGCTCCCTCCCCGCTCGGCCTTGCTGGGCACTCCAGGCCTCTGAGCCAGAGGCAGCCACAGAGCCCTGCCAGCCCCTGGCTGGAGAAGTCAACTCCTGTGGACTCACTCCAGCCTGCATTTGGGGGCTCCAGGCCTGGGGAGCTCTCAGTGCACATCTCCTTCAGCTGCCTACCTTTTAAATCCCCCTTTTACTTTGTTCTCCTCTACTCTGTACATGCCTCTGTCCAGTCTCTTTGTGTTTCTTTCCCTTCCTTTCTGTCAGAAGGCAGCATACTTTAGAGGTAATACAGCAAATCAGAGGCAGAAACAGACTCCTGGTTCCATGACTTCTAAATACATGACCTTGGACAATGGCTTAATAATTTTGAACTCAGTTTCCTCATCAATAAAAGGGAGATAACAATGCCTATCTAACAAGTTCTTGGAAAGTTCCAAGCCCAGGACTCAGATATGGCAAATATTCAATAAATAGTAGTTTGCTTCTCTTATCTGGTGTCAGTTTGCTTTCCTAGAATGGGGATGGATCAAGGAAGGGAGAAAAGAGCAACTGAGAAAAGGAATGTTTTGCAGAATCCCCTCTGGGAGGCAGAAGACCGCCTGGCTTGCTCCTAAGGATGTACACAAGTCCCTCCCTTACCACTGGGGGCCTGGGGATTTAGGGATATAAATCCACACATCACCCTATAGCCTCTGCCAAACCTCTTCGTCCTTTGCCAGCCCCCATCAGTGTCCTCCTGGGGGAGAAGGGTGGAGCCTGTGTAGAGCTTGGCAGGAGTCTGGCACCTTGGGCTGGAAGGCCCAGCAGAGGCTGAAGCCTGCCCCCAAAGAGTGGCAGCCTTTTCCTTGGGGGCCTGGTTGAGTAGAGGTTTAGAAGAGGCCCGGAGTCTTCACTAGAAGAGAGGTGCTTAGTCCTCAGTTCCCGAGGAAAAGGAGTCAGATATAGTAATCATGCATTCTCTGTGTCTGTGTCTCTCTCCTCCTTGTCCTGGCCCAGCCAAGTGGGAAAGGGCCTCGGTTGCCAGAGGTATACTGTGTCATCAGCCGCCTTGGCTGCTTCGGCTTGTTTTCCAAGGTAAGAGGGCTCTGGCTTACTTCCCTCCCCCTTCCCCAAGCTGACAGCTCCCATAGGAGTATCTGCATGCGGCTTAGATGAGAAAACCACCTGTGTGTGTGAGAGGGTGAGAGAAGGCGAGAATGCAAGGGCAAGTGCAAGGGAGCTCTCTGACTCCCTCCCCGTCTACCAGCTCCTGCACCGGCAGTGTCTGCTAATGTCACAGCTCACCCTGGCCCATGGGCGGAGCTGAGTCCTTGGGGACAGAGACCCTGCGGGAAGCCAAGTGCCCAGGAACCCGACCTCAAGTGGTATTTCCTTTGCCCAGCTACTCAGATCTTGGAGTCTGAGGCAAGGACTAGTTAGGGAGCAGAGCTGACACCGAGTGGCCAGGGAGACGGGAAGGGTAGGGTGTGAAGCTCCTGGCGAGATAGTCCGCCATCTCCCAGCTTTCGGCCCGGGCTGGTCAGATGCCGGGCTGCCCTCTTCTCTGCCCAGGAGGTAGGGGAGGGTGGCGCCCTGACACCCTTCCTCTTTGGGCTGCTGGCGGTGGGCACAGGTCCTAGATGAGGTGGAGCGCCGGCGTGGGATCTCCGCCGCTCTGGTCTATCCCTTCATGAGAAGTCTCATGGAATCACCCTTCCCTGCCCCAGGGAAGACCATCAAAGTGAAGACATTCCTGCCGGGGGCTGGCAATGAGGTAGGGATTTCTGCTGCCTCTTCTCTCAGACCATGGACTGGGGCTGGAGTGGGACCTGCTGAGCCAAGGCTCAGTCTCTGGGGGTGCAGAGCACGGCCCCTTCCTTGCTCAACACATTTGTATACCTCACCAACAGGGGCTAAAAGAAGTGAATGACAGAACTGTAATTGTTGCTCAACTCTCTGCAGCTTCTAGGGGCCTTCCCTGACCTGTTCGGACTAAACTGCAGGCCACCTTTTATTCATTCATCAAATGTTTACAGAATATGTGCTCTCTTACAGTCAGGGTTCCTGCAGATCTTGAGGCAGAGTCATATAGTTAAAGAGGGGCACAGCTCGGCCCTTGTGGAGTTCATAGTCTAGTGGGAGAGACTGACATTAAATAAATACTTGTACGTAGAAACAGATAACTCCTAAAAGTGTTAGGTGCCAAGTGAGAGCACAGAGTGAGAGTGTGTAACAGGGGATGTGCTTTAGATTAGGGGCCAGGAAAGGCCTCCTCTGAGGAAGTGACATTTTACTGGGGACCCAAGGTGAGTAGAGTCAACCAGATGAAGTGGGAGGAGGGAGACTGAAAGAGAAGGGTATGGGCGGGAGAGGATTATTCCAGGTAGAGGGACAGCATGCAAAGGCAAAAGTTGGGAAAGCGTGGATGCTTGCCAAGGAACGGAAAAAAAGGCCAGGATGGTTGAAAAGGGGAGTGAGCAGGAGGGATAGACAGCAGGGCCAAATCACAATGTACCTGTAGGCCAAGTTCAGGGTTTTGGAATGTCTCTAAAGCAGGGTTATAAGATCCGAGATATGACGTTCAAAGCTCCCTCTGGCTGCTATGTAGATTATGGACTGGAGTGAAAACAGGGAGACCAGCTTGGATATGTTGCGGTAGTACAGGCAAGAGATGATCGGAGTTTGGATTAAGGTGTGGAGGAAAAGATGGAGAGAATAGATGGATTTGAGATGTGCTTTAGAATTAGGGTCAATAACACATTGTGTTTGATTGGAAGTAGGGGATAGTGTTAGGGAGACTTGAAGGCGAATTCCCAGTTTTCTGGCTTGAGCAGCAGGTCAGCGGATGGAGCACCTGAAGGAGGGGGAGGCTTGTGAGGGGGAAGAGTTTGATTTTGTACACGTTACGTCTACGATGCCTGTGAGACACCCCAGAGAAGACGTTTAGTAGCAAACAGTGTAGACAGGGAAGAGAAGATAGTCCCAAGGGCCTCCAGCATTTAGAGGGCCTGCAGCAGAGGAGCAGCAGCCCTGAAAACCAAGACAGGAGGAGTGCCAGGAAGCCAAGGAAGGGGGCCTCTCAGAAAGGAAGGAGTGATCAGGCGAGGTCAGGATGAGGCGTGGCGGGATTCCTTGAGTTTCAGAAACGTGGGGGGTCAGGGGGCTGAGAAGCTTGAGTAGAGAGACTTGAGAAGTGAATGGGGTTGAGAAGGGGGAATAGCCTGTAGAGACAGCTTTTAAGAGGCTTGGCTGTGGGGAGAAATGGGGAAGGGGCAGTGGTTGAACGGTAATGTGGAGCCAGGGGAGAGTCAGTTGAAGGTGGTTGTCTGGGTGCTGGTGGCAGTGGCCCATCAGAGGAAGAGGTTAAAGCAGCAGCAGAGGGAGGGGACAGTCAGACTGTCAGTGAGAAGGCAGGGCGGTGGGATCCAGGGAGAGACTGGCTTTTTAGGAGAGAAGGGTACTTCCTTGTGTAATGGCAAGGAAGGGCCATGGCTTGTAGATTCTGGATTCTCATCTGATGGCTTCAGTTTTCTCAAAATGGAAAAGAAGGTCATCCTCTGAGAGTGAGAGGTGGATGTTGGGTTTGAGGAGAGGGAAGAAGAAATAACTTAGTTGCTGCAGGGAGTGGAGAGGGTCTGACTAAAGAAACATTGGGTTTGCTGGGAGTGGCGAATGCCATTTAAGGCCTTTCTTGTAGCATCTTTTCTCCCACGCTCTTTTGGAGGGACTTTCTACTTCTTGCATGACCTGGGGGCAGGACCACCGACCCTACCCTGAGAGCCCAGTAGCATGCCGGGGAGTCAGTCCTTCAGGATGGGGCCCAGCCCGCTCAGCAGCCTCATCTCAACGCTCTGACTTGACTTGCTTACTGTCCCTGAACCCTGCTTCCTTTTGCCTAGTAGACACTTCCCTTCTTCTCTCCTTGGACAACCAAGTTAAGCGTCTTGTGCTCTGAGCTGCTGCCCTGACCTCTAAGCCCTCTCAGCGCCCTGTGCAGATGTTAATTACACCTTTCCCCTGTCCTGACACCAAGCTGGTGGGCTGTGATCGTTTAGGCTCATTCAGCCTTACTGGGCTATGATCTCCTTGAGGGCAGGTGGATGAAGAGAGGCCCAGGTCCTGTGAGCTTCCTGTGTGAACTCTCACTCCCTGGAGGAGCCCGGACCCTCGGGGTAGTAGGAGTGGGGCGCTGGCTGCATGCAGGCTCTCAGGAGGGAGGCTTGGGGGAGCTTCACTGTGACTTCTTCCGCGTGGGGCAAGGGCAGGAGGGGCGCAGAGGCCTCTGGCGTGATTGTGGTAAGGGATCCCTTCAGCGCACATTCACTGAGCACTTTGGGTGTACCCCACATCCTGCCAGTCACTGGGCCTTCTGGGGCTTCACCATCTGGTGGGAGAGACAGAGTGTAAACAGATCCCTATAAAAGAGACACATCCTTAGGGCAACTTGTGCCCATTTTGCTGCTTCCCTTGGGCCCAGAGGGATGACTGCTGAGCTAGGAGGTAGAACTTCACTTGTTTAGACTCTGAGGAACAAATGAGATAAGGCAGGGTAAAGCCCCTTGAGGAGAGCTCTGATACCATAGGGCTAAAAGAGGGCGTTCATTTTCCCTCCTGGTTCTCAGGAGATCTACACATCTGTGCTGCCCACATATGCTGAGGAACCAAGGGGAAGACTAGGCAGGCCCTGGTGAGAGCTGCTTTGGCCTGGCCTGAGCGTCAGCAGTTCCTCCTGCTCTCATTGCTAGGGTCAGTTGCCACCCTCCACCCTCATGACTGCCCCCAGGGAAGTGGTCTCTGCGCCACAGCACCGACCTTAGGAGTGGCCTTGCAACCTCTCCGGAGGGAAGATTGCTAGGTCTGGCCCTGATAAAGAGAGGCCTGCTTCCTGGCAAGGTTGTGGAATAGCCAGCCGTTGCCCTGTGTTTCCCTTGTCCCTGGCACAGGGATTAGACAAGCCAGTAGAGATAGAGGCCAGGACAGAGCCTCTGGAAGGAAACTCTTCCTAGCAGGAAAGGGAGGGGGCATGGCAACAAGGACACTAGCACTGTCTGTCCAGAGGTGGGTGAGCAGAGTCGCGCGGAGGGGCAGCGATCAGCTGTGGGGCTGGGCAGGGCGGAGCCAAGGCCTTTCCCTGGGGAGACGGGCAGGAGGGCAGGGAGGGCAGTGCAGATGAAGTTGTGTGGCTCCCTCCCGCCCTCATCTGTAAGAGCAGTCAGCTCTCCTCCCCCCTTTGCTGAGAGCCTGGCATATGGCTCCCCAGCTCCTTCCTTCCGGAGCCTCCCCCATATTCAGTTAGCCCTGTTGCCCACAGGCTGGGCGTCTGAGTACTGTGGGAGCAGAGCTGTGGTCTGAGTGGAGGAGGAGACTGGGTCTTACTACACAGTGGGGTGGATTAGAGGCCTTGGGAAAGCAGGTGGGAAGGGGAGCCAGCTTCCGGTCGCTTTGTGTAGGACCCAGGAGTGGCACCCACCTGATCTGCCTTGACCCACTTGCCCCACTGCTCTCCTGCAGGTGTTAGAGCTGCGGCGGCCCATGGATTCCCGGCTGGAGCATGTGGACTTCGAGTGCCTTTTTACCTGCCTCAGTGTGCGCCAGCTTATCCGAATCTTCGCCTCACTGCTGCTGGAGCGCCGCGTCATTTTTGTAGCAGATAAGCTCAGGTAGGGCCCAGCAGGTGAGGTGAAGAAGGGGGGAAGGCACATCCACTATTGATCCAATGTGATTTACGAGCCCTAGTATATGCCAGCCACTGTCGTATTAGTGCATGGAGTGTGTGTGTATGTGTATGTGTGCGTCTGTGTGTGGTGAGAGAAAGATCAAATGCAGAGGAAAGGTTAGCAAACCCGGGCAGAGAGGATGACTGAGGGAGCAGGGCTTGCGAGCACACAAGATGGCAGGGTTGAGAACCCAATGGAGGACTTGGCTGGAGGGAAAAAGACAAACGCTGCTGCTTTTGCAACGGCCAAGATTGTAGAGGTACAAATCTATCTACATGGAGAAAGGTAAGAAAGTAAGATTTCTAGCTGAGGGCCACACTTCCTCTGGAGGCGGAGGCAAGGCCACCTCTGTGGGATGCTGTATTTTAAGAGAGCGATGAACTTTAGGAAGAGCCACAGTGAGGAAGGGGCAAGGGCACTGACTAGGGATAGTATGAGGAGTGCTGAGCCATCCAGTGAGGGGGCCAGTGAGGGTGTCACCTGGAGAAGGCAACTGAATGGAGTGACCCAGGGCCAGGCATGTGGGGATTTGCAGAGAAGGACCAGGTGAGGGTCTTGAGAGTGCTGGGGAGGAGAGTGGTTGTAGGAAGGTTGGCCAAACTAGGAAAGGGAGAAAGAAGCCCAGGGACTGGAGGTGTCATTGAGGCAGGGGAGCTGGATTAAGAAGAATAAGAAAAGAGCTGACTAGATCTCAAGTCTTAGTCTGAAATGTTGGCATTTATGATTTTAGAGGCAGAGGAGTTCCAGATGGTTGTGGCCATGGGAGGGGGCAGCAGAAATGTCACTGGACATGAGGTGTTCTGGAAGAGGCCGAGCTCTTCTAGGCAGCCAAGGGTTTTTTTCCTCTTTAAAAGAGCGTCTTAGTCCATTCAGGCTGCTATAACAAAATACCACAGACTGGGTAGCTTATAAACAACAGAAATTTATCTCTCACAGTTCTGGAGGCTGGAAGTCCAAGATCACGGTGTCAGCATGGTCACGTTCTGGTCAGGGCCCTCTTCCTAGTTCATAGCTGTCGGCGTCTCACTGTGTCCTCACATGGCGGAAGGGGGGTTCTTTTTTTATAAGAACACTGATCCCATTCATGAGGTCTCCACTCTCATGACCTAAGCACCTCCCAAAGGCCCTATGTCCTAATATCATCATATTTGGGGGTTAGGATTTCAACAAAGAATTTGAGGGGACACAAACATTCAGACCATAGCAAAGGGTATATGTAGGGGATGGGACAGGCAGGGAGAGGATGAGATCTCGGCAACACATTGTATGATTTTTCGTCAAAGAACCCATCACGGGGGGCAGTAGTTTCTTTAGAGTGGTGGAATTAATTTAGTCATTTAGACGTTTATTAAGCTATCTGCTATGTGCCATAACATACGCTAGGCGCTGATATGAGAGGCAGAAAAGAAGAATCCTCTTCCTGGTTTGTCCCCCAATAAGCCCAGGATCCCTGGGGTCTTTCTTTTGTGTGCGTGAGAGGGTCATGAGGAAATGGACTCCCAAATGCCCTCATAGGGCATTGGCGCAGGAACTCAGGGCCACCCTCAGCCCAGGAGAAGTAAAGAGGAGGAAAACCCAGAGCTTCTGGCTTTTCCAGAGAGAGCCAGGTTTAGAAAAGAAGATTGTCTCCCACTTCCCGTCACAGCCTCAGTGCTTCTGTACACCACAGTTCTATGTACGTCATGGGCCTGTCAGGCCTTGTGAAGGGACCGAGCCGGCAACCGGAACTAGCCAGGTATGGCAGCTTCCTGGGGCCCCGTCTGTGCCTTTCTGCCATCCGTGTTCACTGTCTGCCAGCAAAGCCCCCGCTACCCAGCTGTGAGGCTCTGGTCTGGTCAGACCTTGATGCCCCTAGCAGAGCCTGGACCCCGAGGTTTCTTTTCTTGAAGGTTCCACTCCCTTACCCAGGACAGAGCCTCCTCTTGGCCACCCCCATGGCCCTCAGCCTGGCTCCAACAGGGCTGTGAATACAGTGATTGTTTCCCGTGGCTTCAGCTGCCTCTGAACACACTCCTGGACCATTTGGGGAGGAAAATACCCCAGGGCCCTGATCTGGCCTGGCTCAGCACTCAAGTCCTGCCAATCTTGGGTCTTAGAAAAGATGTCTTCCCTGCGTGGGGTCTGCCTCTGACTGAAGAGGGGCAGAATAGGCAGCCCAGTGAGGGCACACAGGCCTGGACTGGGGTCAAGGCTCAGTAAGCCCAGCCACCTCTTGTTCCGTTGCTCACATTTTAGGTTTTCTACAAGTCCTTGGTCCCTCTGGCCTAGTTCTGATGTCTGTGTAAGTGGGAGGGTGTGTGTGTGTGTGTGTAGGTGCACGCGCGTCCACGCACACATACACAGGCTCTGCAGTGATCAGCCCTAAGGGTTGTACAAGCCTTCTGCCTCCCGAGCCCCAGGCCCACTGGAAGGCATTGTGGAGCTGTGTTTCCTTTGACCCTGGACAGCCCCTTTCCAGATCTTTTTCAGATGGCTCTCCTTGGGGTATGGGGAGCTGCTGTCCCTAGGGGAAGGGCTCTCAGGGCCAGCATACCTGTGTCTCTGCCTCAAGGCCCAGCGGTATTTTAGTCATCCATGGGGTGGTAGGACAGCCAAGCAAGGCACTGGCTGCCAAAACGCTTGCGAATGTCCACCGAGGTCCTTCTGGAAAAGAGGGGTTGTTTCTGTCATGGGTTGGAACCATGTTCTCTGACTGGTGGGCATTAGTCATGAAAGGGTGAGAGTCCCTGCTGGAGCTGATCAAGTGGAGCCCAGGGCTTTCATAGCTAACATGTGGGACCAACAGGTGCGGAGAGACAGGGTGGGAAAGGCAGGCTTGAGAATGAACTTGACTCTGGGCCTCTGTCTCCTCATATGTAATGTGGCCCTTAGGGGAGTGCCTTTGACCCCTCTCCTGACGGGTGGATGGTTAAAGCCAGGTGTGTCTCCTGTGTTGACCGGTGACCCACACTCTCCCTCAGCACTCACTTCTGTGCCTTCTGCTTAGCGTCGGGGAGATTGTCCTTCCAGTCTCCCGTTGGTCGTTCTGCTTGGCCAACCAGCCCTGTGGTGCTGGAGGCCTGGAGCCCCCCTCTAGGCCAAGAGAAGGGTGACCCCACTGAGACCTCTGGCTATTTTTTGGAGCATGAGAGGACAGATGGGAGTGGTTAAGAATGGTGCCAGCCTCACCTCAGTCAGTGGTCCTCAGTCAGACCGCTTTTTCCAATTAGGAGAGGGAGGAACGGATAGAGAGGAAGAATGGTAGAAGTAACACTGGGCTGGGAGACAGGAAAACTGGTTGTGTCCCAGGTGTGCCACTTATGACCAGACTGACCCTGGGTATCAATGGCCCCAGCTGTAACATGTGGACCTGATAAGATGACCTTCCAGCTCTTACTATGAATTTGTGATCAACCCTTGCTCAGGTTACCTTTGTACTCCCTGGCCTGAGCTGATACTCCCACACTAGGTCAGGCCCACCTGTGCATTTGGGTGGCTCTTGGGGGTGTGTATGTGTGTTCAAGTGTTGCTATGTACCTTTATGACTGTTCCTAGGTAGAGCCACCAAAGAGGGTAGCGCCATTGTCCCTGAGGTCCTGAGCAGTGGGAATGTGGGAACTTTACCAGTCTGCAAGGTCAGACCCAGGCCCAAGGCTCCTTAGCATTTTTGTGGCACTGGGAGTTTTAACATGAAAGGATGTCCTGAGCCTGGCCCAGCAGGCTGTAACGCCCCTTCCCCGAAGGTGCTGGGCCTGGGCTCAGTGCTTTGTCTGTCTGTCTGTCTGTCTGCCAGTACCCTATCCAGCTGCTCCCATGCGGTGGTGGCCTTGCTCTACCCCTTCTCCTGGCAGCACACCTTCATTCCTGTCCTCCCGGCCTCCATGATTGACATCGTCTGCTGTCCCACCCCCTTCCTGGTTGGTCTGCTCTCCAGCTCCCTCCCCAAACTGAAGGAGCTGCCTGTGGAGGAGGTGGGCCACCTGGGGAGCCAGCGGTGGGGAGGTGGGGGGGTTGGTGTGGAGGAAGGAAGGGACAGAAGGAACAGAAACCCCCAGGAGGGATGGGGGTGGCACGGAGGCTGCTGGGATCTTCTCCTTTGTGTACCCAGCTCTTATCCTTTCTCCTTGGGAGGTCTTTCCCTGGCTGGAGTTATTCCTGTTATCTGACCCTGGGAATCCAGGAGGGCTGGAGGCCTGGGAAGGGCACTGCAGGGATTCATATCCTGAATCACTGTCCCTCGTGACTCTTTCTCAGGCACTGATGGTGAATCTGGGGTCTGACCGATTCATCCGACAGGTAAGAGTGGGACGCTGCAGAGCATGGCCTGACCCAGGGTGGGTGCTTGTTTGATGCAGAGCACCCAGCACTGTCACACACACGACTCCACCTTCACAGCCTGATTGTTGAGCCCTCTGGGTTCCACATTCACAGGACAGACAAGGGTAGAAAGAAGCTGGTCTGAGAAGTCTTGACCTCAGCAGGATCTGCTGTTCTGGTCGGCATCATCAGCTTCTGGAAGGCAGTGTGGGTGTGTGAAGAACATGGCCTGGATCCAAAGGCTTGACCTCTGCCCTCTGCCCCCTTTGAGACACATGATCTTGAACAGGCCTCTGAACTTCTCTGAACCAGTATTCTCATCTCTAAAACACGCATGGTGATAACACCTGCCTTGAAATGTTGCTGGAGGATTATACATGACACACAGAATGCAGCGGAATGTAAAGGTTTGCAATCATTGTCAACTTCAAAAAGCCTCTGTTAGTGGTGGAAATCCTCCTGGCTCTCTATAAAGGAACACAACCCAATGCCGTAGCCTTTGGGAATGTAGTCTGTTACACACCACTGACAGAGCTACGACTCCTGGGTACGAAGCGTCACGATGCAGACACTGAACCAGAATACAGAGACAGGCACAACAGCCTCGCCTCACGCCTGAGACACAGGCTGGGCCACAGTCTCCCCTCCCCCAGCCAACCATGCTTCCCCCCCCTGGAGCCGAAGATGGAGGAACTGGGGAGACTTCATCGTGGTGCTGGGGTAGGAGCCCCTGTTGGTCCTGGGCAGTGAATGCCACCCGCTCCACCGCTTTTTATCTTTGTGACCTTGGACAAGTTTCTTAACCTCTCTCTGAGCCTCAGCTTCTCATCTTAAAATGAGGTTGATAATAGTATCAGGGTTCTTGGGAGAATGAAATGAGATGATATATTCAAGCTCTTCAAACAGGGCTGGCACAAAGTTAAGTGCTCAGTCAGTGTCACTGTGCGGTTTCCTTCTCCTGCAGATGGATGACGAGGACACGTTGTTACCTAGGAAGTTACAGGCGGCTCTGGAGCAGGCTCTAGAGAGGAAGAATGAACTGATTTCCCAGGACTCTGACAGCGACTCCGATGATGGTGAGTGAGGCTTGCCCCAGGCAGAATCAGTTCTGGTCCCAGACTCCCTCTGCTCTGGGCCTGGGCCTCATGGGGCTTGGACCCTGATTCTATGCACCAGACCCTTCTGGCTAGTGAAGCTCAGGTATAGGACCTTGGTCTCACTTTAGCCTAGAATTCTCTAGCCCCACTAGTGTGGTTCTAGGAGTTGTGGCTTGACTGGGTCTGAGGGGAGAGAAGTAGTGTAGTATTTTATCAGAGGGAGTTCAGAAACTTAGACAACATCGGGGCTGCTTCTAGGGTGGCCCAGGCTACAGAGCTACCTCTTGCCTCTAATTCTCTACCTCAGGAAGTTTGGGGAGAAAAACCCTAAAGACAGTTGGCAACCGCAAAGACTCTTCTCGCTGACAGGACACTAGTTATTCCTCCCTCTCAGGCCCTGCCTTGAGCCGCTGCAGGAGATGGAGGGAACTTCCTCTTCCTGTGAAGCCAGGGAAACCACCGAGCGTGAGGGTGTGTGGGGAGTGGCGCTCTGGTCTCTAATCTCCATTCTCATTCATCCAGCAAGTATTCCCCAGCTTCCGTGTTCAGAGCACAGTTTCCGACCTCCTGGCTCAGGAGCTAGTTACAAGCCTGGGAGCACAAGAGCTAAGGTTTCAAGAACAGAGAAGTGGTTCTGGCTGGAGTTCCGTCGAGGAGAGGGAGACACCACCAGCTGGAGGCTGGGGATGCAGGCTCTTGACCTGAACCTCAAAGATTTTCTCTTCTCTTCCAGAATGTAATACCCTCAATGGGCTGGTGTCAGAGGTGTTTATCCGGTTCTTTGTGGAGACTGTTGGGCACTACTCCCTCTTCCTGACCCAGAGTGAGAAGGGGGAGAGGGCCTTTCAGCGAGAGGCCTTCCGCAAGTCTGTGGCCTCCAAAAGCATCCGCCGTTTTCTTGAAGTTTTTATGGAGTCTCAGATGTTTGCTGGCTTCATCCAAGACAGGGAGCTAAGAAAGTGTCGGGCAAAGGGTAAGGCCAGAAGAGCCTGGGGTGGGGGGTTCTGGGGGGATGTCAGGCGTCCTCCAACGTTTCTGCTACCCGCAGGGCTGAGTAGCCAGGCACTGGTGAGCTCCCATCAGGAAGCTCTTGAGTTATTAGCCAGGGCAGGCCTCCTAACATCCCTTTTCTTCTGAGAGAGACTGCCAAGGGCACTTTCTCCTCCTGCCCCAGTACGTGCATTCACAAGGCTGGGCACAGGCTGGAGCCACGTGGCAAGAGTGGGGCTTATCCCTACCTATCCCCGCATTCACAGGTCCTTCCTTACTCAGAGAAAAAGACCAGACTGTGCAGTTTAGGGAGTCCTGAGAATCCAGGGTTGAGAAAGCCCTTGAAGAGAACTGAGCTAGCTCTGTCTTAGGTTGGTGACAGTCTGCCCTCAGAGCACAAAGGTTATCTTATCTCTGTTATTTCATTAGCTCTGCTCACTCTAGGGCTTTTTCATCTCATCAAGACCTTTCTAACCTCAGGGTTATTATTTCTTCTGCCCACTAATACTGTCCATTTAGTGTAACAGACCTTTTGAAACAACATGGTAGAGTGGTCTAAAAGGAGCTGGAGAAGGTGTCCACTTGGGGGCAGCTCTGATACGAGGAGTGGCATCCTCGCCATAATGCGGCTCAGGAACGTGCACTGGGAGGCAAGGGGCTCTTGCCATCAGCAGTGAACACAGTGAGATGTCATTAATAATAGTTTTGATGAGCCAGTCTGAATTCTGGTAGGATGCTTTTATAAGTTATAATTGCAGATCTTTGGTTTCCCCCTTTTTGGGATCTGTGCCCTTTGGTCCCCCTCCAGGAGGCCTCCCCTTCCCTCCCTCCTATGACTGTTCTCTTCCCTGTTCCTGTTTCTTCTCTTCCCCAGGCCTCTTTGAGCAGCGAGTGGAGCAGTATTTAGAGGAACTGCCAGACACTGAGCAGAGTGGAATGAACAAGTTTCTCCGCGGTTTGGGTAAGTAGCTTTGTCACTAATGAGACATATTCAGCAAGAAGGGAGGGACTGGGGGAATCTGTACCCCAAACTACTCTAAACCAATGCCAGTGGGTATTTATATCGGGGCTGTAGACAGAACAGGAAGAGATCTCATAAAGCCTCACCTAGGTCAGGTCTTTCTGGGTGCATTTCTTCCTGAGTGAGCACAAGGGCCATTAGGACCAGTGAGCTCTCCTCGAGGCTATAAGGGGTCTACTACAAAAGTGGCAGTGCCAGAGTGCCCTTCAAAGAGCTCAGCCAACTAAATCACAGAATCATAGCATGTCTCACTTTAAAAGGAAAATTGAGACTGAAGAAGTTAAATGGCTTGCCCAAAGCCATACATGATTAATACCAGTGCTCTAATTAGAGCTCTAGAGTGTTTTCACCATCCTGGATCATATCTAGCTGTAATCCAGTCTTTCTAATCCTTCTCTCCCACTGAGAGGGTCAGGGCTGTTGGAAGAGATGATACTGAAATGTTCTCACTCTTGCCCTCCTCTGGCCCACAGGCAACAAAATGAAGTTCCTCCACAAGAAGAATTAAGCCCCTTTCCCAGTAACAGAGTCCAGTGCCTTGCAGAGCCTGGAGCCTGGGGAGGGGCCCAGCCTTGGACCCTCTGGGCTGCTATGGCTGCTCTGCCCCCACAGACCCCCACCCTCCAAGCCAGCCCACCTCTGCCTTCACAATATCCCAGGATACTGTTTGTAAATAATCTGCTGTAAGCTTTCTTATCTGTTTTTGTAACAAGCAAAGAGAATCCGGTAAATATTTGTATATTCCCAAGAGGCCGGGTGCTTTCCTGCCCTGCCCGAGCATGGATGAAGTTTTGCTGGGTGCTGGTGACTGGCCAATTATGTGCAGCTGACTGTCTCAGCCGAACCACTGATCTTCCCCTGGAGGCTCCTGGCCTGCCTGCCTAAGGCCCCTGCTGCCAGTCTCGGGCCCTGGAGAGCAGATGCTGTCTTGTTATGTACAGGACTATTTTTTTTAAATCTTAGAGTTTCTATTTTTTTCTAGTAGTCCCCCTCCCCTAATCCTCTGTTTTTGAAAGGCAAAGGCCAATCAACCCCCATTTGCAGCATGGTACCAGGCTCTTGGGCCTGGCCTTCTCCTATTCCTCCCACCTTTGTGATGGTCAGTGAGTCATGGGAAGCCCACCCCCCAGCTCTGCTAGTGTTCTCTGGGCCCGGCTCCCACTCAGTGGTGGCCATGATGCGGTACAGGGCATCCCTCCTTCCCATCATCTACGGGTGTTCTCAATAAACAGTGTATAGTTGTTTGGGCCCAGAGCCCCATGTGTTTCTTGGCTTTATTATCTAGAGTTCTCTCTCCAGGGGGATGGGCTGAGGCAGGCCAATCAGGGATGAAACACCTTCATGCAGGAAACTGAGTACTTGATTTAATTAAGAGTTTAGCTTTAGTGTGGGTCACTGACCTCCCCTGAAATTGAGTTCTCTGGCCTGAGCTGTATGACTGCTCTTAGAAGATACCTAATCATTGCTCTAGCTCAGCTTCCCTCTCCAACAGCTAACTGTTCAGATTCTATGTGTTTCCAGTGATGGAGAGAATGTTCATTGCCCCTTGGCTCCACTATTAGGTGAATCATGACATTTTCCTATTCAGTATGAAGCCCTTAAGACATCATTGGGTATCCTAACACTGGTGGAGTCAAGCCCAGCTAAAGCCAATCCAGGGCTTGCTTATAGCCCTGGCCCATTGTCTATGGCTCTTCCATGTCACTCTGTGAAGTTTTTTTACCATTGCAAGTGTAGGTGTGCATATAGAAAATTCTGCTATATTCCTTGGAAAAGCAAGGAGAGAAGCAAGGTGGGGAATATGGGTGGCTTAGGCTTTCCACTCACCCAAGGCCTTCACAGAGCTGAGACCTTGAAAATTCACAGGATGAGGCATTAAGCTGGAAGTCTCTTCATTGGTATTGGCTTTGAGTTTGGTGGATTTGAATCATAGAGTGAAGTTTTCCTGTCCTTCTACCCTAGCCTGCTTGTTAAACAGGAGATGATCCCTTCCTGAATCCCCTTTCCTTCTTTTCCCCATCTCCACTGAGCCCTGCACAGGTCCCAACCTGTCTGTGGTTTGGGGTTGCTGTCTGTCTCATAAAGCAAAGTAGAGGGTTTGTCTTCTGGGAAGACAAATTCGTCTTCTCCTCTGAGAAAGCCTCTTACATAGTTGGGTTTGGCATCTTCCAGGAATAGGAGGGCAGGGATTGAGGCCTCATGAGTAGTCTGGGTTTTCAGCTGAGGTAGAGAGAGAAGACAGTGGTTATAACTGGAAAGTCCAGAGTAGGGTATCGTTACCTCCAGAACTTGTCACTGTTAACTCAGCCTGGGCTTCATGAGTCATAGAAGTGGATTCCTTAATAAAATAATAGTTTACAAAAGGTGCTATTTCTTTCTCCTTTCCTCTCCCTCTCTTTTTTTTTTTTAAATTAATTAATTAATTTATTTATTTTTGGCTGTGTTGGGTCTTCGTTTCTGTGCGAGGGCTTTCTCTAGTTGCGGCGAGCGGGGGCCACTCTTCATCGCGGTGTGCGGGCCTCTCACTGTCGCGGCCTCTCGTTGCGGAGCACAGGCTCCAGACGCGCAGGCTCAGTAGTTGTGGCTCACGGGCCCAGTTGCTCCGCGGCATGTGGGATCTTCCCAGACCAGTGCTCGAACCCGTGTCCCCTGCATTGGCAGGCAGATTCTCAACCACTGCGCCACCAGGGAAGCCCTCCCTCTCTTTTTTAATGTGGCTCCACAGAATCCTCAGACATGTGATCAGATCACAAGATATATAGGTGTAAATTATTACTTTTAAAAATCTATAACTTTTATGTAGCTTTAAAATACACTGCATTTTAACCCTAGGGGTTCCCACCTCCTCCCATGGCCACAGCTCTCATCCCAATCTAGAAAACTGATACTGGCACACAATGGCTTGGAATGGGCTGCAAGGGCCCATACAGTGACTGCTATGGGCGAGGCACAGAAGTCTCATCTGGAAGGTAGAGGAGGGTGTGTCCAGGGGGCCTGGTTTGGGGTTGACAAAAAGTATTTAGGGCTTCTTTCCAAGTTCTGCTTTCACGTGATCTCTGGACACCTAAACTGATGGTTCTCAATCCTAGCAGATGCAACACTCTTCCTCTATAGCAAATACTGTTAACTCCCCCTTTTACTATCCTGAAATGAAATTCATAGATAATGTAACGTACCTAAACACATCTTAACTGTAATATAGTCTTAACCATGATATAAAAGGGGAGAAATAAAAGGAAAAGTATTTTGTCATAAAATAACATGTACTTAAATATGTGAATGCTTGGGCACAACTGTATTAGAAGATATAATTAAGTCAGATGCTTACACCTGTACACAATTACTGTGAATGCAACAGCTACACATGCAGAAAAGGTGTGTTGAATTAGCAACTCAGATTCTACTAAGTGGGTGTTAACCACTTGGTAAGAGAGTTTTCTGAAATGAACAATTTTGGGCAATATTCTAAACAAAACACATTTTGAGCTTCCCCTGATTTAAACAATAGTTGGAATCCTGGAAAACTGAGAAGTATTATGAAAACTACAAAAAAAACCAAAAACAAACACAAAAAACCAATAACACATCTTTTTGATTTTGATTGTGTGTAAAATGAAGGTAGGTTGTAAGCTAGGTTTTCCTTTGCTGTTTAGAGCAGCGGTCGCCAGCCTTTTTGGCACCAGGGACCGGTGTCACGGAAGACAGTTTTTCCAGGCAAGGGGTGGGGCTGGGGGGTTGTCCGGGCAGTAACGTGAGTGATGGGGAGCAGCAGAGGCAGCTTCACTCACTTGCCCACTGCTCCCCTCCTGCTGTACGGCCCAGTTCCTAACAGACCCCTCCTGCTGTACGGCCCAGTTCCTAACAGACCGCGGACCCCTGGTTTAGAATCAACCCATACATTGCAGAACATCAAGCATATCTGGTTGCTTCCCTTCCATAATTGTGACCAAAAATGCTCCCGTACCTTTACAAAATGCGCCCCAGCCCCCCGAGGATGGTGTCGCCACTACCGAAAATAACGGTGCTTAGACAGTGCCTTTCTGGGAAATTGCTCAGGGGCAGCGCAATGCTGTCTCCTCTACCAGAAGTCCCAGTGCCTATGAACTGTCAGCCCTCCTCCATTTTGGAGTTAAGAAAGGCCCTGGGGTTTTCTCCAGTAATCAGTCTGGTAACTTTTACAGCAGGGCAGATTGCGCCATTACATCTTTCTAAATGCTCTTTTCAGTAAATTACCATGCTCTGGTAAACACAATGTTGAAATGAGAAGTATGGGCTTTTTAAAGGCAATATTTTGGAATGCTCTTGGAAAGCAACTGTGGTTCACATTGGATGGTATGTGGAATTAGGACCCCAAGAAAATTATTCTAATTATATCACAGATCAGTTTAAATTTTGTTAAAAATAATACCCTTCATTTTGCAAATAGACTTATAACTCACCTTGTACCCCAAAGGTCTGATTTATAAGGATACATAAGTAGGGTATTTTTTTTTTAAACCAACTTTAAGTGGAAATGAAAGTAACACAAAAACTGGACTGCAAAACAGAGCCAGAAATGAAACATACATTTAACCTATATTCTTCCTAGGGGCGACACACAAAATTAGTTTCTAGAGCCACACAATGTGGCATTCCAAAACATCTTGAATTTACTTGCCTATGGGGGTGGGTGTAATTTTAAAAGGTCATGAAGTTCTAGAATAAGAGAAAATATTACTTTGCAGCACTGACAAGCCACCATAACTATTTTTTTTAAATTAATTTTATTTATTTTTGGCTGTGTTGGGTCTTCGTTTCTGTGCGAGGTCTTCTCTAGTTGTGGCGAGCGGGGGCCACCCTTCATCGCAGTGCGCGGGCCTCTCACTGTCGCTGCGCACAGGCTCCAGACGCGCAGGCTCAGTAGTTGTGGCTCACGGGGCCTAGTTTTTCCGCGGCATGTGGGCTCTTCCCAGACCAGGGCTCGAACCCGTGTGCCCTGCATTGGGGCAGGCAGACGCTCAACCACTGCGCCACCAGGGAAGCCCCCACCATAACTATTAAAGTTGTCTAGTTTAGATTGCTTTTTAACGGTGAAAAGTAATATGCATTTGGTTAAGGAAGAAACTCAAACTGGTACCAAAGGCATACATCATCTTCCTCACCATCCAAAACTCATTAGAATCCCTTCTGCGTGTTTTCCAGAACCTTCCCATGCACGTACAAGCTTTTTTTTTTTTTTTTTTTTTAATTCTAAAGTTACCAGTCAAACACTCATTACTCTTTTAACGGCAACGTAATCTGATATGGAAATTCCCATCTTGAAAGTGCATCGAAAGGCCACATCTCTTCTTCCGCGCGGCCAAGGCGGAAATTAAGTGCGGCGAGGCTGGCGACCTGGGCTTTCCGCCCACCACGCCGCACTTGGACCATGGCCGGGTTAAAACCTCCCAGCCTCGTCTGCGTGCCACGGGCCCGGCCCCGCCCCTACCGGAAAATGGTGGACCGGCGCCCGATCATGCTTTCCGGCCGTCGGGTGGGACAGAGATCAAAGTGACGCCGGAACCAGAACCTCACACCTCCGGAAGTGGCTCAGGGGCGGGGAAGGGAGAGGGCTGTGCGGTGCGGACGGTTTTTGAGGGCGCCAAGGACGTCAGGCGGCAGGGACCAACGAGAGCGGCCGCTGGGGCGCCAGCTCCGCAGGGCTCCAGCCGCCGGTATCCCGGTAACCTCCGCCCCGCAGCGCAGGTAGGCGAGTGCTGCCTGCCTCCCGCCGGTGGCGCACGCCTTTGGCTGCTTTTCATCCCGGGCTGGCTGCTACTGGGCTAGTTAGCCATCGAATAGTAATGTTTATTTGAATTGAAAAGTTAAAATCCTATTTAGCTGGTTTTGACAACGAGGGCTTTTGCAAATTAATTATGTGGCGGACATTTCCCATAAATTGGAAGTTACAGCGGCAGCTCCGAGGTTTGAGTAACAATGTATTTAAAGCACATACATTATTAGGCTATATTATTAGGCTAGAAATATCCTTAGCAACTCAAGCTTATAGAAAATTTAGCCGTTAACCTGAGTTAGGGGGCACCTGCTCCCCCTACATGGGAGAATCTCATCAACACCGTGCACTTATCATCGGCCACTAAAGAGGCAGTGGCAGTATGGGTCTGTGCCTACCGGACAAGCTAATCAAAGCTTGACAGTCTCATGCATGAGCTTTTCCTATGCATGGGCTATATTTTGTATTTCAGCATTGGCACGTTTCACTCTCAGATGATAGATATAAAATCAAAGCGTAAGGTTTGCCTTAGGTCCTATGAAAGATAAGCGCTTGCTCTAGGTCCGTGTCCTCCATTATCTTGGAACATGTTTGGCTTTTCACCAGTAACCCAGCTTCCTTTGGCAACAGTATTACCTGGGAGTAATCAGAGCATCTGCCCAGTTATTACCTGTAGATAATGGTGAGTGAGCAAGCCGGAACATGGCAGCTCACACAGATCAGTAGCTATACTCTCCAGGCTTGGAGATGGTATTTGAGGTATCCTCCCTATTCAGAATGGCTGTACTAGTGACTGACTTTCATATTTAGCATGCATGTCCAACAGCAGCACCTCCATATAGGATTGGGATGAGCATTATCCCATCCAGTTTCAGGATAGTTATGCTGGAAGGTTCTAACAATGAAACCTTGGAAGAAGCTAGCCATAAAGGGACTACTGACCACCTATCCTCCCCCTGAACCATATTTTGCTGCCAGCCCCACCCCCCAATTCAGTCACCAAGTCCTGTCCTGTCCCTTCTGTCTTCTGAATCCTGTCTTTCCATCCTCATGGTCCCGCCTCCATCCTTCCACTGTAGACCTTGTGCCTAAACTACAGCCGGGCCAGAATAACCTGTTCACGCTCCATGCTCATCTCCCATAAAACACCTCCCAACTTGCCTAACCTTTCCAACTGGGTTTCCTAAAATGCATGTTTGCATCTTTCCTGTGTTTAAGACCACTTCCCATTGACTGAATCACACCAAGGTTAAGTGAACTTGTCTGCTCGGGTAATAATGGTTTCAACTGTACATGCTAGTTTACTAAGAGCTACAAACCAAAATTTAGTAAATGCTTTCCATTCACTTAATCACACAATCCTCAAGTGGTACGTTTACCTAAATTTAAAGATGAGAAAACTGGACTAAGCCTAAGTCACACAGCTTATTAGGTTAGATATAAATTTCAAATCCGGCCTGAATCTTAAGCACTGTATTTACCTATTTCTGTACCTCAGTGTCTAGAAGGCATCAAAGCTTCCCCTATTATAAGTCTCTCCAAAAGACATTAAGGGAAAACCGATTTTTACCTTCTTCACCAGTATCAACAGAAGATGTAAATGATCCAGTTATTCGCTTATCCAACTGAGTGCCTTCTGACATCTTTAACTCTCCATTATACAAATCAATTACATTTCCTTCCTCCCTGTGCTTCCTTAACATTTGACCATCCCCAGTATCTTCTGAAGGCTGTCATGACAATTAGTCTCACAGAAAGTCATAGTTCCCAGTCCATTTATGATCCCACAAAGCAATACAGAACCACCCTCTACCTACCAAACTAAACACATAAGTAGAGTTTCAGTAGGCTTAAGTAAGGTGCCAATCTTAACTATCTTTGGTCAGGGTTCTAGCCTGCAAGTTCTATTATGGGTCAAAAATAACTTTCAAAAGCTTGGAAAACTATAGCAAATTAATATTTACCAAGACCTAAGAGAGTCCTATCTGCACACAAGCATTGCTCATCTTGGTTTTGCAGGAGGTAACAAACCCTAGAAAACCTGATTCTGGTTTCTGGCCTTTAGCATTCCCCAAATTTCTCTATTAGATACATTTCACACTGGAAGGAAAATCATTAGCATTTCATGACGTTATTTCTTTGAACATTAAGACTCCTATGCACAGGGACACATAAATCCTGACAACTGCTTTCTAGAATCCAAACCACTCTGATGTATAAAAGCCCTGGTGTGTTTAAAATTCAGCCTGTTGGGCCCCATTCCAACATTTTGATTATGACCAGAATGGTTCGGTCTGAGATGAGGAAGCCAGCTGGAAGAACCTTAGACTGAGGAAGTAAGTTCCAAAGAACCACTTCTATCCTACCACTGACTCATCTTGCCAATACGACTCATCAAAATCTTGTAAAGATCATGAGTTTCCCCCCCTTGAGCCCCATGGAACAATTAAGGGCACATTCTCCCACTCCTTTATAAATTCAGAGCATACAATGCCATTAGGCCTTTCAATGATACGATATATACATTATCAACAGGTATCATTCTCACTTTGTGAGTGAGAAGCCTCAAATTAGGTAACCAGCCAAGGCCTTATTCTAAGTGTTGGTGCCATCTCTTCCATACTTTGAGGGGAGTTGGTAGCAGAGCCCAGGTCCTCACACCCTTACTCCTAGAACCTGTTAGGTGGGTTTCTGTACAGGTAGGGAGGTAGAAGTGCCAAAGAACCCTCACTCAGACCAGAAGAGAAAAGCGCTTATCATTTAATGAATCCCACCATGTGGCTTCAAGCTACCAGGACACAAGCCCCACCGACACCCTTAATCTTCTCCTCAGCTCTTGCTGCTAAGAATTTGGCCTTCACGATGACAGGCTGCTTTGGGAGCTTTCCCTTCCCCAGAACTTTGTAGTAACCCTAGAAGAACAGAGAAAAGGGTTTATAATGCACCGTGGCAGTCACCAACTCCGTGATGGGTAGGAAGAAAGATGCCTACCAAGCCACTCCATCTAGGAGCCAGGGAGGGCATGTTTCTGATCTGGGCACTCCCGGGGGCACTGACTGCCCTCGCCAGTGAATCAAGACCAGCAGATTCTCTCCGAGGACTCTAGCACACCAGGACAAGAGCTGTCAGGATGTGACTCTAGTCTCGGGCAGAGCTCAAATCCCTTTCTCCTATTCAGTTACGACTTGATAAGCAAAAAAGGAAAATCACATTTCCAGCAATGCTCCAAGAAGTCATGGTCATCAGAAATGCTCAAAGAAGAGGCTGAGAAAGGGAATTTTAAAACTTTACTGAAAGCCCCCTCAGGATTCCCACCACCTCCATACCCACAGGGGGTAAGGCTGACACAAGGACCAGAACTCCTAATGATATAAACAAAATGCCTTTTTTTTGGGGGGGGGGGTTCTCTTCAGATAATGTCAGGCCTTAAATAACAACTGAACATATTAAGATTTTATTCTGTAAGAAACATAAAGGGTCAAGGGCTGTGCCTCATGCAGTCTTGTGTAAAACAGACCAGAGCTAGCTGACCTAAATTACTACCAATAGTTCAGGTGAGAAACCCATACAAATCAGGGCACTAACACTAGGAATAAGATAACTGATTGGAAAATGTTCAAGTGAAAAACGAAGTAAATGAACGAGGGAGTGGAAGAATTACTCTTCAAATGTTTTGCATGAATCACAATTGAACAAGAGTTCAATTTTGGTCAGTAAGTACCCGTGGAAATGCTACGGAAAGTGGAATTGTCTAGTAGGCAGCTGGGTACAGACTTCAGGTGCAAGTATATTATCCAGAATTTTGAGAGGCAAGGGTCCACATAAAGGCAAAAAATATTCAATTCACTCACCGATCGCACCACATCAATGATCGGAGCAGCTCCAGTCTTGTTCTTGGCAGCATTTACCCGTGTCTGCTCACTGACCAAGGTCCACAATTTATCAAGGTTGACAGTTGGGCAGAAGCTCTGGTTCCTCTTTAAGTGGTAATGCCTCATACCAACTTTCCCAAAGTATCCTGGGTGACTGGGAAAAGAAGGCAACCATTTCCATTACCTCACTCCAACTAAGAAGCTATGTTTACCATCTCCACAGTCCATCTCCCCCCATTACAGTGTACGTTGTTCACTCATGCAGAAGAGTGACATAGCAGGTACTCCACTTCTCGAATAAAACAAATCTTTAAAAAGCCACCAAAGACTATCAGGTGGAAAAGACTAGCCTTATTCCATGGAACCAGAGTAAGTCACTGAAAAGGTCAGAGGCAGTGCCAAGACTAGGATTCAGGTCACTTGACAGCTTCTCCACACTCCTATAACACAGGTCTCCTAAACAAATAGTTAAAATACAACCCCCCCTAATTTGTGGGCGTTAAATGGATCTAACAGTTGTGTAAGTCAATATGATGCATGTCACTAACCCGGTGACTGACTATGCCATGAGGGCCACAGCCAGTGAATAAGGTCAGCAGTTTCTCTTCGAGGACTCTAGCACACTAAGGCAATAGCCGATACCCAAGCGTGACTCTAGCCTCGGTGACAAGTTCTCAGTTCACATCAAATATTAACTTGGCAAAACCCAGCCACAGGCAAGGTTTCTGAGTGGTAAGAGGTTTGCTTCCCGTTGAAGATGTTAACTACCCTCTACCCCTAAATCCAAAGCTGTCAGTGTCAGTAAAGGCAGAGTCCAAAAAACACTCACTATTTGTCGAAGTTGATCCTGTGGTGATGCATGCCACCAGCATTACCGCGGCCTCCCGGGTGCTTCCGGTGTTTGCCTGCAGGAACACAAAGCTACATGGCTAAAACAGCCTTCTCCAACCCCTCGATGTTACTTCTCGCAAAAGCATTTCCCCATACTTCTGTGCCTTTGCTTCATACCTCTTCCAGCAATGCTGTTCCTTCAAGACTCTGGGATAATCATCACTTTACAGTGTTCCACATCACAACACTAACACAGTACTCCATGCCTTCAACCAATTCAATACTGGACCCCACTCAATTTCCAAACCCCCAACTGATGTGAAATTCTCTAAAACTGGAACACTAGAGAATTCTCAAGGAAAAAGCCAACAGCTAATGATCAAATTCAATCCAACTCGACTGCACAGAGCTCTGACTAACCCACTTCTCTAAGCTACCTACTTCCTGACAAGCTAGCGCCGTGCAGAGATAGCCCAAGGCCGACCAGGATGGGGAGACAGCACTTACCGATGCGGCCGTGGCCGTGGCTCACGTGGCCCCTAAGTTTCCGGGTCTTCCTTAGTCTGGATGGCTGTGTGGGAAAAGATGCTTGGTGATAAGGCCTAAGGGAAGAGGGGCAGGGGGCGAAGCGTGCCAGTCTGTGAGTGGCCTGTAGGCCTAGGGGTCAAGGGACGTGCTTGTTGCGCCTTCAGCAAAGTCGAGGTTACGGCTTGGCCCGGGGCCGTGCGGCCTCATCAGGGAAGCGCCCGGACACCCCGGACCGCGTGTCTCGAGAAACCGAACCCCAGGATGAACACGCGGCCCCAGGCTCCTCGCCCCGCCCCGGACCCACGCCGGCTACCCCGCCCTGCGGCTGGCCATGCGCGGCCTGGAGAACCGGGCCAAGCTCGGGAGTAGGTGGCTGGGGTGCAAGGTGAGTAAAGCTCGCGGCCTAGGCCAGCAACTATGCGGACGCATTAGAAAAATCACCTACCATGTCAGCGACCGATACGAAAAAGGAAGGGCTCTGCAAAGTCTCGCGAGCTATCGAGCTCGGGGGCGGAGCCAATCGCCTCACTTCCGGTCCGGAGGCCGGGCCGCGGGCGGAGCTTTTTTGGCGTCGCGGGTCTTGAGCGGCTGCAGGATTTGCTGTTTCCTCTTCCTGTGGGGTGAACTTTCCGTCATAGCGTTGTTCCGGAGGCTGCGGGGGCCGAGAGCCTTCTCCGTGCTGTCCAGCGTGCGCTCGGGCTCGGAGGCGGAGCGCTGGCGCGGAAGGCGGGGCTTGGGACGCTGTAGTGCACGCAGCTGCGGTCCAGGTGGGCCGGGCGGTTTTCCAGGGGCCACGGCCCAGGAGTTTGCCGGGGACGCTGTATTCCTCTGCTGCTCACCAACTGCCGCATGCTGAGCAGCCCCATGCGTCTCGCTGTTTTTGGTGGTCGGCTCGGCCCGGGCGGTAGCGGTTGCTTGCTTGTCCCCTGGCCGCAGTGAGAAACCGCAAGGCCCTATTTGACCCTGTGTGCCCACCCGATGTCTCTTCCTGCTCCCTTTAAAGTCTTTCTAGATGTCTCTACCACCTTCTGGGACCTGCTCACCCACACTACTGAGTGGGCTCAAGGTTTCCTTTCTCCTTTGCCCTTGTGCCATCGTCCCGGGCGTCCTCAGTTTGAACAATCTCAGTTCAGGGACCTCTACGCCTGGTCGCTTTAGGATTCTTTATTCTCCAGACCCTGTAAATCTTCTCCCCGCAAAGTTTTAATTTTCACTGCAACGTACTTGGCATGCCCGTGACCCCCTCCTCTCCTGGACCAGAGAGCCCCTGCTCATTCTGGACCGTATGCAAGGGTCTCCTCTTGTAATACTTCTCTGACCCATTCAGCCATAGTTGCTCACCTTCCCCCACTGTTCCACCTCAAAATCTAGTACAGAGCTCTTATGTAATTGTTGATCCACATTTGTCTTTCCTACTAGACCAAATTTCTTAAAGGCTGGAGGATTACTTTCTTTTATCCATGGACTCCTAGCTCCTGGCATGTAGTACATGTTCAACAGTTGATCGTTAAGTGAATGAATGCACCTACCCTCACCTCCCTTTCTAAACTAAAGTGCAAGAGACATCCTTTCCGTCTTAAGTCTCAACCAGTGTTCAAGATCACATTCCCTCAGTTACTCAGTGTGTGTTTGGGTGTATTTTCTGTGCCTTGTTCCCTTCAGCTAAAATACATTTTAGCTAAAATATGCTAAATTCTCCCTGTTTCTATTTATTACCCTTGCTCTTTCCTTTTCAGCCAAGCTCCCCAAAAGAATAGTCAACAAATCCTGTCCATTTGCTAGCTTCCCATTCATTGTTTAATGCACTGCAGTCTAGCTCTCAGCCTCGTTATTTCAATGAAATTGCTCTTACCGAGGTCATCAATTAACTAAACACCGAATTGAATGTACTCTTCATACCACTTATTCTCTGTTGTACTTTACCCATTTGACTTCTTTTTCTAGCTAATCTCTTGCCTTCCTCCTGTCTTTCTGGCTACTTCTCTGTCTTCCTTTCAGGTTCTTCTAAATTTGTCCACCATTTAAGTGTTGGTGTTCTTCAACCTTCTGTCCTTGCCTCTCTTAACTTTTCCTAGTACGCAGTGTTCTTGGGTGAACTCATCTTGGGTGACTTCAATTCACATCTCTGTTGCTGAGCTCCAGACTCGTATATTCACTTCATTTCTGGTTAGTATTCCTTGGACATTCTAAGACATCCTAGATAGACATATCCAAAGACTTTGATCTTCCCAGTTCTCTGGTGCCTTCTTTATTCTATAGCTTGGTGAGCAGCCTTGTCCACCCAGATAGTGATGTCAGGGAGACTTGAAAATTGTCCCCAAGCATTCTTTTCCTCTAATATGCTGTCACCGTGTCCGTTTTTCTATACCTATCTCTCAAATCTGCTTTCTCCTTTTTAGCCCTCGTGCCATAGCCTTCATTAAAGCCCTCATCTTATCTCTTATCTGGAGTTCAACACCCTCCTGTGATCACCCTGCCTGTATTCTAACCCTCCTCCCATCCCTCTGTCCTTCACACCTCTGTCAGGTTGATCTTCCTAAAACATGACTCTCATCCTTTCACTTACTTGATCAAAAAGTCTGATAGCTCCCTATTACCAACAGAATACAGCCCACTTGCCTTTCCAAACTAACCTCGGCTTCTTCCCTACACAAGCTTTCTACTGCAGCCAAACTTGGTACATCCCTTCTACCTTTTTTCCTGTGCTAGTGCCATTTCTCATGCCTGGAGTACTCATCTTCTTTCTGACCAGATGTCCCGAAGCTTCCTCAACCTTTAAGCCCTACCTTATATTCTTCTTCTTCTGGAGTGTTCCCAGAACACTCCAGCCCACAGTGAGAATAACCAAATACACCTTGCAGTTTACAAAATGTGTCTGCCTGAGAGGTCAACTCTACTAGCCCCATTTTAGGGATGAGAGAGTTGAGGCACAGAAGGTTGACAGACTTGCCAGAGGCTATAGAGCTGCTAAGATATAGAGCCTGGGCCTAGCCTTTAGTCTTTTTTCTCCGGATCTCCTGCTTTTACCTTAGCGACTCCTCCCTCTCTGACCTCACAGCATTATGGGCTTCATCACTCCTTCAGTCCTTAATCACATATTGTCTGTTACCAGCAGAAAGAGAGGCCTTGAGAGTTGGGGGCAAGGCCTAGGAAGAGATCGTCCTCTATTTGACATCAAAACTGGCCAGTAAGTGCACAAGTGATGAACTGAGCTACCTAGAAACTACCCTTGGGAAGATGGTCTGTGAATGGAGGTAAGCTGGGCAGAGTTTTGGGAATGAAAGGTTACCTTCAGGTGTCTAGTAAATAGGGACTGAAGTAAGGACCAAGACTGCCCAGGGCATGGAGGTAGAGCCTGGTTGATGGGACGCTGCTTCTGGATAGTTTTGTCAGGTTCCTTGGTTACAGAGGGGCTACATCCTATCCTTCAGGCCATCCTTCTGAATGGAAGGCCTCCCTGAGCGGACTAGCACTCTGTGTTGGGTTCTGTGCTCACCGAACATTCTCCTCTTTGGTGGTTTGATCTCCAGGGTAGGGGGAGTGCCCCGGACAGTTGTCTGGTTTTGGTTTTCTAGCCAGCTCCCTCTTCTTCCCGAGGAAATCATGTAGCTTTAACGTAAGGCTCCTGTGGGGTTTGTCACTGTGGGTCAGCCAGCTCTGAGAGAGCAAACAAAGCTGAATTCTGTATATACAAAGTTAAGTAGCAACCAGACATGAGGCACTAGGTGATCTGTCCCTCCTCGCCAGGCACACGGGACGTGATGGTGGACATGACCCGTAAGAGGCCTCTTTCTCTGTGGCATCTCTTCTAAAGTAAAGCATGGCCTTGTGATATCTCAGACATCTGGGCTCCCCCAGAGGGTCAGGGCCTCAGAAAAATGCCTGTGAAATGAGCAGAAGGGAGAGGATGCCAGGCAGCAGCCTGGTGAGGCAGGTATATGCAGTGCTGACCTTTTTGCTCCCTCAGCCCTCTCTCCAGGTGGCCTTGTAAACATACTGCCACCCTGTAGAGGGCCCTGGTGGTCCCTCTCTCTTCCTCTCCTCTCTGGGTGCCTGACTTCATCAGCAGTCCTTCAGACAGCAACAACAGCATGGGCGCACCCAGCCTTGTTTTCTTGCTCTCCACCTTTAGACTTGGACATTTGGAAATATTATGTTGCTTTCCTTTTTCAAGTAGAAGATTGTTAATTTAAGATGGGAAGAGTCAGGATGTCTTTTCTAAGTGAGAATTTGAGAAAAACTCAGAAATCCAAATTTACTTCAGAAGGAATTTTAAAACTTATACGTAATAGAAAAGACAGGAAAACATTAAAGAAAATTTTGAAAAAAATAAGTGTAAACATCTCAAATTATAATACCTTACAATGCTGTTTTCATGTCTGAATATTACCTTTCAGTTTTTATTTACATCTAGACGTAGCTATCTTCAAAGCTGATGATCATAGTATGCAAATCCTTTTGTATTCTGCTTTTTGTTTAATACTATTACATTTTTTCTGTATCACTACCCAGTATCCATGATTATTATTTTTAACAGCTGAAGAGTAATTTATCTTCAGCACGTACTGTAATTTACTAAGCCATTTTCTCATGTATTTTTTTTTTCTTGTTCTCATTGTGTTCTTTGCTATTGGAGAAAATGATGCAGTGAACATTTGTGTATATGTGGCTTTTTTCTTCTTCTGTTGAATAACTTGTCTAGGATAAATTCCCAGGAGTGAGATTGCTGTATTGTAGGGTATAAACATTTTTATGATTCATTTTATGTTGCTATATATATATATATATATATATATATATATTTTTTTTTTTTTTTTTTTTTTCCCCAAATGGATTGTACCTGTACCAATTTATGCACCAGCAGCATGTATAGTTTCCAATTTAAACTACACCAGGTTCAGGGTTTTTGTTTGTTTGTTTTGTTTTGTTTTTGCTTTTATCAGTAGTTTTTGATATACGGCAATATGGCATTTAGGGGAAAATTCATAGGACCACACAAGATTTTCTTCATTACAAAGTAAAAATAAATATAACTCGAGGACTAAGAGTCCTTCCTTTCTGTGTTGGATAGATTTTCAAAAGTCTCATTGTACTACGTGGCAAATGCATTCCTAACAGCTTTGTTGGAAGCTAGGATGGAAAACCCCGCTGCCATTAAACTCAGAATAGCAGAATGTGAAGGGAGGAATGCCAGGATCTTTGAGGGCAGTTCATCCAATAGCACAACAAATTCAACTGCTCCTCGGTTTTAATTTAATTTTAGATGATAAAATTCATGGAAAGAACACAAAAATTTTGGTTCATTTCCTACCTCTGTTTTCACTAGCTGAATGATTTTGAACAAGTAGCATATTCTCTTTGAGTCTTAGTTTTCTTGTCTGTATAGTGAAAAAATACTGAGATTCATTTGTTCATTTTAGAAATATTTATTGAGTGCGTGCTATGTTCAGGCACTATATATAGGTGCCAGGCAAAGAGGGGAAGGTACCATGGTGAACAAGAAAGACAAAGTCCTGACCTAGGACTGTGTCTAAAACAGGCAGTGAACAAGTAAACAAACAAATAATATATCACATTCAACACAGTCTAGCATTAGAGTAGATGCTCTCCCATTACTTGGTGTTTCTCCCTCCCATTTTTTCCCCTAAAATGTGTACAATTTTGATGATAATTTGTTCTGTACTACCCATGCAAACAATCTTTGAAATTCTAACTCCCAATGTGGCATGCAATGACCTGCTCTGTTATTCCTTGGCAAGGTTACAGAAACCCAGTTAATATCTCCCTTCTCTCACATCTGGGTGTGGGATATTAAAGGAGGTGGTTTGTAAGCAAGGTAATATAGGTGAGGTTTCCTGTCCGTCCTTCCAGTCTTTCACCTGATGTTTCATTTAGTTCAGGTCTCTTCATGACTTAAAGCAGAACTGATTGCTGGTATATTCTGTTTGACTCATGCTGTTTTCTTATGTTTTTAAAAATTTAATTGGTTGCCAACGTTTAAAAATTTAAATAAAAATCCGGATTTCTGGTGTCTTGAAAAAACTAAGACTTGGCAACACTGGACCCACACTCTTTATATGGCTGTCCCCTGGAGGCATTTGAATTGGCTACTCCTGGCTTAAGTACATTCTGCCAAACTATCCCCTTCACTTTCCCAGGTCAGGGGAGATAGGAAGGAGAGGGAAGAGCTAAGTTATGGTGAAAAGGAGGAAGGGGATAAAAAAGAGATCATTTGACCTTCCCCCCTTCTCCTCAAATCAGAGACCCATTGCTGTGCCTTTAATTTAACCTTTACCCTCATAGAGTTAATTCAATTGCTCTTCTAAGACAGAAATGAAATACTTATTTCTTTATATTCTTACCCTGGGTAGTACCCACTGGTTTGGAAAGCTGTGCCACCCCGCCCCCAAATGCCCAGAATTGTTTTTCAGAGTCTAGTGCAGCAGTTCTCAAAGTGTGGTCTGAGGGCCCATCAGGGGTCCCTGAGACCCTTTCAGGGGTTCCACAAGGTCAAAACAATTTTCATAGTAATACTAAGATGTTATTTGCCCTTTTCACTGGGTTGACATTTGCACTGATGATGCTAAAGCCAAAGCCAAAGACGAGTCAGTGTGTTCTTCACTGCCAGGCATTTGCTTGTAAAGAAAAGAAAAGAAAAAGAAAAGAGCCAGTTTCACTGAAGCATGTCCATTTTTATTAAATTTCAATTCTTTCTTTTTTTTTTTTTAATAAGTTTATTTATTTATTTATTTTATTTTTTGGCTGCGTTGGGTCTTCGTTGCTGTGCGTGGGCTTTCTCTAGTTGCACTGAGCGGGGGCTACTCTTTGTTGCGGTGCGCTGGCTTCTCATTGTGGTGGCTTCTCTTGTTGCGGGCACAGGCTCTAGGCGCGTAGGCTTCAGTAGTTGTGGCACGCGGGCTCAGTAGTTGTGGCTTGCGGGCTCTAGAGCGCAGGCTCAGTAGTTGTGGCGCACGGGCTTAGTTGCTCCGCATCATGTGGGATCTTCCCGGACCAGGGTTCGAACGCATGTCCCCTGCATTGGCAGGCGGATTCTTTTTATAAATTTATTTATTTTTATTTATTTATTTTTGGCTGTGTTGGGTCTTCGTTTCTGTGTGAGGGCTTTCTCTAGTTGCGGCGAGCGGGGGTCACTCTTCATCGCCGTGCATGGGCCTCTCACTGTCGCGGCCTCTCTTGTTGCGGAGCACAGGCTCCAGATGCGCAGGCTCAGTAGTTGTGGCTCACGGGCTCAGTCGCCCCGCGGCATGTGGGATCTTCCCAGACCAGGGCTCGAACCCGTATCCCCTGCATTGGCAGGCAGATTCTCAACCACTGCACCACCAGGGAAGCCCGGCAGGCGGATTCTTAACCACTGCGCCACCAGGGAAGTTCCTAAATTTCAATTCTTGAATACAAGTCTTTTTAATATTCTATGTGAAGAAATTGGAAGTATGCAAAAAGCGCCTCTGCTACTTACCAAAGTGAGGAACTGCACTTGTGCTACTATTTGAGTTGCACGCTGCACTAGCCTTATTATTATTATTATTATTGTAGAACAATAGTTTTATTTGAAAGAACAACTGACAAACTGTGATTATTCAGGCTTGGGAATTTGGCAGATATTTTCTCAATGAAGTGAGCCTGTCACTTCAAGGAAGAAAACTGACGATATTTGTTGCCAACGATAAAACTTGAGTTTGCAAGCAAGAATTAGAATTCGGGTGAAGTTATAGCTGCCTCCATGAGTTTGACAACTTCATAATAGTTACAGAATTTTCTGATGCAATTAGAGGTGATATTAAAGAGTGTGATTTTTTTCTATAATGAAACATGTCAATATTTGCAGCATCTGTGTAAATCATTGAACCAGTATTTTCCAAATCACCAATGCTTGGTGTTATAAAAATTATGCCTGGGTAAAAGAGCAGTTCAAAGTGTAAAACAGACCAGTGGATGTTAATATAACAGAGTAAGAAAAGTTCACTGATGTAGTTTCAGATTCCACATTACAACTAACCTTTAAGAAACTACCGCTTGTTAAATTTTGCAGTAGTATCAAAGAATATCCACAATTATCTGATAAGGCTACTAAAATACTCCTATCTTTTCCAACTGTATAGCTGTGTGAGGCTGGATTTTCTTCATATACTGTAAACAAAACAGCATGTAACAGATTGACTGCAGAAGCAGGTATGGAAAGCCAGCTTCTATTAAGTCTTCTGTTAAGCCAGACATTAATGAAATTTGCAAAAAGGGAAAAACAATGTCACTCTTCTCACTAAATTTATTATTTGAAAGTAGTTAATTTTTCCTGAAAAGTATGTTATTCATGTTGACTTGTAATAGGTTTATTGTTTTTTAATGAATTAATATTTTTAAATTATCTCAGTTTTAATTTATAATATAGTAAATGGCAGTAGATATAACCACATAAACAAAATCTCTTTGGGGTGCTCAATAATTAAAATATGTAAAGCAGTTCTAAGACTAAAAGGTCTGATATTCTCAAAGTCTAATGAAATAAACTCAACCACGTTTAAACCTTCTAAGAGAGATTGCCCTCACCTCGCCTACTATGGCTGCTCTCTGGGAAATAACTGCCCTTTGAGCCTCAGAATGAATTAGCGGTGAAAGCCCCCCCGTTACTTTATTTAGTGGCATCTTGCTGGGCCCGCAAGAAGCCTGGTCTCCCCCAACCCCTCGTCCTTTGTCCTTAATGGGCTTGGCTCTGAAAGACTGTGGATTGAAGGTGAAAGTTCTCTCAAATTTGCATAATTACAGAGCTCCGGATTTGAATTAAATGATCTTTGGTTTTTTTCTTAAATAAGTACAAATATAAAACTAGGTGCACTCTTTCTGCTCTTATACAATGACAAAACCTAATACAGTTTATAAATTATAAAAAACCAAAACAATCAAATTAACAATGTTAATTTCATTTGCAGATGATGTGTTGCTAAACGAAACTGTCACTACAGCTTAAGTGTGGTGGACCCTGTTGTGGCTAAGTTTAGCAAACTTGTGCCACAATGATGGTGCCCCACTTTCCCCACCACCTTTGTCTATTTCAAGTACTGTGAAGCATTCATCATTGTGTGCCATAATCTCATTTTAGCTTCATGTGGCAGGAGTGCATCATTTACATATTGTCTGCTCCTTTCTCTTCTCATTAGCCTGAGGCAAAGTAATACTGCTTGGTAAGAACTAGATCCTAACTCTTAACACTGCCTCTAAAATCTCATCATGATGAATATATAGATGATCCGGAATATTTATACTTTAAAAAACTCATCAGAATGAAACACTAATTTAAAAATGTTGGCAGAGAGAGCTCCTGAGGACATGTGTGTGGACCTCAGCTTGAGAATCATTTCAGTTTAGAGTATGGAGTCTGAAATCAGACTGACCTGGATTTGAATTTGAATTTGAACTCTGCTGTTTACTGTCTGTCTTTGTGCAATTACCCAACCTCTCTGAACCTCAGTTTCCTCATCCTGTCTCTGACGGTTTTATTTAATTTTTAAAAATATCATAATCCCTATCTCCAAGGGTAATTGTGAGGATGGAGATAAAGTATATAAAGCACCTGGCATAAACTTGGCATTTAATAAATTTCCTTCTCTTTTCCAAAATGAACTCTTGGATCAAGCTTGTCCACTTATAAAGAGAGGCACAGGTAGATCTGGGACACTTGAAGGCAAACAAACCCTGTAATAAACACACAACCTAGCAGACCCCTCCAGGCTTTGTTTTCCACAGCAAAGATGCTGGACTGTCTTTTGGGCCCAAGTGAGAGGTTGAGTCTGTGCCCTGTTGTAGGGCATGAGCCTCCAGTTCTGGAGAGGGACATAGCCTGGACTTCTGAGGCCTTGGTCTCTGAGTCCTTTCTGGCCTGTCCAGGAATATCTGTCTCCCCAAAGAAGCAAATCACTCTGCTTTGTGCTTCACTTACAGGGAGTGGAGCTTGCTCGCTGTACACACTGCTTCATGCTTGAGGATATTAATGGAAAAGCCCCGGTTCTGGGCACATGCATGGGCATGGATATAGGTGTGAGCTTTATGGGGCGACCACTAGCTGACCGGAAACACAGAAGTGGACAGATAGAGGCTGTACTGATCTGCTCATTATGCCAACAGGACCTGCAAGATATAGGTGCCTGGCTCCTACCCTGTCAGCATTTGCTCTGTAAGGACTGCTTCCAGGGCTTGATCCAGGAGCTAGGGCAGGTTGCTGGGGTTCATGGCACTGTCCCAGATGGTAAGTACAAAAACACCACAGGTTCACCTCCTTCTGTATAACAGGTCTCTTCCCATTTCATAGGTACTGAATTTCAGGTGTAGAAAGAATCAGAATGTAAGAGCCCAAGGGATACTCATTGCTGAAAGCAACTCTTTGGGGAATCTGTGAGACAAAGCAAATCCTCTTGATGCTTAATATATGTTGTGTAAGCTGGGATTTTTCATGTTTGGGATTTCCTTAAATTGGTGGCAGGCTAAGAAACCTGGGAAGATTTTGATTCAAGGTTTGGCTGACTCCCCAGAAGGAGAGGACATGTCCTGACCCACTGAACTTCCAAGGCAGGGGGAGAATGGCTGGGCTCCTAGGGTCAGTCAGGAACAGATTTTGAACAGACTCGCACTGACTAATGAACCATTCACCATCTAAGCTGCTCCCTCCTCCAGCAGGGAGGAGCTTCTGTCTTTCTTCTGAACATCAGGTTTCCTAGGAAACAGTCTCATTGAGAACTGTGAAGTCCTTGGAGACAAGAGCCAAGTCCCTTCGTTCGTTTCAGTATTCTAGCACAGGGCATGTAACAGAGATGCAGTGAGTGTCTGCTGAATGAACTCGTGGGATGAAAAAGCCAAATAAGTTGACAGCATTCAGAAACATCATCATTGTTGTTTGTTTTGTTGTCTGCAGTATTTTCAAAGTGATTTGTAGCACAAGTCTAGGCTATCTTTGAGGCATTATAGCACTGCAGTTGTCTTTAGATCTGAATTTCGAGGCCTCTAAACCCTTGGGCAAGCTACCTAAGCTCTCTGAGTCTCTGTTGAGAGTTCAGAGTACAGAATAGGTATTGTATACTTTGATTTTTTAAATTAATACGTGATTTTTAAACTTACTACTTAGACTTAGTTCTTCCTTAAGCTTTTAATTTTAACTTGCAAATCTTGTTCTATTTATAAATATAGCAAATTTAACAATCACTTTTAAAGGGCCTTTCATTAATATTTAAACATATTTACAGTTAATATTTGCTTTTATAAACTAAATTTTTAAAAATAATTCCATTGTCCAGCAAATAAGCATTCTAAATTACTTAAAGAACTATTGGAAATACAGTAAGTTAAATGTATAAATAAGGTGAATCTTAAATATGTCTTAAAAGTTCCAGCACTGTTGGGTTATTATCCAGAATATGTAAAGAACTCTTACAACTCAACAATAAAAACAAACAAACAAACAACCCAATTAAAAACTGGGCAAAGAACTTGAATAGACATTTCTCCAAACAAGATATCCAAATGCCCAGCAAGCACATGAAAAATTGTTTACTATCACTAATATTTAGGGAAATACAAATCAAAACCATAATGAGATACCACCTCACATCTGTTAGGATGGCTACTATTAAAAAAAAAGAACAGAAAATAAGTGTTTGTGAGGATGTGGAGAAATTGGAATCCTGTGCACTGTTGGTGGGCATATAAAATGGTGCAGGATCCATGGATAACAGTAAAGTGATTCCTCAAAAAATTTAAATATAGAATTACCAGCAATTCCACTTCTGGATATATACCCAAAGTAATTAAAAGCAGGGACTAGAAGAGATATTTTTATGCCTGTGTTCATAGCAGCCTTATTTGCAATAGCCAAAAGGTGGAAGGAACCTGAGAGTCCATGGACAGATGAATGGATAAACAATTGTGGTATACACATATAATGGAATATTATTCAGCCTTAATAAGGAAGGAAATTCTGACACATGCTACAACATGAATGACCTTTGAGAACAGTATGTTAAATGAAATAAGCCAGTCATAAAAAGACAAATACTCTATGATTCTACTTACATGAGGTACCTAAAGTAGCCAAATTTATAGAGATAGAAAGTAGAACGGTGGTTGCAAAGGGGTGGGGGGAGGAGGGAATGGGGAGTTGTTTAATGATATAGAGTTTCAGTTTTGCCTTTTTTTTAATTTTTATTTTTCTATTGGAGTATAGTTGATTTACAGTGTTGTTAGTTTCAAGTTTTTCCCATTTTTTAATCAGGTTTTTGTTGTTGTTGTTGAGTTCTTTAGGTATTCTCAGTACTAGGCCCTTATCAGATAAATGATTTGCAAATATTTTCTCCCATTCCATGGGTTGCCTTTTGTTTTGTTGATAGTGTCCTGTTAACATAGTGAAAGTTTTAAATCTTAAAGAAGTCCAACGTACCTATTTTTTCCAAAAGCCTGTGCTTTTGGTGTCAGATCCAGAAAATTATTGCCAAATCCATTGTCATAAAGCTTTTCCCCTATGTTTTCTTCTAAGAGTTTTATAGTTTTGACTCTTATGTTTAGGTCTTTGATCTCACTTAAGATTTTTAACATGAACTAGGGACTTCCCTGGTGGTCCAGTGGGTAAGACTCTGTGCTCCCAATGCAGGGGCCCGGGTTCGATCCCTGGTCTGGGAACTAGATCCCGCATGCATGCCGCAACTAAGACCTGGTGCAGCCTGAAAAAATAAATAAACAAATAAAATACATTAAAAAAAACACAACAGAATGCTTTAAAAAAAAAAAAGGTTTTAAACATGAACTAATTATGCATGTCTCAAGGATATGTTTGACTCTAAAGTCAGAAAACTAAATTCATACTAGTGACAATTATTAGAATCATAGTGTTTGTTGCCAAGTTATTCTAAGTGCAAGGGAGAATGAAAACATAAGCTTTGATGTCAGTATATCTGGGCATCTGAGTGTGAGTCCTAATCTACCTGCCACTTAATACAGTAGTTGTATAGCTTGGTAAGTTTTCCTCCCTGTAAAATGGGGATGATGATAGTAGTAATTAACTTATAGGATTGTTATGAAGATTAAATGAGGACATACACATAAAACATTCTGTACTGTGCTTAGGATATAGTAAGAGACCAAGAAATGTGAAAAAATACCATTATTTAGAACTTGTGAAACTGAAGTGGAAAAAAATCTGTTAGATGCAAACATGCTTGACTTGGAACCAGAGAGGCAATTTCTTGAATATGTGGCATCTTACATTATTTAGTATGTCCTGCGGTCTGGCCAGGCTATTGTTACCTTCCATATTTGCATTTGTGGATCAGAGTGGAATAAGCTTCCTCTGCTACTTGGAGGTTTTAGGATTCTGTGCTGTGTGGTATTTGTTGGTTTGTATGTCTATCTCCTTCACAGGTAGTTATTGACTTTTATGTACCAGGCCCTATGGAATTTAGGGTGCAGAGATGAAAAGACAGGGCCCTTGCCTTCAAGGAACTCATATTCTATTGAAGGGCAGATAACTAAACAGATGATAATAATACAGTGTGGTAAGAATGTGAAGAGAAGACTGTTTAAAGTTTAGGCAAAGGAGCAATACCTTTGGGAGATTCTCCATGCACAAGGACTGGTGGATATCAGTTGCTCACTGAATGTTTTCTGAAGGACTAAAAGAATGTCACTCAAATGAGCTGACTGATGAAAAGCAGAGATGTCACCTATCTCTGGCAAGTCCAGTGAGATACCCAATACCTGAACTTAGATTCCTGTTGTAATTTGAGAAGCCATGCTTTGGGAGTTTGGTTCTTTGGAAAGAGCTTTTAGCACTGCCACTGTATCCAGCAGAATAGGAGTACAGACTTGCTAAAAGGCTTTATCCTATTTCTGCCAGTCCGGAGCTTTCAAAAGTTAAATATGGGAATAGGTAGAGGGTTGGCAGGGGAGATGGATAGAGGCTGAAGAATTAAATAGGTCCTTAGCATCAACGCTTCCAGCCAGTTGCGGCCACATTGCATGGGGATGAGTCCATTTCCATAAATCTGTTCCTGTTTGTTGCTGGGCAGAACTGAGAAGTTGCTGAGTTGAATGGAAGAGGGGCTGTGCCTGAGCTCAGTGTCTGTCCAGCTGGTTTTCAACTCTGATCCCTCAGTGGAGCCTCCCCAGGCCTGCATGTTTGCAGTGGGGCTCAGCACTGGGGGAGGGTGTGAGGTGGGCATCTTCTCATTCAACTGGGCTGTGCCTTTCATCTCTACAATGCCACAGCCCAGCATAGAACCTGACACAGGACGAGGGCCTAAGTGAATATTTATTGTACAAATGATTTAATCAGTGGATCCACAAAGATCTCCCATGGCTCTTGCCTGGAAGGAAAACTTTTTTCACTTATGACACTGCCCCTTTCTAGTCCTCAAGTTGTGAGGTGCGAAACACATTTATCAAGCACCTTCTGGTTGGCAGATGCTGTACCGAGTGCTTATGCCTGTATTATCTTTTCTAAACTTCACAACAACCCTATAAGGTAGGTATTATCCCCGTTTTACAGATAAAAAACACTGGGAATTGTGATTATGTAAGGTCTAAGGTCTAAGTGTAAGGTCTAAGTGTAAGGTCAGGTCAAGTCAAACTCAAGTTCACCCATCTTTAAAGCTTGTGATTTGCACTGTAGCACTTTGCTCAGGAGGAGATTCCACGCTCACCTGGAATCACTGAACTGATGGGGAGACTCCATGGAGAATCTTTGACGAGAGGACCAACCCTTCAGCCCGAGCCATCAGGTGCAGATCTTCCATTAATGCAGCCACAGCCTAACTGAGATTCTCCCCAGCAACTCCATCACACTAGGAAGTAGGTCTGCATTAGGTCTTAGGCTCTGAGGGGACCAGCTGGACCAGGTCTTTGAAAGCTGATGATGGGGACCAAAGCAAAGGCAGTAGTATGCTGAGCACACAATGTCTTAGCTGTGCTATGTGATGACTGGAGTGGAAGGCTCCAGAAAGGCTGGATATTGGAAACGGATCTACTCAACCAATGAGAATATCTACTTGGGACTGTTTGCTTTTAAGCCTATTTGAAAATGGTCCCAGGTCAAATTCTACCTGGAAAGTTGGCCATTGAGTCCCCAAGTGATACTTTAAATAAATGTAGCAAGCTCTGAAGGAAGCTGGCATGCCTGAAACTGTTTACTCTGTGCTGGATCTGTCTTCAGAATTCTCAGGACTCCTATGGTTTTATGTGTTGTTTTAGGGGAGGAAGGCCATTACTTGAATATTTCCTTCCCCATGTGAATAAAAGGAACATTATTCTTTCTCTTCAAATCTACTAAAAGACATATCCTAGATGGGAGACCTTGACTCTGAGGTCCAGATTCCAGAATCTCTTTGTTTAGTATCTTAATTTTCCCAATCTCAGTGTGGATGATGCAGTCTACATATGGGCAGAGCCCTGGTCTGGAAGTCATGGGCCCTGGAGCTCGGTCTGGACTCTAGCACTAACTGACTGGGTGATCCTGGGTATTCTCTGGGCCTGGACTTGAAGAGCTCTAAGAACACCAAATAACCACCATAGCCTCCTGCTTCCTGAAGCTAGTGATGTAACAGCATATCCCTTGAAAACTACAAATGCTGAAAGGGGGAACAATCTCTGTTCCTCAGTGGGCAGGCTTTGGGGCTTTGGGAAGATCCAAAGAGAGGGACCTGATGCAAGATGCTACAACCTCAGAGTCAGAGAGGGAAATGATACTTATCTTAATGAGCAGCTCAGCTGGAGGGGCTCTAATGGCCTGGGGTGAGAGCGGGAGGCAGAGGGGATGAGATCTCAGCACCAGGAGCTTGGCAGGCAAGGTGACTGCTATTTGCTCGCTCCAGGTGATGAACAGTGTGTGCAACTATTGTGGGATCTGTTGTGGCCAGTGACCCAAGTTTCCCAGGTGGAGGGCAGGTTGCTGAGCTGGGCTGAGCTGGGTGTGCAGCAGGTGCAGAAGCTGGAGCTCCAGAGCCCTATCAGCAGGATGGTTTTTTAGTTCATGAACAGTTTCCCCACCTTAATTGGCCCTCTAGGGCCCTGGGAGTAGCACTGGTACCTCAGAACCGTTACTGGGAGAGCAATTCCCCTGGTGATGGGAAGGAGGCAGGCAGTGTTTTGGGGGATGTGCTTGCTGCTGCTGGCACTACTTGGAAAGCTATAGCTAGGGAGGGAGTTCAAGGTAGATGTGATTGATGGACACGGTCTTGGAGGGGCCTCTTGTCTGCGGGAACTCTCATTCAAGAGGGACCAGTCACTGGTTAACTGCTATGATGGCTGGAGAGCAGGAAAGGCCCTTGGAGTATATTTCTAACCCCTCATTGAATAAATGGGACATCAGGATTCCAGAAAGTTCTAGAATTCTGCTGAATGTCACGTAATTGGTCACAGAGAGCCAGAAAAAAAATCCAGCTCCCTTGCCTGCCAATCTGGGGCTTGTCTGGCCTTCAGGGACAGTAGGAACCACAGGCCTAGAGTAGGATGCTGCCCTTGGTTCCCCCACTGGTCCTCTGTCCAGGCCCAGTTGGAAATGGAGACAGTGGCTTTGCATGGAGTATGTCAATGCATCAGCCCTTGGATTGACTCTTGAGATAGGAAGTGAAAAGAGATAAAGGTACCACTCTATCAGATGAGGTGAATCCAGGGTCATCCTACCCATACCTTCTGCATTCCACTATGGGTACTTTCTTGACACAGAAAGCTTATTTCACAGTCAGGTGGTTCCTAGGAGCATGGGCTCTGAAGGCTGTGGATCATCCATCTCCAGCTTCAATCTGTCACCTGGCTCTTATGCCCAGATTCTGACTCTTGGCTTAGATGTGCTACCTGGCCCTGCCCCACAGTCCCTGGATCCCCCTGCCTGACCTTACTCCACCTATTGCCTTTGTGGATTATGCTCCCAAATCCTCTAGCTTCAACTCTGATCACTCTCTCCTATCCTGGGCCTGAATTTCTAGCTGCCTAAAGGGCTCCTAATTGCTTGCAGTTCAGAACAGAAGCTTAGCATGGCCTTTAAGGCTCTTCCCAGTCTGACCCCATGCTAATTTCAGAGCCTCATCTGTCATTCCTCTGCATGAGCTAGCTTCATCACTCATTCCCTGAGGGGCCTCGTATTTTGTCACCTGTAATCCTCTGTTTATGGTGTTCCCCCCTTCTGAAATGTCCTTTCCTTGTTTGTTACATCCTACCCCAAACTGAAGTTCTAGCTCAAATGTGAGCCAGTTAGCAGAACTGGAGCACACAGGGATGGGAGTTGACTTGGGAATAAGCAGGATCCCCATTACCAGAATGGAACCTCAAAGGGAGAGACTAAAACAAAGTAGCTGTTGCTTTAGTTCGGGGGTCAGCAAACCTTTTCTGTAAAGGACTAGATAGAAAGTATTTTGGGCTTTGCAGGTCATAGAGGCTCTGTTACAACTACTCAACTCTGCCACTGCAGCACAAAAGCAGTCATAGACAATATGGAAATGAATGGGCATGACTGTGTTCTAATAAAAGTTTATTTACAAAAACAGGTGAGCTGTAGTTTTCTGACCCCTGTTTTAGGCTCTGCCTGGGGAAATTGGTGGATTTGAACCCGTGGGTGGCATCAAGTAGGAATAGCTGTGTAGGAGCCAGGCAGGGCCAGAAAAATATGGAAGGGAATCACAGGTAGGGGATAGTGTTAGCATGAGGCACAGGGAGGAGAGGGCAGGAGGAACAGAAGGGCGTTAACTTTGGTTGGAATATAGGATTGCTTGAAGGAGAGAAGTAGGAACTCTGTTTGAAAAGGAAATTTAGAGCCAAATTTCCTTTCCAAACAGAAGGGTCTTGACCAATTTAGGCTATTCAGTAGACAGTGGGGAGCCACTGAAAGTTTTGGGTCAGTGGAATATAATCAGATCTGTATTTCTGAAAAGTCATTCTGGCTTCCTGAGAAGAATGATTGGAGGAGACAAGACTGGATGCAGTAAGACCTGCTAGGAAGCTACTGTAGTTGTCCAGGCCACTGGTTGCTGATTACTGGTCCTTGAACCGGTGCTGGTCTGGATGCCTAAGAATTATTTGGGAAACTTGCTAAAAATATAGATTCCTGGTCCCATACCCACACCCAAGAGATTTGGATTTGGTAGATTTGGGATTTCTAACAAACCCTCCAGATTTGTGAATCATTGGTCCAGCAAGGCAGAATGAGGCCTGATCCTTTTAAGAAGGTATGGATGCCAGAGAAAGTAGGATACAGGTACGATAAGATTTGGCAACTGCCCTCTTCCTCCTCCTGTTACCTACCTCTGTTCATGGCAGCCCATCCACGTGACCCTTTTTCCTTCACACACCACCACTCCCCTCAGCATCCTACTTTGGTCATGTCCTCTTGGTTCTCTTTGAAACAACTCTTCTGTCCCTTTTTTTTTTTTCCATTTCTACCCTCATTCAGGATCCCATTAATCCTTAACTGGACAAGCCTCCTCCCTGCCCCCCGCCCCCAATCTCCAGTCCATCAAGATAGTCATAAAGCCAGAACCTTTTTGGGTGGCCTTTGCTTTTAGGATAAATGTCGAGCTCCTTGGCTTAGCATCCAGGGCTCTTCAGGCACTTACTCTACTGCCAGTCTTTCCAAGTTCATTCCCTGTCACTTCCCCTCTGTGCTCTTGAAATTAGCCTGTACTCTGGGCTTTTGCAATTATCCTGGACTCGTAATCTTGCCCCATCCTAATATCTTTCCTCTAACCTGACCCTGTTTTTCCTGCCTCTTTCTCTCCCAGTTTGTGTGTGACTGTATCTCCCTGGGGGGAGGGGTAGAGTTAGCTGCCGAGGGACACCTCTCAGGACCTTTGTGCATTATAAATGTGTGTCTTCTCCATCTGAAGTCCTAATCCTCCGCTGTGACGGACAATTGGTCACTATGGCAACTGACTGTGACATCACAGGATAAAGACTTCAGGTGAAGTGGCAGGAGCAGGTGAGTGTGTAGGAGACAGACTTTAATGTCTGTCGAAGCCCCCTCACCCCCACCCTCCTTCAGTGCCGGGGGCATGGAGGGCTATCTCGGGCTCCTGCTGATTTTTAAAATGCTGTGGTGAGAGTGTGTGCCTGGCATCTGCGTGCTGCAGTAGTGTGGGGCTGACAGAGTGTGTCAAGTTGAGCTCTGGCTGTGCAGGCACCGCTGCTGCGTGAGCCTGTTATTCCATTCCGGATTGCTATTTTGATACCCAGATTGCATCATTCTCCCTACGTATAAACAGGGGGTCCCCAGGGCCCTGCAGCTACTCACTTCTCTACCAACACTGTTGTTGTGATGAGCTCTATTTAAATGAGCTGCCGGATCGGGGCAGGTTCCAGCCACACATGAGCACTGTCATTTTGGGGAACATGGAGGGCTGAAGGATTTTTGGATCGAGTCCTAAAAGGCTGAGAGTGATGGCCTCCTGAGCTATGCAGAGGGCGACAGAGCTAGTTCCTGAAAGTTGAAAATCTCGTTTTCTTCCTTCTGAGCGTCTGTTCCAAGGCACCCAGAGGATTAGGAAGGAGATGCAGCTAGGAAGAGAGTCGCCTCTTTGAGGTCTCCCTCTTGCTGTTCAGTTTGGGAAAAATACTGCAGAGCCTTCGAGATAAACAGGAACAGGAGGAGCCAACCAAGCCCTTTCTTGCAGAAGCGTCTCAGGTGAGCTGGCGAAATGCAGCCCTGGCTGAGGATGCATCAGGGAAAGGAGGAGAGGACCCAGGCTGCTCCCCCTTCCCCACCCCGTACCCAGCTCCCTGAGGCTTAGGCCCTGCAGCCCAGCTGGCTGCAGAGTGCAGGGTGGGTGTTCCTGGGCACTTGGTAAGCACCATCCTCTGGGACCTGTGGTGGTCTCACCTGTCGCTCTTCTGACTTCTCCCCCAGGTGTTGCTCTAATCACAGGGCAGCAGGCCCCACAGGTGAGCCTGCTGGCAGCCAGGGGCAGGAGCAGAATCACCTTAGGATGGAAATCTGTCTTTCTAGCAGGGACTGGGCATCTGGGGAGTGGGTGCAACATGTTTCTCAAAGGTGGTGCTGCTCTGAGCTATGGGCTAAAGGAAGGCTTCGGGGGCTTGTGTGGTGGGGGCCTTAGCTGATGCCCAGTACCCTGGGGCTGCCTTGGGTGGGAGGGCAGGAATGGTTAGTGAGGATGGCCAGCCTGCCAGAGAATATAACTGGAGTGTTTTTTTCCTTGCATAATGTCTGATAGAGGCATACCCCTGACAGAGGTAATCAGGGACTGCTCAGTGGTTCAAGGTGCCACCTGTGATTTACAAGGATCTGTGGTTTTTAGCTATGTCCCTCCCTCTCTCTGGGCCTCTGTGTCACCATCTTTATGATGAGGGAACTGGTCGATGAACAGTGGAAAAAGCTAGGTCTGGAAACTAGGTTTGCCCAGCTTCGGTTCTACAGGTGAGAGCTGGCAGTGGAGCATCAGTCTTCTCCAGATGGTGCCACTGCTCTATTGGAGTCAGAGCTCGGGCCCCAGCGGCAAAGTTTCATGGAGCCCTGGGCAAGAGCTCTAGAATGAAGGGCTTTTTAACCCTCAGAGCGTTGCTTAGCACTGAGCTCAGGCTTATGTGCATGTGTCCCTACCTGGTGGGCTGAGCTGACCCATGCTAGTTTTCTGAGACCTCCTTGGGACTTCTCTCCCACCCCAGCCCTATGCCCAGGTTGCCTTGGCACTGCCGTTCATGTCTAAGGGTGGACTGCCTAGTCTTGGCCCACCTCCCTTGCTGCCTCACTAAGTCCTGGGCTCAGCACACTCTCTAGGCCCCAGCAGCAGTCGTTGTAGTGCCAAACCTCAGGCTGCACCCTAAGCCTGCTCATGGGTCCTTCAGTGAAGCTGGGAGTTAGGGGACGCAAAAGCTGTCCTCCAATTCCCCACCAACCCCCAGGGTACCTAGGTATCAGGACCCTTCTGTCTGTTGGGCATCTGCCCTTTTCTCTTCTCTGCCAGAGGGGAAATACATGACGGCTGCATTCAGAGTCTTTCTTAACTTGTTGGAGCCTCTTTAAAACTGGGTGAGCTTGTCTTTCTCAGCTGCATGATACAGGGGGCAGATCTATCTGGCTCAGCCACAGGGGAAAGGGGTACTCTCTCTTTGGCACTGGTCCTCAAACTTGGTTGTACATTGTAATCACCTGGGGAAATTTTTTTTGGCAATAAATTTATTGATTGATTGATTGATTGATTGCTGCGTTGGGTCCTCATTGCTGGGCGTGGGCTTTCTCTAGTTGCAGCGAACAGGGGCCACTCTTCGTTGCAGTACGGGGGCCCCTCATTGCGGTGGCTTGTCTTGTAAAGCCCGGGCTCTAGGCGTGCGGGCTCAGCAGCTGCGGCGCATGGGCTCAGCCGCTCCGCAGCATGTGGGGTACTCCCGGGCCACGGCCCGAACCCATGTCCCCTGCACCGGCAGGCGGACTCAACCACTGCGCCACCAGAGAGTCCCCTCACCTGGGGAATTTTAAAAAATACTGATGCCTGGCTCCTACCTCCTGAAACTCTGATTTAATTGATAATGGGATGTGGACTGGACGTCAGGATGTTTAAAAATACCTCATATGATTCAAATATGTAACAAAGTTTGAGAACCACTGATCTGTAGAATGAAACTGCCCCCAGATTTATTTTTTCTAGGCAGAAGAACTCTTGCTTCATTTGCCTTTTCTCAAAGATCATATTTCTTAAAACTTTAAGCGTAGCTGGGGCTGGCTTCCAGCTCCTTCTCGATTCCAAGTTCAAAGCTGGGTCCAGGTCATCATTAGAGTCTGATCATTATTATGGAATATTTTACTTAAAATCAAATCATTTAGTTAATTAAAATAAAATTACCTTGTTTATTTACACTTGAATTAGGAGTATAGCGTAGTGGACAGGGCTGAGTTTTAGAGGTGGACAGACTTGGGCTCCAATTGTAGTTCTGCTTCTGCTTTCTATGATCTTTGGTAGGTGACAACTTCTTGGAGCCTCAGTCTATCCAACTATGAAATGGGGACAATGCCTACCTCTAAGAGATGGTTTGACGATTATATAAGACAGGTAAAGTGCCTAATATAGGGAGTGGTGGTAAAAGAATAATTTGCCCCATACCTCCCAGGGACCAGAAGTGCTCACTCTTGTGACAGATGGACTGAACATCTTCAGTTTTCAGAGAACCTCTGGTGCCTGTGTGTTCTTCATTCTGGAAGCAGAAGCCCACCCCCTTTGGGGATGGTTGTGTGGCCTCTGGGCCCTGGTCCTACATTTCTCAGAACTGATGTTCCTCTGTATGAAATAGAAGCTCAATGCTGTTGCTTGAATAATTCAAGTAGAAAGAAAAAAGCAATATATCTAAATAATATTTTATGTGATTTAAATATGTATTAAAAACTAAATTAATGTTAAATATTATAAGTTAATGTTTGGTCGTTTTATATATATCCAGAGCCCTAAGAGTTCATGTATTCTAGTTGTCTAAAAAAACTTTGTTTTGGTATCCTCATTGAAAAATGGGGAACCCTCTTTAAAAAACAAAGAGCTCAAGGTTGACACAGCTCGATGGGGGTTAGGGACCTTCTGAGGGAAGATAAGAATTTCTGGGCAAAAGTTGTGACACAAAGAGAGCCCATGTCCTCTGTGTCCACTCTGGTCCCCACAGTTGCCCTGGTACCTGTGTGTATCACTGCCATGGTTCTCCAGCCCTGCTGTCTGCTGCAGCAGCCCCTGTTCAGACTGGAGGAGGTCTTAGATCCAGGCTGCCCTCAGCCACAAGCCTGTCCCTGACTTGCTGACGAAGGTGGTTGTCTGTCCCTTCCCATCTTGCCCAGGGGAATATTTCTGAAGCCTGGTTGCAGTAGGCAGAGGAGGAGGGTTGGATAATCCATACTTCCCTTTTATTCCCATTCCCCTCATTTAAGGATGTAGAAAGTACAGTTCAGAGAAAAGGGGTCACTTACCTAAGGTTGCACAGTTAGTGACAGTCCTGGGCCTGGAACCCACATCTCCCAGTTCACAGCCTTTCCCAAGCCGCACACCTCTGCTCTGGATCAGACCTGATTCCTTTATTTTCCTGGGCTGGTTTTTTCCACCACCCCGAAAACTTCCAAATGGCTTTTGACTACTTTCATTGGCTGTGAGTGCAAGGAACACACGTGGAATACTCAAACCCACAAGAAACATAAAAATCATGCAATATCTTTTAGTATCAATTGTGGATTATTTTTGTATGTAGGCATATGAACAGATAGTTAAAATGCAATGTGATATTTGTTTTACTAGAAGGATGTTCAGGATGCTGTGGGAACCCCAAAGAGGGAATAATTAACTCTTCCTAAGGGAAATCAACCCTGCTTCTCAAAGGTAGAACATTTGAACAAGTTTGGAAGGATGAATAGGAGTTTATCTGAAAAGGAGTGGGGCAGCAAGACAGAGTATTTTAGGGAGAGGGAACAGTACTTTCACAAACATAGAGTTATGCGAAGGTTTGGTGCATTTAGGGATAGCAGAGGTATTTGGCATGGCAAGGACATAGGGTGTGTGGCAGGTGAAGCTAGAGATGAGACTAGAGAGAGTTAAGGCCAACTTGGAAAGGGCCTTGAGTGACAGGCTGAGGGTTTTGGTCCTTAAGGCCAGGGGAGATACAGGATGTGTGATGGGGCCTTGTCTGATCTATTCAGTTATTTCTCTTTTTCTCATGATGATAATGAGGCTGTGTGACTATGACAAATGTTTGAGCATCTGGTACCAGGGAGTCGGAAGCCTTGTGGAAATTATTTTCACCAATTAGAACAGCATTTCTGACCTGGGAGTAGATGAGGAGGATCTTCCCTGGGCAGCCAGGTGGTAGGGAGGGACAGTCACGTGATGCCCCTGGATGATGCCACCTGTAGAGAGCATCCTTCTCCACCTCTGGCCACTGTTTGTTTATTTGTTTGTTTATTTATTTATTTATTTATTTATTTATGGCTGTGTTGGGTCTTCGTTTCTGTGCGAGGGCTTTCTCTAGTTGCGGCAAGCGGGGGCCACTCTTCATCGCGGTGCGCAGGCCTCTCACTATCGCGGCCTCTCTTGTTGCGGAGCACAGGCTCCAGATGCGCAGGCTCAGTAATCGTGGGCACTGTTCTTGACAGGCAGGAGAGTATCTAGGAGATTGCATATCCAGTTCTGTCATTAAAGTCCATGACTCTTGGAGGCTAGGGGAGGGTTTTTTTGGGGGGCAGGGGAGCGGAGTGGTAGGTGGGGGAAAGAAGAGTATTAAAATATTATTTTGCATGATTTTGTAGATTTTGATTTTTCCAGAATATATCAGTTAGCTTTTGCTGCATAAAAAGCCACTCCAAAACTTAGTGGTTAAAACAAGAACCAAGCTTTATTTATGATTCTACAGGTTGAGGGTTTGGGCTGGGATGCTCTGGGTAGTTCTTCTGGGCTGGGCTGGGCTGGGCTAATCTCTGCTGTGCTTTCCCATGTCTGTGTTCAGCTGGTGGGTCAGTTGGGGCTACCTGGTTTGTGACGGCTGCAGGTGGGACACCTGAGACAACTGAGGCCTCTCTCCACATGTTTTCTCATCTTCCAGCAGTCTAACCTGGGGTTGTTCACGTGACAGTCTTAGAGTTCTGAGAGCGAGAGCAGAGTCATATAAAGCCACTTGAGGTCTAGGCTTAGAACTTATTCAGTGTCATTTTTGCTGCATTCTGTTGGCCAAAGCAGGTCATGAGGGCAGCCTAGCTTCAAAGGATAGAGAAGACTCCACTTTTAATGGATAGGATTGCAAGGCATGGACACAGGGAGGAGAAGAATTTGTGACCACTTTTTCAGTCTCTCTCTCAGACTGTCTGACTTTCATCACCTGGGAGAGTTGATAATTGAGGTTATTGCCCTACCATGAATGGGATATGAGAAATCTTTTGAATTCAAAGTCAACATTCATGGAGGATCATGTGAATTCTCAAGTATTGTTTAATTCAGTCCTCATAGCAACTCTTGTTTTTCCTTTCTATTTTACATATGAAGAAACTGGGGCACAGAGGAGTTAAGTGAGATTAAGTGGCTTGCCCAACCAAGGTCTCTGAATGGTAGACCTGGTGTTTGGGCTTAAGTTTGTCTGCCTGCAAGTCTAGAGCAACTGCCATTGTATCGTTTTGGTGATATGGGGCAGAGAAGACTGTGGTGGTATTGCTGCATGCACTGGCATAGCCAGCCCCTTTTCAGGTTGTCCTCATCCCTGGGCGCAGGCACCTGGCCCTCCTCAGGAAGCTCATCTCCTTGTACCCAGTGGGCTGAGTGCCACTGGGGTGGACCTGAAGTACTACAATCTCCAGGGTGGCAGTGTCATGCTGCTTATGTAGTTCAGGAGTCCACCATGCTGCTGAATGTGTTGGAGACTGCTGCATTTCTCTGGGGAGAGGGGAGTAGGACAAGATGTTCATGTTCACGGGTGAAACATACATATATGTGGTGCACCCAACATGGACTGTGTGGAGAAGGCCCAGCAAAACCTCTCTGAGCCCCAGAGGCAGACCAATTGGTATTGGTTGTAACAAGAGAAAAATACCTCCTAGATGAGCAGGCAGGGAGTCCTTGCCTTTCTCTGGCTAGAACCTTCTTGGAAGCTCTAGCTTTGAGTTCTTTAAAGTGATTCTACTACACAGTAATGTAAATGGCTGGAGCTGTGCCCTGGGCTAAACTGACCCCTTTGAACTTAGCCAGTAGTGGGAACTAGGCTCTCAGGACTGTGGAATGCAGAGTGGGAGCAGCAGGAAGGCACCTAATTATCAGAACTGGAGCAGGGTTGGGCCTGTAGTAACATGGCTTGTAGGGAGGAAAGGAATGTAGGATCAGGCAAAGATGAGGATGTGGGAAGTTCTGTAGGGCAGGCCGCTAACAGGATGGTCATGTCCAGAGTACCTAGATGGTAAGTGCAGGCTATGGCATCGAACATATTTCATTTTGGCACAAGTGGTATTGGTACATACCTTGGTGTTGTGTATTAGAAAGCCTTGTGTCTAGGTCCTATGTTATGTATAATCTGCAATGTTGCCCTGACTTTGCTATCTTTCCCACCTTCTCCCAGAGCTCATCTCCTGTCCTGGGTGTAAGCGAGTATACCTTACCAAGGATGTAACTGAACATTGTTTTGCTGCAGTGCTTTTCTTCTGAGCAATCCAAGATGGCCAGGGTAAGTCAGGACAAGCAAAGAAACAGCTGATCCTGTTCAGAAATCTATGGGACCCCTGTCCATAAGTCTGTCTGTCCACCCATCACTCCATCTGACTTGTTACCTTCCACCAGTTTGCCTAATCATCCATCCATCCATCCATCCATCCAACCATCCGTCCATCCATCTATCCATCCATCCATACTTCTGTCCAGAAGAGAATCAGAATGTTTCAGTTGGGGAAGCAAAATTGGGCTGTTTTCTCTCTCTTATAGCTCTTACTGAAAACTATGGATACTGAGCTTTTATTCCCCACCCTCCACCCACCCCGGCGCACTGAGTTGAAACTCATGCACCAGCCTGGGTTAAATGGGTTCATCAGTTATGCTTATGTTTAACGACTAATGCCTGAGTTTCTGAAATTTCACATCACTTACTGACTGGTATCCCTTCTGTTCCTTTCTCCACTGGGGTATCCTTGCCACTACATTTTATTCATTTGCCATTTTACTTACTTGCACCTGTATTAAATTCTTACTGAATGTCTGATATGCCAGGGCCTGTTCTGGGTGCTAGGAAGACAGAGACCCATGTCTCTACCCTCAAGGAATTCATAGTTTGGTTAGTAAAACTTGTATTTCTCCTCTATTTTCTTTTTCTTGCTGTGGGTTTGTCAGATCCCAGTGTGAGGACAAAGCTGTCAGAATCCACATCAGTTTGGTGGCCTGTATTATTCAGGCACAGACAGACTAATTTTTCTTCTTTTATATCAGCCCTGCATGATATTTGCTGACCAAATGAATGAACATTTGTACTAGAAGAAGGCTAGGGACTCTTGGTCCTGGCAAGCCGCAGCAGTGGAAACACAGCTCTGAGAGTTGGTCCATCTTACTTTTTCCTGGCTGTATATGATCATCTTTTTGTGTACTCATACAGCTGCAGCTTCTTCCTCTCCATAGGCACGTTGAAGTTTTTGCTTTCGCCTGTGCTTTCCGTTTTCCTCCCTTGTCTGCCTGGTGAACTTCTACTTGTCATTCAGTATCCAACTCAAATGTCACCTCTTTATGGAACCTTTCCTGGCCACTCCTAGATGGAACTCCTGGAAACCTCGCTTTGCTTCCTTAGCACTTGGTGCATTCTTTCATCACAGCATTACCCACTGAATGTCTGCCACCCCGTCCAGGCTGTGTGTACCTTGAGAGCAGATCCTTGCCTTATTCATCTGTGTATCCTCAGCTTCAGCACAGGACTTGTGTGAATAGCTCCTGAGGGCAGTACTCTTAGTCACAAAGGGTGCTTTCCTTCACACGCCCCTGCATGTCACTCCCAGGCAGCTCTCCAGAATTGACTGCACTCCAAAATAGTGGAGGAACAGCCCTGCAGGACCCCAGTCCCTAGAGTATTTACCACTCATAAAAGCAGGCCCAAATGATGAAGATACTGTCAGTAATTCCAGAACTCTCTACCTCTAGAACTGCTCCGAGTGCAAGGAGAAGAGGGCGGCACACATCCTCTGTACCTACTGCAACCGCTGGCTGTGCAGCTCCTGCACGGAGGAGCACCGGCATGGCCCTGCCCCTGGGGGCCCACTCTTTCCCCGGACCCAGAAGGGATCTCCAGGTATCACTCCTCACCCTCTCCACTAGCTCACATGCCCTTAAGTTGTACCGAACCATAGAATATTTGGAGAATAGCTCTCTGACCTCGTTTCCCTGCTGGGGGTGAGGGTAGGGGTGGTCTCAGAGCCTTTCCTGAAGGAAAGCTGTCCCCTGCAGAGTCACATCACAATGTAAGCTCACTCTAGGCTCTCCCTGCTGGGGGGGCGGAGGGGGAGTGGGTGAGGGTGGGTGAGGTGGTGCAGGGAGGAATAATCTTGAATTACCACGGAAGCTAATTGAGTTCCCTATCTTTTACCTCTGTTTCAAGCAAGCAGCCCTCACTTCTGTTTAGTTACTTGATTAATTCAACAGCCTGGATCAGGGTTTGTCCATTTATCCATCCAGCACCATCTGTTTTAAGTGACAGTCTTCTTGAAAGTCTTTTCTCAAGGCCCTTGAACTGTGAGAAAGGTTTTACCTTCGTCAGACAGGAACCAAAGTTCATGACCCATGTGATCTGGTCTGGAGCCTGGCAAGGCTGGGTAGCTTGTTTCAGCCTCACCATAACAGAATCCTGGTTAATGAGGAGGTTTAGGTTGAGTTTTAGAGGACTCACTGTTCTGCAGGAGATCCATGTGCAGCAGGTAGCAAGCACCTTCCTCAGGCTCACCAGGGGGTGGGATGCCTGGGGCTTGATGGCCAGTGATTTCTGGACAGCTGGGCAAATCCAGCCAGTCTAAGCCTGCCTTCCTCCTTGTGTTCCTGGAACCTCACTGGCCCAGAGAGAGGCCTCTCTTACTTTGCACCACCTTCCCTCCAAGCTCTGTGTCTTCCCTGTGTCCATAGAGGGCTGAGGGCTGCTCAGTGGAACTTAACTAAGAGGTCTTCCTGAGCAAGAGAAGCCCACTTTCTCCATCTTCTCTGGCAGGAGTGAATGGTGGTTCTGGAGACTTCGCCTTGTACTGTCCTCTACACAAACAGGAAGTGCTCAAGCTATTCTGCGAGACCTGTGATGTGCTCACATGCCATAGCTGCCTCATGGTGGAACACAAAGAACACAGGTGGGGCCGGCTGGCTGCCCAAAGGGGAACTGGGAGGGCTCTGTACTCTCTACCTATGAGAGCGCTGGGCTCCCAGTACATCAAAATCCTCTCCCTGCTCAAGCCAACCTTCAGCCCCTGGGCTGAAGTTTTTCCCTGTTCCTGTTGTGGGCTTTCTCTGGAGAAGGCCTGAAGGGCCAAGAGTCTCTGACTCACTACATGTAACCCCAGCCTCCGTGGACCTGGCTGAGACAGTGCACTGTGGGGATTCTCGCTTGGCTGGCAGGCTCAGGGTAAGACTCAGTCCTCCTCAGCTTTTTCTCTGCCTCCTACTCTAGGTGTAGACATCTTGAAGAAGTTTTGCAAAACCAGAGGATGCTTCTGGAAAGTGTGACTACACAGGTGGCGCATAAGAAATCTAGTCTACAGACATCTGCAAAGCAAATTGAGGACAGGTAACATCGGCTAGCCCCTTGCCAGCCCTGGAAATGCCCTGGTCCCTCTCATCCTGGGTCACAGTACTAGGATGGAGTACTTATGAGGAAGACATGCAGACATTGGCATATGTCCTGGCCTTAGAGGTCTCAGGGCCAGGAAGGGGGTTTTGGGTCATCACTGGGTGCATGGGGCCAAGCTAGGTCAGGATGATCACAGTGAGCCTGGGCTAAAGTACATGCCTTCTGAAAGTGGCCATGAACTAGCCAAAGGTAGGTGCTTAAGAACAAGGGTATAGAGTAGATATTGGGGAAGAGAGTGCTGCTTATCATGTGGGTACAAGTCAGTGGCAATCTACCCTTTATCACCCCTTTCCCAGTGTTTTCCATGTAAACCTACACATGACATGAAATCGTCAGTATTTTCTGTGGAAAGAGAAATAAGTATGTACTGAGAGATCATCATGACAGGCACTGCGTTGGGCATCATGCATGCATCATTTTGATCAATTCTTATAATTCTTTGAGTTGGGGTTATCTCCATTCTACTGATGAGGAGCCTAAGGTTCAGAGAGGTTAGGTGACTTGTCTGAGATCACACAGCTAGTCAGAGACTGAGCTGGGTTTGGAAGCTAAGTCTATGTGGCTTCAAAGCCCATGTTTGTTTGTTTTTTAATGGCTTTTTAAAATGGCTTTAATGACTTTATATATAATTTATATACCATAAAATTGCCCTTTTAAAATGTACAATTCTGTGAGGTTTTTTTTGCATATTGATAGAGTTATACAACCATTATTACTGTCTACTTTTTTTTTTTAATATATAAATGTATTTATTTATTTATTTTTAGCTGTGTTGGGTCTTCACTGCTGTGCATGGGCTTTCTCTAGTTGCGGGGAGCAGGGGCTACTCTTTGTTGTGGTGTGTGGGCTTCTCACTGCGGTGGCTTCTCTTTTTGCAGAGCACAGGCTCTAGGTGCACGGGCTCAGTAGTTGTGGCGCACGGGCTTAGTTGCTCCGCGGCATGTGGGATCTTCCCGGGCCAGGGCTCAAACCCTTGTCCCCTGCATTGGCAGGTGGATTCTTAACCACTGCGCCACCAGGGAAGTCCCCTACTGTCTACTTTTGAAAGACCCTTTTTATCACCCTAAAAAGAAACCCCATACACATTAGTAGTCACTCCCCATTCACCCTGCAACATCCCCAGCCCTTGGCAACCATTAGTCTACTTTCTGTCTCTACCTATGCTCTTTTTACTGTATGATGCTGTTTAGTGGAGTATTCCCCCTTTTAATAAAACAACAGATTACATGAAGTCATATCTGTACTCACTCCCTCTGTCCTGCCTCTAGTGCTGTGTGAACTGGTGAGCTACTGGGTTGACCTGGGCGTGGCCCTGCAGTTTACCTAGAGAAAACTGCGCTGAACTTTGGGCCATTGTCCCACTTAGATCAAGTGGGCTGGGTTGTACAAAGAGTGGGTTGGGTGGTGGAGGAAGGTTCTTGTTTCTTTACATTTGGTACCTGGTGGGCCCTGATCTCAGTAGGCAGCCTCCACACTGTAGGCTCTTACGTTTGCTCTCTGTAGGCCCTCATAGGCCTCGGGGCAAGGGCTCACCATGCTCTGTCTCATCCTGTTGTTTACAGGATTTTTGAGGTGAAGCATCAGCACAGGAAGGTGGAAAACCAGATCAAAATGGCCAAGATGGTTCTGATGAACGAGCTGAACAAACAGGCCAATGGGCTCCTAGAGGAGCTGGAGGTATATGTGAGCAGATGGATGGGTTCTGTTCTCTCCCTGGGGCAGAAACCAGGCACATAGCAACCTTGTCTCAGGGCTCAGAGGTGCCTGGGCTACAATTCAGATGTGTAATTTCCGTAGCTCTCTGCTGCTCCCTGTATCCTAAAATGTCCAGTCTAATTTTGGGAAGTTGGCTCATTAAGGGCTAGAGAATCAGATCCAACTCCCATTAATGCTGTGGCAGTAAGGCAACTGCCTTCCTGGACTATGCAGGGTTATAGCCTTGAAAGAGACATGAAACAAGCTATGCCCAAGAGATGCAGACATTCATTCATTTCCTCATTCATTTATTAGCCATTCCATGTTTGTAGTATAAAATCTACCTACCCTCCCTCCCTCCCTCCCTCCCTCCATCCCTCAGCAGCCCATGTCCTCCTCTCAGGGGTGCAGTTTCATCTGATTCCATCTGTGTTTACACTGATACACACAGACCACCAGACTTCCCAGGCATGTGGCCTGCAGTCCAAGAACAGGATCAGGGACTCTGTCTTCTCTCTTCGTAACCAGGGCATTACTAATGAAAGGAAGCGGAAGCTGGAGCAGCAGTTACAGAGCATCATGGTTCTCAACCGTCAGTTTGAGCATGTGCAGAATTTCATTAATTGGGCTGTCTGCAGCAAAACCAGCATCCCTTTCCTTTTCAGCAAAGAGCTGGTAAGAAGAACTCCCACTCCTCAATCACTGACTTTGGGTTAGTAAGTGAAAACCATCTTTGACCAAACCCCACAGTGCAAAGGACCCAGGTGCTGGAATAGACCTGCCTTCCTCCAGGCAACTCAGCTGGGAACTTCTGTAGTTCTGTCTTAGGTCATGGATCCAGGCATTAATACTAGCAGTGTACTGAACATTCCATAGGAAGTTACTGGGTTTAAATGGGGCCTAAGAGGAAAGGAGGAGTTGAGGATGACATTGAAGTGTTGGGCTTGGGAGGGTGGTGATCCCCAGGAAAAGAAGCAAGAATTTTGAAGGATGTTGATGGGGTTTATATTTGGATATGTTGAAGCGAAGGTGCCTATAGGGCATCTAAAGGGAGCTGTCCCAAATCTGTTTTGATAGATGGGTCCGGAAGTCAGAAGAAGAGTCAGGGTTAGAGAGAGAGAGAGATGTGGGAGTCACTGGGATATCAGTGATATTGGAAGAGTGTGTGAAGGAAGAAGAGAAGAACAAATCTGGAGCCCAGGGAAATGCCGTCATTTTCACATAGACAGAGGAAGAAGATGAGTGAAAGAGATGAGAAGCAAGCATCAGAGGTGAGAGGAGAAATAGGAGAGTGTGGTGCACAGAAATTAACAGAGTTTCAAATTTTAAGTAATCAGTGTTATCATTGCTACATAGGTGAAAGGGCATGAGTAGTGAAGCGAAGCCTTGAGATCTGGGAATCAGGAGGTCCCTGGTAATCTTCTGAAAGACATTCCCGCAAAGTAGAAGGGTCAAAAGCTAGAATGAGGAAGCTGAGGATGGGAGGTGAGGAAGTAGAGACAGAAGTGAAAAGAAGGGAAATAAGAAGGTAGCTTGAGAAGGAGACAGGGTTGGGATACTTTTTTAAAGTAAGGAAGACATTTGCACATGTTTATTTGGGAGAAGTGGTTGAAGGTAGAAGAGATGTGTGGTAGAGGAAGCATACTGGAAGGGCAGAAAGAAGTGGGATCTAGAGTGAACTTGTTGACCTTAAACAAGAGGCACTCCTTTTCTCTGAGATGGGAGGACAGGAAGGTGTCAATATAATGTAGTTAAGTTTGGAGATAGGAGGGATACAAGTTTGAGGGAATTTGTCTCTTATGGTTTTTTTCACCCTCTGTGAAGTAGGAGGTGATAATGAGAGGGTTAGGCATTGGGTAAATGACATTGAGGAGAGAAGTAAAATTTTAGATAATCATTAAGGACCATGGAAGAGGAAGCTGACAAGATAGGAAGTGACAAGAAGAAGGACTGAAGGGTACCCCTGAGGGGAATGATCAGTGTAGCGACCCCAGATAACATGGCTTTGGGCTGGCTGGATTGACCCAAGGTCAGACACTGGGGATGGGAAGGGAACTAGGGCACTAGTGACATTGTTACTGAAAATGATGGGACGCTGGGACGGCCCTATGGACTGCGGGATCAGGGCTTGGGGAGTTCAGTGAGGCTGAAGAGCATGCTCAGAAAGAGTGAGAGCTGGTTATGATCAGGGAGTAGGTTGTTGGAGTTTAAGGTCTCATAGGTAGAATGGTTCTAGATGATGAAAATGGTCTAGATATGGTGACTGAACTGAAAAGAGAGGTGAAGGTGATTTACATTAAAGAGATCAAGGAAGTAAGAGGCCAAGATGTTGATTAGGACATTGGTTAACTAGGTGTTGGCAGGGTAGTTGGATACTTGCCAAAGTCCTAGATAAATGGGAGAGTTGGTGATAGGAGATAGGTGAAAGGGATGAGGGAGGAAGAGGGCAGTTGACTAGGATGTAATGGAGTTTTACAAGTGGATGGAAGGACAGCTATGGGGAACTCAGAGAATGTCTGCCCCCATTGGCTTTTCATGTGAGATTATGGTAGAATGAAAGGAACACTCTTGAGAGGCTGCCAGGCAAGTGATATTCTGAGGGAGAATTAAAATCATTTGAGGCCTGGAAGAGATAAGAATGTAGGCTTTCCATAAGCCTCAGTAAGAAGAAGGGGATCAGTAGGGGTGGGGGAAAGTAGAGGAATGTGAAGATACTAAGGTGTAAGGAAATAAGCAAGCATATGGGGGAGGACCACAGGCTAAACAGCCATGACTTTGGCCCTTCAACCTGTCCAAAGAGTGAGGGAGAGGGTGTTGTCATTCAGGCACAAGATGCCCAAAGAAATGACCTTTGGTGCTGTTGTCAGATTGTGTTTCAGATGCAGCGATTGCTGGAGACCAACTGTAACACAGACCCTGGTTCCCCTTGGAGTATCAGATTCACTTGGGAGCCTAACTTCTGGACCAAGCAGCTGGCTTCCCTTGGTGAGCCCAGGGCCTACTCTGTGGGCCTGTGCATGATTGCTAAGAACACATATAGACCATCTGCTTAGCTTACTGGGTAGATCAGCATATGCCCAAGAGAAAGCACTCCCTGAGACTGCCAGTGGTCATGGAGTCATTCAGCAAACCTTTTTCTGGGGGTGATGAGGGTAGGGTTGGGGTGTGGGTGGGGAGAGTTGGTAGCTTAAATAGCAATGGCAATACAGGACTTTTGTAACAGGACCAGTTGAAATCTGAGCTTCCTAGAAGAGGAGACAAGACAGTGGCCCTACTCTCCAGAATGCTGTATGGCAGTGCACGTGTGTGTGGGCACAAACAGAGATATTTCAGTGACACAGAGAGGAGACAGACAGACAATGTCACACGTGTCCTTTGGAGTTGAGATATAAGCAGATAATTCATGACCTTGTGCATTTTTCTTCCCTGCTGCAATAACTTGCTGGCATTCAGTCTTTAGGCAGAATGTAGACACCTTGAAGTTGTGCCTGTGTTGACAACCTAATGGTAGGTTTGTTAAACTAATGGCCAACTGCTACCTTCATCTGGGCTGTTATTCTCAGTGAAAGTGTTTTGAACTTAACAGAGTGATAAATGATATACTTAGGTTTATTTTTTGCTTCCCTTACCATTTTGATTTAATTCAACAGACCTTTGGTGAGCACCTGCTCTGAGTCAGGCCCCACTCTGGCCACCAAGTGACCAAAGGTGAATAAAACACACCTCCTGCCCTCAAGACACTTGGTCTTCCCCTAAATAAGCCTCAGATGAGCTGAAGGAGCCGTTAGCCTGAAACAGCAATAGATATCATCTATTCATGCATGAGGGCCCAGGGGCCTCAGTCAGCAGCACTGGCGCCTGGCATTGACCCTGGTGTTAGAGCTTCCCCACTCTCTTCCATCCTACTTGCCCAACACACAGTTCCCCAGAACCATATTTGAAGACTTGCTCATTTGTCCTGGGGATGAATCTCCTTTGCCACTTTCCAGCACACTCCTTCTTCTCCCCCAGTGTTGATTTTTTTTGGTCTGAGTCTCTCTTGGGCTATTCTGTTAAAAAAGAAGTAGGTGCTCTTTGAGGGAGCCCATGGTTTCTCTAGTGGGATACAAACAGAGTCAGGACTAAGCATCTAGTAAAAGCTGAGCTAATTTCTAAGTGTCCCAAGCCCCAAAAGCAGATCTATATAGGTCCTATTGCTGGAAGCATTCTAGACTGAGTCTTGGGGCTCAGGGGTTGAATTTCTTAATCTCTGCATCTGGTACAAGTTTTTTTGAATGCTATCCTTCGGTCCCAGGAGTGGGAGGTAGTAGAGGGGGAACAGCTGCAGATTACCTTTGGAAACACTCTCTATTCTGAATTTTTAGGCTGTATAACTACTGAGGGTGGACAGCTGTCCCCGGCAGATACTCCTGCTTATGGAAGCTTACAGGGACCAACATCTTTCTATCAAAGCCACCAGTCCCCAGGGGCTCAGCAGGAGACTCTCAGCCCTCCCTCACACAGGTTCCAGTCTCCAGCACTGTGTTCCTCGTCTGTGTGCTGCTCCCATTGCTCCCCAGTCTCGCCCTCCCTCAAAGGCCAGGTCCCGCCACCCAGCATACACCCAGCCCACAGCTTTAGGCAGCCCTCTGAGACGGTGCCCCAACAGCTGAGGTCACTGCAGTGCTCCCCGCTGCTGCCCAGGGAAAAGGAACTGCCCTGCCGTCCTCATCCACCAAAGCTACTTCAACCCTGGCTGGAAACCCAGCCCCCTGCGGAGCAAGAGAGCACATCCCATCGGCTGGGGCAGCAGCTGACTTCCCAGCCCGTGTGCATCGTCCCCCCGCAGGATGTTCAGCAAGGAGCCCACGCCCCGCCCACCTTTCAGACACCCTCTGTCCAGGTGCAGTTGGGCCACCACCAGAAGCTGAAGCTCAGCCACTTTCAGCAGCAGCCGCCGCCGCCGCCTGCTCCGCCCCAGCAGCAGCCACCCCCACCTCTCCCTCCATCCCAGCATCTGGCTTCCAGTCAGCACGAGAGCCCTCCTGGGCCTGCCTGTTCCCAGAATGTGGACATAATGCACCACAAGTTTGAGCTGGAGGAAATGCAGAAGGACCTGGAGCTTCTCCTTCAGGCTCAACAGCCCAGCCTGCAGCTGAGTCAGACCAAATCGCCTCAGCATCTTCAGCAAACCATCGTGGGGCAGATCAACTACATTGTGAGGCAGCCGGCGCCCGTCCAGTCCCAGAGCCAGGAGGACACAGTGCAGGTGAGCCTCAGGGTGGCCTGGAACACATATTCTCCCTAGGACAGTGCAGGAAACACAGCCTCCCAATCACAGGGTGGCACAAGAGCACAGTTTCTTCATTTTAGGGTGGCCTTGAACTCAGCCCTCACAATTCAAAACTGTGCTGGGCTCCACCTCCCATCTCCGGAAAGCTCCAGAGAACAGAGTACTTAGCCCCAACATAGATCTGGGCTTGATACTGTCCAGTGGCCTGGCTTAGTCCTGTCCTCCTGGGTGACACTAGGGACCTTGTCCATGAATGGAACTTCCTGAGCTGTGCTGGATTCTAGCTAGTGCCAGGGCAGAAGGGAGGCTGTCTCTTACCTTTGTAACCTCACTTGCCTTGCTGTAACTTGTGTATCCCAGATGGGGGGAAGGGCAGTGAGGATGTGCCCTACATGCTAGTGGGCAGCAACTTCATAACACTGAGCAGATAGAGACTTAGAGTTTATTCCAAGCCTACTAAGCTAGGAATGTTTTATATACACTATGTCATTTGTCCTATCAACAGTGTTGTTATGTAGGCATTACCATCTGTTTTTCTAGGTGCAGAAGTGGAGGTCAGAGAGGGCAAGCAGTTTGCCTAGAGATCATAAATCGTTGAGTGGTAGAGCCAAGACTTGGATCCAGGCCTGCTGACTGAAATGCCACAGAGGAGGCCTTGTTCTCTCCCTAGGGGGATTATGAAGGCTGCTCCTCTCTTTTCTCAGCTAAAAGACAATTGAAGAGGTGCAGTTTGTGTCTCTGGGATTTTTGCAGCACTCCACATCTTCATCCCTAACTCTTGCTTTTCTTTGTTCCCAGAGCTTCCTGTTCCAGCCCCTTCCTCCTCCCCTCTCACTTTTTTCATAGTGGTGTCTCCTTTAAACATGTAACCACATTTATATCTTCAAAGCAGCTCTACAGACTTTTACTTTATTACAAAATACAAGGCCTCACATTTATGCTTCAGCACTGACAGCTTCAGATCATGCTTCAAATGTCTTCCTCTGAGGCTCAGTTCCTTTGAGGGGATAGGGAATAATCCTTATGATGGCAGGGAAGGGTCTAGGGTTTATAGAGGACCATAAACTCTTTAAATGTAAGTCAAAACTGTTATGATTGCTAAGGTGACTATGACAGAGTTAGCTCATAATTCTTGGTTTGTGTTCTATCCTAAGATTGTGATATTAGGAAGAATTTAGATAAGACTAACTTTCTTTCTGAAAAAATTTCAAGCAGTTGACAATGTGTAGGTGGTAACAATGGGCAGTGCAGGGTGGGCATTAGCCTTTGCTGCTGCTGCTACTCTTTGCGGTAAAACCCACCCAAGTTCTTATTTTCTTCTCCAGGCTACAGATGAGTCCCCAGCATCTGAAGGCCCAAAGCCAGTTCTCCCTCTTGACAAGAATACTGCTGCTAACTTGCCCCAGGCATCTGGGGAAGAAACTCCTCACAGTGTTCCCCCACTGGACAGCGCCATCCAGCACTCCTCTCCGAATGTGGTGAGAAAGGTACTAACGGAGCCTGCTTTCGCTGACCATACGGGACCCACTGCCAGTCAAGACCCCAGGGACCTGGATGAGGATGATTGGGTGGGGGGAGGAGTGTCCCTGTTCCATCCCTGGATGTTGCACAGCCCTGACTCACGCCTTCTGTCCTAATGAGTCTGCAAGGTCCTCCTCTACCCCATTTCCACCCACATACACTAAAAATGGGAGCAACTGAGCTTCATTTAGAGAGGAAAGAGAAAGGGAAAGAAAGCCAACTTATTGAACACTCACTCTGTACCTAGAACTGTGCATGGTGCTTCACAGGGTGATTTCACTTAACCTTCCCAACAGTACTGTGAGGTGGGCACCCCAATTTTATAGCTAAGGAAACTGAGATCCAGGGTCCTACAGCTAGTACATAGGGCTAAGGTTTATTTAAAATGAGAATCCAAAGCCTGAACTTTCTCCTGTCTGCAATGAATGAAAATGGGGAAAATGTTTTATATGGTCCCACAATCCAAAGTTCGTTGGCCTTAGAATTTGGATTAATGGAATTTATTGGGTGAGTGCTCTGCAGGGATATCCTGCAGAGGTAGCTGAGCATCTAGGGGCACTGGGATCTCTTGGAGACAAGCTATTGGAGCCCTTCCTGTCCATCTACCTACCTGCTGGTGGAAGCGTTCATGGCAATAACCCAGAATCCCACGACTCCTCAGCTGTCCTACTCTCACCCCTGCTCTTCATCCCTACCCTGGTCATCCTCCTAGCTGGAACCTCAGTGCTGTGCCATGCCTTCCCATCAGCCCTCCCTGTATTCCTTGGCCCTGTTCCACTTATCCAATTGCCTTTTCTGGTCTAGTCCCCTCAGCCTTCCTGGTACTTCCACTCAGCCCTGTACCTGAAGCTCTATCAGCTATTCTGTATCCTTCCAGCCTGCACCCTCGGTCCTGCAGCATCCCTTAGGCTATATAACTCCAGTTCCACTAGTTGTTCTGTGTACCTACCCTTCATCATGTTTCTCCCAGCAGCACCATTGCCATATATGTCTTAGATCAGTCTAACTCAGTGATACTTGAGAAGAGAATTTTAAAAAGTAAGAGATGGCAAAAATGAAATGTTAACTTGGAAATCCCTTGAAGTCTGGGCAGGCCTCTGGTACTAATGGCTTTTTGTCTATGCCCATCCTGCCCTATCCTTTTGAAAATTGTCTGGCCTAGAGGCCATAGAAATGCTGTAAATTGGTCCTTTGTGGCTCTTAATGGTTTACATTCTTACACCTGGGGTAGATACCTATCCATCCAACCATCCATCTATCCACCCATTTATGTATTCACTCAATGTTCAAAAAATATATGTTAATCTCCTATTATATGCCAAATATTTTCCTAGGTGTCAGACACACATTGGTGAATAAGAGTCTCACACTGGAGCTTATATTCTAGTGGGAGAGACAGTTAAACAAGCAACAACAATAAAGTATGATAAAGTGCTGTGATAGTCATTGGGGTGTATAGAAGGAGCACCTAACTCTGGGAGAAGGGACTGTTCACAGACTTCCTAGAGGACATGGTTTTAAGCTGAGATTTGAAGGAGGAGAAGTTAGGCTGGTGAAGAAGGGATGGGGGAAAGGCTAGAATAAATAGTCAAAGGGAATGGCAAGTAGGAAGGTCCAGAAGTGAGAGAAAGCCTGGGGTACTTAGGGGGTTTCAGATGATTTGGCTTGGTAGGAACATGAGATGTACTGGGGAATGGGAGTGGTTGAAACCAGAGTGGTTGGAAGGCCTTGTAAATTATGCTCTGGAGTTGGGATTCAGTCTTGGGGGTTGTGAGGCGTGAATGAAGGATTTCTAGCAAGGAGGGACATGGTTTGAATTAAATTTTAGAAAGGTCACTTTAGTTGTAGTAAGAGAGACCAAAATAGTACAGAGGAGAAATAGGAGAAGTTGAATGAAATCAGGTAATGATGGGAATGAAGAGGCAGCAAGGACTTCAAGAGATCAGATCACAGGAGCTTTTGGACTTGGAGTCTGATTGGCAATGGGAAGTGAGGGAAAGACAGTCCAAGGTGTGTCTTAGCTCACTGAGTTGCCATTCACCTGAGATGGGAGCATGGGAAGAAAAGCATATTTGCGGGGGAGGAAAAAGTTAAGTTTTGAATTGTTGGTGTTCTCCTGTGGAAGTTACATTATAAGATGAATGGAAGGCATCTAGCTTTAGAGGTCAGTAGGAAGCATGGGCATTGCCAGCGCTCAACTGGTAGTGGGAGCCATGCTGAAAATGCTTCTGCCTATTTAATGAGTCTCAGTTCTGCTCCTCCACCCAGTACAGAGGAAAGGAGGTGAGCCACATGCAAGCATGGAGTCTGTGCTGCCTGTGTGGGTGGCCCACAGGGCGCTCTGAGCAGTGAGGGGAGGGGATGCTGCCCTCCTGTGTGGCTGCAGGGTGGCAGTGGGGTTAATGAAGATCCTAAGAGCTCTAACTTCTCATTCTGAGCTGTCCCCGGCCGTTAACCTGGGTTCATGAAGAGGTGTGGAGGGGCAAGTGGCCTGACATTTTTCAGATGTTTTGTAGGCTTCTTTGTGGCTTGGACTCCCAGAAAAAGGAACCTCAAGGTTGCCATCCTGGCCCAGAGGAACCTTTGGGTCTTGACTGAGAGAGGTACTGCTTATACACAAAGCTCCTGAAATAAGAAAAATGGCTTTCTTTTTGAGGGAATTCATTGCCTTGAATCTGGGATCGGGCAGGGTGGGGGTATGAAGGTCAAGGTTACCAAACAACATTTTGAGCATCTTATCATTGATTGATAATACTTTGTATAGCATTTTCTACTTTTTTCATAGGTTCTTACATGGATTATTCCATTTTATCTCTTTGTTTATCCTAGCAATACTATGAGGAAGCCACTTTCTTACTCCCCTTTGAAAGATGTGGAAACTGAGACACAGAGAGTTTCAGTGATCAACTAAGAGTTACACAGCCAACTATTGGCAGTGTTAGGACCAGAGCACAGGTTCCTGCCTCAGCCCTGTGTTCAATGATTAGGTTAAATTGCCTCTCTCTGTGCACTGCAGTGGGAGAAGTAGGACTCCATGTGGCCTCTCACCTGCTGGATTTTCCTATCTTTATACTCTCTGAAGTAGCCTGAGGCCTTGCTGGGGAGAGGTCTTAGGACCCAGGCTGGCTTGGTCTTGGCTATCTTTATCTGGTAAAGGCATTTAGCCCCCAGCCCACTCCTCAGCCTGTACTGGCCTGTGAGTGCCAGGGGACGTCAGAAGTCTATCTGAGGCCACAGACGAGAGGAACCTGCGGCTCCAGGCACTGCTCTGTGTGTTCCACAGGGACCTATTCATGCTCGGAGCTGCTTTGTGTCACCCCATGGAGGACTTTTGTTACAGGTGAGCAGCTGTGCACAAGTACCTAGGAGCTGGTACTAAATAAGCTGATGGTGAAAACAGATTGCTGCTGAAAATGAGAAGTGGAAGTCCTAGAATGGGTTTTCTAGCGGCTTGAGCTCTGCAGTCTCGGGAGCATTTTATCCCACCACCTTCCCTGCCTCCAGCAGGATGTTTTTGTATGAACTTGGACATTTGTTTGGCACTAGCTGTTGCCTAAGCTTCCTAATCTTGGTTCAGCCACTCTGAAGAAAGATGATGAAGAAAGACAATTCTGGAACAGAACCCCTTTAAATCCCAAGTGAAACTGGAAGCCATTTCGATGGCTTCATTTCATACTTCTTAACTAGTCAACTGCTGAAAAATACACACATTCCTTTCCTCAGAACACTCATGGAGTCAAGGCTGTACACATCACAGAGAGCCCTATCTGAATCCCAGTTCACTTGCAAGAGGGACCTCTTTTCTGCTCATAATGTGGCCCCAGATCTTCAACAAAGGACACTGAGGCCACCAAGATGCTGCTCAAGGCTTGAGAGGAGCCTTCGATGTATTTTCAGCAAATGATACAGAAGTAGTAGGCACTCCTGTGGTCCCGATTATTAAGAGTGATGCAGAAGAGTCAAGGATAATGACTCAGATGAATAGCGTTTATGCCATTATCAAAGCATTTTGATGCCTGAGCTCTTGATTTGCTTCTTAAAACTCAGTGAGATTTACATTAACCTCTAGAGGAGGAAATTAAAGCCCAGAGATGGAAAATGATTTGCTTAAATACATATTCCAAACCTTGACATAAGTGAATACTAGGCATCCCGCCTTCACAGTCTCCAAATACACTGCTACGGACCAGGTCATGGGTTCTCAACCTTAGCAACCGTCTTTTCCTCATAGTCTGCCACTGACAGCAGCTTTTCTCAGAATGTTCCCAGAGCTTGGTGAGGCTTTCTTAGGGCATAGCCTGTGTCCCAGTTAGCATGTGCAGAACTGTACAGAGATGTGTTCTGTCCTACAGAGCTAACACTCCCCAGGTCTGGCTCCCTGAATTTTGTACTCTCTAGGAAGCCTGTCTCCTTCATTCTAACCTGATTTTATTCACAGACCAAACCCAAGATCTTTGTCTAGGTCTCCTGGTTCATGTGAAAACAGGTTCTTGTTCCTAGGCCTTAAATTTCCTTAACCCAGCCTGGGAAAAATACCTCTGGCCTAATTTTTCCTAGTCTCCAAAATTTGGGTTTTGAGGATTCTACTCATTCTGGCTTTCACTTCAGATTTACTGGAATCCACTTGTTCTTTTCCTCTTCCTTCCACCTCAGACTCTGGGATCCTCTTTGCTTTTTTCCATCTTCTTGTATCATCAGGGCACTGGGCAGTCTTCATTTCTTCTCTCTTCACCAACCATGATTGTTTTCCCATTTGACTTTGGTCAGTTAGCAGATATCAACATAGTTACATCTATAGCAATAGCCTTACTTCATACAAGAGTTTTTTGTTGAGCTAGAGGGGCACTCACCATCAGCAAGAGCAACTTTCCTATTAAAAATCAACTTGTGAAACCACTTGCAAGAAAAGTTAGTTCCCCCTCAGCTATCTGATTCAGCTGTGTCAAGATCTGCTGCTGTTAAACCAGTCTACTTAATCTGAAGCTGTTGAAATTCTCAAATATCCCAAGGATTTAATTCACAAGTCTATTTACCTCCATCCTTGTCTCCTTATCTGTTTCCTTCAGCCAGGGTGAAGGCCTTCAGTATGTTTCCAAAACATGGCACATTGGTCTCTTCTTCTACTGTACATTTACATGGTGATGAGTTTTTGACAAGTTTAACTTCTAGAACAAAAACCTGAAAGCAGAAGTGAGCAGGCAAGGCTTCAGAGCAGCAGCAAGAACAGATGTCACAAACCTCACTCATTATATTCTGTATGAGACTATAAGCCTGATCTATTCAGCATTCTTGGTCTAGCAAGCTTAGTTATATGGTTTTCTTTGGAAATTTTTAGTTTTCCTATATTATAGCAGTAAGCAGAGTAAAAGCAGGAAGTCAGGACTTCTATAATGGCAGCTAACAACAAGGGAGAAGACAAGAAACTTCACCTGGAAATGTGCCACGATGTGAAGTCATTCACTGAAAGGACAAGCTAAGCCCTGCATTCCTAGAAGTTCCCTAAAGCACCAGTGAACTACAGAACACCCCAGCAATGTTTATTTATTTATTTATTTATTTATGGCTATGTTGGGTCTTCGTTTCTGTGCAAGGACTTTCTCTAGTTGCGGCAAGTGGGGACCACTCTTCATCGCGGTGCGCAGGCCTCTCACTATTGCGGCCTCTCTTGTTGCGGAGCACAGGTTCCAGACGCGCAGGCTCAGTAATTGTGGCTCACGGGCCCAGTTGCTCCACGGCATGTGGGATCTTCCCAGACCAGAGCTCGAACCCGTGTCCCCTGCATTGGCAGGCAGATTCTCAACCACTGCGCCACCAGGGAAGCCCCCATCAAAGTTCTTTTACATCACGAAGAAATGGTCTCATTAGGCATCATGTGCTCTGTTTAGTAAGACAGGGTAGTGTGCAAAGCATTTTAGAAATACTCCCCTTCAAAATAATATTTTAAAGCTAACTGCATTTTGTTATCGAAAGAGGTATGTTTCAGATATCTGGAAAATTGACTTCTGTGGAACACCACCCTATCTGTGCTACTTTATCCCCAGCAATATTATCTTGCTGTAACAACCTGAAATTTGTATTAAACTCAGGGTATGTGCACCAAGTGTCTGTTTACTGACTTCTTAATCACATCATACTAGGGCACTAGCTTTCTACCTAATGGCACAAAATCAAAACCAGCCAGCAGATTTCTAAGGCTGGGCCCAGTCTTGGATTCCTTTATAAGCTTGGAAAATTTGGGTAATCACTCTGTGTCTCAGTTTCCCTTCCTGTTAAAATGAAAGAACAATGTTTTCTCTGAATTTTGACAACATCTTGTGGCAATCATTGGAATGGCAATATAGGCACATTGAACTCCAGCAAAAGATCTGGGTGGTGAGAATGGGGAGAGGAAAGGCAGCAGGTAACAGAGCACAGATCAACAGGATTAGATGGGTAAAGGACTACATAGGTGACTAGGAGAAGAGGTTGAAGGTCATACGATTCAGACAGGTCACGGGTCAGGCAGGTGGCAAACAGATAAAGAGACAGAGATAAAGAGATAAGAGACAAGGAGAACAAAGGCACAGGGACATACAATTTGGGAGGAGAGAAAATTAGGGGCAAGTAAGGAGACACTAGGTCATGGAGGTAAGAGGGAGCTCCCTTCATACGTCAAAGATGACCTGAGCTGATTACCAGAGTATGTTTTTTGCATTTTTGACTTTTCTTCCTCCCTGAACTAGAAAATAGTTTATTTTTACTTGGAAACCTCAAAATACTTATTTTCCCTCATGAAATCTGAAGGTTTTATATGTGAAGATGAAGTCAAGGTGCCAGTTAAGCTTGGCGGTGTCAGTGATTGCCCTATACAGACTTTCCAGCTGGCCATACCCTTTCACCTTCTCTCATTTGACCTCTGAACAATCCTGGGTGTTGGAGAGGGCAGGTGGCATCATCTCCATTGACATATGAGCTCCTCCTGTGTGTGAGGCACCAAATGTCAGACAACTTGGTCACATTCCCAAGTCCTTCTCCAACCCTAGTATGTTCTCAAGAAGACCTTTCCTTCCTTCCAGGCCCTAGAGACTCAGCCTGCTTTCCTGGCCCTGAAAGTTGGCCCTCCCCTTACCCCTACTCACCTTGTAGCAGGGTAGGATGGAGGGTCTCAACTCCTCTCTTTCTTCCTGTACATGAAATAAGGACCTTTTGTTTTAGTATTTTGTAGCTCTTCACTCCAGAGAGCCAGATGAAGTATCAAAAATAACTAACACACAGCATAATAGGTTCCAGAAATGCCACTGTATTTGCATAGCCTATAGATATGGGACTGGGGCCGGCTTCCTCATAGTACTCTCTCTCAGTCCCTTCTCAGAATTTCCCTATAGATGTTTCCCAGGTTCTTGTTACTGTTACCAGAGCTTTGCACCACTTACTGATAGCCTTGGCCTCCTTGAGGTTGGCTGTAGATATGGACAGGAAAGAGACCAGTCTACTCTTCAGTATCTTAGGACATGTTACGGACCTCATGCTGTCTGCTAGGTGTTGTGGGAGCAGGTCCAGCAGGCCCAGCTCAAAATAAGCTGCAACAGAGTTTCCACAATTCTTCCATGGCTCAATTTGCATGCCCTCTCTTCTCTATCATTATACTAACTCACATTTCATGATGTGCAATAAGTGATCAGGAAAGGGGAGTCGGTATCATACAAATGTGATCTCTACCCCTAATCTGGAAAGTTTTGTGTTTGGGGATTTAATCTTGTGCATATCTTGTGACATACAGCACATGACCATTATTACCCAGAAGGGTCCCAGAGGGATTTTGGTGCTCTTAATGCTTGGCACCAAGGACCTCACTGAGAGTCATCTGTGTAGATGAGATGACTGCATTAAATATACATGTAAAATAGGGAAAGGGTGAAAGAGTCCAGCTCAAAGGATTAGACAGTCATATATTACAAAAGGGAATGCAATGATCATTGGTTATTCTTATCCAAAGATAAGGAAATACAGAATATTAGAGAGCTATGTTAGTGCATTACCAGGACAACAAGAGGACGCCAAGGGATGCAGGCCAGGGCATGTTTGAGATAGCCCTTGGCCTCTGGCCTCAGTCCCTTAAGCTGGGCTCAGTCCCTTAAGCTGGGCTCTATGCCTACTTTATCCCATTTGGTTTGAGCATTCCCCCCCCATTGCTCTTTTTCCTCACCTTTTTTATCTTGGGATTTAGACTATACAGCAAATTGAAGGCTTTTTATTGAAGACCATTGAAATACCAAGAAACATATAAAAAGCAAACTTTTCTTTGGAGAAATAAAGGGTATTTAGCTCATCTACTTTTAAAACTGAAAGTTAAGAATAGAAAATATAAGCTTTACTAAAGCAGTTAAACAAATAATAAGGGAAAAGTGTTGGAGGGAGAAGAAAAAGAGAAGAGAAGAAAGAAAAAGAGAGGAGAAGAAGAGAGAAAAGGTCAAGAGAGACAAAGAGCAGGTGAAGGAAGGACAAAGAGATGGAAGAACAGAATGTGGGAGAGATCAGGGAAGGGGGTGAGCACAGAGAAGGGCAGAGGCAAGCAGGCCAGAATGAAGAGTGTGGCTTTGGTGCCAGAGATCTGGAGTCTAAAGCTATAAAAATCCTATGTCAAATATCATACTTAGTGGTGAATAGTGAAAGGATCCCCCTGAGATTAGGAATGAGAGTAGGATGGCTACTGTCACTACTTCTATTCAACCTCATACTGGAGGTCTTAGCTAGTGGAGTAAGGCAAGAAAAACAAATGTAAGCAAAGGGAGAAATAAAACTCAGTAGTCATAGGAGACATGATTTGTATGCACAGAAAATCCCAAAGTGACTTTAGTAAGGTCCCTGGATGCAAGTTCATGAACACAAAGAGAAATGGAGATTTATAAAATTATGTTTTCAATAACATAAAAAACTTCAGATGCCTTTCTGAGCTTCATTTTTTCTCAGGTGTAAAATTAGGGCTACGACAAAAATAACAATAACAATAATAGCAGCAACAGCAGCTGGGATTTATTGAGTACCTACTGCCAGACATTGCTGTAAATGTTTACATGGATTATTTCTTTTAACCTTCACAACCTTTTAATGTTTGCTGTGAGGATTAAGTGAGGAAATATATGTAAAACACTTAGCAAATTGCCTTGTGTATAATAAATTCTCAATAAATTTTAGCTATATAAAAATAGGCAGGTACTTCCCTGGTGGCGCAGTGGTTAAGAATCCGCCTGCCGATGCAGGGGACACAGGTTCCAGCCCTGGTCCCGGAGGACCACACATGCCGCGGAGCAGCTGACCCTGTGCGCTACAACTACTGAGCCTGTGTTCTAGAGCCCGTGCACCACAACTACTGAAGCCCACGTGCCTAGAGCCCGTGCTCTGCAACAAGAGAAGCCACCGCAATGAGAAGCCCGTGCACCGCAACGAAGAGTAGCCCCCACTCGCCGCAACAAGAGAAAGCCCACGCGCAGTGACGAAGACCCAACGCAGCCAAAAATTAATTAGTTAATTAATTAATTTTTTAAAAAATAGGCATTATTTTAGAGAAACTCATAGACTTAGTTGTTAGTAGAACTAAGTTGCTATTCATTTGGCTTACAATTTGTGGAATAAACAGTCATGCATTGTTGTTGTTTTAAAAAAATTGTGAATAGCTCATTAATTCATTTATTCAGCCAAGCACTGCTCTTGCGTCTAGAAATACAGTGGATAAGCAAAACAGACAACATCCACACTCTAATGGAGTTTACAGTTTAGTAGGAGAAATAGATATTAACCAAATGGTATCACAGATTGTGCTATGAGAATAAGGTCCAGGAGTTATGAGAGCATAAAAGGGGGGAGCTGGTCTGGGTTAGAGCGAAAATTCACAGGTGAGCTGAATTCAGAAGGTAAGTGGAACAGGGGCAGGGCTAGGAGAATGTTCCATGCAGAAGAAGCAGTCTGTCTGAAGAGAGAGGCTGGCATGTTTCAGGAACTGAAAAATTGTCTGAGTGGCTGGAGTTCAGAGAATGAGGAGAGAGCTGTTGTATGGACTGTGGCTGCAAGGCAGGACAGGGAAGAGGGCATCAAGGCCTTAGGAGCCTTGCGGAGCATTTTCTCAGTGGAGCACAGTACAGTTTTATGCAGAGGACTGATGTGGTCAGGTTTGTGTTTTGAAACTCCTCCTCCGCTGAGGAGACCACTACTGTAGTCTGGGAAAATATGAATGTGTAACCCAGGCTCGGACACCAGCAGCAGAGAGGAATAGTGGGAATATCTGAGAGATGTTTAAGGGGTGGAATTGATGAGGTCTGGTGTCAGCTTGGGTGAGGGAGGAAGGATGCTCCACTGAGGTCTTCCTCCTGGGATTCAGCTGGAAGAACTGGGTGACTAGGGTGACATTCACTGAGGTGAGGAGTCTTTTCTTCACTGTTAATTAGCTTTACTAACTTAATATGGAAACTTGAGAGGGTATTTGAAGTATTTCTTTTCCTGTGGAAATCTGAATGTCTTATTCATGGGAAAAAGAAAGACAGGTTTATGACACTGATTTTGGAAACTTAGAGATATTGACTCCTTGTTTCCCCTTCGATTTTCAAAAGATGTCAACTTATTATATCTTTTGTCTTAAAAAAAGGCAAGGATATCAAACTTATAAATTCCTGAAGGTTGCATTTAGAACCAGTCTTCCCACCGTCTCCCTTCCATCAAATCTCTTTCTCCAACCTGAAAAACTGAAATGGATTCAGTGCAGTATCTATGTCCTTAACTTCTTTTTATCAAGCTTTTAAGTCTCTTCTGCCTAGGTCACCAAGCAGTTAGAAATGAGAAAGGGATTATGGGGGTTGGAATATTATTGCCTCATCCAATGATTGTCCAGATTGTCCATATTAAGATTTAGCTGCTCTGATGTTCTCTGCCCCTGGATTAGAATGTCTTCGGCAGGTATAGCAGGGCTAGAAAAGACCTTCACATCTCTTGGTCAAAGTCTTCAATCTGATGCTGGTGGTGCTGGAGTTGATCTGAACAAGGCTGTGAGAAGGCTCTGGAGTTTGACCCAGGTTACCCAGGACTGACTGGAGCTCCCCAAGCCTTGGCATTATCTCAGAGAATGTCTGCAGCAGATCAGGGTTTGAGCCTTCTGAACTTCCTCCCATTTTTATGTAGCAGAAACTATCCTGTAGGACCCCCAGAAGGGAAGAGAGGCCACTAGTGCTGTAGTCAGAGGGGAATGTGAAGTGGGAGGGTAGTCCTACAGTCTGACCCTTTGCTTAGGGACTGGAAAGGGGGTGAGGGATGTGGCTGATTGTGTGTGTGTGTGTGTGTGAGTGTGTACCACCCTCAGGTCAGGTGGTAGGCTGTCCCTCTCTCTCTCCCTCTCTTCGTCTGTCAGTCTGTCTCTCTCTCCCTCTCACACACACATACACACATGCACACATGCATGCACACCAGTGTCCTCAGCCGTGCCTGCCTCTCTGTGTCTTAGCCCACCAGCCTCCTTGGTGTAGGGGAATGGAAATAGGACTTCATGTGCTGTCTGAGTTCCCTGCAGCTACCAGACTCTGAGGCAGAGTGAAATCTGAGCATGGAACTCTTGTGGGCTGCGTCTGTCCTCTCCCTCCCACCATTCCTAGCTAACAGCCTGACTGTCCCCTGTCTTTGCTCCTGCAGCACTCCACTTCTGTGAGCGTCATGGGCTTTTCCAACACACTGGAGATGGAACTGTCGTCTACCAGGCTGGCGAGGACCTTAGAGCCACAGATCCAGAGTGCGAGCAGCCTGACAGCTGCCCCACCCCAGGTGGTACCAAGCCTGCTGAGTGGCCCCCCACCAACCGTGTCCAGCCTGGTGGGCGGTCAGAACCAGGCTATGCCCAGCCTGACAGCCAGTCACCTGCCGACCATGCCCAGCCTTGTGCGTGGCACACCCCACTCCATGCCCAACCTGACGAGTGATCCCTCCCAGGCCATCACAAGCCTGGCAAGTGATCACTCTCAGACTGGGCCCAACCTGAAGTCTGGTCCCACCCACAGTGTACCAAGCCTGGCAACTTGTCCTCTGCAGAGCGTGCCTCCGGCTTCTAACATGCAGTTGGAAACCGGATCCAGCTGCAGTCCTGGCTCTGGCCGAACTTCAGGGAGCCTGTGCCCTGGGGATGGGGCTGACCCCTCCCTGGGGAATGCCCTGTGTAAGGTAGGTCTTGGGGAAATGCCATTCAACTTTCTCCGCTCGTCGCTGGGCAAAAGGGTAGCCCCTGAAGGCCTTATTCTGGCCTTAGCTTAACAGCTCTGTGACCACCGACAGGAAAAACGTCTGATTTCTTTGATTCTTGTTGGCCTTTAACTTTTGAAAGATGGAAAATGAGGATTCTACCCGCTTCACTGACTCTCTGGGACAAGGCCCCACAGCCCCTGGTCCGGACACTTCCAAGGATTTGGCTATCCCCTCAGAACTGGAGGAGCCAATTAACCTCTCTGTGAAAAAACCTGCACTGGTCCCAGTGGTCAACAAATCCGTGGCCCTGCAGCAGTACCGGAGCCCAAAAGGTGAGACTCAGCAGCCTGCCTTTCGTGCTGACCACACACTTGAGCAGATGGGCTCAGCACTGCCGTGAGAAAGAGGTCAGCAGAGCTGCTCTGAGCCTGAGGAAGCAGTGTTTCTCTCGGGCTAAATTCACTTCTCCCCCCAGAACTGACTTACTGATGCCTGTTCTGTTTCCCTCACTGTGGCCATGACTGATCCAGGCATGGCCAGAAATTAGCCTCCTTGTAAAATTCCCCATGCAAAATTTCGGGGGTCTGGGTGATAGGTAGGGGGAAACAGGAAGAGCACATCCCAGAAGGGCTAGCCTTGGCAAAATATTTTAGGGGAAAGCGCATGTCTGACTTTGGAGTGTGATAGATCTAAGTTAGCAGACCTGCTCTATCTCTTTATGTTTGAACCTGGGCAAGATACCTAACCTTTCTGAGTTAGTTTCTTTCTCTGTAAATGGGGCTAATCATAGCTACTTCATAGTCTATTGGGACAAATAACTACAGTGAAATCACTTGATGACTTACTCTGTAGTAACAAGAATTTGCCTTGCACCTGGCATTAATGTAGATTTGTGCCTCATAGTAAAGGGAATTTGGACTGGTGGAGGTTGGCTCTGATTCTCTTCTCAGCTACCCACACCCCTTCTCAAATGCGGCTAGGCTAAGGCTCCTTCCTTCTGGAGAAAGTGAGGGAGTTGGGAAGTTAGCAACTGCCTAGTGAGCATTGGGGGCCTTCTCATTTCAGTGTATGATTCATAAATGTTTGGTGTGTAATGATCAGTCTATTTCCTACATATTTAATAGATGAAAATGAAACAATCTTTCTCTTTTTTTCCTCACACTGGTTCTTCTTAACTACACAATAATGTAACCCAGAATTTTAAGCAATTAAATTTTTGAACCCTGCTTGCCCATAGAAAGTGCTCAGGACAGTGTCTGGTGCTGAGTGGGCGCTCAGTAAATGCTAGTGTGCTCCTCTTTCCCCTCACTGCTCCCTGCCCATCTACACAGACTGCACTTCTCAGGGGAGGGTTCCTGGGAGCCTCTTGCCCCTGGAGGGTGAGCTGGATTCTCAGGCTGTGCTGAAATCCCAGCACTTGGCTGAAAAGGCAGGGGTTGGACAGAATGACTCCTAAGAGCAGGTGACACCAGTGCATGTATGGGGAACAAGTGATTTCTGAGCTCATTTTGAGGGTAAGAAGCTGGACCCTTGGCACCTGACCAAACCCTCACCCCCAGGCAGCCTCTGAGTGTTAACCTTTGTTTATCATTTTAAAAGAAAGTGGACGTCTTCCCCCCTCAGGAGGGGGAGATATGGTAGGATTGTCACCACTATGAGTGATTACATTGTTGGTAACAATGGTGTGACAGGTGTGTGGCCAAAGTATGAGTAGCAGATATGAGTAGAAGGTGTGGGTGACAGGATGTGTTATCATAAGTGTATTTGTTTGTCTTTTGCCTTAGACTGTGAGAATTTTGAACAAGGAGCCCTAGACCTGGGTACAAAAGGGAAGCAGAGCATCAGGTAACAGACGCTGGGTCCACCCTCCCTCTCTCACCCTCCAACCTCATGTCCTGGGAGGTTGGCACAGGAAGTGAGCATCCTTGATGACTTAACTAGAAGCAGAAGTTTGCCTGCAACTGTCTTCTTCAACCCCCAGACCCTGGAGTCGGGTGTGTGGTTGGGCGTCTGGGATGGTTGTGGGAGGATGTCCTGGCTCCTGCGCCGTGAGGCATGCGGTCTGTGCGCAGTCCTCCCTCTTCAGGGACCCCCCTTTCTCTGATCAAAGGGCTCCCAGGGGCTGGCAGGACCTGGCCAGGCAGAGCTGGTAGCAGGGTGGAATAGGGGCCTGTAGAGGGTTGGACTGAGGAGATCTTGAGCAGCAATTCAGTTGTGGGATCATGGATGAGCCTGACTTAGAGGTTGGGGCCAGAGGAGGCTCCCACCGAGACCCAGGGATGTCGTTCTTGCCCTAGACCCTTCAATAGTGAGCCCAAGATTCCCTATGTGCGACTGGAGCGGCTCAAGATCTGTGCTGCCTCCTCAGGAGAGATGCCTGTGTTCAAGCTGAAGCCACAGAAGAATGAGCAGGATGGGAGCTTGCTGCTGATCATTGAATGTGGTACTGAGTCCTCCAGCATGTCCATTAAGGTACCACTTTTCTCTGCCTTCTCCTTGAACCTTGGCCCAGCCTAGGAGCCTCTCTTTCCTCTCTGCTACTGGGAGAATTCTGGCTCTGGCGTTGTTCTGAGTCTCTGAATGGGGCTGTAGCTTGGCCAGACCTTGTACCCTGCTACAAGTAGTCTGTGAGATGCGCACTAGGAGTGAGCTGTCCTAGTGTTCCTGGGGCTTGGCTGTCTTGGGGTCCTTTAATAAGTCGGTGCCCAGGGCTTGTCATCTTTCCTCTCCCTCCCTCCACCACTTGGTGCCGTGCTCTGACTGCTCAGACTCACTTCTTCCCCAAGGTCAGCCAGAACCACCTGTCTGATGCCATCCAGGCCCCAAACCTGGGGGGAAGAAAGGTCACTGTCACATCTCTGGCTGGGCAGCGGCCACCAGAAGTGGAGAGTGCATCTCCTGAAGAACACAGGCTCATTCCTCGAACCCCTGGAGCCAAGAAGGGGCCCCCAGTACCAATAGAGAATGAGGATTTCTGTGCTGTGTGCCTCAACGGGGGAGAGTTGCTGTGCTGTGACCGCTGCCCCAAAGTGTACCACCTTTCCTGCCACTTGCCAGCCTTGCTCAGCTTCCCAGGGTGAGTCACGCCAACCCCAGGCCCTGGCCAGCATAGCATGGTGATCTTCCAAGGGAGATTATTCCAGGCCAGGCCCACAGAGCTCCCTCAGGTGGACTTCCTCCCCTCTCTGGGCCTGCATGAATTACAGGTCTGTGACTTCGTGGCGCTATAGCTGTGTGTCTTCTGCACACAGACAGGTGGATGCTTCCCTTCCTCCTCTGTTCCCAGCTTCCTCCTGTCCAGATTTGTCCCTATACCCCTCTCCCAGGCCCTTGCTAACTCCTAGTTTTCTGGATTCACTAAATCCTGAGTTACTAAATTTCTTTCAAGCTTGTGGCTAGGAAGCCATTCTCTACAGGGCAGGGCTAGGGACTCAGTTTCTCATGTCACCACCCCCCAAGCTTGTCTTGGGGTAGTGGGACAAGGGAGGGGGCTCTGGGCAATGTGCTGAGGGCTAACTTGGCCTCACTTGCCTCTGCAGGGGAGATTGGGTGTGTACCTTGTGCCGCAGCCTGACCCAGCCTGAGATGGAGTACGACTGCGAGAATGCCCGCTATAACCAGCCTGGAGTGCGGGCCCCTCCTGGCCTGAGCGCGTGTGACCAGAAGGTAGGGAGGGGTCCCTGGGGCAGCCTGCCTGTGCCCATGGGGGCTGAGTCTTTTCTGAGGGTGTGAGAGGCCTCTCTGGATCCCTCTCTTTTGGGCTATGCCTATGGGGGTTGACTGTGATTTTTCTTCTGCCAGCTGTTTCCCTCTGGCCTGGGCGGCTGAACTGTGCCTTAGTATAGTGACTCATACCATGTGGGACAGAGCCATCAGGGTCACTATTGTTAGTCCTTACTGAGGTGGGGCCAGAACAAAGTAACATGGTTGCCAACTCTGCTTTCTGCAGAAGTGTGAGAAGCTGGTACTGTCCTTGTGCTGCAACAGCCTCAGCCTGCCCTTCCACGAGCCTGTCAGCCCGCTGGTAAGGAAAGCCTCACCGCTTCTGCCGGCTACTGGACTTTCTGCTCAGAGCGCCCTGGGCCTGGAGCAGGTCGTGGCGGTCCCCAGGGTGGGCTCAGAGCGTGGCCACTGGAAGCAGGAGTAATTTGTGCATTGCGTAGGGGACCCGGGGGCCGTGGCCACTACAGCCCCCCAGCCAACAGCTGCTGCTGCGTCAGACCTGACTTGACATGTAAACCACTCCTCCTTTTCCCTTTCTCTTTTCCCTCCACACGTTTCTTCTTGCTGCCTTTGTCTTATGTTCTGTTATTTCCATTCCAACTCATTCTCTCTCTCTCCTTCCTTCTTATCCTTCTCTCTTTCCTCTACTTCTCTCTTCCTATTTGCTTCCTCTTCTCTCCTCCCGCAAGGCCCGGCATTACTACCAGATTATCAAGAGACCCATGGACCTGTCGATCATCCGGAGGAAGCTGCAAAAGAAGGACCCAGCTCACTACACCACCCCGGAGGAGGTGGTATCAGACGTCCGCCTCATGTTCTGGAACTGTGCTAAGTTCAATTATGTATGTCTTCCCTGTTTTCCCTCTCCCCTATTTCCAGTGACCCCCAAGACTATCATGGCTGGGCAGAAGTGTCTGGTTTGGGCCTGGGCTGCCATGAGGAACTGGGAGCAGGCCTCCTGGGGCCTACCGTAGTGAATGTTTATAAGCTCTTTCCCACATTTGGGCCTCAGCATGGACTCAGGAGGAATATGGGGGCTGCTAGTGACTGGCCATCTGTGGGTAACTGTCAGGGTCACGTCTGCTTTAAGAGCTGATACTAAACTGGTTATCCTGGGCCCTGAGGAGAAAATGTAAAGTTCCAGACATCCAGGAGACCCAGCCAGGCTTTGCGCTCTCTGTATAGCTCTTGAGGGGCCTGGAAGAGATGGGCTGGTGGAAGGGGGCCAGACCCTCACTGCTCCCCTCCCCCTTCAGCCCGACTCAGAGGTTGCAGAGGCAGGCCGCTGCCTGGAGGTGTTCTTTGAGGGCTGGTTGAAGGAGATCTACCCGGAGAAACGGTTTGCTCAGCCAAGGCAGGAGGACTCAGACTCTGAGGAGGAGTCTAGTGAGAGTGGGAATTCCACTCCCCAGGGCTTTCCATGGCCCCACTACATGCAGGAGGGCATCCAACCCAAGAGGCGGCGGCGACATATGGTAAGGAGGTGCTGCCAGCTGGCAGGCAGGTGGGTGGGTGATCGGGCTGGCAGGGGGCACCCACGCAGCATGTACAGAGTAACCGGAAGTGAAGCTGCTCAGATGGCACAAGAGAGTGGTGACAATGAGCCCTCACTTGCAACCCCTTAGCCTAAGACAAAGGCAAGGCAGTGCAGGGCTCATCAGCTCCAAGGGCCACTGAGGCTCAGAGCCCTGAGACATGGGTGTACCTGCCCAGGGCCACCCAGAAAATTAGCAGCAGGACCAGGCCTCCTGACTCCCAGCTCAGTGCGGGTTACTCCACACTGTGACGCCCATAAGAAGAGAAGGACCTGGTCTCAGTGCCTGATCTCAACTTGGGTTTGGGAGAAAGGGAGAGTCTTTTCAGCCCCTTGGTGTAGAGAAGGAAGGAGAGGTTTTGCTTGCAGGAAAGACATCTGATCTGACCTTTTGTCTGGTCTCACCTGTGCAGACCTGAAACATCAATTCAGTGCTATTTACTTCCGCTGAAATGTATTGCCTGCCCACTGTGTGCCAGGGTCTGACTAGCCATCCCCGGTTGTTTGCAGCACTTGGCACACAGTGTTCAGTGGCTTCAGTGCATTTTGCTGTTGCATTCCTGGGGTGGAATAAAACACTTTGGCTCTGGGGAATCCCAGTCGGGACAGTTGGCCTTTTCACGTTGATAAACCCTACACTGGGCCATTCTGATTCCAAATATTTTTTTCTTCTTTCAGGAGAATGAAAGAGCAAAACGAGTGTCGTTCCGCCTGGCCAACAGCATCTCCCAGGTGTGAGGGCTGGAAGGAGACCAAGTACTCTGGCGGCTGGTGCCCCATCCTGTTGACCACTCCTCCCCACCTTTCAGCTCATTCTCTTTGGATTGTGGATGTGAGACAAGTCTTGTTGAGCTCATAGTGCCCTTCTTTGCCGTTTGCATCTTACAGCATTTATTTTGGAGCCATAGTGCATCCACTACAGAGAATAAACAGCAAAGAGGGGGGTGTTCCCTATTACCAGAACCATCAGATGTGTAGGGTCCACTTGACAAGACCAAGCCCAGTTAGGCTTGGGAGGACCAAACTTCCTTGGTGAGTTCTTTCTGCTGAGGAAGGCAGACATTTCTCACCTTTCAGCGTGCAGGGCTCAGGAGCAATGTATATATCTGAACTCCTCCTGGGCCCAGAAGAGGATAAAAGAAGGGAGAGAGGTTCTGACATATGGCAGGCCTGTGATCCCTGGCCCAGCACAGCCAAAGACTGTCACTGTTTGCCTTTGTTTGGCCTGCTCGGACAGAGGCACCTGCCCTGGACAGGGCAATGAGGCTTCTAGAGGCCATAGGTCTCAACTGGTGCCTATTCGGGTTCTAACGGTTTTCAGGGTATTTGTTTTTCATGCCCCCTTTCCTGATGCTGACTTAGGTGGCCTCTGTGACGCTCTGGATAGTGTGGCATTCTTGATGGGGCTGGGTGGCTGTGCAGAGACCACTTACATCTTTAGGCTCAGATTTCACTGGCAGGCTTAAGAAGATGTTAACTTCAGAGCGTGCCATCTGTGCCACTACTTTGGTGTCAGAACCTGCTTCTTAGAAGTGATTGTTGGTGGCCACCCCTTCATTATGTCCATTCAGAGGTCCAGACCCTGAGTTCTGCTTGGGAAAACTATGAGGAAGCTGCTGTCTGCTTCACATACAGAGGTTCCAGGCCAAGGAGAATGACCCACAACCAGCTCACTCTGCTGGGTCTCTCCTCCTGCTTAGAGATCCTAGTTCTCAACTTCTCCACTTCACAGAGCCAAAGATCAGAAGTGAGTCCTCTGACTCGCCTGCCCTCAGGCTGTCCACAGCCCAGAAAAAGCCAAGACTCTGCTGGCAGCCCTTTTTTTGTTGGAGGTTGGAGAAGGCCAGAGGGACCAGCAGGAGCCAGACCTAAGCATTCGTGGAAGTTCTATCTGGGGTGGAAAAGGGGAAAACTGAGAGGCGAGAAGCCTCTTTGGTGTCCTTTGGTGACCCTGAAGCAACTTCAGGACTTTATTTCTCCTAGAATGCAGAGAGAAGTGTTCTGGAGGTCACAGGCACAGGAGCGGAGCTCCAGGCTGCATCTCGGATGGATTGTTGTGGTCTGTGCAAGGTGTTTGGGAGGAAAAGGCATAGGCAGATGATGCTGGGGGTCAGGCCACCTCACGAGCAAGGGCTTGGTTGAGAAGGAACCTATTGCTGATGTTGGCTTGGCCTGGGGACAGCTCTCCCTGGTCCTGTCATGGCTTAGCTAATTTCAAGGGGGCTGTAGGTCATGGCTTTACTTTTGCTAAGAGGTGCAGTTTCAGGAAGTTCTTATTTGTAGGGCCCTTGTTAATGGGATAATTTTGATCAGAGAAAACATTTCTTCTCTCCTTGTGAGTGGATGGGACTGCTCGTTTCTTTTCCACCCAGGCTGAGAGAGCATCTTCACTTCAAAGCAGACTGTGCCCACTGACTTGCCATTCTTTCACCAGCACATGCCAAGCTCTCCTAAGCAGATGAACTTCCATAATCCTATTTTCTAGTTTGGGGTAACTAAGTCTTGAATAATCCAGTAGCCAGGCAATCTTTGCATGTAACCCTCTACTCTTTGGAGCTCACCTGACTTTATGGTTTGGGCTCTGACCACCTCCCTTTCAATTTTCAAATCTTTTTCTCTGTTTAGTTGGCTTGGCAAGGTTCTCTCTGTAATTACCTCATTAATTCCTCCTCTTGGTCATCTTTCCTTTGTGTGGCCCACCTTCACACCTTCTCTGAATGAGCTTCACCAGTGTTTTGTGTTGGGCAGCTGGGTGAGGGCTATGACAGGCTCAAACCCAATTGACATCTTTCCCCAAGACCAGCTAGAAACCACAAATATGAAGCAAAATACCTAGTTAAGTGCTTGGCTTCTCTTCTATCAGTGAAGTTCCCAGCTTGGGTGTAGCCTGCTGGGCCAGTGGACCTTAGTAATGTGGTAGAGAGTCACATATCCCCTTCCCACTGCAGAGACCCTGCATGCTGAGAAGCTCCCTTTAGGCACCTGAGCAGTGGGGGAGGGGTGGGAGGTAGGGTGTCCTTTCCTCCAAGGGTGCGAGGCCCTGGCCCACCATCCCTACGTTGGTTACCCCACAACAGTGCCCTCTCCCTGGCTTTTCCTGTGTACCTAGCACCAGTGTTTTAACTGATGGTTTTGTTTTGTTTTTGCATGCAGAAAACAACATGATGTTTCAGAAGTTGAACAAAAGGCTACTAGCTGAGTGACTGACTTCACTGGCTCTTTGCTAACATTTGAGCTAATCCTGTTTTTGACTTATTCCCATAATGGCCCCATTTTGGAGTCAGTTAAGTCCTTTGGTCATTGACAAAGTCAGGAAATGGAAATACAATGAGTTCTGGATTCTTATGGTATAGAATGCAGTCCTAGAAGAGAAATTGGGTTTCTTGGGTATACTGAGAAACAGAAGAATGGAGTGGCTTCGGTTGATGCAAAGGAGATTTTAGTGCACTCTTCTAGAAATGGGTAGGTCGGCCTTGCCTAACTTCCAGCGATTGCCAGCTACACACCCTGCCTGTCTTTGCAGGTACCCCCCGCCCCCCCGGCAGCAGCCACCAGATCCTCTGCAGGCTCTGCTCCACAGAAGACCCTACCATCAACCCTGGCGGACTCTGGCTCTCTGTACCCATTTCTGGCAACAGGTCTTTGCCTTGCCTCTAAGACTTAGACCTCTTCTTGTTTGTTCCTGGGCTCTGCTCTGCTTTCTCTCTCACTCCATGGTGTCACCTATAGTCTTCTCTTCTGAACTCCTGAACTGAGACTTTGTTCCTTTTGGATTACCATCCCCTATGCTTCCTCTTCTCCCACTCCAACACTGCTATTAAATAAATTGCCTGCTCCTTTAGCCCAGTTCCAAGACCTTAGCTTTCTGTTCTCCCAGTCTTTCAGCTTTCTCCTGGACTTCTTCCTCTCCTGAGCCTAAACCCATGGCCCATGACACACTGACGGTTTTGTCAGCATCCTGAACTTCCTCATCTCCTCCAACTTCTGCTGAAACTATCAACCATTCTCCATTTTCTGCATCAACCTATTTTTTGCTCCCTCTCTCTGGGCCCCTAAGCATGAAAAATTCAGAGTTGACAGACAGTCTCAGTTGGGCTCTCAGTATTGATTGGTGTGTCTTTGACTTGTTACTACTCTGCTTTCTATCCATGCCCTTCATCTTTGCTGTCAGCAAATGACTGGCCTCATTGCCTACTTCACAGAAGAGAGGCCCTAAAGCAAAAACTTTCCTGTCCGTGTGCTCCTCTCCCCCTCCCATCCCTCTGTGTCTGTATCCCTCCTCAGGTCCTTTCCAGTTGCTCCTATTTGGTGCTCTGTTCTTGAATCCTGCTATACATCTTCCAAGACTTTGCTCCATTGCATATCCCACTGCTCCCATTTTCCAGGGTCTTCAACCTCCCTCTCCATTGATTACCTCCACATAGCTTACAAACAAACAAAGTTCTCCCCAAGATTAAAACAAAATTTCTTAGAGTCTGTCGCACTTACAGTTTTTTCCTCAATAGCCAAGTTTCTTTAAAAAAAATCTTTCCATTGATTTCTTCTTCATCACTTTCCAATCCTCTATAGATTTTCATAAAAGTCACCAGTGACCACCCAGTTGCCAAATCAAGCGAATACCTTTCGGTCCTCAACTGTCTTGAACTCTCTACAGCATTTCACATCATCTGCCACTTCCTGTTTGAAAAACCCTCTTCACTTGGCTTTCATGACAGCACAATTCTCTGGATTATCCTCTTACCTTTCAGCCACACAGGCTGAGCCTTCCTTGAAATATTGACAGGGGGACACATCTGTAGCTTTCTGTGGTCTCTCCTCTTTAGGGGTAGGATAGTCAGGAGGAAGCACAGCTGCTCCTGCTCCCTACCCTCTGTGTCTGCCTGTTCTCTTTGAGTTCATTTCTTCTCCTGGACTCAGTTCTCCTCATGCCAAGCATGTGTATGAGCTCTGCTGGGAGGACACCATCTGTGATTGTCTCTGTCTGTCTCTCCCAGTGCAGCACAGAGACAGATTTTAGCCATGTTTGCTAAGAGGCCCCATATAAATCAGCCCAAGAATGTGGACTGGATCTTACCAAGAAGAAACTTGGTAAGCTGGATTACCCAGCTGGTGGGCAGCTCTTCACCAGGATCCTCATACCAGTTAGAGCCTGCCTTAGTCGGTAAGGTCTTGGAATCATGGTAAGCATGTTTCCATGCATGGTTCAGTTCTGCTAGCCAGGGGGAGAATCCTGGCGGGGGCAGGGGTGGGTGTCTGCCACTGATAACATTCTGACGGAGGGAAACTGGGCAGTGCTGTGATTCATCACTTGCTTGGGGTTCAGCTGGGGTCAGCCTGGCCCCTTTAGCTGGGTCTTTCCCGTCTGTTCTGGTCACCACCACCTGCTTGCTCCAGTTGTTCCTGGAGCTAGAAGCAGATGCCGGTTGTTTTCTTGGAGGCAGGAGGGTATGGTAGAAAGATATCTGATTTGAGATGCTAAACACCAAAATTTTGGCTCTGCCAGTTGTGAACTGTGTGACCTTGGGTACAGTTTCCCCATCTATAAAGTTGTGGGGAGGAAGGATGGTGAAAACAGTGCTCTCTCAGAGGCTCTCCAGCTCTAAAGATGGTAATGGTGATTCTAATTCTAAAGCTCAGGCCACACAGGGAGCAAGGGAACACTGGAGCAGTTCACAGCTAGGGAGTCTTGACCAAGGCAGGGCAAAGGGACTCACAGGCCAAAATGAGCTGCTTTGAGGAAAGTCTGTAGTAGCTGGTGCTGCTTCTGGAGCCATATACCCATTCCTCAAACTGCACCCCTTCGTTGGCTATGTAGGGTGAGTTCCTCCTAGGCCTTTTCTAGAAGTGGATGTTGGATCCCAAGTGGTTGGGGGCATGAGGGAAGAACATGATAAGGGGAAGTGTCACTGATCTTAATAGGACCTACACATTCTAGAACAAATTAAAAGATAGCACTTTTCTTTACCAGTAATTGTGTCCTGGAGTGTTTTTTGAGTGGAGATGGTTGAACATGCTTCATGGTCTTCTCACCCTCAGACTCCAACATCGTTAAGACACAAGGTGAGGAAGAGTAGACTGGGGAGCTTCCTCTCTAGGGAAGAACTCAGCTCTCTGCTTCTTATTGCACGAACACATCCTGTTCTTTAAAATACAGGCAGCAAGTCTGAAGGAGAGTTAGGGGGAAAAGCATCTTAAGAATGCCCGCCACTTCTGGACGTTAAACACTTTAGGAATATCCTTTATATAGTGATATCCCCCAGTTACCTAACCTTAGTGCTCCTCTCTGCCCAATGGTTTCTAGCCATTGTGGGGGTTAAGGACACTGTAATGAATATTTGTCATTCATTTTGACCTAACTATCTAGGTAGGCCCTGTTTTTCCAAAGCACAGAGTGCCTCATCCTGTTTTTCATCCTGAATTCCTCTCAGGGTGCATGTCAGTGCCTGCTGTGACTGATAGCTTAATCCTTGTCCAACTGGGTGGTGAGCGATGCTCTTTGTTCTTCTTTGTTTGCAAGGGGAAGTATCTCTTTCAGAAGTTTTCTAGCTAATAATGGAAGGGTTGGTAAACTGGAATATCACCGTTTTTCAACCCCCAGTGAATGAATGGATCTAGGCAGTGACCCTCCAAGGTTACCCATATCACAGAGACATCCGGACATTACATGTCTCCTGATACACAACATCATCTATGAAGTGTTTGCAAATAAATAGAACCTGAATCTAATCAAGTCTCTAGATTTAACTACCAATTTACAAATGTAGTTCCCAATTGAGAGGAAAAACAAAGAACAGAGGAACATTTAAAATGACATCACAAGGATACAATCAGTAAAATCCAGTCTGTGAGCAATGACAGAACAAATGACCTGGTTTCTTCAACAAATGTATTGCAAGGAAAAAAAAAAAGAGATGGGGGGGGAAACCTACAGACTAAAGAGACTTAAAAAAGCATATAAAACAATTGCAAAGTATGGAACTTATTTGCATCCTGGTTTAAAGAATATTATGAGACGATTGGGAATAGATGAAAACTCAGGATATTTGATGATATTAGGATTTATTATTTTTAGTGTTATTATTACTTTATATTATCTTTAATTTTTATGTTACTTTTTAGGTGTGATCAAGATTTGTAACAGTAGAATATTAGAAACAATGAAAAGCCTACAGAAGATGGTTAAATAATTAATATGATATAATTTAAAATGATATTTAAAGAGTCTATAGGCATACTTGAACTGAGACAAAGACTCTCAAAGTCTTTGTTTGAATTAGGAATCCAACAGAGTCAGAAGATACATAAAGGGAGAAAGAAATTCTAAACTTCTTCTGGCTTGAGAAACCTCTCAAGTATTTCAGAAAGCAGAGATATCAGTTAAAATAATTATCGAGCTCATTTGAAAGGACATTATTGGGACAAGTGGGGAAATTTTAATACGGGCTGATAACTTGTATTAATATTAAGCTTCCTGAGAGCGATACTTTGAGCTGTGGTTACAGAGGAAAAAGGCCTTGTTTTTAGGTGGTACATGCTAAAGTGTTTAGGGACAAAGGATCATGATGTCTGCAACTAACTCTCAGGGGTAGAAAAACTACATATTACATTATTAGAAGTAAAACAGATGTGGCAAAAAGTTAACAACTGGTAAATCTAGATGAAGGGGACATGGATGTTTATTACACTGTTCTTGGGAGGGAAAAGGGCAAATAATTTTAACAAATGGAATATGAGGCATGCAATGTTTGCATCTAGAATAACAACATGGAAAATAATTAGGAGATGATGCTAAATTGAAAAAAGCAAAACAGAATTATATGTAAAATAAAAGAAAAAAGATACAAATACAAATATATAAAATGTTATTATCCTAAAATATATTAGGGTGGTAGCATTATGCATAATTTTTCTGTCTTTTTCCCAAACTTTGGTGTTAAAATGCTGTACTGTTTTTATACAAATACTTTTATATGTATTTTTAAACTTTTATCATGGTATATTTCAAATATCATCTTTTATGTCTTAGCCAAAACCCCTCTTCCAAGAGTTTTTCCTAACTACCCAATCTAAAGTGGACCCCAGGCACTCGCTCTCACAATCTTGTTTTATTGTCAGCATAGCACTTACTACTATGTGTATTTATCCATTTCCTTAATTTGTTTTCTTGTACATTGTCTAGGTCGCCCCTCATATGGTGTAAGCTCCCTGAAAGCAGAAATCTTGCCCAGACCCTAGAACAGTGCCTGTAGTTGCTCAACAAATATTTGTTGAATGAATGAATGAAATCAGGTCTTTGTCATCCAACCTCCCATTTTACTGGGAACACTGAAGTCTTGAGAAGGGGAAGGACTTGTCCCAGTTTCCTCATGAGTTGGTGGCGATGTCAGAGCTAGAACTCAAGCCTTGTGACTTAAGTCTCAAAAAGCTCTTCTTTCAAAATGTCTAAGGCCAAAATAGCTCCTGGGCACCAGACAAGTGGCAGGAGTGAGGGAGGATCCACAGCCCATTCCCTTTGTTGCAGTGTGCCAGAAGCCCCATAGGTGGCGCCAGCGGTGCTCATTTAGCTCTCTGGCAAAGTCAGGAAAGTGTGCTAGGGAGACATTTTGATAAGGAGCGGGATATTTGCACAGCCTTAAATTGCCTCTCTACCGACGGCTCATTAGTTGTGAGGGAGAAAAAAATACACAGTAATTAAACAGTGGAGAAATAAGACAACTCCTTGACTGTGTGATCAAAATAACGTCACCAGTGAGGGACAGGTGGACACATTGTGCATCCGGAAGTGATACCCTGAGAAGGACACAACATCACCCATCCAATATCGCAGCCTAGAATGCATACTCTGAACCTAATTATGGAGAAACATCAGACAAACCCAAAATGAGGAATGTTATGTTAAAGTCAGGGGATAGGGGGCTGGATTTTAGAAAAATGTCTGTGTCACTAATGACAAAGAAAAGCTATGAAAATGTTCCACATTAAAAAAGGCTAAAGACACATGACAACTAAATGCAATATCCAGGACTAAACTGGGTCCTGTAGTGGAAGGGGGGAAATGCTTAAAGGACATCATTGGGTCAGCTGACAAAATTGGAATATGGATAGTAGATTACAGTATTGTATCAATGCTAACTACACTACAGTTGATAACTGTGCTGTGGTTATATAATAAATTACCCTTTTTTTTAGGAAATATGCACTGGAGTATTTAGGTGTAAAAGGCCATAGTGTATGTAACTTACCTTTAAACGGTGCAAAATATATTTTTTTTATAATTTAAATATGTAAAAATATATTTTAATATAATTTATCTATATTGTATTTTTCAATATATTTATATATTTAATTAGAAAAATACCTAATTAGAAAAAATTAGAAAAATATATACAGGATACAAATAAAGCAAATGGGATAAAATGTTAATAGGTGAATCTGGGTTTAGAGGGTATATGGGTATTCTTTCTACTATTTTTATTTTCACAACTTTTCTGTAAGTTTGAAATTGTTACCAAATGAAGATTTAAGAAGAGAAAAAAATGAATTAAAGGATGGTGATTCCAGGCATCTCCTCTGCCCACCCATTCCTCTTTCCATTATGCAACAGTTCAGAGCTTGGTACCCTGCCTTATTTGGGTGTATCTTCTGCTGTCCTCTTTGCTTCCGTCTTTTCTCTACTGAAAGGATTGTGTTTGGCTTCTGGACTCTGAGGCAGAGGCCTAAGCTGGAGGAGGTGAAATTACCTCATGGCTGGAAAATGCTACTGCTAGCCTCTGTAAGGGGATGTGGAGAGGCAGTGAAGGGCTCTGAGTTTAGTCTCCATCCTCACTCTGGCCTCCAGGAACTGAGGGTGTCTGGGGTCAGCTTGTTGGAAGCAATCTGGCTTCGGCTAGGTTTCCCCAGTCAGCTTAAAGAGGCATCTGGTATCCAAGGGGCTCAGCTGGGGTGGGTGTGGCAAGAGCCTTGGCAGAATGGGGACAGGGAGGGCTTAGCTATCCTTTCTTTCTGCCTGTGGTTTCTTGGAAGTGATACAATCCATCTTCTCTCCTGAGCCTGGAATGCTATACACCCTTGAATCCTCAGGAGTCCTTCCAATCTTCCAACGATTGACTTTGCATTAAATCAGCAAGGTTGGATGTCAGGTAATAGGGAGGTGGAATATTTGCCTCAGGTTTGATCCTGCACTTCTTCCTGAGATGGCTTCTGGTGGTGTTTCCTCTGGCTCCACACTCTTCACGTATGAGTAAAAGAGACTTCATCCCTCCATCCCCATGCTGGGACCTGGCCTGCCCTGTCCCTTACCCAGTCAGGCTCATAGGAGAAGGAGGTCAGTCTCTGCAGTCAGCTGGGAAAAATGAGGAGGGTCTGGACTAAAGCTCCAGCTCCCTTTACTCACCTTGTAAGTCAAGCAGGAAGCGGTTACTCCCTCTTATCTGAGCTCTGTAAATGAAGTTCCGGGCTGTGAACTCCCTTAGACATAGCCAAAAGATGTTTGAATGAACCAGTCAAACTTCCAAATGAATGGTGTTTTTAATCACTGAACCGTTGCAAGACTCATTATTAGCTTTCGTTACTCTTTTGGCCAACTTTGGTAGGAAACCTTGAAGACCGTTGACAGTAATGGCTGTCTTGCACTCACAGGTAAGTGAGGCAGTGAAACCTAATGGTTAGGAGCACAGACTCTGGACCAGAACAGCCTGGATGGGACTCACACGTACCAGCTGTGTGATCTTGGAGAAATCACTGTACTTTTGTTTCTTTGTCTGTAAAATAAGGATAATAACAGTACTTATCTCATGGAGCTGTTGTGAGGATTGAATAAGTTAAAATACAGAAAGCATTTGGGACAGTGCCTGGAACAGAGTTGATGATATTAGGTGAGTGAATATCACCTGTATTTTGTGAAAACTAAGACACCAAGATGCTGGCACTTTCTTGGTCCTTCAGGGAGACTTTTACACATGTCAGGACTGCTACCTGGCTGACAGCAATAGTAATATGTAATCAATTATGCAACCCAATTTCAAAGAAGTTTAAAAAGTGAAAAATATGTGGGTTTTAGAATCCATGAAATATAAAGTATTATTTAGTTGTTTTTACTTTACTCTTTGAGACATAATTCATATACCTAATATTCACTTTTTAAAAGTGTACAATTTAATGGTTTTTAGTATATTCACAAGGTTGTTCAACCATCACCACTGTCTAGTTTTAGAACATTTTTATCACCTCCAAAAGAAATTCTATACCTGTTAACAGTCTCTCCCCATTCCCTCTTCCCAGTTCCTGGCAACCACTAATTTACTTTTTCTCTATACAGACTTGCCTATTTGGGACATTTCATATAAATGGAATCATACAAGATATGGCTTTTTGCATCTGGCTTCTTTCAGTTAGCATAATGTTTTCAAGGTTTATCCATGTTGTAGCATGTATCAGTACTTCATTCCTGTTTGTAGCCAAATACAATTCCATTGTATGGATATACCATTTATGGTTTATCTATTCATCATTTAATGGCCATTTTGGGTTGTTTCCACTTTTGGCTATTATGAATAATACTTCTGTGAACATTTGTGTGTAAGTTTTTTGTGTGGACATGTAATTTCAATTCTCTTGGGTACTGGTCGTATGATAACTCTATGCTTAATTTTTTTTTAAATTTTATTATTATTTATTTTATTTATTTATTTTTGGCTGCGTTGGGTCTTTGCTGCTGTGCGCGGGCTTTCTCTGTTTGCGGTGAGTGGGGGCTACTCTTCGTTGTGGTGCGCGGGCTTCTCTTTGCAGTGGCTTCTCTTGTAGCAGAGCACGGGCTCCAGGCGCCGGGCTTCAGGAGTTGTAGCGCATGGGCTCTGGAGCGTAGGCTCAGTAGTTGTGGCACACGGGCTTAGTTGCTCTGCAGCATGTGGGGTCTTCCCGGACCAGGGCTCGAACCCATGTCCCCTGCATTGGCAGGCGGATTCTTAACCACTGCGCCACAAGGGAAACCCTATGCTTAATTGTTTAATAAACTGCCAGACTATTTTCCAAAGCAGCTATACCATTTTATATTCCCACCAGTAATGTATGAAGGTTCCAATTTTTCCACATCATCACCAGCATATATTATTGTCTGTCTTTTTGATTCTAGCCATCCTAGTGGGTATTAAGTGGTACCCATTATGGTTTTGATTTGCATTTCCCCAATGACAAATGATATTGAACATCTTTTTATGTGCTTATTGGCTTTATGTATATCTACTTTGGAAAAATGTCTTCAAATTCTTTGCCCACTTTTACATTGAGTTATTTGTTTTTTTACTGTTGAGTTGTAGGAATTCTTAATATATTTTAGATACTAGACTCTTGTCACTTATAAGACTTGCACATATTTTTCTCCCATTTTGTGGGTGTCTTTTATTTTCTTGATAGTCTTTTGAAGCACAAGTTTTAATTTGATGAAGTCCAATTTATCTATTTTTTCTTTGGTTGCTTTTGCTCTAGATGCCATATCTAAGAAACCATTGCCTAATCCAAGGTCTTGAAGATTTATAACTGTGTTTTTTCTAAGAGTTTTATTGTTTTAGCTCCTATGTTTAGGTCTTTGATCCATTTTGAGTTAACTTTTGTATATGGTGTGAGGTACAGGTTCATATATACTCTCTTGCAGTTTTCCTAGCATCATTTGTTGAAGATTATCCTGTCACCCATTGAATTGCCATGGCACCCTTGTCAGTTGTTCAATGATGCATGGATTTATTTCTGGACTCTCATTTCTATTCTGTTGTTTTATATGCCTATCCTTATGCCAATATGACAGTCTTGATTACTAAAGCTTTGTAGTAAGTTTTGAAATCCGGAAGTGTGAGTCCTCCAACTTTGTTCTTCTTTTTAAGATTGTTTTGCCTTCTCTGAGTTTCTTGCATCTCCATATGAATTTTAGGATCAGATGGTGAATTTCTACAAAAAAGGCAGCTGAAATTTAGGTAAGGATTGCATTGAATTTGTAGATCAATGTGGGGAGTATTTCCATCTAAACAGTATCAAGTCTTCCACTCTATGAACCATTAATTTAGTTTTGGCTTGCACTAACCTGAACTCTATTAGTTTTATCTGACAAGGGGGCTGTGTCAGACATCCACAGTTGATCAGAAAAACTGAGTTAATTGCTAAATGTTTATTTCCTTTTGAGCTATGGGGATAAGGTACAGTTTTACTTTTGTCAAGGTAGGAGAAGAGAAAAGTGGAAAGACTTTGTATAAATTGGTAGAGCCTACCAATAATCAAAGAGCTATCATTAGGATAAAGTTACATTTTGCATTATACACTTTTCAAAGACATGTCCCCCAGTTTAAGAAATCTTAATATAACACATAATGATTTTAAAATATCATAATTTATCTTATAGAACAGAAAAATTATGGAGTGATGTTTTTGTGATATAGAGTCTTTTGAATAACAGAGATAAATTGTAATTAATGTGTAAATCAACTGCTTCTTGACTTACGAAAACTGAAGTCCATCTCTTCCCTCCAAGACTTTGGTATTTTTACTAACAGGGTCAACAAACCCTGGAACAAACTATACTAATTGCTTCTATGTTTTGTTACATTGACAAACTTGGATTCTGATCTCTCTTCTTAAATGTCAAGCAATTTGATATTGCATTGTAACAATGATGTTACCATAGAGTGTTTAAGTAAACAGCATATAACACTTGTTGGCAGTGGTGACTTTGATAATTACTGGACTAGGATGAGAGCCCATTGCTGTGCAGTAATGACCCCTGGAATAGACTGAGCACCCTTGGCAGTGTCAACAGTTTGTTGTTGTTAGGGGTCATGGTGTTGCAATCCATCACCTCACTGAGAACTGATGACTTCAGACATGGTAACCAGCCGGGATATTTAACATAGCTGCCTTGAGCCACTGGAAAACTTCAAGAAACTTTCTGTCTAAGGCATTTACATAAAGGGTTCCCCAAGAAAACCCAGTAGCTCTATGAACATATTGTAGGGAGTTATGTTTTACTTCCTTGTGTGGTTTCTCTGATTCTTCCCTATAAATATTGGTGACATTTGCACATTAGAAATGAATATTTGTCTATCTGTCAGCCTATTTACCTATTTATCTATCCATCTATATATCAACATGTTCTACAAAGTCTCTTCTTTCCTTCTTCCTGCGCTTCCTTTATTCATTCTTTCATTTACTAATGCCATGGTTTTTTATTAAATAGCTACTAACTGCCAGCCACTGTTCCAGGTACTGGGAGCAAGCAATAAACAAAGAGGCTGGGTCCCTACTGTCTTGAAGCTTAACTTCCAGTGAGGGAAGAAAGAAAATAAATCAGATGGTCTTAGATGGTGTTCAGTGCTCTAGGACAACAAAGTAAAGTAATGTGATAGACTGTGGGAGGGACTACTTTTGATAGGGGGATCAGGGAAGGCTTCTCTGAGGAGGTGGCATGTGAGCTGAGATATAGATGATTAAAAGGAACCAGCCTTGTGGAGGTATGGGGGCAGAGACTTATAGGCAGAGGAAACAACAAGTCAAAATATCTGAAGCAGCTTAAAATAATACAGTCAATACAATGAAAAAAAAAAGGTAGAAATGAGGGAAAATGGAAGAGAGAGAGAACAGAAGAAAGTTGTAACACTGATATGCAAGCAGTAGAGTTTGACAAAATTACTAATGTTGAGCTGCAAATTTGGTTCCTGTCTTCCTAGAAGCGAAGGTGAAAAGGGAAAAGTGATCAATTTCATGGTTTGCTTTCTTTATAAGGAAATCAGTTTTTCAAGGAGAAAAAGATTTTTTCCCCTGGCACTCAGGATTGAAATACATTAAGGCACAGAGTGATCGTATGTTAGTGTGCATCCACCCCCGCCTTCCCCCTAGATGTCCATGTCCTAATTCCTGGAAGCTGTGAATGTTACTTTCCATGCAAAAAGCACTTTGCAGAGGTGATTAAGCTAAGGACCTTGGGATGGGGAGATTATTCTGGAATTTCTGGGTGGACCCAATCTAATCATTTGGGTCCTTAAAAGCTAAGAACCTTCCTAGCTAGAATCAGAGGGAGATGTAACCTCAGAAGCACGGTCAGAAAGATGCAATATTGCTGCCTTTGAAGACGGAGGAAAAGGGCCATGAACCCAAGGGATGTAGGTAACCTCTAGAAACTGGAAAAGGCAAGGAAACAGATTCTCCCCTGGAGCCTCCAGAAAAGAACAAGTCCCTGCTGACACTGACTTTAGTCCAGTGAGCTTCTGACTTATAGAACTGCCAGATAATACACTTACATTGTTTAATCACCAAGTATGTGGTAATTTGTTACAAAAGCCATATAAAACCAATATAAGTAGATTCATCTTGGTTGCAATAACAGAAACTCAGCCATTTGAACTAGCTTAAGCAAAAGAGTGCATCTTATTATAAAGATTTGGAATATTACGTGGAATTCAAAGGCAGGAATGCAGCTCATTTCAAGAAATAAAATGATCAGGGATGGAAAGCTGTCACAACTCTTTTGGTCTCTTCTCTCCTCTTTGTGAATCTCTTTCATACTTCCTGTTCTTTTCACATTTTTCCTGCAACTTGGTTTTCTGCATTTCTCCAGGCCACATTATGGGAAGGCATGTCTGTGGATAGCTTCTGACTTTCAATATTACAGCATTCTATGTTTCTATGTCAGCTACCTAGATTTAGAAAAATTAAAATCTCTCAGTCCTAATTCCAAATTCCTGGGAGAAAGATGTGATTGGGTTGGCTCTGGTATTGCTGTTGGAGCAATAGACTGTGGACAGGTGGCCTGGTTTGTCTGAGGATCAGGGCTAGTTTCCAGAAAAAGATATCTGGCTATACTGCTGATTTTATTTTTATATTTTAATTTTTTAGATTTTTTTTTGATGTGGACCATTTTTAAAGTCTTTATTGACTTTGTTACAATATTGCTTCTGTTTTATGTTTTGGTTTTTTTTGGCCGCAAGGCATGTGGGATCTTATCTCCCCGACCAGAGAGCAAACCCGCACCCCCTGCACTGGAAAGTGAGCTCTTAACCGCTAGACCGCCAGGGAAGTCCCTATACTGCTGATTTTCAAATGCAACTTGCAACTCATCTAGGGGTCAATAAATCATTTAACGGGTGGAAACCAGCATTAAAAAGCGATAAAATGCATGTGGAATGGGTAATATTTTAGTTTTAGTTATTAAATGCGTAGGTACCTGTGTACTGGGTGATAATGTAAAACATATTTCTTTTGGTGGATTATCGTCCAAAAAACTTGAAAAACCCTGGGCTGGGCAATATGGTAGGATTCTGCTACTGGGATGTAATAAACATCATTCTTAAAATAATCCCTCCAGTAAATTCAGAGGTGTCATGCGTATCTTTTTTTAATAGCATCTCAATATAAGCAGATGGCATAAGGGTGAAGCATGACTTGGTAGAGACAATTTTGTAAGGGTGAAGAAAAAGTGGTACAAACAGCTTTTTGATGGTCTGGCTTAATTCAGGATAAAACATAGCCCAGTGGTTCCCAATCTAGCTTTGTATCAAGCTCGTATGAAGATCTTTTAAAAATGGTTTCATGAGATTTACTTAATCAGAATTTCTGGAAGCGTGTCCTGTGAATCTGTATTTAAACACAAAGCAAAACAAACAGAACTCCCCGGATGTCTCTGATATGTAGCAGGTTTGGAACTCACTTGACCCAGAGACTATGTAGAGGAGGGGGTCATCTGCATGCCTTTCAAACAATTCTCCGTAACTGTAGTTTCTCTCCACCAGGCTTTTCACAGCCATGAGAAAGTGGACAGTTCAAAGTTATTTCTTGGTAAGGCTGTGGAGTGTAAGACTACACAGCTGCTGACTAAAGGCAGATCCACACACTTCACAGCTCAGTGAAGCAGATGGTAGAGTTTATCTTCTTTTGTTGGACATTGTGGCACTAACACTCATGCTTGGATAGAGGCAGGGTTCGGGGAGAGAGACAGAGAGATAATTCTTGCAGGCTATTCCAGACCCTTGTTAGACAACAGTTCTGTACTTCTTCAGAACAAAGTCTGGCCAATACCCCAAAGTTCTAGAGTACAGGACATGGTGGGGGTTATTTTTGTGTTCGGAAAATTTTCAAAATTGAAGTTACCGGTTGCTTACCACGGCCATTATGAGTTTTCAGATGAAGCTGACGGGAGGAACCCGTTGCCAAAGGTGGGCTTCTACCTCTAAGCAATAAAATGAATCGACCTGCTGTACCAAGTTCTTGGCTATTAATCAAATAAATTTTAGAGGATATCTGCCTGAATAATTAGGCTAGTATCTGGAGAGTTGAGCCCACCCCTCGTCCCCCCACCCCCGCGGCAGCTGCTAGAGAACAAGACCCGTGTCCACAGAAGCCATTCCTAGTTCAGGTCAGAAATACATTAGCATACAGCTGGAGCCCGCATTTCTAGCCTCTATTGCAGGGGGGCACGCATTCAGATGGTTCCACAGAGCTCTGTGGCTAAAACATATTCCTGGTAATTGTCATTTGATCTCTCAAGAGCCTTCTCAGCGCCTCCGTGGGGACAAACACCCTGCACTCCGGGGTCTGTCCCCCCAGCACTGGTATTCATTTCCCTGACTTTTAGGCCAGCTCGGAACCCACTCCAGTGCGAGGCTTACAGCCCCAGCTCCAACCGGCTGGACCACAAGGCCTCGAGCCCTGAGCGAGAATATTAGCCTGGACATCACCTCAGCACTGTGATATCACTGTTATAAAGTGTAACATGTGTCTGCTTCTCTGTCCCCGAGACAGGCTTCTCAGGTCCATCGCTAAGAGGAGCTGCTCGCGGGAACGCCTCCGAACGCACCTGGGAGCACCCTCCTCGCCAGCCCCGCCGCGGGGAGAAGGGCTTCGCGCCAAGCCGACGCGCTTTGTCCCGACGCGGCCCCCGTCCACCTCCCTGCGGCTGCCCCGCCGGCCGAAAAGTTTCTTCAGGTGCGGAATTCCGGACTTGGCGACCACCAGCGCGGAGTGTGCGCGCCAGTTGGGAGCCAGCCCGCTCGACGGCCCGGGTGAGTGGCCCCCTGGCGTTGCGGTGCAGGGCGGACCCCGCGGAAGTGGGCGGGAGGCCCCGGGCTAAAGCCGACCTGGCCGTTGCTGTGGCAACGCGCTGGCAAACGGGCAGCTGGGCCTCCGCCGCTCAGTCGGCTGGTGGCCCCCGCCGTCCCTTCCTAGTGTTTCCCGGGGCCCAGACGTTGGGACCTCATTTCCCCCTGGGTCGGTGTTTGGGGTGGTCCCTGGCTGTCCCGGTTCATCTCCACCTTCTCACCTCAACCCCAGCTTGGGACGTGAACCTTTTTGAAATTTAAAGCGAATTTACTCTAGGGTAAGTGTAACACATCCTTAAAAGTTCTGAAGTTGCGTTGTTTTTTTTTTTTTTCCTTTCTCTTTCTCTTTTTAATCTCCTAGAGCCTGGCACCTAGTAGGACCTCATTATTTGGTAGTTCTTACAGCACTTAGTGTAGTTGCTTGCACACAGTGGATGGCACATTTGAGGAGATAGCATGGCATAAGAGCAGCCTCTGTGTAGACAGGTAATTTAAGCGCTCTACCTCAGTTTCCTCATCCGTAATTGCAGACCACATTTTCTCACAAAGTGTTGTGGGCTCCAAGGAGCCTGTATGTGAGACTGCGTTGTGAACAGTAAATATCAAGCACTTGGGGTTTAGTTGTAACGGGTGTTTACATGCTGCACGTGGTTTGATTCCCCCTGTCCCGTATCACCAGGCAAGGGGGACCTTCTCTTTTGTCTAACCACCAAACAGCTCCAGTATTCAACCAGAAAATAGGGTCATGCATCGGAAGAGGGCTCTGCCAATGGAAAGAAGCATCAGCAAGTTTTGAACCTAAACTTTTCTTGTTTTAGACACTCTTCCAGGCTCCCCCGCTTCAAATTACAGCTGCTATGCAGATGCCTCACATATTTAAATTTCTAGCTCATGTAAATCTCTAGTGAATCATAACACCATCCATTTAGTTTGCAAGCCAGAAGTCTTGGACTCTCTTTCCATGTGCAAATCATCATCAAGGTCTGTTTATGTTCAAACCAAACTCAATTCCATCCACTTCTTTCTGTCTCTACCACTGTCACCCTAGACCAAGCTGCCATTGTCTCTTGCCTGGTCTCCTGTTGTAGCCTCCAAACTGGTCTAAAGGTATTCACCCTGTCCTTTCAGTATTCTTGTCTATTCTTTGCCCTGTAGCAAGACTAATCTTTTGAAAATTAAAATTTCATTACGATACCCTTCTTCTGCCCCCCTGCCGCTTAAAATCCATCAGGATTTCTTATTGCTCTTAGGATAAAAGTACAACTCTTTAATGTGGCCGATAAATTGGATGGCCATATATTTTATCATATAAACCAATATACCTTTGAGAGTAAAAGAGAGTGCTATTATTTACACTGGGACTGTCCCTCAGGCAAACTGGGGTACTCCACCTATAAGGTCCTGTAGCATCTACCTCCTCTCTAGCCTTATCTTACACTAGGCTCCCTTGGTTCTCTGTGTTCCAGTTACACTGACTCTGAGTCCTTTGTCTCCGTTTTCCCTCCTACTACAGGGGCTTTGCATATGCTCTTCTCCTTCCAGGTATGCTCTTCCCTCTTCTCGTTAACTCTTGCTCATTCTTCACTTCTCAGATCAGATGGTTCCTCAGGAAAACTGCCACTGACCAACCAGTCTGTCTAGGACAAGCCCCCTTAGGGTGTAGGCTCTTCTGACACCAGTTATCTGTCCTTAGTAGCATTGTCCCAATTTTAATTTTGTCTGTGTGTCTGACACGTAGTATGTAGTTAATAAATACTTAAATATTTTAATTATAAGAATTTTCCCATGCCATTAAACAGGCTCTTAAAATAACCATCGTGGTTAAGAGCATAGACTCCAGAGCCAAGCAGATGCATAGATTTGAATTTCAGCTCTGCCACAATTCCTTATATGAAACTCGTGGGGCTATCTGTGCTTTAAAATTCAGAATTTTTCAGATTATAGAAAGACAACATGGTGTATAAACTGCATCCCTTCTCGTGGGGTCTGGGGCAGCACTCTGTAATCAAACGCATTGTTTTCTTTAGCAAGATAACCACTCAAAGTGGGGTAAGTAAAGACTATACATACTTTTGCTTCAGTTCAGGTCAGGTTTTGCCAACAAATGAATTTGCCACAAATTTATGAGAACACGTGGTGTTCAGAGCTTTTTGGGTTTTAGAATTTCAGAAAAGGGTATGTGAGTCTGTGCCAGTGTAACCTTGAACCAATTACGTAACTTCTCTGTGCCTCCGATTTCTCACCTGTGAAATGGAGATGATACTAGCACCTACCTACCTCACAGTTTCCATTTATGTTGTTGGAGGAGTGAATGAGTGAATACATGTTAACTGCTTAGGACGGTCAGTGGTCCTTAATCAGTGCTATAGAATAGTCAGCTCTTACTATATCATTTTTATTGGCTCCATAATAATCCACACTGTGGATAAAGCATAATTTATTTGCAATTTACTTACTGTTGGATAGTTACATTTCACGTACAAAAATGTAGAGATGAATATCTTTATACTTAAATCTTTTGACTAGATTTTTGATTACTGAAGATCAATTCCTAAAAATGACATTACAGGGTCAAAGGACAGATGAATGCTCTTCACACATGCTGCCACTTTTATAAAGAGTATACCAGTTTACCATCCTGCTATCAGTTTTATGACACCTGTGTTAGCATTATTATTTTTTAAAAATCTTCGCAAATTTCACAGATTAAAAATAGTACCTCATTGTAACTCACATCTTCCATTATTAATGTGTTAAAGCATTAAAAATCTTATTAGCTATTAGATTGCCTGCACAAGCTCTTTGATGGTTTTTATATTGGAGTCTCAATTTTTTTCTTAATTGTTTAATTGTTTGATTTCTGCCTCCCCAGCCCAGGCAGGAGCCAGTATGTTGGGCTTTGGCTGCAATTAGTTGGATAAGGTATCCCTGGAGCCTGGGGTGAGTTGTTACTTGCCTACTGGTTACAGAGCAATGTAGAAAGCAGTGTTTCAGAGGCTGTATCTTGGGGAAAATCTGAAATCAAGATCAGGCTGTTTATCTGAATCTCCTGGCTAACAGGGCTGAGAAGAAAAAGGGCATCCGGGTAGGAGGCAAAGGACTAAGGCAGAAGAAAGGCACAGTGATTCTGAAAGCTGGGAGAAAGAAGCTGTAACCTCTTTTTTTTTGTAGGGGCCTAGCAATTTCTTGTACGGATGAGGAGGGGAATGCGGGACGGGGTAGGGGGCACTTGTCTTGGCCAGACGCTGATCTGTGTGAACTTTTTATAGAGTAAGGATATTATCCCTTGCTTGTCATATTGGGGCATTTCTCCTACAGTTGCCTTTTCTTTTAATTTATGATGGCTTTTGATTTATAGAAATTAAAACAATTTTATGTTGTTTACTTGTTAACCTTTTCTTTTTTGATTCATTGCTTTTTATGCTTAGAAAGTCTTTTTCATGCAGAGACCAGTTAACAAACTACAGTTTCTTTAAAAATGTTATTTTGTGATGTCAGCAAATCAAGGAAGAGTTAATGAAAGTGAAAGAGAATTGAGCATTGTGATTTCCAATAAAAAACCTAAAAGATGATGATGTAAAGGGTGATACTCATGTCATCTTCATGTCTCCTTGAAGATAGAAGATAAGAGCTTATACTGCTGTAAAAGAAACTAACGAAGACTTTTTCTGACAGTCTGTCATAGATCGTGAACTTGTAGAATGGTATCCTTAGAGACTTTTAGAAGTGTCCTGAAAGAGGAAAAGATGTGATCTCTGAAGAGATTTTCTACTTCTTTTATCCATCTGATGATTCTATATAGTATTTCAAGCACCCACAGTTGTTAGATTCTAAGAAATTATTTCCCTGTTTTTAAAAGAGGCTTTAAAAAGGGAAAATGTAATGCAGAATTAATTGCTGACCTTCTAGGCATTGGTAAGTTAGTGTGCTTTAATATGTGCTTCAGAAAGAATTTCCCTTCCTACTGAGCTCCAATAGGGATCAATGAGGTGAATTGTGTTTTGCTTGGACCTGTCTTAGGGTTCCAGAATGTGAAGAGTAAACAACTTATTATTAAACTGTATCAATATATCTTTTTCTTAGTTTATTAACTAAAATAAATCTTAGGGTACATGAAAGACTAACCACCTCACAAATTCCTGCAGTTTTATTAACCCAAAGTTGTTTTATTTCAGGAAGGTTTGTAAGATGAGGGGCAGTAACTTTTAGAATTAATCAGAATATCCTTTCTACTTATGATAGACTAATTATCTTTCTTAAGAACCATTGACTTTTCAGTTTGACTCTCAATAAGGGTGTGGTATAACATCAGGAATAAAGCAAGAAAAAAACAGCTTTATTGATGAAGATAAGTTGATTTAGAAATACTGCTACTGTTTGCCTTAGTATTTGATCTAAATTATGTAGTAGATATTATTAACTATATAAACGTTATTCAACAAGTATTTATTGGGTGCCTACTATGTTCCAGGCATAGTTCTAGAATATTGTCTTATGTTTTTACTTTTACATTGTATGTGTACAAAGTGTGCTTGTGATTCAGTATTCTTAACATGAACTGTGTTCACCTGGAAAAACTGGTCATTTGGACTGACACATATTCATTCAGAGAATCTGAGAAAAGCCTTATGGAAGATGTTCATCCAGTCTCTAAGGTTGAGATGCTGGTAATTGAAAGTTCTACTCTGTTACTTTGTCGTTATCATGGTGGAATGCTTGTCTGCAGTGACAGAGCTTGCTGGGAGAGAATCCATTTACCATTTACCAAAGGCAGCGTGTCTGAGGCTCAGTTTCTTATACTTGAATTCTTTCAAGTCTGTTTGCTGTCAGCAAATCTAACATAGAGGCTCTTATATCTGCTCCAGGGAGCTCAGCTTCCAACCAGCTGAGATATTGGGAAGAAAGCAAATATTTATCCTTGGACGTTTTTCATGGAATCAAATTAATTTTTCCTATCAATCTTCTTGATGTTGGTGTGCAGTTTATGGCAATAAAATGTAATACTTCTCATATTTGTTATTATGAAAGTAAACACCAATGTCCAGCAGTGATTTTCAAGTTAACTTAATTGCTTTTCTGTTTTATCTCTTTGATGGTACATATGTTATAATGTGTACACTTAGCTCATTTTTATACTTGCAGCTCACCTTTTTTATTGAGATATAATTAACATACCATATAATTCATCCTTTTAAAGTGTAAAATTAAGTTTTTAGTATATCACAAGGTTTTGCAACCATCACCACTATCTAATTCTAGAATGTTTCATTGCCCCAAAAAAGAAACCCCACATCTGTTAGCAGTCATTCTTCATTCTCCCCTCCCCCAGCCCCTGGCAAACACTAATCTACTTTCTCTCCCTATGAATTTGCCTATTATTATGGACATTTTATATAAATGGAATCATACAGTATGGGCCCTTTTGCATTTGGCTTCTTTCACGTAGCATGATGTTTTCAAGAATCGTTTCTGTTGTAGTATGTATTAGTCCCTCATTCTTTTCTATAAACAAATAAAATTCCATCATATGGTTATACCACATTGTTTTTATCCATTCCTCAGTAGATGGCAATTTTGGTTGTTTCTTCTTTTTCGCTGTTATGAATGATGCCGCTATGAATTGTGTGTAAGTTTTTGTGTGAACATATCTTTTCATTTCTCTTGAGTATATATCTAGGAGTAGGCTTGCTGGTCATACAGTAACTCTATGTGTGATGTTTTGAAGACTGCCAAACTGCTCTCCAAAGTGGTTGCACCATGTTGCATTCCCATCAGTAATGTATGAGTCGTCTCATTTTTCCATACCATCCCCAACGCTTTGTTATTGTCTATCATTTTGATTATAGCCATCTGAGTAGGTGTGGAGTGTTACCTCATTATACTTTTGATTTGCATTTTCCTGATGACTAATGATGTTGAACATCTTTGGCCATTTGTATATCTTCTTTGGAGAAGTATCTATTTAACTTCTTTATCTTTTAAATTTGGATTCTCTTTTTATTCTTGAGTTGGAGGAGTTCTTTATATATTCTGGATATTAGACCCTTATCAGACATATGATTTGCAGACATTTCCTCCCATTCTGTAGGTTGTCTTTTTGCTTGCTTGATAGGGTCTTTTTTTTTTTTTTTTTTTTTGGCCTCCTCGCCCTGTGGCATGTGGGATCTTAGTTTGAACCCATGCTCCTTGTGATGGAAGCACGGAGTCTTAACCACTGGACTGCTAGGGAAGTCCCTGGTAGTGTCCTTTGAGGAACAAAAGTTTTAATTTTATGAAGTTCAATTTATCTGTTTTTACTTTGGTCATTTGGCTTTAGATGACATATCTAAAAAACTGTTGCCTAATTCAAGGTCAGATTTACTCGTATGTTTTTTTCCTAAGAGTTTTGTGGTTTTAGCTCTAGTATTTAGGCCTTGATCCATTTTGAGTTAATTTTTGTCTATGTGTGATGTAGGTGTCCAAATTAATTCTTTTGTATGAGGATAACCAGTTGTCCCAGGACCATTTGTTGTACACCTCACGTTATTTGTTTAAGTCAACTTGTGAGTCATGTTTTGGGGAAACAAAATTTGGCTGATTCCTTGTCACCTCAATTAGATGCCACCATCCTACACAGAAGACATCCTAGGCAAAGAAATATCTGTATTGCTAGTTAGGACTTTGGTTACCATTTGTATGTAGGCTTATAACTTGGTGAATAGGCTTGCAGGGGATGTGTAAGCTTCAGGGCTGCTTCCCCCTCTAATCTAAGGCCTCTCAAGTAGACCCATAGCTCTCTCCTTGCCATCATTCCTCTGAATTATAACTTGATTGCCACTTGACCTTTTGGGGACCGGGAAGAGTAAAAGAGGCGTTGGAGAGGCCCTTTATAAGCTGGAGAGGTCCTAAAATTTTCCTTCCAGACTCATGGGAGGAACATGGGAAGAGTTGTGAACCTTTTGACAAGGAAAAGAGGGGTATTCTTAAGGGAAGGTAGAGCTTTTTCACCTCTTCATACTTCCCATTGAAAGCTCTACCCTCTGGAATTATGACCTGATTGAGCCTTGGCTTGTTTCAGAACTCCTTTTCCTTGGAATGGAGTGATAGGGAAGGGAGAATTGTGTTTCTCCCAGGGATTCATGTGTGCAGTGTGGGAAAATATTAGGATTGGGGTCAGGCTCACCTGATTTCAAATTTTGTCTCTGCATCTCTATCTTTGGTTTCTTTATCTGTAAAATGGGGATTATAATCCCAACTTCCCAGGATTATTATGAAAAACAGATCAAATATCATATATAAAGTGCCTAACAAATTTATAGCTCCTCAATAAATGCTAGTTTCCCTTTTTTCTTTTCCAAATCTTCTGGGAAATTTGTATAAGTACAGTTTTTTAAAACTCCATAGAATCTTAGCACTGGAAGGGACCTTCATACTCATGACTATATCACTTTGCTGAATCTGTCAAAGCTCTTTTCATGTTTATTCACTTGATTTATTCAGTCGGTTTTTATTGATCACTTAATGTGTTTCAGGCACTGTTCTCTGTATGTCTGTCATTAGTCAGTAGAGAAGAGATAAAAGACATACATGAGACAAAGCCTGGCACATGATTGTCACCTTACTTATCCTACTTCCCTCATTTGATTCATTCACTTACTAAATTAAGAGCCAGACACTATGCTAGATTCTTGGAATATGAAGATACAGTCTTTGAGAGCTTACAGTCTGTTTTGGAGGGAAGCAAACCAAGAAATGATCATATCCCGTGGGAGGTGCTGGAAGAGACACATGGATTGGTGCTATCGGAGCTGGAGGAGAGTACTCCCTAGTCTGCTTGGGGCAGTCAGGGGAGGATGAGCTGAAGGGGAAAGGAATCTGAGGCAGGATGAGCAGCAGACCCAAAAGCCTGGAGGTGGGGAAGAGTGTAGGTCGTTAAGGAAGCTGATATCCAGGGGAATAATAGAAGACAATGACTGACAGGCCAGCAGTGCCCAGCTTTACAAAGAGCCTGTTATGCTGGGCTGAGATGTGAGGTCAGTTTGGATGGAGAAGACAGAAGCATAATTTGTAGTTAAGAACTAACAACTGTCTTGGTTTTATTCTTCTTATTTTAAGCCTAGCTTAAAAAAATGCTTTTCTTTGTCTTTTGTCTTTAGCATTTCCCCCAAGCATCTAATATTGTGGGCTTTTGCCATCCTGCTTCTCTTGTTATAGCATCCTGCCACTTTAATATCATCCTAGGTTACTTGCCTGTCTACTTTGGGATTATGACCTTATCCTCATGGAGAGCTCCCTCTGTGGCTATATACTCTCTGGAGGAGTCTCTGTCCTGTTTGCCCCAGGGCTTAGTCAGAAACAGGAAAGACCCATTAGGTTGGCTGAGACCTAGTGGAGAGAGCGCTATTGGAGAAAGGCCAGGTATAGGGGAAGGCCCCTGAACTGGAGGTGCTGTCCCCTGGTGTTTCTGATGTTGGCATAGTCATAGCGTCTCTTCTGATCTTCTTCCATAGTCACTTACTGATTGGCTCTGCTCCAGGGCTGTGTGTCTCAGGTCCCTTTTGCTTGCCTTATGCAGAGTAACTGAGGGGTTGAAGAGTGGGGCTCAAGAGGCTTCATCTTGTTGGGGGCAGCCTCCTCCCGATAGCCACTCATTTGTCCCCTCAAGACACAGTCTAAGCTGGCCCGTCAGACATGAAAGAACATGTCTGAATTTCCAGAGGTCACTTATATAGGACTTTGTTCTGAGATCCTCCCTATAGTATAAGTCATTGAAGGAACTGGCCTTGGAAAGAAGATTGGTTAGGGCGGGAAGGAAGGGTATGACAGCTGCTTTCAAGTATTTGAAGGGTTGTTCAAGTATAGGAGACAAGGTACCAGATTTGGTCTTTAATTTTGGTCCTCCTTCTTACTAACATTTTTTTTTCATCTAAATTCCTTTCAGCCTAAAATAATTCTGATTCAATAAATGAGGCAGGCAGTGACTATACTGATTAGATCAATAGATTCTGGAGGCAGATTGAGTGGCAGTGTTTTAGCTTTCTGAGCTCAGCCACTAGTGAATTGAAATGGTAATGGCTGTATTTATTATACTCAGAATTGAATGAGTAATTAATAAGCCATTCCTTAGCCCCATATTATCTCTGTTTTACAGACTAATTTTTTTCAATAGGATTTTCTTAATTGTATCAAATGTTTCATTCCTAGAATGCTTAACATGTCTGATTCGTATAATCTCCAGGGAAACTAAACAGTCTTAATTACATCCAGTATTTTGATTTCATTTGATTCTTTAGATGAGATTAAAAGTAATTTATTTTAAAGGCTATGACTATATATAACCGTGCTTATTGCAAATTTAGAAAGTTTTGGTCATATTACTTTAGCATTACCAGTTCTCAGGTAATTTAGGTTGTGGACTAGCACACAGTGTGGTTTAATTTCTTTCAGAATGAATAGCTTGATGACACTGTATTTTAAACTCCCCCCCCCGCCCCCATTTTTCTCATCACTGTCTTTGGATAGCATTGATTTATATTTTCTGTTTATCTAGCCATTTCCATTGTATACGTTAAGACTTGCTCCCTAGGAAGCAGAGGGTTCTTTGGTTTGACTCTTTCCCAAATATCTATTTCCTAGTGAATAAATGTTGGTAATAATTTGTGGAGTATGATTTTTAGTTCTAGATGCCGTTTTTTAATAGAGATACTGGCAAATTGAATTTCACCAAGAGGAGACTGAAGTGCCTGGGATGGTTAAGGGTCTTTAAATGATATGAAGGACAGCTGAGGGTATTGGGGATGTAGAAAAAATGGCTAGCCTCTAGGAAATATGACCAGGGGAAACATGTTCATCTCCTTCATATCTAGAACACAGAGACCTGTTAAAGATGGACTAGGAATATCTGTAAGAACAGACTAGGCACTACCTGACAGGAGGATTTATAGGGAGATAATTTTGGCTTGATATGAGGAGAAACATCCTGTCACTGGAGTCTGATGAAATGAGCTTCTTGGGGAAAGTAAAGAATGCACTCCCTGTCGCTGGAAAACTTTTAACAATGTCCATGTCAGCATTCATTAGATCTATGAAAGAAATTCCGTGCTGTATCAGATGTCCTTTGATGTTCTTTCCAATTCCAGGATTCTGTGATTGCCTGATACTATGACGTGGCTACTTCTCCATTCTAGGTTTTGCTTTAGTGATTTATATGATTGATTTTATATTCATGATCATACCATAGCCAAGAAGACATGGTGGATAAAAGCTGCCTGACATTAAATTGTTTTCGTAGATAATTCACAAAGTGGATATATATCCCATGCACATGTATACTTATACACATATTCATACATCTGTTTTGTATAATTGAGTGTTACTATACTTTCATAGTTTTGTCCTCTCTTCCTGCTGTTATAAAACATATCAAGCTATATGCTGTAGAGACTTCTGAGTCTCATAAGAACATTTTTTTTTGAACATTTATTTATCAAACTGATTTAAAAAATACAGTTGTTAAGTCTTCAAAATAAAGCCAAAAAAAAGAGCTTTTGTGGAAGTGGGAATTAAAAACTGGTGATTTTATTGTGAGAGTATTTGAGAAAGATCTATAAATAAAATAGTATGGACATTCAATTAGTGTCTTAGATATTTAAGAATAGGAAGTAGGAGCACTATAGTCGTTTTGGAAAATTGTGTTTTCAGACTCCCTTACTGATTGGATTTTTGAGTGCAGTATTAGTGGTTTCAAATGGAATCACAATTCATTGCAATTCTGACCTGGGGTAATAGATATGGAGGTAAAATGAAATCCATCTTCCTGAAGAAATACTGGTTTTAGGAAATGATTAAACTGATTTTAAAATAAAACATTAAGTGCAAACCACTAAGAGTTCAAAAAATACTTACAGGCCCCGTGAAAGAAGATTTAGTGCATTTAGCTTTCAAACAGTTTGCTCATTGTGGATGAAATGCCTTTAAATTGATGTGAGTTATGATGCCAGTAAATTAATAAAAAGGGGGAAGTTACATATCTTCTCTTTGGAATGAGCTCAGCCTTCAGGGACAGATGGTTCTCTTTTGGAATAGACCTTCTTCTGAAGTGATAAGGCTCCATCTAAGTGTTGGGTCTCTTTTCCAAAGTCTTTAGAGAAGTCTGTTTTCTGGGCTGAACCTAAGCACAACGTGGATGCTATTAAAGCTTTGATTTGGTATTATGAAAAAGGAAGTCACTGTGCTGGGAGAATTTCCCTGGTGGGAAAGATACAAGTTTTATAGGACTTTTAGAATTCTTTTATACTTTTCATTGCATATGTGTTGATAGCAGATTACGTCTCTCTTCCACGAACTCTTACACAGCCTGGGCTATTGGTATTAGAGTATATGGGGAATGTCCTTAAGTTTATTGGGGAGCGAGGTAAATTCTTGGCATCTTGGAGAATGAACAGATTGTCTGACTCTGCTAAAAGCAAATCTTCCACATGATAGTCTTTTCTTCTAACTCCAGCCTGCATACTGTGTAGTGTAAATAGTGATATTTAATGTTGAAATAATGATTTTTCAAATATTTGAGTATCTGTTACAAACACTGAACAAATGAATTTTTCACTTCATGTTTGAACATTTTAGAGTCATGTTGCTAAGTGAAAATATGACAATGAATTTCTGTTGAGAATATCCAACATTTTTCTCTCCCCCAATAGTAAAACATCCTCATGCATCTTTCTCAAAATGTTAATAACATTGGCCATGGACAACCATTTTTGAAGTGTTTGAATCACTTTGACTTCTTAGACACCGAGTGGGGCATGGAACAATTTTTTTATTTTTCTCTTCCCATTTCTGCTCTTCCCCCCTCCTCTTCCTCCTTTTTTTTGGGGGCGGCGCTCTGTGCTTCTACATAGGCTACATAAAGAAATCTACGTGGAGCTCCTTACTCTGTAAGCTTTCTTGTAGACTGCCATTGGATGAGAATGAGTAGTCTTTATTTCTATTATTAATTAATATTAAAGTTCACTGAATTATCTGCATGTTAACTTTTAGAAATTTAACTTCTTTCAGGCTTCTTTTCCTTACATCTGTGGGAGTTCTCTACCACTTCAACTACTACCTTTTGACATACTTGTATAAATAGATTGCTCTTTCTCTCCCTGTCTCTTTCTTCCTTTTTCTCCTTTCCACAAACACCAAAAACCTACTATGTGCAGTGATAGCCTTAAAGATACAATGATGAATTAATGACACCACCTCTGTCTTCCTGAGAGTCTGGTGGTGGAGAGGTACTTAAGTAATAACGATCGAGTGTGATAAAAGTAATACCAAAAAAAAAAAGAAAGTAATACCAGAGCTGTGTATAAATTGCTACCAGGTATAGAGGATGGAGAAGCTTACTTTGTGTATGGAGGTGGGGAAAATAAGAGAATTGAAAATTGCCTGTTAAGGTAGAGGTGAGATTGAATATTTATTAATTTTTTACTTGTCAGTGTGTTTAATCTGCATGGATTTTAGGCGTTGATTTTTCAGTTCAGTGTGGTAGAACTTACAGTTGGCCAGGAGATTAAAGCATGTATTTTATATTTTTAAAAGATTTCCTATGATAGATTTTTTTTTTTTTTTTTTTGGTTTCCAGAGGCTTAGCAGGAGATACATCGTTGCTCATGATTTCTTACCTCTGTATTACTGGAAACTATTTCTACCTATATTCTTCATAGAGGCCTCTTTTGCTGTTTCCCAAATATTCTGACCTGGTCACTGGACAGTCATAATGATTAGATTCTATGTCATATTAAGTGTCTCTGTAAGACTTTCAACTTCTGTATTAATTACTAATAAATTTACTTGATTTACTTTAGTTTAAAAAAATCCTTACACTTAATGTTGTTTGCAAAATATTCATGAACCTTCTGGAGCCCCATTTGTAATATTAATTTATTCAACAGATATTTAATAAAGCACCTGCCACGTGGCAGGCATTGTGGTGAGCATTGGGATGAAAGAGAGGTGTGGTCTCTACCTTTGTACAGCTTATAGTTCGATGGGGGAATATAGATAAGCAAATAGGCAGTTGAGAAAAGTGCTCTGATAGGGGAAGTATATGGTACTGCTTGAATCATAGGAAGGGCACCTAGTCCAGATTTGGGGGCCAGGAGATGTGTTTTTTGGATGAAGCGGCATCTAAATTAAGACTGAAGGGTAGGTAGCAATTATGCAGGTAAGAGGAAGAGTGATGGGGCATGGTGTTTCAGGCAGAGGACATAATATATATAAAAGCCTAGACCTGAGAGGTGTGGGACCTGAAAGAATTTTAGGAATGGAAAGAGTGATGACAGGAGCCTAGATGGCGGGGTGGGAAGGTAGATAAGGATGAAGCTTGAGACCATATCACACATATCATATTGGGCTCTTTAAGCCATGTTAAAAAAAATCTAGACTTTAATTCAAAGTAATAGGGAGTGATCGAAGGGCTTTAAGTAGGAGAACGGCATACGTAGATACGCATTTTAGAAAAATCATTTTGGCTGCAGTTTGGAGAATATATTGGAGAGGGCTAGAGATAAAGAGATCAATTAATTGGAGGCTGGTATAGTAATCTAGGTAAGAGATATTGCAGTTGTACAGTAGGGACATAGCCATAGGCACAACGTGACTAAAACTTTAAGTGGGATGGAGACTCAGATTAATTGGACATTGGACTATGTTTTGATTTTCTGTCTTGATGAAAAACATTTGGATTTTACACCATTGTGGAACAAATATCTTATGACATTAAAAATAAAACATGCTTCTGTTGGAAATAGTAGTGTATACTATAAAGTATACCAGACATTATTCTAAGCACTTTATATTAATTCTTTTGCACTTTACAATAATCCTATGAGATAGCTACTAGTATTTTCTCAACTGGACAGATGAGAAAAATGAGACATAGGTTCAGTAATATGCCCAAGGTCAGAGAGCTGGTAAGTGCCTAAGCTGTGATTTGAACCATGCTATTTTGGTACCTGGGTCAGACCTTTCAGTCACTGCTCTCCAGTCCTGGAAGTCTGGGGCACTAGGCATGGGCCCTCTTCTCCAGTTCTCTCTCTTCTCCTGCTCTACATCCATTCTGAAGAGAAGCGGATTCATTCTATAGATAGTTAGAGGTAGAAGCAGGATTGGTGGATTTAGGGAGAGGGAGGAGAGTAGCATCACTCTTAGATTTATGGTTTCCCATGTGGGTGATGCTGGGACAATTCACTGAAGTAGGGGTCCCAGGAGGTGGAGGGGGAGGTGGAAGAGCAAGTCCAGGCAAGGGTTGAGGGTGGAAGAATGAGGCAAGGTAGTTACTGCCGTGGATATGTTACTGCTGTGAACATGTTGAATTTGAGGTGCTTGTAGGTCATCCTTGTAGATATAATCAGTGTGGGCCTAAGTTGTTTGCTGTGGTAGTAGATAGAATTCAGAGACCTGGGGCTACCAGATCCAGGGAAGCTTCTGTGAACAATGTCTTGGTTGGCATAGGTAAGAGCCTTCTAGGTAAGGGAAGAACAGTATGCTTGATGATGTCCTGGTAAGAGAGACATTTCCTGTCAAGACTGTAGGTGAAATGAGTGCTGAAATGAGAAGATCTGAAATCTAGGCATTTTTTTTTTTTCTTGTAAAGCATGTGGCCTTTGGCACGTCACTCCTCTTCTTTGGCTTTCATTTAATTAATTTATTATTTAAAAATCATTTAAATTCATATTTAATAGGTTACTCTTCAACTAAAAATGTTTATCTACAAAAGAGGAACAAAAATGCCTGCTCTGCTTGTTTCATAGTGGTTGAAAAATTAGAATGTCCTTTAATGGACCTTCTGTTTCCAAGATGCAATTCCAGGAATTGAACTAAAGTGTTTGAAAATACTTTATAAACAGTAAAGTGGGAATACAGATATCAATTGATGGCATTTGGTATTTAGTAGAGTAGAGATTATATAGATATGTCTGTATATAGAGGCAAATGTGCAGGGGCTTCTAACTGACTTTCTTATGAAATTCAAAGTCTTTAGCTAATACTTCAGGGTCTGGGCCAATCTCTAGTGGTTATACAATGGACATAAATGGTTGGATGCTGTATCTTTTTGAAAGAAGAACTAACAAAATTTGCTCACTGAGAATAAGAGAAAAAATGATTCATGATGACTGTAACTTTGTGACTTCCAAGTCTACAGTACCATTTAAATAGAACATTGAATAATAATAGTTTCCAGGAACTGTGCTAAGTGATTTATATACTTGATTTGCTCTGATTGTCACAGTAACTATCATTACCCCCATTTTACAGATGAGGAAACTGGGGCTTGGAGAACTTGCCTAAGGTCACACACTAGTAAATGGTAGAGCTGGGACTTAAACTCAGGTCTTTTTATCTACAGAGCCTTTGTATGTAACTACCACACTATATATTCTTTTAAAGTTTAATTATTTTTTGAATAGATAATAATTGTGTTTGGTACATAATTTAAAAATAGAAGGGTATATAGTGAAAAAGTCTTCCTTTTGTCCCTGTCCTCTTGACACTTATTTCCCTACAATGAGTATCCTTTCAGAGATGTATGAGTCTGTATAAATTAAATATATAAAATATACATATATAATAACATTTAGTATATTATATATAAATATATTTAGTGTATAACATTTGGTATATTATAGATAAATATAATTTCACTCCTCTTTTATACCTTGATTTTTTTTGCCTAACAATATCTAGGAGATTGTTTCAGTTAAAAAAAATCTTTTCATTTTTCAATTGTTGCATAGTATTCCACTGTATGGATGTACCACTAGTCCTTTATCAAAGGGCATTTGAATGTTTCCAATATTTTGCTAGCAATGCTATAATAAATAACTTTGAATTTAGGTTATTTTGTACATGTGTGAGTCCACTGTGTCTGATAAACAAGAACCAAAGGGATTGCTCTGAATATGGTGAAATTCACTATAGGAAGAGCTCTATTTATTACTAATATGGAAGTTTTTAAAATTCCAAGTACAGATGTATGACAAGTCAACAAATATGTGAGTGCTTTTCCATCAGCAGGGCTCTACATCAAGCACTGCAATCATATATATGTAAAAGCTTGCAGATTTCAAAAAAAAAATGAGAAAAGAGAAGGTTATGGCATAGTTGACTGACTCAGAGTGAGAAACGTCTGCATGTGAGCAGTCATTTACTCAACAGAGTGAAATTTTGATTCCTAAAGAAAAATGGCTTATTACCGCATGGAAAGACTTCCCTGGAGAAGCACTGATGCATTTGACCTTTATGGTTATGGTATGATTATGGTAGGATTATGGTATGATTCTTGTTCAAGAAATTTGCCATATAAAAATGGCTGTAATGGCTCTGTTGCCATTGAGTATATCCAGAAAATAGGCAAAAGGGAATTTTAAAGATCCATATGTGAAATGAAGAGAACTAAAGTAAGCTTGTGTGGAAAGACCTGCAGAGCTGTCAGATGGAGAGGTGTGCGAGTGGAATACATACTCACATCTTCATAGCTTCTGCATTGGTAGAATAGAAAGTGACTAGGGGACTTCGCTGGTGGCGCAGTGGTTAAGAATCCGCCTGCCAATGCAGGGGACACCGGTTCAAGCCCTGGTCCGGGAAGATCCCACATGCTGCGGAGAAACTAAGCCAGTGCACTACAACTACTGAGCCTGTACTCTAGAGCCTGCAAGCCACAACTACAGAGCCCGAGTGCCACAACTACTGAAGCCTGTGCACCTAGAGCCCGTGCTCCGCAACAAGAGCAGCCACTGCAATGAGAAGCTTGCGCACTGCAACAAAGAGTAGCCCCCGCTCGCCGCAACTAGAGAAAGCCCGCGCGCAGCAACAAAGACCCAAAGCAGCCAAAAAAAAAAAAAAAAAGTGACTATGAAGATAAACAATAATATTACGCAGTACTTTTATTTTTCTGTTACTGAGTAGGCAATTACTATTTTTCAGGAGTGGTACTAGATATTTTAAAATAATCATGAAGAGTATAGAAATATATTTATATGCCCAGATAAACAAGTTTAAGGAGGGTAACATGGTAGAATCAGGAAACATATCTAAGATTATTCTGCTTATAGCACATGATAAATAGTAAATAATAAATGAAGTTTGTGAAAAGTCATATAGGCTTTTGAAATTAGAGGCAAGACTGAGTTTGATTTGCTCTGTAATATTCTAATTTATTAATTATGCATTGGAATATCTTTATTGATTTTTCTTTCTGGCTATTTTCTGTTTCTTAGCTATTAGCTCTAGAATCTATAGTTAATGAACTTTAGAATGCAAACTAAAGTCACTTTAATTGTTGAAAAAATTAAAATCTCTTATCCAGAAATATAACTTAGTTTATTTGTATTGTGTTTCATAGATAATTATTGCATGTAACAGAGTGATGCTATCATATTTTTATAGTTGTATCATATAAGCTATTATAGTACTCTCTGTTAACTCTGTACTAGATTTTTTGGGCTCCTGTCCTCCTGCATTTTCTAAATGAATCTTCCTGTCCCACAACCTCTGTTCTGACACATCTGAGTTCTTGGCATAGCCAACTGTCCTCCCTGAAAGTGTGATTAGACCAGAGATGGCTAACTGATTTGATACTTAGGTTTTCCAGCAGTGTATGACCTGTGTTCCTTGGTATGTAAAGGTGAAATGATCAGATATTCTCATTTTTATAACACTTGACTGTCAATATCTAAGGACTTCTCTTATTTCCCACACTTTTTCAAAGTCTGTCAATATTGGCGCTGAGGTTACACCTGCAGCTTTTCTTTAGCATATAGTTCAGGGGGGCCTAGAGTGGCTATACCCTTTTTTGTATCTGTCTGCATCTTCACCTCTCACTTTGTATGTTCTGTACATTCTCTTTGCTAGAGAAGGAAGAAACAAAATAAGAATTAACAAATTTTATGATGTGATACGATATATCTTATTACTATTTCATTCTTTTATGGGTTGTGACACTTCTGTGGAATGCTTATATTTATATTTAGTCTGATATAACAAATTAATGCATTTATAAAATAACCATTAAATCAGCTACTGTTACAAAGTTACTATGTCTCTGAGTCAGGCATTGGTTTTTAAATGTTCTAGTGATAATATTCAACTTCTCATGTTCGTCCACATATTTGGAGATAAAATGGAAAGCAATAAGAGTTTGGGGTTCACTTTGGCACTTTTGGAAGTTTTACTTGAGCAAGAACTGCTGGAATCTATTGGGTTGTGGTAGCTTAGATGCAGCATCTTACATTAAGCTTCAGCATCCCTGTTTATGAATTGGCAGCTATCATGGTTCTCATTTTACAGCTCAGAAGATTGAGGTGCAGAGGTTAAATAGCTTGCTCAGGAATACTGAATGTTCAATGGCACAGTAGGAGTTGGATCTGAGTATTATTCCACCAATGGGATCATACTTCTCTGAGTCTCTCTGATTAAGTAGTTTCAGGTGATGCTACAGCAGTCTGTTCTTTTGTTCTTGGTCATTTACTATTAATCAAGGAGTGGTAATGGATGATAGTGATTTGTATTATATAAAAATAGTTGATTAGTTATTTAAAGTTATCCTGCATGGTACATTCTGCTTTGATTGCTTCTCATAAATTTGCCAAAATGGTGTGGTAGGATTATTTTTTCTCTTTTATTAAAGGAGATTCTAGGCTTATTTAATTTCTGTTTTTTCCCAATAATTTTTTAAAAGGTGGAATTCGTGTCTCCTCACAACTAGGGCACCTACCAGGCACTGGTGGGGGACCACAGACACCTAAGGGGACGGGAGGAACCCCCAGCGACCAGGTAGGACGTGGGGTGTGGGGGGGGTGAAGGGGGAGGAGAAGTGGAGGCAGATGGGACTGGTGCCCCTGAGGGGAGGTTGGGGGAGGGGAAGGGATTCCACGCCCAAAGAGGGAAATTAGGAACCCTTGGGAGGGCAGAGGATCAAAAGGGAGCGTGGCCAGGTTTCCCCTGCCCACTTGGACCCCCGGGAACCTGTTGAGATCCCAGGCCTGATCCTCTGCCCACCTAGGCCCCCTCCAGCCAGGCGGGTCCTGAGGGAGTCAGAGGGAGGGAAGGGGAAGCAAAAGTAAAGTCTGGACCTCTGGGATGGCACCCCTGAGGGGTGGCCAGGGGAGGGGAGGAGCTCCTACATCCAGCGGGACCCACCCATGGTTAGGGGTCCAGCAGCGATGGGGGAGACCCTGGGGGAGACGGGGGGGGCAGGGGCATGAAGGAATGGAAGGGAACGGGGCCAGTGCTTTCCCTGTCCACTTGGGCTCCCAGGCCTAATCCTCGGCCCTCGGAGCCTCCCTCCTGCCGTGCAGAGCCCAAGCCCCGCCCCCACCCCCCCAACCCAGGGCCCTACCTCCAAACTCAGGAACAAGTACTGCCTCTCCCTTCCGGGAAGGTTGTAAGCAGAGGTTCTGCCCCACTCTTGAATGTCACCCTGGCTAGGCCCCGCCCCACCTGCCTAGGTCCTGCCCCACCCTAAACCCCACCCCCTGCCTAAGTTCCATCCCTGCCTAAACTCTGCCCCCATAGCCAAGGCTTTATTTTATTTTTCTTTTTTCCTCTTTTAGATTGGGGTTCTGTTTTACCTTACTGATTCATTGTTGTTGATTCTTTTATATTTTTATTTTTCCTAATACATCTTCTATTTTTCTAATTTTATTTTATTTTACTTTATTTTATTTTATTTTTTTAACATCTTTATTGGAGTATAATTGCTTTATAATGGTTTGTTAGTTTCTGCTGTATAACAAAGTGAATCAGCTATACATATACATACATCCCCATATCTCCTCCCTCTTGTGTCTCCCTCCCACCCTCCCTATCCCACCCCTCTAGGTGGTCACAAAGCACTGATCTAATTTTATTTTATTCTTTGTACTTTGTTAGTGATCTCTCCTTTTGGCTTGTTGCCCCTCCCCCCCCCCCCCTTTTTTTCTTTTTTCTGCTGTGGTTTTATTTTACCTTGTTGCAGTTGTTTCAATTATAGTTTTATTTTTCCTAATATATTTTTTATCTTTCTAATTTTATTTTGTTTTTTATTCTTTAATATTGTACTGCTCCTTTCTTTCTTTCTTTTTTTTTTAACCACTCCACAAAGCATGCAGGATATTGGTTCCCAGGCCAGAGGTTGGGCCTGAGCTCCTGTGGTGGGAGCTCCGAGTCCAAACCGCTGGACTAACAAAGAACCTCAGACCCCAGGGAATATCAATTGGAGTGAGGCCTCCTGGAGGTCCTCCTCTCAGCAGCAAGACCCAGCTCTATCCAACTGCCTGCAAACTCCAGGACTGGACGTCTCAGGCCAAACAACCAGTAAGACAGGAATACAGCACCATCCATCAAAAAACAAAAAAACAAACAAACAAAAAAAAAACGGGGCTTCCCTGGTGGCGCAGTGGTTGAGAATCTGCCTGCCAATGCAGGGGACACGGGTTCGAGCCCTGGTCTGGGAAGATCCCACATGCCGCGGAGCAACTAGGCCCGTGAGCCACAATTACTGAGCCTGCGTGTCTGGAGCCTGTGCTCTGCAACAAGAGAGGCCGCGATAATGAGAGGCCCGCACACCGTGATGAAGAGTGGCCCCCACTTGCCACAACTAGAGAAAGCCCTCGCACAGAAACGAAGACCCAACACAGCCATAAATAATAAATAAATAAATAAATAAATAAATAAAACCCAAAGTTAAAAAAAAAAAAAGAAACGACAAAAAAATATGTTACAGTTGAAGGAGCAAGGTAAAAACCTACAAGACCAAATAAATGAAGATGAAATAGGCACCCTACCTGAAAAAAAATTCAGAGTAACGATAGTAAAGATGATCCAAAATCTTGGAAACAGAATGGAGAAAATACAAGAAACATTTAACAAGGAGCTGGAAGAATCAAAGAGCAAACAGTGATGAACAACACAATTACTGAAATTAAAAATACTCTAGAAGGAATCAATAACAGAATAACTGAGGCAGAAGAATGGATAAGTGAGCTGGAAGATAAAATGGTGGAAATAACTGCCAGGGAGCAGAATAAAGAAAAAAGAATGAAAAGAATTGAGGACAGTCTCAGAGACCTCTGGGACAACATTAAACACACCAACATTCGAATTATAGGGGTCCCAGAAGAAGAATAGAAAAAGAAAGGTTCTGAGAAAATATTATAGTCAAAAACTTCCCTAACATGGGAAAGGAAATAGTCAATCAAGTCCAGGAAGCGCAGAGAGTATCATACAGGATAAACCCAAAGAGAAACATGCCGAGACACATATTAATGAAACTATCAAAAATTAAATACAAAGAAAAAATATTAAAACCAGCAAGGGAAAAGCAACAAATAACATACAAGGGAATCCCAATAAGGTTAACAGCTGATCTTTCAGCAGAAACTCTGCAAGCCAGAAGGGAGTGTCAGGACATATTTAAAGTGATGAAAGGGAAAAACCTACAACCAAGATTACTCTACCCAGCAAGGATCTCTTTCAGATTCGGTGGAGAAATTAAAACCTTAACAGACAAGCAAAAGCTAAGAGAATTCAGCACCACCAAACCAGCTTTACAACAAATGCTAAAGGAACTTCTCTAGGCAGGAAACACAAGAGAAGGAAAAGACCTACAAAAACAAACCCAAAACAATTCAGAAAATGGTAATAGGAACATACATATTGGTAATTACCTTAAATGTAAATGGATTAAATGCTCCAACCAAAAGACACAGACTGGCTGAATGGATGCAAAAACAAGACCTGTACGTATGCTGTCTACAAGAGACCCATTTCAGACCTAGGGACACATACAGACTGAAAGTGAGGGGATGGAAAAAGATATTCCATGCAAATGGAAATCAAAAGAAAGCTGGAGTAGCAATTCTCATATCATACAAAATAGACTTTAAAATAAAGACTATTACAAGAGACAAAGAAGGACACTACATGATGATCAAGGGGTCAATCCAAGAAGAAGATGTAATAATTGTAAATATTTATGCACCCAACATAGGAGCACCTCAATACATAAGGCAAATGCTAACAGCCATAAAAGGGGAAGTTGACAGTAACACGATAATAGCAGGGGACTTTAACACCCCCTTTCACCAATGGACAGATCATCCAAAATGAAAATAAAGAAGGAAACACAAGCTTTAAATGACACATTAAACAAGATGGACTTAATTGATATTTATAGGACATTCCATCCAAAAACAACAGAATACACTTTCTTCTCAAGTGCTCATGGAACATTCTCCAGGATAGATCATATCTTGGGTCACAAATCAAGCCTTGGTAAATTTAAGAAAATTGAAATCGTATCAAGTATCTTTTCCGACCACAACACTATGAGACTAGATATCAATTACAGGAAAAAATCTGTAAAACAAACACATGGAGGCTAAACAAAACACTATGAAATAACCAAGAGATCACTGAAGAAATCAAAGAATAAATCAAAAAATACCTAGAAACAAATGACAATGACAACACAATGACCCAAAACCTGTGGGATGCAGCAAAAGCCATTCTAAGAGGGATGTTTATAGCAATACAGTCCTACCTCAAGAAACAAGAAAAATCTCAAATAAACAACCTAACCTTACACCTAAAGCAATTAGAGAAAGTAGAACAAAAAACCCCAAAAGTTAGCAGAAGGAAAGAAATCATAAAATCAGATCAGAAATAAATGAAAAAGAAATGAAGGAAACAATAGCAAAGATCAATAAAACTAAAAGCTGGTTCTTTGAGAAGATAAACAAAATTGATAAACCATTAGCCAGACTCACCAAGAAAAAAAGAGAGAAGAATCAAATCAACAGAACTAGAAATGAAAAAGGAAAAGTAACAACTGACACTACAGAAATACAAAGGATCATGAGAGATTACTACAAGCAACTATATGCCAATAAAATGGACAACCTGGAAGAAATGGACAAATTCTTAGAAAAGCACAACCTTCCAAGACTGAACCAGGAAGAAATAGAAAATAATAACAGACCAATCACAAGCACTGAAATTGAAACTGTGATTAAAAATCTTCCAGCAAACAAAAGCCCAGGACCAGATGGCTTCACAGGCGAATTCTATCAAACATTTAAAGAAGGGCTAACACCTATCTTTCTCTAACTCTTCCAAAATATAGCAGAGGGAGGAATACTCCCCATATCATCCTACGAGGCCACCATCACCCTGATACCAAAAGCAGACAAAGATATCACAAAATAGAAAACTACAGGCTAATATCTCTGACGAACATAGATGCAAAAATCCTCAACAAAATACTAGCAAACAGAATCCAACAGCACATTAAAAGGATCATACAGCATGATCAAGTGAGGTTTATCCCAGGAATGCAAGGATTCTTCAATATACGCAAATCAATCAATGTGATACACCATATTAACAAATTGAAGAATAAAAACCATATGATCATCCCAATAGATGCAGAAAAAGCTTTTGACAAAATTGAACACCCATTTATGATAAAAACTCTCCAGAAAGTAGGCATAGAGGGGACCTACCTCAACATAATAAAGACCATATTTGACAAACCCACAGCCAACATCATTCTCAATGGTGAAAAACTGAAACCATTTCCTCTAAGATCAGGAATAAGATAAGGTTGCCCACTTTCACCACTATTACTCAACGTAGTTTTGGAAGTTTTAGCCACAGCAATCAGAGAAGAAAAAGAAATAAAAGGAATCCAAATCGGAAAAGAAGAAGTAAAACTGTCACTGTTTGCAGATGACATGATACTATATGTAGCAAATCCTAAAGATGCTACCAGAAAACTACTAGAGCTAATCAATTAATTTGGTAGAGTAGCAGGATACAAAATTAATGCACAGAAATCTCTTGCATTCCTATGCACTAATGATGAAAATTCTGAAAGGGAAATTAAGGAAACACTCCCATTTACCATTGCAACGAAAAGAATAAAATACCTAGGAATATGCCTACCTAAGGAGACAAAAGGCCTGTATGCAGAAAACTATAAGACACTGATGAAAGAAATTAAAGATGATACAAACAGATGGAGAGATTTACTATGATCTTGGATTGGAAGAGTCAACACTGTGAAAATGACTAAACTACCCAAAGCAATCTACAGATTCAATGCAATCCCTATCAAACTACCAATGGCATTTTTCACAGAACTAGAACAAATAATTTCACAATTTGTATGGAAACACAAAAGACCCCTGAATAGCCAAAACAATCTTGAGAAGGAAAAATGAAGCTGGAGGAATCAGGCTCCTGGACTTCAGACTATACTAAAAAGCTACAGTAATCAAGACAGTATGGTACTGGCACAAAAACAGAAATATAGATCAATGGAACAGGATAGAAAGCCCAGAGATAAACCCAGGCACATATGGTCACCTTATCTTTGATAAAGGAGGCAAGAGTATACAATGGAGAAAAGACAGCCTCTTAAATAAGTGTTGCTGGGAAAACTGGACAGCTTACATGTAAAAGAATGAAATTAGAACACTTCTTAACACCATAAACAAAAAATAAACACAAAATGGATTAAAGACCTAAATGTAAGGCCAGACAGTATAAAACTCTTAGAGGAAAATATAGGCAGAACACTCTATGACATAAATCACAGCAAGATCCTTTTTGACCCACCTCCTAGAGAAATGGAAATAAAACCAAAAATAAACAAATGGGACCTAATGAAACGTAACAGCTTTTGCACAGCAAAGGAAACCGTAAAACAGACAAAGAGACAACCCTCAGACTGGGAGCAAATATTTGCAAATGAAGCAACTGACAAAGGATTAATCTCCAAAATATACAAGCAGCTCATGCAGCTCAATATCAAAAAAACAAACAACCCAATCCAAAAATGGGCAGAAGACCTAAATAGACATGTCTCCAAAGAAGATATACAGATTGCCAACAAACACATGAAAAGATGCTCAACATCACTAATCATTAGAGAAATGCAAGTCAAATCTACAATGAGGTATCACCTCACAATGGTCAGAATGGCCATCATCAAAAAAATCTACAAACAGTAAATGCTGGAGAGGGTGTGGAGAAAAGGGAACCCTCTTGCACTGTTGGTGGGAATGTAAATTGATACAGCCACTGTACAATAGCCAGGACATGGAAGCAACCTAAGTGTCCATCGACAGATGAATGGATAAAGAAGATGTGGCACATATATACAATGGAATATTACTCAGCCATAAAAAGAAACGAAATTGAGTTATTTGTAGTGAGGTGGATGGACCTAGAGCCTGTCATACAGAGTGAAGTAACACAGAAAGAGAAAAGCAAATACCTTATGCTAACACATATATATGGAATCTAAAAAAAAAAAAAAGGTTCTGATGAACCTAGGGGCAGGACAGGAATAAAGACACAGATGTAGAGAATGGACTTGAGGACACGGGGAGGGGGAAGGTTAAGTTGGGATGAAGTGAGAGAGTAGCACTGACATATGTACACTACCAAATGTAAAATAGATAGCTAGTGGGAAGCAGCTGCATGGCACAGGGAGATCAGCTCGGTGCTTTGCAACCACCTAGAGGGGTGGGATAAGGAGAGTGGGAGGCGGACTCAAGAGGGAGGGGATATGGGGATATACGTATGCTTATAGCTGATTCACTTTGTTATACAGCAGAAACTAACACAACACTGTAAAGCAATTATACTCCAATAAAGATGTTAAAAAAATGTAGAATAATAGCTTTTACATTTGAAAATTGGGAAACATTTTCACTTTAAAATTAAATTAACCTCTTTAATTTCTAGTTTCAAGAATGTATTCCCCCCCAAAAATGTATTATTAGCATTATTTAATTTCAAAATACATACAGGAAACTTGAAATTCTTGTTGCTGCTATTTACTTAGTGTATTTGACTTGCTTACTTTTAACTGTATAAGTTTATTTTCTGAGTCCTGGTTTGAAAATGATGAAGGTTAAAGTACATTTACAGTTAGGTCACAATTTGAGATTACAGATGCCTCATACAAAAAATGCATATTTTCTAAACTTTTGGTCTATAAACCTCAAAGTCTAATTTACTCTTTTTGATGGACACATGTATGTGGAATCTAGAAAAATGGTACAGATGAACCTATTTGCAGGGCAGGAATAGAAAGGCAGATGTAGAGAATGGATGTGAGGATTAGTTCTTAAGTTAGATCAATGGATTAGTGCATGAAATTTGTTGAAAGCTGTTTCTTTGCAGTATTCTGATGCTTCCTAAATGTGTATCTGACATTCACCTTATATTTTTAAAAAAACTTTATTTTGAGATAACAGTAGAGTCATATGCAGCTGTAATAAGTAATACAGAGATTCTTTTGGAGTCTTCACCCAATTTCTCACAATGATAACATTTTTTAAAAAATTTATTTATTTTTATTTTTATTTATTTTTGGCTGCATTGGGTCTTTGTTGCTGCACGCGAGCCTTCTCTAGTTGGTGCAAGCGGGGGCTAATCTTCGTTGTGGTGCACTGGCTTCTCATTGCCGTGGCTTCACTTGTTGCAGGGCATGGGCTCTAGGCACGCGGGCTTCAGTAGTTGTGGCACATGGGCTCAGTAGGTTTGGCTCGCGGGCTCTAGAGCACAGGCTCAGTAGTTGTGGCACAGGTGCTTAGTTGCTCCGCGGCATGTGGGATCTTCCCGGACCAGGGCTCAAACCCGTGTCTCCTGCATTGGCAGGCGGATTCTTAACCTCTGTGCCACCAGGGAAGCCCAATGATAACAACTTGTATAATCATAGTACAATGTTACAACTGGGAAATTGACATAAATACAATCTGTGTACCTTGTTCAGATTTCACCAGTTTTACATGCCTGTGTGTGTGTGTGTGTGTGTGTATAGGATCCCTCCTGCCACAACCTCCTCCCTCTCTCCTCACTCAACCCCTGGCAACCACTAATCTAGTCTCTAGAATATTGTCACTTCAAGAATGTTATATACAAGTCCCTTATTATTTTTCTCCCTACATATGCATGATGTCTGAAAATAAGAACAGCTACAAGAAAAAGGGCAAAGGATTCTTAATGTTTGCTTCTACATTGTTAGATGTTCTAAGGTTCTCTTTGATAGGAAAATAATCACTTTAATGTTTTCTAGGTAGATTACTTTCCCTGGGCATAAATTATAGTTTTCATATACTAAAATGCTGAGTTACTAAATCTGTGTAGTTGACACATTAAAAAATGCTTTTAATTCAGCTTTCCACTTAACTATCACCTTTTCAGAGAGACTATTTTGATTATTCAAACTAAAGTAGCCCCCAAGTTACTCTTGATCTCATTGTCCTCTTATTTTCATTTTATTGTTTATATATTTGTCTTTCTCTCCCTTTTTACCCTCTTAAAATATAAGCTCCATGAGAGTAGGGACCTTATTTGTGTTTTCCACTTCATGTTTCCAGTGCCCAGCGTGGTACCTATACATAAAATGCTGTTACGGTATGAAATGCATTTCATGAGTCTGAAAACATATATTCTAAGCCCATGTTTTGTTTTGTTTTTTTACTTTGATGATAAATTTTAATTTGTTATGGTGCCCTGACTATGCCTGAGTTTAGGTGTATATTGCTGAAATGTCTGAATCATTTTATGATAATTTAGTCCACCAATGATTTGTTTGGAACATTAAATCTCAGGGAGGTAGAACAGTTCTTTTCAAATCCTATTCAGGGTTGTCTAAAGCCATCCAGTAGTCTTCTGTGAATTGATAGAATTCTAGAACATCTAGCACTGGTTTCATTTTATCGAATTACTCTTAAGAGTTTGGTCTGGCGGCAGATTTCCTGGGATTGAAGCCTGTCTCTATCATTTATTAGCTCTGTGGCTTTGTGCAAGTTACCTAACCTCTCTATATCTTGGTTTCATAATCTGTAAAATGGGGATAACATTAGAGCTTATTTTATAGAATTGTTATAAGAATTAAGTGAGACTGTGTTCCAAAAGTATTTAGACCAGTTCCTGTCACATAAAAGATGTTTAATAAATGTTAGCTATTATTATTCAGTATGAGAAAGTTAATATCTGTTTTATTCACATATCAAGCAGTTGAAATAACACCAATTTGTGGCATACATTTAGTCATATAGTAATGTATCATAAGAGTTTTATCTATAATTGGAAAATGGATTCCAGGTTTATTTCCTCTTGTAACATCAGATGGTTTCATGGACATCAAATAGTTTGGAAAGTACTAAAAAAAAGAAAGCTTAAAAGCCTAGGAACATATACTTTCTTGATTGTTGCTTGTAATTCTTGCTTTGAATGAGAGAGATCACTTCAGAATAGAGACTGTTCTTTTGTTGTCCATGCAAATTATGATCACTAGTATGAATTTGCCAGGCATTGGTTAAATGCCGATAGTGAGAGAGTGAGAAGGATTAGGAAGCTACTGCTGTTTGTTTTTAGCTCCCCTTCAGTCCTCCTCTTAGAGCTCTCTCTTCATCCTCTCCATCTCAGATGCCGGGTTTCTGCTTGCTGCCTTCTGGCACATCGTCCTACAAACATTTTCTACACCATCTGCAAATGTTGGTTTGTTACTGATTGGCTAACTCTTTAGATTGAGTTAGTCTCTGTAATATCTCCCTCCCATATAATAGAGTTATAGGAAGTTGCAATGAAATGTACAGGGAATTCCTATGCACTTTTTACCCATCCTTCTCCAACATTAACATCTTATAACTGTAGTGTAGTATCAATACCAGGAAATTTCTGTACATTTATTGGGTGTGTGTGTGTGTGTATGGTTCTGTAGACCTTTTTGTCACATGTATAGTTTTGTGTAACCATCACTACAGTCGAGATACTGAACTATACCACCACCATAAGGCTCCCTTGTGCTACTCCTTTATAGCCATACCCACCTCTCCCACTCTGTAACCCCTGACAACCACTAATTTGTTCTAAAATTTTGTTATTTCAAGAATGTTATAAACATAGAATCATAAAGTATGTTACATTTTGAGATTGGCTTTTTTCACTCAGCATAATTCCCTTGAGGTTTGTTTCCTTTTTATTGCTGAGTTGTATTCCCTGGTATGGATGTTTAATGGTTCACCCATTGAAGGGCATTTGGGTCGTTTCCAGTTTTTGACTGGTGCTAATAAAGCTGCTGTGAACATTCATGTACAAGTTTCTATGTGAACATAATTTATCATTTCTTTGGGATAAATGCCCAAGAGTTCAATTGCTGTGTTGTATGGGAAGTCCATTTTTAGTTTTTAAAAAAACTGCCAAGCTATGTTCCAGAGTGGCTATATCTGTAGCCAGCACTGTATACCAGCACTGTATGAATGGTCTAATTTTTCCACATTCTCGCCAGCATTTGGTATTGTCACTGTTTTTTATTTTAGCCATTCTGATTGGTGATATCTCATGATTTTAATTTGTATTTCCCTAACAGCTGATAATGCTGATCATCTTTTCATGTTCTTATTTGCCATTTGTGTATCTTCTTTGGTGAAATGTCTACTTGTGTTTCTCCTATTTTCTAGTTGGATTTTTTTTAATGTTGAGTTTTGAGAGCTCTTATGTATTCTAGACACAAGTCCTTGTCAGATATGTGATTTGCAAATAGTTTCTCCTAGTCTGTAATTTGTCTTTTTAATCCTTAACAGGGTCTTTCACAGAGCAAAATTTTAAAAATTTTGGTGAAGTTAACATATCAGTTTTTTCTTTTTATCTGTTTTATTTTGAAAAAGCTGGCATTCAGTTTGGAGTTTGTTGAATTTCTTGGTTCTGTGGTGTATAGTTTTCATCATGTTTGGAAAAATTTCAGCAGTTATTTATTTTTCTGCCCTCCTTTTTCTCCTTTTGATACTCCATTTATATGTATACTAGATGCTTGATATTGTCCCACAGATCACTGAAGCTCTGTTTTTTTGTTTTGTTTTTTTTTGTGGCCTTTTTTTTTTTCCTCTCTGTGCTTCATTTTGGGCAGTTCCTTTTTCTGTGTCTTCAAATTAACTGATTTTTCCTTTGTAAGTATCTAATCTGCTGTTAATCCTATCCACTCTATTTTTTATTTCTTTTTTTTTTTTTATCTGTAGAGATTCCATTTGGATCATTTAAACAGTATCTTCCATTTCTCTCTTACTCACGTTCATGTATTTCTCTATCCTTTTAAACATGTACAGCATATTTATAACAGTTATTTTAACATCCTTGTCTGCTAGTTCTATGATCTCTGCATTTTGGGGCCACATTTTCCTGAATCTTTGCATGCCTGCCAGTTTTTAATTGGATGAGAGATATTGTGACTTTCATGCTGTTGGTTGATGGATTTAGTTGACTTCCTTGCACGGTGTTGGATTTTGTTCTGGTATGCAGTTAAGTTGCTTGGAGTCAGCTGAAGCCTTTTGAGACTTGTGTTTAAGCTTAATTAGGGAAGTCCAGAGCAGCCTTTAGTGTAGGGCTGATTGGTCTCTATTACTAAGATGAGCCCCTTCTGAGAATTCTCTTTGCTGCTCTGTGTATTTTGAGGTCTCTCCATTCTGGCTGGGGTGAACAAGAACTGCTCCCAATCCTGTATGAGCTCTGGAAGTTGTTCTGCTTTTTCTTCTCAAGGCTGCCTCTCCCCTCCATCCCCCAACCCCAGCCACCGCCTCAGCCTTGGGTAGGGTTTTAAAAAAATTAATTTTTTATTGTGGTAAAATACATACGACATAGAAGTTGCCATTTTAAGCGTACAATTAAATGGCATTAATTATATTTACAATATTGTGCAACTGTCACCACCATGTGGTTCCAAAGCTTTATCACCCCAAAGAAACTCTGTAACTACTAAGCAATAACTTCCCATTCTCTCCTCCCCCAGCCCCTGCTAACCTCTAATCTACTTTCTGTCTCTATGAATTTGCCTGTTTTAGGTATTTCATGTAAGTAGAATCATACAATGTTTGTCCTTTTGTATCTGGTTTATTTCACATAGCATAATGTCTTCCAGCTTTATCTATATTGCGTAGTTTGGGTCTCACACATGTGCATGTCAGCTCTTAGCCAGACTCACATGGACCTTTCTGTAAATCTCTGGAGCTCTCTTTTTGTGAATTTCCTCCTACAACTAAGTTGGACTGCTGGGCTTTTTTTTTTTTTTTTTTTTGGTTGGGGGGCAGGGGAGGTTCCTCCTCCTTGTACTGCATTCTGGAAACCGCTTCTAGGCAGTAAGCTGGTACAATTGTAGAACTCACTGTGTTTGTTTTCCTTCTCCCAGCTAACACAACCCTGTGTTGTCTGTTGTGTGATATCTGTAAACTGTTGTATCACATATTTTGTCCAGTTTTCTTGCAGTTTAAGGCAAAAGGGTAAATATGTCACCCATTATTCCATCTTGACTGGAAGTAGAAATCTCCAGTGTGTGCATATGTGTGTGTATATTTTTAACAGCTTTATTGATATATAAGTGACATATAATAAATTGTATGTGCTTAAAGTGTACAATTTGATTAATTTTGATATATGTGTACACGTGTGAAACCATCACCACAATCAAGATAATAAACATATCCATCACCCTCAAAAGTTCCCTCATGCCCCTTTTAATACCTTCTTCCTGCCTCTGTATGCCAACTCCCCATTTCTAGGCAACCCCTGATCATTTTTTTGTCACTAAAGATTAATTTGCATCTTCTGGAATTTTTGTAATTGGAATCATATAGTATGCTTTTTCTGGGTCTGCCTTCTTTTGCTCAGTGTATTTACTTTGATATTCATCCATGTTGTTGTCTGTATCAATCATTTATTCCTTCTTATTGCTGGGCAGTGTTCCATTGTATGGATGTACCACTATCTATTTACCCATTCACCTGTTGGTGGACATTTGGGTGTGTGCAGTCTTTGGCCATCACAAATAGAACTGCTGAGAACATATTTGTATAAGGCTTTTTGTGGACATATGTTTTTATTTTTCTTTGGTGTATACCTAGGATGTACCAAATTGAATTTCTTGTTCATAGGATAGATGTATGTTTAACTTTATAAGAAAGTGTCAAACTGTTTCCTAAAGTGATTATGCCATTTTATATTCTCAGCAGCAACATGAGAAGGTTATTGTTGTTCCACATCCTCCCCAGTATTTGGTTTTGTTAGTCTTTTTAATTTTAACTTTTCTGAAGGGTGTGTAGGAATATCTCATTGTGGTTTTCACTTTCATCCATCTAATGACTAATGATTTTGTGAATTTTTTCATATGCTTATTGGCCATTCATATATCCTTTGTAAGGTATTGTTCTTTTGTCCATTTTTGTGATGGGTTATTTATGTTTTTTATAATTGAGTCGTAGGAGCTCTTTATAATTCTGGATATAAGTCCTTTGTTAAACATATGTATTATAAATATTTTCTCCCAGTCCGTGGCTTGCGTGTTCACTTTCTTATTGGTGTTTTTTGAAGAGCAGAAGTTTTTAATTTTGATGAAGTCTAATTTATCAATTTTTCTTTTATTATTAATGTTTTCTATATTTGTTCTAAGAAATCTTTAACTTATCTGAAAGTCATGAAAATGTTCTATATTTTCTTCTAAAAGCTTTTTAGTTTCAACTTTCGCATTTATGCATATCATCCATTTCAAGTTAATGTTTGTATGTTGTGGAAGATAGGAATTGAAGTTAAAAATTTTTTTCCATATGGATATGCAGTTGTTTCAGCACCATTTGTTGAAAAGATTTTTCTAATTCATTGAGTTACTTTGCCACCCTCGTTGAAAATTAGTTGACCTCTGTTCTGTTCCATCAGTTTGTCTGTCCTTACCCCAGTACCGCAGTGTCTTGACTACTGTAGCTTTATATCAAGTCTTGAAACCAGCTTTTTTCTTTTTCAAGATTGTTTTGACTCTTCTGGGACCTTTGTCTTTACAAATACATTCTGGAATCAGTTTGCCAATTTCTATAGAATGTGCAGCAAGGTTGAGAATCACAGAACAGACCTTGGTAAATCTATGCCTTGTAATGTTTCTTAGAAGTCATCCTGTGGGCCTTCTCTAGAAAATAGTCTTTAGGAGAACTGGGCTTTATTCTATTTGAACTTTAAAATCTTTTAATTTCTAAAAAGGAAACTTATACTAATAAATACTTTTCTTTAGGTCTTTGGGTACATAGGTGCCTTGTGTATTTTGGCATCTTTGGTAGAACTGCATTGTTACTGTTTCAGTCTTAAGAAATACAAGTGTTTTTCTTAGTACAAGAAAAACAAGACAACACAGCAGGCACATCATTGATTAAGTACGTCTACAAAGGATATGTAACAGAATGAGCTTTTTTCCTCTGTAGTATCACAATTGATCTTCCTTCTGCTACATTATATATTCTAGACAGGTATCAGGGACATATTCAGGGACACAATATTTATGGCACTGTGCTTAGTGAAATATCAAATACTGTAATGGAGTAGCTTTATTGCTTTTATATTTCCAAATAAACTTGAATTTTCCAAAAACTTCAAACAGCCTATTTTTTGCAATTATCTTCAAATACTATATGCTTTAATAGTGTTACATTTCTTAGTGACTTCAAATTACAGAGAGAATTATATTACAGTAGGTATGGAGTTTTCTAGAATTTACCTAACCATATTGTAGTATTCATTTTTGTAATTATTTCTGAGTTGCAGTTTTACATATATAAGACATTATCTGCAATTTATTACTCCAATTACATAAATTGGTCCTTTTTACCCGCTTGCAGTAAATACATGGAAATGTTATGAATAAGATCTTAGAGGAACTTTTATGTCATTTTAATGGGTTCGTGTTTGTATTGAATAACTGAATTGCAACTTTTAATTTCAATTTGGAGTGTTCACAGAATAAAAAACTTGAATTAAATGAATTAGGGCACCTCAGGACAGTGATGGAAATAACTAAGAACTATATTGATTTTATTAGAGTGATCATATTGTTTTATGAGAAAAACAAGCCATTTTGCTCTGGATGACAATTATTTGTGGTAAAGAAGTACCTGGGAATTATAGATCATTTTTCAATTTTATGGGCATTATTTTCAGCTGAAAAAAATTACTGATTTGGGCTTTCCTTGGAAAAAGAGGTAGAAATTATATTATTAACTTTGTAGGAAGTCATCTTTTAGTCGTTAATTAGATATGTTGTTCTAGATGCAGCGGAATATTATTTTTAAAAGTTAGAATTCTGTAATATATGCCCAATCAGTGAATAAGTTGATTGTAGAAAAGTGCTACATGTGTGATTCAGAGAATCTGAGACTAATGGTTAGTGTGCAGCAAGGTACTAATTGTATATGCTGTAGACATTAGGTACAAAAGGAGTCCAAAGCCTGAAAGATCTAGGTGGACTGAAGCTGCAAGTGTTTTTGGTTTAAAAGAGTATGCGGTATTCTTCATCGTGTTTGCATTGGGACAACAAAAAAACTTCCCAGTATTTCCCACAAAGTGTTATCCACATACAGTTCACTTGCTTCTGAGTTCCCCCTGTGTTCTGTTATATACAGGCATAGCTCATGCATTTCTGAAAATGGGAGGACAAACTGAGCTGATGCTCTACTAGTATGTTACAGCCTAATCCCTAAAGAAATGTGTTCCTACCAGGACTCTTTCACTTTTCTTCATATCCTCTGAAATTATGATTTGCCTCCAGCCATAATCCCTCCTATAATAGCTACAGATAATAATGACCAATAATTTTATATCACTTAACTTTGTAACACAATGTTCTATATACTTTTCATATATTGACTCATTTACTCCTCATGTCAGCCCTATGAGGTAGGTAATATTATTTTTCCCATTTTACAGGTGAGGAAACTGAGACAAACATTACACAGCTAGAAAGTAACAGAGATGAGCTATGAACCAGTCTCTGCTTTTACTCTATTCTATTCTGCATAGCTTGAATTGATTAATAAATCCCAAGTAAATTTTATTCAGTGTTTTAAACATCATTTAAATAATGTCATAAGTTAGACAGCTGTAACTCTGTATTAGAGCTCTGTCCAAGAAGCTTGTTCAGTAATTTCTTTACTTTCCACTAGAGGGCAGTCTATCACCTAGTTTTTTTAATGTACATTATCTAGCAATACTTTCTGTTCTTGGAAGTACAAAATTTCAAGTATACTAAGTTAAAGAATTATGCTGTGAAAGAGACTTGGGCAATAGAGTAATTTTTGAATTATAAATATAATCAAAGAGTCATCTTTGTAGTAGTAAAAGCATACGTGACTATTACAAGACCCAGTAGACTCAATAGATTGTATTTGCGGAATTTAATCAAGATGTCCTGTGAGATGATATCCAGCATAGAAAAGGCTAATGACCTTGACCTTTCTTTATTGCCTCTAAACTAACCACACATTAAACATTAAACCAAACTTGGGTTACTAGTACTCCAAATTCCCTTTCTTGATTCACTTAATTCAATCAAGGACTTAGACTATAACCTGAGAGTAATGAGATAGTGAAATTATTTAATGTTCCCTAATAGACACTCTCTGGTAATTTTAAAGCAGTATAGGTCTAAGATTTTTTTTTTAAAGTAGCCTAGAGACTTTTGTTTCTCATCTTTCTAGTTTTCAAAATAGTTAAGGTATTGAGTTAAGATGCAGAAACCAAGAGTCTTCATTTAGAAGCAACATTTTGTGGCAACTTCTGTGATTGTAAAAGGAGAGAGTCACATTTTGGAGGGATCAAATATAGTTATTTTGGGAGTTTAGTGTGGTCCTGTGTACAGAGTGATTTATCAGTTGATCAATGATGTTAGTTATATGTAAGTTAATGTTTCTGGCTACTGTAGGTTAAATAAAGCCTTTCAGGCAGCCTTCAAAGTAATGGAAACAATCTGACTTGACTTCAGATTTGTCACAGTGGAAACGAAAGGCAACATGCAGAAGAGGAGGCCGGGGAGGGAATACACAGCAGGGGTGAGTCAGCAGAGTTTATAGGTCTGGATAGGTAATAAGTTAAGTCCAAGGATTGTTGGTAGAGTGAGGAACAACAGAGTCCTGTAGATAGAGATAAATAGGCAGAAGCAGACAGGATATTGGGGTTCCAGGTAGACAAGTTGCATCTGAGACCAAAGACTTCTTCAAAGGCAGCAGAGAAGAACAAAAGAACATGAAGGTAAGGATTTATGATTTCTAATTCTAACAGTACCTTTCCCTTATTGTGTACTATTGTGTGTCAGATACTGTGCTAAGACACTTTATGTCTCATGTTCTCTTTATAATAATCTTATTATACAAACAGGATGGCTGAGGCTCAAAGAGTTTCAGTAACCTGCCCGGAGACATATAGCTTGTAAATAGTAGAACTGGGATTTGAACCCAGGGCTTTGTGACTCCAGCTATGAAACTCTGCTTCCTGATGCAGAAGGTTTTTTTTTTTTTTTTCTGCCCCAGTTTTATGCTGCCTGCAGTATAGGGATGCTCATAGGCTTACTTCCAGTGGGAAATTAACCCCACAGGTAAACCCCAATTACAACAAAAGTAGAGGGTTATAACTTCCAGGGAGATGGGGGTGGGGATATTTTTGTTAAAAATGTGAAGTTTTTTAACCTTTGCCTATAAATCACAGTAAAACCTATATTCTTTATGTGGCAGTGATTAGATGGTGGTGAATCTATCCTTTGTACTTCTCACTACTTTGTTGTTTTTTTTCCCTCTCCTAAAATCCACTAATTATCTTACTAGGTGTTCTTTCTGTTGCCTTGGTTTTTCATAAATGACACTCCTGGAGGTGCCCTCTCAAGGACTTTCTAGAGTCTTAATAAGAAGAGTAGTGGGCCAACCTAAAAGGAAGTTTAGGGATCACTAATTTGGTCTGTCAGTATACTTTTGTCACTTTATTTTTACACCTGCAGGCAGCAGTGCTTCTGAGACCTTTTAGTCCTTTAAAGATAGCTTTGATCCTAGATCTCTTTCTGCTTGGGATATGTTTTTGAAGGGATGAGGACAGAATGTCAGCTTTCTTCTCCCAAAGGCACCCGTTGCTGAATTTCCCCTATAATCTAGGGCTTTCATCATTTCCTCCATGTTGATGGTGGCACTAGACCTGGGGAATAGCATTTATCTTTTGTTTTTTGACCTAAGTGACTGGTAAATGCTGAAAGGGCCATCAGCTAAGAATGCTTTTAATAAGGCCCTCTTTTCTTATGGTCTAGCCAGGGTCTATCTATGGTCAACTGTAAAAGTATTTCCTAAGTTCTCTCACTTTTTTCATCTGAAGTTGCTTGAAGGTGATACTTAAGAAGAGTACATCCACTTGCTGTACAAGGGCAAGCAAATGGAAAGTTCTTTTCTTTATATAGCTTTTAATCTCTTGGGTAAAACTTTGATTTATTTTGACAAAATAACACAGAATCCTTAACCTAGCAGTATAATGTAACACTAAATCCATAAGTGCCAGAATTCCCTTCTAAGCCTTTAGCAGAATTCTGTAAGGCCAAAGTGTCTGCTTTCTTCCAAGAGACTTTTGGGATTGAATTTACTCATCCCTTGAATCCTATGAATGCCCAAAGTCAACTTACTCTTCTACTTGCTATATCATAGAGAAGGAAGACATTTGATGGGAATTCCCTACAACTAAATCTATAAACCTACTTGCACCTGCACCCACCCACTCTTCCTCAGATAACTTCCCAACTGGCTTTCCTACTCGTTTCCACTGTTGTTCTCTTACATCCTACAACTAAAGTCATATTTTACAAATACAAATCTGGTCATGTCACTCTTAAAGCTTAATTATTACCTCGCATTGCTCTTAGGATAAAGCCTCAAATACTCAAGGTAGATTACAAAGCCCTATAGGAGACAGCCCCTTGCCTACCTCACCATCTTTGACTGTCAACAGCGTAGCCCTTCTTCACAGTCCAGCCATACTGACCCTCTTTAATTTTCTCAAATCTTCCAAGTTTCTTCCTGATCCTTCTTTTGGAATGCATTCTTTACAACGAGATAGCTGCTTGTTGTTCTTCAGATCTCTGCTCAAGTGTCAGTCTTAGAGAGAAATCCCAATGTAGTCATATCTCTTTTAATTATCAAGTTAATTGCATTATTTTCTACATGCTTTTATTGCCAGAAAGGTCAGTATCTCCCTTTTGAGGACTCTCCCTTCACTTTGTGTGTTGTCTAAGAGCCTAAAGGTTCATGTACCAGTTGGGGAGTGAACTGGAAATCTGGTAAGTACAATATAGCTGTTGCTGAAAAAGACTGTTGATGTTGAAGATGGTCCTGCACAATTATCTATTGCACTGTGATGACCTGCTCAGGTTGTAGAATGTATCATTAGTTTACATTCGTTTACCCATTGTTCCTCTGAGCATAATCTTGTATCATGGTGATTATAGGCTGGGCTAGAGTCACCTTTCCTCCATAAACCCTTAGGCTGGCTTGAGCTTGGGTCACCAACTCAGACAGCTCCTGCCTAGCAAGTACTCTTTTGGTGACATTTGCATCCCTTCTTGACAGAAGACTTTGGTAAGTGCCATGTCAGGTTTATCCCAACAGTTTTCCCTAACTTTGAATACCAAGGAATACTCCCAGAAGGCCAATGGGCTTTGCACACCAAGAAAAAAGGTAGTTATTTTTAAGTTGGACCCTCCCCAGGAAAGGTCCTATTATACCCAGTTATAGGGTACGTCCTCATCTTGCAATCTGTCACTAAGGGAGGCAACTTACGTGACATCACAAAATAAATAAAATTAGCCACAAGGAGGCTTTTGACTCTCCCCATACTGAGAAGCAACTCAGGGAGTTTCTTTCTTTCTTTCTTTCTTTTTTTAAAAAATATTTATTTATTTATGGCTGCATTGGGTCTTAGTTGCGGCACGTGGGATCTTTCGTTGCAGCGTGCGGGCTTCTCTCTAGTTGTGGTGCGTGGGCTCCAGGGTGTGTGGGCTCTGTAGTTGCAGCACACGGGCTTAGTTGCCCCACGGCATGTGGGATCTTAGTTCCCCTACCAGGGATCGAACCTGCGTCCCCTGCATTGGAAGGCGGATTCTTTCTTTTTTTTTTTTATGATTTTTTAAAACATCTTTATTGGAATATAATTGCTTTACAATGGTGTGTAAGTTTCAGCTTTATAACAAAGTGAATCAGCTATACATATACATATATCCCCATATCTCCTCCCTCTTGCGTCTCCCTCCCACCCTCCCTATCCCACCCCTCTAGGTGGTCACAGAGCACCGAGCTGATCTCCCTGTGCTATGTGGCTGCTTCCCACTAGCTATCTCTTTTACGTTTGGTAGTGTATATATGTCCATGCCACTCTCTCACTTCGTCCCAGCTTACCCTCCCCACTCCCTGTGTCCTCAAGTCCATTCTCTACGTCTGTGTCTTTATTCCTGTCCTGCCTCTAGGTTCTTCAGAACCTTTTTTGTTTTTGTTTTTGTTTTAGATTCCATATATATGTGTTAGCATACAGTATTTGTTTTTCTCTTTCTGACTGACTTCACTCTGTATGACAGACTCTAGGTCCATCCACCTCACTACAAATAACTCAATTTCATTTCTTTTTATGGCTGAGTAATATTCCATTGTATATATGTGCCACATCTTCTTTATCCATTCATCTGTCGGTGGGCACTTAGGTTGCTTCCATGTCCTGGCTATTGTAAATAGTGCTGCAATGAACATGGTGGTACATGACTCTTTTTGAATTATGGTTTTCTCAGGGTATATGCCCAGTAGTGGGATTGCTGGGTCATATGGTAGTTCTATTTTTAGTTTTTTAAGGAACCTCCATACTGTTCTCCATAGTGGCTGTATTGATTTACATTCCCACCAACAGTGCAAGAGGGTTCCCTTTTCTCCACACCCTCTCTAGCATTTATTGTTTGTAGATTTTTTGATGATGGCCATTCTGACTGGTGTGAGGTGATACCTCATGGTAGTTTTGATTTGCAGTTCTCTAATGATCAGTGATGTTGAGCATCCTTTCATGTGTTTGTTGGCAATCTGTATGTGGAAGGCAGATTCTTAACCACTGGACCACCAGGGAAGTCCCAGAGAATTTATAGCTAAATAACTTAATCCATAACTCTTGGACCCTCTATTTAATCTCTGCTTTAACAACCACTTTTTTACTCACTTATTGATCTATTATCCTTGTGATTATTTGCTTAGGTGTTTGTCTTCCTCACTGTAACTATTTACAAGGAATAGTTACAGTGAGGAACTGTTTCTGCTTTCTTCATTGATGTATCTTTAGCGCCTCTCAAAGTGTCTTGCACATAGTTAACATTCCATGCATGTTTGATGAGTGAATGGATTGTAAATTTTCCAAAGTAGAATTTTAATAGTAACTATTACTTCTAAAAATTCAGAAAGTCAGTGGAGGGCCCTGAATGCCCCATCCTTTGAGGTTTACACATTGGGGCAGGCCATGTGAAAAATTGGAAAATCCTCAAGGGAGCCAGTTCCATATCTTAGAATAGAGGGAGAAATAAGGCTAAGGGAATGGTACCTTTTTATGCTTGACTTCTAATGTATAATGAAGTGAGGGGGAAGAAATGACAATGAGCTTTGTAGAAGTTGACTAGAATCAAATGAACAGAAATGAATAAACAATAAATTAGCAAACCAAAGTTGGCTAAACTGCTTTACTCTAAGCATACATTTCAGATTCAGAATTATTTTGGGAAACAGAAATTCTCTAAAAATACATCTATAGTCACTTAAATAATTTGAAGGGAACATAAGATTTTTAACAATTGGGATTAAGGAAAGCAGGGCAGTCACTCACTAGTGAGAATCATGGGATGTGAGAGACTTTGGAGCTGTTGGCCGTGTTTCCTGCCTCGTGAAGGAAGCGAGTCTGTCTGTGGTGGTAAGAGCCAAGTTAACACGTAGAAGAAATAAAAGATGAGAGAGACACTCCTGGTAGATTAATAGGCCTGGTGGTGTTGGTGGTCAAGTCTGTGGTTCTAGTTATCCCTGAGGGACAGCTGCTCTTTGGAGTTATATGAGGTACTCTAGTGTCCTTTCAGTATATTCCTTTTATTTAGGCTAGTTCAAGTTAAGCTTCTCCCATAGGCTTGCAACTAAAATTTCTAATATAATACAAATAATAAAGATAGGCAGAGAGGATCCAACATATGCATTATTGGTGTGCCTAATAAAGAGAGCAGAACAAATGGACGGAAAATATTTAGGTATATAATGGAGGAAAAAAACCTTCAGAGATGAAGGAAATTTGTAATTTGTAGATCAAAAGGGCACACAGTTCCAAGAAAAACTGAGACAGGATGATCAATACCAGGTAAGTATATAATAGTAAAGTTAGTGTACTACAAGGTTAAGAAAAGGATCTTATAGGCTTACAGGCAGAAAAAGCAAGTTACCCAAAAGTGGGAAAATCATATTGGCCTCAGATATCATGGTAGCAGTTAAAGCCAGGAGACAGTGGAGCAGTGTCTCTAGAGCTTGGTGGGATACATGTGGGCAGACTTGATACCTAGTCAAGCAGTGGTTTATGTATAAAGGTAACAAGTGATATTTTCAACCATTCTAGGATCTAGTTCCCAACAAACTGCCTCATGAATAAAATTAGTCTGTTAAGTGGTAAATAAGGAAAAAGAACTTGGGAGTGGAGAAGCAGATCTATTAAAGGATTGGCAGGGTATGTGGAATCCATTTAAATATGGAACTAAGTCAAATCTAAGTAACTGCATATTATGAAAACAGAAGTAAATGTAAAGGCTATACAATTATTAATGAAAAAAGGAATTAAATAATAAATATAAGGTGGGGAAGAAAGAAGAGGTAAAGTTATGTATAAGTATGTGAACTCATTTTTCTTAGTGGAGAGACAGAGAAAATCAGTAGGTACAGCTTAAAGTTGATGAATTTACTGGTCTGAGTTGAAATCTTGACACTGCCACATACCAGCTGTGTAACCTCAGATAAGTTTAAACCTCATCTGTAGTCACAGAATCTTCATCTGTATCATGATGATAATGACACTACCCACCTACTAAGCTTGTTGTGAGGATTAAATGCAATAATGTATACGAAGTGCTTAGAACAGTGCCTGGCCCTGAGTAAGCATTCAATAAAAATTACTTATTATTATTAATTATTTTAAGGAGAAAATATGGGCAAAATAGTTTTATAATCTTAGGACAGAGGTCTTCTTAAGTATAACTCTAAACCCAGAGATGATTAAGGAAAAGATTAATAATTTGACTTCATAAAAAATAAAGGCCTTTGCATGGCAAAATCACCATGATAAGAATCAATGAACAAATACACAAGTGGGGAAGAATAATTGCAAAATATTTGACAGAAGAAGGATTGATGTTGTTAATATTGAGGGATCACTGCTAAGTCAACAAGAAAATATAAGCAACCCTGTATAAAAGTGGGTAATCGATATGAACAAACATTTTACAGAAAAATAAAAATATTAAAAATTTGAGAAGGTACTTAGTCACACTTATAATTAAAGAGGTAGAAATGAAAATGGGATGCGATTTTTCATTTATCGATTTGACAAAGGTGAAAAACTGAAAATATCTACTGGTGAAAAGGATGTAATAAAATAGGCATTCTCATATCCTTTCTTGAAGACAATTTGGCATTTATCAAAATTATAAATGTTCATATATTTTATTTCTGCAGTTCTTCTTCTAAGAATATATTCTACAAATATATTTATCCTAGAGTACAAAGATATATGTAATAAGATGTTGTTTTATAACATTGCTTATAATAGAAACAATGTGGGAACAATTTACTTGACTATTGATATGAGTTTGTTAAATAATTTAAGGTGCTTATATACCTTGGAATATTATAGAGCCACTAAAGCGAAAGTTGTATATATATATATTACTGATCATGGAAAAATGGCTGGGCTATAATATTTAGGGGAAACGTAAGTTATATGAGAGTATAGTATGGTCTTATTTGCTAAAAATAATACATAATTTATTCTTAGATATATGAATAGAAAATTTCTAGAATATTACATGAGAACCATTAAAATTAGTTCTTTCTCAGGTGAGGAATGGAGATGCTGTGGACTTTTGGTACACTCTTGACTCTTCCAATTTTTTTTTACAGCAATTATCTTCTAATTTGATAGTAATTAAAAACAAACAAAAATAATCTTTGACTAGTGGTGACTGGTGACTATGTTGCTTTTGAAAATGGAATTTAATATTTTGGGACTAAAATTATTTTGGATAAATAGCAAAACAAATCAAGTAAGCTCAACTAACATTTATTTAATGAAAATTACGTAAGCCCCTAATTTTTATAAAGCACTGACCTGAGTGCTCCTGATGCTCACAAGCCTGTGGAATAGGTAATGCTTTATAAATGCTGAAAGTAGAGGCTCAGACATTTCTCCTAGAGGTTGGGTTTTCCTAATTAAATCAAAGTGAAATGGTATCTGTTCACAGATACTATTTTCACTACATGACAATTGTTATGATAACCAACCTAGAAACTAGCACCAGGGGCAAGAACAATGCTGTTGCTAAGGTTTGTGAACTATGCCAATGTGTTGGCTTTTGTGCCTTGGTTATCACAGTAGTGACTGCTGAAGACCAAGAGAAAAATGTGAGAAGGTGTGCTAATGATAATAGTGATGATGATAGGAAAAGAAGATCCTAATTTCTGAGTAAAAACTAGATTTGATCAAATGCTATATTTACCAGTGATGTTAAGATTTTATGTCACTATATACTTATTGCTTTAAAGGCAATGATTTTATGAAGAAGACTGTACTTTCATGGAGCCAAGCAGACTCCAACGTTTTCTAGAGTTTGGCCATGTGATTTATACAGATCTATTTAGGAATTGTGACTTTTTTCTATGAGAGACTCTGTGATTCTTCAAAATCTTGTGAGCTCAAGACATTTGAGCAATGGGAAATGATTGCAGTATCAAGTTGGCATTGGTTGTTTGATTCTAAATATCCATAAAGTCAGTTCTGCTATTAATGCTTGTTTTGAAAACTTGAATTTGTTGCAACACGATTGATATATTAGGAAGCAGTTTGAGCATAAGTAAATTTCATGTTTGCTTATGTATGATTTTGTCAGCAAGAAGCACCAGGTGAACACAGAATATTGCACCCAGTTGAACCGAGCCATATAGGAATACACAAAATGGACACATATACACACACCTGGAATATCTACCAGCTCCCTCAGTTCACTGTGTGCTATGGGCCACACCCACCCACAGCTGGTGTTACACCTTTCCCTGTGATTTCAGATAACCTTCTTTCCACCACTTAACAATTAATTCACAAGCTACAACCTTTCAAATGTTCACATCCACAAGCAAACTTCAGGTCTTTTTCAAGATAAGTTGCCGTATTTATGTATTTTCCTAACCACTTAACATGTGTGAAACTATGCTACCATTTGTATTGGGTTCCTATCTTGTGTGTGTGTGTGTGTCTCTGACAAAATTTTTTGAGTGTTGTGTCCCTAACTGCATTTTCTCTGTAAGGCCTATGTTTTCTATTCTGTGATTTTTACATATTGTAGTGATTTTGGGGAATGCAGGTGTCTCTTTATAGCAAAACTAACTACCTCCTTGAACAAATCTCTGCTGATCTTTTTTCATTTTAAGTTTGGATAGTGCATCTGGTTTGCAAAATTTAGTTGCACAAAGAGCCCCAAAAGAATGATGGAAATCATGCTTTCCCTTTGTTCTAGGTGCTCCACTGTACCAAGTTAGCTCAGCATTTCCAGAGTTCAGCCAACTTCTTTAGTTCCTTACTGATAGTTGGTTAGGCCTTCCTAGTTCACGTATATGAATGAATTGGGTGATTTTTCTAAATTTTTATAAGGGCTGCATCTTGTCATAAGGTCCCAAATGCCACATGTTGAACTCCTTTGGACTTCTCCAGACCTCTGTGACTCAAGGTTCATTACATTGCTAATCTTCTATGAGTTTATTATTATATGAAGAAAACATTATACCACGTGTATGGCCTGGAGATCAAAGATACAAGTAGCATGTGATTCAAAGCCACGTATTTATTAATGTGGAAATGAATTATTTGTGAAGAAGCTTAGCCATCTTTTTTTGAGGGTTTTATCTACTCCAGTGATGATTTAGGTTAGCATAAAATCTTTCCTGTTGAATGCTGAAGTTCTCTTTGAGGTTCTGACGTGATATGCATGGATCAAGGAGTCACCTCAAGTATGTGATCACCTTTTTTACGTGACTTATAATGCTTACTTTGTACTCAGATTCTGTTCCTTATTCCAGTTCATTTAGTAGTTGCTTTATTAATTATTTCTGTAAGAATATAAGAAGTAGAAATGTATATTCTGGTTTGAATAATTGGTTTAAGGTTTTCCTTATAGAAGTATAGACTTTTATTCTGATTTTAGAAGTCAGAAATTTTATTCTGGTTTTAGAAGATAGGAATTTCACATTCTTCTAAGTTGAAATTTAAGATTTCTTTAAATTTTCCCTTTGAAAGAAAGTGTCTTGGCCAATGGCACATTTAGCAAAGAAGGGCGTTACAGTAGTGACCTTAAAATCTGTTCTATTTCATTCATTCATTCTTCATAGACCACATATCTGTTAGATGCCTACCTTGTGTTGTACTGTTTTAGGCTCTGGAGAATATGATGATGAGCAAAAATAGTACTGTCCTTCCTTTCACAATCTAGTGGGAGAGAGAGATTTTAATCAATTACTGACCAAAATATATAAATTGTGATAAATGCTATGTGGAAAAAGTACAAATTCCTTAGAAAGAGAAAAAACAGGGAGACCTAATTTGGATAAGTGATTTAAAAAGGCCTTTCTGAGGAAGTGACATTTAAACTAGACCTACAGGATAAGGAGTTTACTGGAAGGGAAAGGGGGTGGAAGGCTTTCCAGGCAGAGGGAGGTTTTGTGATATCATTTTATAGTACTTATGACCTTTTTAGATGCTTACATAATTAGGTACTAGTCTATGAGCAAGACAGTTTATAGGGCTGTGTTACTGAAAAGATGCATATAAATTACATTTTTATAAATGAATTCCTGAATTCCTGCAGGCTTACATTATATTCAGTGTGCTATATCGCCTGCCTTTGATTGATGTTCAGTTACATCAATTACAGCTAGACTGATTTTTCTAAAGCACAACTTTGATGATGCTTTTTCCTGCTTAGAAGTCTTTACCAGCTTCCCAGTTACCCAACAAAGTTCAGACTTCTCAGCCCTCCCAAATTGGTCCTAGTCTCAATGTCCTACTGCATCTTTAACTACTCCTCTTTCTTCAGTACTCTCTGTTAGCCAGTAGAATTTCTGGATGAGCATGGATGCTTTCTCATAGGTCCACCTTCACTTGTATTGTTTCTGTTCCCTTACAATGTTTACCTCCTTCTGAGATTGTCCAAATCACACGTATATTTCCAGACCTATCACAGATGTTAGCACCTAATCATAATGTCTTCTCTGATCACCCCAGCTGGAAGTCACTTCTTTTTCTTCTGCTTCTTAAGACACTTTATTTTTACTGCTCTTTAAGCACTTCACCCTTTTTATTTTGTTTTGAAGTTATTTCTAGTCATGTCTTATCTTCCCCACTAGGCTTGTAAGCTTCTTGAGGCCAGTCTGTGATGGACAAGTCTTTGCTTCTCTCACTGTGCCTAACAGAGTCCCTTGCATATGGTAGGGTCTAAATAAAAAATTTTGGAAGGGGTTTATGAGTTAGTTGTTGGTTGCTAGATTGCTCTTAAACAGTTGTTAGTGGCCTCTAAACAAATGCTTCAAGGGATTGATATATACAAAAATCCTTTGTAATGTTGGTCATCCCAAATTCTGATTTTCTTACAGAGATACTACTCACTTGGGATGTTTACATGTCTTTTTGGCCATTTCACTGGCACTGATTCACAGAGATTACTTTAGATTCAGAAATGGTGCTGTCATTTCCATTTTTGCCACTCTTTTGAAGGTTTGCATGCTCATTTAGCTGTAAAAAAGAACGAAAAGAACAAATCAACACCCTCTCCAGTTGTTGATACCCAGCGGGGAGAAATAGATTTGAAAGCATGTCTAGATAATGTACTTATTTTGATTGTTTTGGGTTTTCCAAGTACGTGTGACTTTAAATGAGTTTGGAATAATCCCACATAGAATTTCCTTTTTCATTGGTTCATGTGGACCTATACCTCTGGTGGACAACTTTCTGTTTATAAGCTTTTATTAAAAGCCATTTCCCTTTGAGAAGCTGTGCCCTTTATTTCTGTCTGAATAAACATTTGAACAGCTTTTAGATTGCTCTTCAATCTATGACTATAGGACCATGTCATGGCTTTAGTTGATGTAATTCTTGGGTTTTTTTTTTTTTTGAAATAACATTATCTCAGGCAATATTTAAATATACAGGATTTCTCATAGAAACATTTGTCTCCAAGGACAAGTAAAACAAAGTATAGTTGCAGAATAATGTGTAAATATTTATGATTGATTTAGTATTTGTAATTCATTTAACATTATTGTTTTGGCTAGAAGCATTTCTTTATAAGTCTCTTTCAGTTTTATTCACTTCTCCCCCTTATATAAGTGGCATGTTCTTTAAAAAGAAATCATTTAGAAATTTCATGTCTTTATGATTAACTCTATTCTTAAAATTTAACCCTTGAATAATATAAGATTCTATATAAATTGAGGAGTATATGTGAATTATCAAAGGCTCTTTTTCTTTGACTGTATCATTTACTTTTCTTACAAAATTATTAGGTATGTAGTAAAACAAAAATTTTTAAGTTATAAGGAAAAAATAAAATATCTGTAATTCTTCTTTTCAGAGACAATCATGATTCTAGGTATTTGTTAATAAAAAGAAATCTCTAAATAAATACCAGTTAAGGATACATATAAATCTGGATTTAAAAACTTAAAAATCTGATTTCCTCTCTGGATGCAGTTTTCATATTAGATTAAATTGGGGACCCTAGAGTTTAAAATATTTCTTTAAGATTGTTTTGACCTGGGAATTATGAATTACTATTTAGGAAGATCATATGGGCCTTTTAACCTTTCCTAGTTACATTGTTCACATGATGAGTTTTTGCTGAAGACTATTTGTTTTAATTGTTTAGTCTTGAAATATAAATTTGAAATACCTTGGTTTATCAACAAATGTTGCCAAATAAAATAAGTGTTTTAATTCCCATAGTTAAAAAACTATGTATTTTTGAGCTCTTAATCACTGAAGGCACTTGAAAATGTTTTCATCTGCTAATTTTAATGACAATTAAATGGTCTGTATAGTGTCCCTCTTTTGGATTCCCTTGGAACCATATCACAGGGCAAGATCCTTGATAGACATGTGGTTTCATTTGGTCATATTTGACATCACAGGGGAATCTGATGAATGAGTAGCTGAAGATCTTGAGAATAGAAATAGAGTCTGTATTAGGCAGAATCAGATTGATAGAGATAATAAGAAGCTATAAAAAGTAGAAATGAAGTAATTTTGCTTATTAAGATTCATTCATTCATTCAGCAAATATTTGTTCATTGTTCAAGCACATTTGATAGTGTCCTTGGTATTGTTTTAGATCAAGGTTTCTCAACCTTGGCACTAATGCCATTTTGGGCTGGATAATTCTTTGTGGGCCTGTCCCATGCATTGCAGGTGTTTGGCAGCATCCTTGGCTTCTAACCTCTAGATGCCAGTAGCACTCCCCTAGTTGTGACAACTAAAAATATCCCCAGGTATTGCCAAGTGTCCCCAGGAAGGCAAAGTCACCTCTGGTTGAGAACCACTATTCTAAATGAACATTTTAAAAGCAAATTTTTTGAAATGTATTTTGCATTGTTTCCCTATTTCAAATATTGTACATGTTTCATGTGATTTGATCTTTCAATACTTCCCAGGTAGTGCCCTATCTGGAAAAATGACTTAGGTTTTATAATGGAATATGAAACTAGCCGTATTACCTATAGAAATAACTGAAATAAAAACCATATATTTTAAAATTAACAGTTGATTTAATCATGATTCTATAGGATTTATGACACCTGGGATCAAATAATCTACTATTTCTTGATCTTTTAAAAAGTACTTTGTACCTACAAACAAATTCTTACAAAGAAACCTAATGCTTATTTTCCTCCTTTAAAAATGATCCTATTCATCTTTTGTTTTAAAGGCTCTGTAACTTATTGGTCCTGCATAAAAATTCTATTATTGTAGAAACTGTTCTCTTTGCTTCTCTGCAGCATCCTTTTCTAAAGTTATGAGAGATGTGAAACATATTCCGAAAATTCATTCAAAGCTTTAAAACTTATTATATCCAGGAGAGACAGATTTAAGATTGCTGAGGTTTCTGGTTGAAGTACTTCAAGCAGAAATCCATACTCCATTAGACTCTCTAACATTGTGACCTTAATTTTCCAGATATTTAGCCTTTTAAATTGAAAGCAGTATTTTAATACTATTTAAGTCTTCTGGAGGGGCTTGTAATATCACAGACTTAAGTTGTGAAACATTTGAAACAAATGGAAAGTAAAAGAGCAACTGACTTAGGACTGTATCATTTTATATATTTTTAAATTTCAAAATATACAATGATAGAAAGATACGCATGGAACATACCTAATGCACTGAAGTTTGTGAAAAAAGCTATTTAGTAAGGAGTTGTTCATACTGTACTTGAGCAGAATTTCTTTCATGGGGTTGCATGGGGTTCCTGGCATTGCCTAAAGGGTTTCTCATTGGGAATAGTTAAGTTCTCTGAAGTTAGGAAGTTCACTTTGTACAAAACTATGGACTGGGTGAAATGAAAATCTATCTGGACAATAGCTAGTGAGTTATCTTGCTTCAGCAGATAAAGCAGGAAATGTAAAATTGTATTACACTACTGAGTCAAGAAACTGAAAACTAGTTAAGAAAAAACCCTCTGTGGAAAAGGAGAGATGAAAAGCCTCTTGTTCTTTCATTAGCAAATTAGGTTAGTTTTAAAATAATATGCTCATTGAAAAATGTACACATTTCTCAAGTAATTGATATAATTTAATCCCATTCCTATCTTAAAGGTATAAAGCTGAATTGAATTCTTTAGGGGCCCTGATTTGCTTTGTCTATTTTCCATTGTAAAACGTTGTTTAGAACCTACATTGATCATATAATCTTTAGTTTATGGCTCACTGAAGGATGATATATCAAATATTCTTTATTAATCTATAGAAGCTTAAAATTTATATTAGCCTCTGTTTGTGTATTACTTTAGTTATGAGTTAGCTATAAAAGAGATACGGTAACCTCCCCAAGTTGTTTTATACATATTCATGTTAGTTAAGTGCCAAATAAATCACATGACTGTGTTAATGTCAAGTAATTATTGCATGAGTTGCTAAGGCATTCTTTAACATAGAGAAACAATTGCAGGTAGATTCTTCAAATCTTTTGCTGTCCTGTTGTAATCCAAACCTAGGGTAGTTTGCCCTTACTGGTATTGATGTTTTACGGGTGCTCCATTGCTTAGGCTAAAAGTGAAAATATCCTCGCCTGTTTGTGGAATGTAACCTATTTTTGCTGAGAGTTTGGTTTGGTGAGTCTCCAAGTCAGTTTTTAATCTCCACCATGTTGGCCAGCTGTCTTAGTCCACCTTATTCACTGATACGCTGTTTCCCAAATGATTATTAATGTTCTCATCAGACTGGGACAGAGAGGTCCATCACCTCCACTGAAAGAAAAACTTTTGAGATGCAGCATAGTGTCCAGAGATTGTCATTAAGTCCCTGGAGGACTGAGCTTGATATCAATATAAGAATGCCTTTTCTGTGAACTTGCCGTATCATTCAGTAGTGAAATCCTTCCGGCTAGATCTGACGTTTCTTGGATATGGCTGAACATCAAAGGGAGAACAGATTTTGGACAACTCTTTTTTATTTATTTATTTATTTATTTTATTTATTTATTATTTATTTTTGACTGCGTTGGATCTTCATTGCTGTGCGCGAGCTTTCTCTAGTTGTGGTGAGCGGGGGCTACTCTTCGTTGCGGTGCGTGGGCTTCAGTAGTTGTGGCTCGCAGGCTCCAGAGCGCAGACTCAGTAGTTGTGGCACGTGGGCTTAGTTGCTCCACGGCATGTGGGATCTTCCCAGACCAGGGCTCGAACCCGTGTCCCCTGCATTGGCAGGCGGATTCTTAACCACTGCGGCACCAGGAAAGTCCCTGGACAATTCTTAAACTCAATCATACCAGTTTATATCATCAGTATATTTGGAAACATTTCTCTTAGCTTTTATATACCTTCCTGTTGTCAGAATGACTAATTGACCAGTAGTGGTTCATTGTCCTATCATTATCACCTGAAACAGTTCCTGACCCCTAACTTTTAGAGGCTCTCTGTTAGGAGTTTATAGCTTTAGTTCCTCCCCTCTTTAGCATCTTTTCTTTTCTTTTTTTTTTTTAACATCTTTACTGGAGTATAATTACTTTACAATGTTGTGTTAGTTTCTGCTGTATAACAAAGTGAATCAGCTATATGTATACATATATCCCCATATCCCCTCCCTCTTGCGTCTCCCTCCCACCCTCCCTATCCCACCCCTCTCGGTGGTCACAAAGCACCGAGCTGATCTCCCTGTGCGATGCAGCTGCTTCCCACTAGCTGTTTTACATTTGACAGTGTATATATGTCAATGCCACTCTCTCACTTTGTCCCAGCTTACCCTCCCCCATCCCCGTGTCAAGTCCATTCTCTATGTCTGTGTCTTTATTCCTGTCCTGCCCCTAGGTTCATCAGAACCATTTTTTTTTTTTAGATTCCATATATATGTGTTAGCATACAGTATTTGTTTTTCTCTTTCTGACTGACTTCACTCTGTATGACAGACTCTAGGTCCATCCACCTCACTACAAATAACTCAATTTTGTTTCTTTTTATGGCTGAGTAATATTCCATTGTATATATGTGCCACATCTTCTTTATCCATTCATCTGTCGATGGACACTCAGGTTGCTTCCATGTCCTGGCTATTGTAAATAGAGCTGCAATGAACACTGTGGTACATGACTCTTTTTGAATTATGGTTTTCTCAGGGTATATGTCCAGTAGTGGGATTGCTGGGTCATATGGTAGTTCTATTTTTAGTTTTTTTAAGGAACCTCCATACTGTTCTCCATAGTGACAGTATCAATTTACATTCCCACCAACAGTGCAGTGAACAGTCCCTTTTCTCCACACCCTCTCCAGCATTTATTGTTTGTAGATTTTTTGATGATGGCCATTCTGACTGGTGTGAGGTATCAACCTCATGGTAGTTTTGATTTGCATTTCTCTAATGATTAGTGATGTTGAGCATCCTTTCATGTGTTTGTTGGCAATCTGTATATCTTCTTTGGAGAAATGTCTAATTAGGTCTTCTGTCCGTTTTTGGATTGGGTTGTTTGTTTTTTTGATATTGAGCTGCATGAGCTGCTTGTATATTTTGGAGATTAATCCGTTGTCAGTTGCTTCATTTGCAAATAGTTTCTCCCATTCTGAGGGTTGTCTTTTCATCTTGTTTATGGTTTCCTTTGCTGTGCAAAAGCTCTTAAGTTTCATTAGGTCCCATTTGTTTATTTTTGTTTTTATTTCCATTTCTCTAGGAGGTGGGTCAAAAAGGATCTTGCTGTGATTTATGTCACAGAGTGTTCTTCCTATGTTTTCCTCTAAGAGTTTTATAGTGTCTGGCCTTACATTTAGATCTTTAATCCATTTTGAGTTTATTTTTGTGTATGGTGTTAGGAAGTGTTCTAATTTCATTCTTTTACATGCAGCTGTCCAGTTTTCCCAGCACCACTTATTGAAGAGGCTGTCTTTTCTCCGTTGTATATTCTTGCCTCCTTTATCAAACATAAGGTGACCATACGTAGCACCTTATTTTTTTTTTTTTTAGAATTTCACTTTTCAAAATTTGTTTATTTATTTACTTATTTTTGGCTGTGTTGGGTCTTCGTTTCTGTGCGAGGGCTTTCTCTAGTTGCGGCAAGCGGGGGCCACTCTTCATCGCGGTGCGCGGGCCTCTCACTATCACAGCCTCTCTTGTTGCGGAGCACAGCCTCCAGACACGCAGGCTCAATAGTTGTGGCACACGGGCTTAGCTGCTCCACGGCATGTGGGATCTTCCCGGACCAGGGCTGGAACCCATGTCCCCTGCATTGGCAGGTGGATTCCTAACCACTGCGCCACCAGGGAAGCCCCCAAGAAATTTTATGATTATTGATGTGGATCATTTTTCATTAATTTTTCTATGAAATCTGTGGGCTCTTTCAATTTGGAAATTGATGTTCTTTACTCCTAGGAAGGTTTATGTGTATTATTTATTTGATAATTTCTTCTCTTTCATTTTCTATATTCTTTTTTACTTGAAGTCTTGTTATTCAAATGTTGGACCTCCTGGACTGATCCTTAATTTTCTCATCTATTCACTCCCATTTCCATCTTTTTGTCATTTTGGTCTGTTTTCTAAGACATTTTCCAAATTTATCATCTAACTCCTTTATTTAATTTTTAAAATAAACTCTTTAGATTTGAAGGACTCCTGCTGGTTTCTGCATGTTCTTTTATTGTAGCTTCTTATTTCATGGACACAGTATCTTTTAACTCTCAGAGGATTTTTTTTAATATATGGTATAATTTTGCTCCTGGCCTTCTCTCTGTTTTCTTTGAGTTCCTTTTCCTCCATTTGTTTTGTTCTCTTTCACATTTGAGACTTTCATAAAATGTCTAACTATCCTTGTGTATGTTTTCCTATTTGAGAATGATGTATTAAAATTGCATCACAAGATCTGTGTCAACTAGTAAAGGTGACCTGGTAATGATCTAAGCTCTTTTCCTGGGGACTGCTGGGATTAGGGGAAGAATCCCAATATGTCAGTACCTGTGCACCTTTTCGTGTATATCAGGCAGTTTCTCCAGTGATTCCTCACTGGCTCTAGTCTCCTGCCCAGGAGATATAAGCCTGGCTCCAAGCATTCTGGGAGGTAAGCAGGGGAAGAGGGATGGAGTATTTCAGTATGGTACTTCACTTTTGATTTCAGGTATACTTGAACCACAAGCCAGAACCTATCTGAGAGGGGTAACTTTTAGTCTTTTGTAGATTGAGGAAGGTAGTGGTCTGGCTGTGCAGAATCTAGTGATACTTCTGAAATTTTTGCATTGATTGGGACAACTCAAATCTACAGATTGCTTTAGTAGTATTTCAGACAATAAGCCAAGTAATTCAATACCTGGACCATTTATGTTTCTTGTATTGAGGCTTAGAAGAGACTAGTGGACAGTACCAGTTACTGGTAATTGGGACTAAAGTGACACCCCCAAACCCAAGCTGTCATGGCAAATTTACCATATTCTTTTGTCTCTTTTGTATAAAAGAATAATAATTTTTCTAAATCTCATTGCTGTACCATGTTTAGGGATGAATTTCCATACTCTTCCCTTCCCTGATATATTTCTGAGATGCTTAGAGGATTCTGTCATCCCAGGAAAAATATTTGCACTTTTCTCATTCCTAAACACTTAATTCAGTTTTTCACATTTTCTCAGAAACACCCAGTGTGCAGGGTCCTTTCAAAGGCAACCTCTTTGTAGTCCTTGGTCTCCTTAAGATCAATAGGACCGTATAAGATATACTTTCATTTCTGAGTATTGCAGATTGCAGTTCTCTAATAATAGCAATTTTGTTTTGGTGGATCATGTGTCACTCAAAACACTAGAATACCCACTGGAACCACAAATAACCTAATTGTTTTCAATGGGTGATGATTTAATATGTTACAGAGTTGTGTATATACATTTCTCATGCCTTAGAGCAGTGGCTTTCAAACATTTTGACCCAGACCTCAGTGTGAAAAAATTTACCTTGCTACACACACACACACACACCTGAAGCAAGTTTGAAGAAATAATACCTTTATGACAAGTGTTATACTCTCATATATTCTTTTATATTTAATTTTAGAATATTGTATCCCACAAATGATCTAGTTTGTGAATCATTGCAGTTGTGATTCTTAATATTTTTGGGAAGGGGGTATGGTAGATTGTGGACCTTTTGGCACTCTGATGAAAGTATTGGACTCTTCTCAGAAAAATGCACATACACATGTTTTGTATACATTTTCAGGAGATTCACAGTCTTTAGGCATATACATGGACTTCCCAGTTCTAAAAACTTCTATGCCATATAAAATTTGGAGTTATCTAGCTTTGCTGATACATGTCACCCAGCATACCAAATATCATCAACTGCACAGTAGATCTTCTGCCCTTCCTCCCTTTATCTTGCTAGGTATTGTTGATACAGTGTTGTAGACCAGAGAACCCACATAATAAATAAAACTTCCTCTTGCATATCAAGGTTAAAAGTCTCAGAGGATCCTTATTCTTCCTGGGTATATAGTTGTCTTTATAGTATTTAGAGTCAGTGCACAGGAACTGGAGAGACAAACACTTGCTTCTGATATGTCAGGAGCCATTGTGTCTTTTTCAGAGCTGCTCCTTCGCTAGGACCTTAGCACATCAGACCCTTAGCAACTGGAGGCTGATTACCCGGCCGTCTTCATTTTTAGTGGAGAAACTTATTTATTACCAGTTACCTTCCCCAACTGTTCTTTATAACCACCATCTGGTAATTCGAATGGAGCCACAGCTTTGTTGTGTGAACTTCTGCCCTCTCTCCCTTTCACCTTTCATGCGTTCTGTCCTTCCTGCCACAAATGTTTATTGAGTTTTTTTCTGTGGGCCACGCTTTGTTAATGCAAGGAATAATACAGTGGTAAGAAAAACTCACGTCTGGGTATGCCTGGTTACCCGTGCCTTGTTCCTCTAGGACCTCTGCTCTGTGGTTAGTTCTCCTGTGCCACCATCCTTGGGCTTCATGGCAGCACTGCTGCTTACTTCCTGCTTTATTGGGGTTTAGTATTTAACTGTTTCTTGCCCACATTGGAAATTTTCATCTGCAATTTTTTTTCCTGCCTAGAACAACAAGCATACACATATATTTTCTTGTACAGTTTTTCTTTTGCCTAGAACAAAAAAAAATACGTATTTTCCTTTTAAACAATAATGTAAATATGCAAATCTTAAAATGTCATTTCCCTTATTGGTATGTTCTGGGTCACTATTTTAGAAATAACATCATGGGAAAATGGTGTTAATGTGCAAAAATCACCCCCAAAGTTGAGAGGATCTTTGAAAGATATCTTAATAACGGGGACGTTTTTCAACTGATAAAATATAGGCTCATAGCATTTGAAACAGTATTAGTATTCTTTCAAGAGCAGACATCAATCTCAGAAATCTTGTGTACAAAAATGACAAAATTGGTCTGTATTACACTCTAATAAAATCACAAAATGATTTTATTTTCTTCACTTTTTTTTTCTTCTTCACTTTTTTATGAATGTGAAATATTTACATACTATTACAATAGCTTCCACAGCAGTTGGAACAAAATCTGATACATTGTTAATGGTGTAGTTAAAAATGTGTGCATTATATCCATATTTTGTTGCTGTTATCCAACAGTTTTTTTTAGAAGATTCTTAAAACTTGTATACTTTATAATCAGGCTCAGCAAGTAGATGCCCATGGAAGACATCTCTAATCAATCACAATATTCTTCCTCAGTGAGCTTGGACAGTCTCACATCCTCTTCAACCTGGTGGTCCAGGTTGTGAACTGAATGCATGTGACATGAAAGCTATTTGTTGTATTTGTTTTGCACCTTAACCTTTAGTATCAACAGAAGATACCAAAAGTCTGCTGAAGTTTGGAAAAGGGAAAATATAATGAGGTAGAATAATACAGTGGTTAGCAAACTTTTTTGGCAAAGGGCCAGATGGTAGGTATTTTGGGCTTTGTGGGTCAGTCTCTATTGCACCTACTCAGCTCTCATTGTAGTGCAAAAGTAGGCATAAACAGTATGTAAATGAGTGAGCATGGCTGTATTCCAGTAAAACTTTATTTATAAAAACAGGCAGTGGGCCACATTTGGCCAACAAGCCATAGTTTGCTAACTGGTTTAAATCGCTGCTACTCATAATTTATCTGTGGAAAAATGGTATCAACATCACCTGTTAGAAATGCAGATCCTTGTTCCATACTCTAGACTTAAGTGAATCAGAATCTCTGGGGATGGTGCCCAGTCATCTGCATGTTTACCAGTTGATAAGGTGATTCTGGTGCTCACTAAAGTTCGAGATCCTCAAGTTTAAATAACATGGCACTTCTCTCTTTAAAAGTTACATATAACTCAAGTGTGAAACTACCTGATGCATTTAATTAGTGGCTGATCTTTAATCACTTCTCCTATCTCTTCTATGGCATTTGATCTGTTCCAGCTTTCTACTTCTTCTTGGGTCATGACTGGGAATTCATGTTTTGCTCGAAACTTGATTTCCTCTAGAATTCAGATTTGTTGCTGTGGTGGTTTTAAAACATTTCTGCAATTTTTTTGACATTCCTATCAAGACATGGATTTATGTTCACTCCCTTTGGATTTAGGCAGGCTTATGATTACTTCAGCCAATAGAGTATGGTGGAAGTGATACTAGGTAACTTCCAAAGCTGGTTCAGAAAAGGCCATGCAGCTTTTATCCAGTTCTCAGGGATGCTCACTCTGGGAGAAGTCTGCTGCCACGTAAAAAGTCTGATTGCTCTGAGCCTACCATACTGGAGAGGCCATGTGTAAGCTCCCAGCTATCAGCCAGCGTCTATTGCCAGCCAGGTAAGTAAGCCATCCTGGACACACAGTCTAATTGAACCTTCAGAGGACTGCAAACCAGCTGGCATCTCAGTACGTCACATGAGAAACACTAGCCTAGATGAGCCCTCCTTGACTTCCTGACTGATAAAATCTGTGAGCATAATAAAATAACTGTTGTTTTAAGCCACTAATTTTGGGGTAGTTTGTTATGCAGTAATTGTAACTAGAAAAATTACCGTAGAATTGCAAGTACTATTGTTTTATAATTATCTTAATGGCTTTCTCATCTGTGCTTATGATTTCTTTTATATTCTGAATCTTTTATATGTATATTTCTTCTTTTTCTGATTCTTTTCCATTATAGTTTATTATTAGATATTGAATATAGTTCCCTGTGCTATACAGTAGGTCCTTGTTGTTTACTCTGTTTTATATATGGTAGCATGCATTGTTAATCCCATACTCCCAATTTATCCCTCCCCACTTACCCCTTTGGTAACCATAAGTTTGTTTTCTATGCCTGTGAGTCTGTTTCTGTTTTGTAAATAAGTTCATTTGTACTATTTTTTAGATTCCACATATAAGTGATATCATATACAGTAATATTTGTCTTTCTCTGTCTGACTTACTTCACTTTGTATGATAATCTCTAGGTCCATCCATGTTGCTGCAAATGGTGTTATTTCATGCTTTTTTATGGCTGAGCAATATTCCATTGTGTATGTGTATGTATATATATGCCACATCTTCTTTATCCGTTCATCTGTTGATGGACACTTAGGTTGCTTCCATGTCTTGACTATTATAAATAGTTACGCTTTGAATATTGGGATGTATGTATCTTTTTGAATTAGAGCTTTCATCTTTTCCAGATATATGCCCAGGAATGGGATTGCTGGATCATATGGCAACTCTGTTTTTAGTTTTTTTAAGGAGCCTCTATACTGTTTTCCATAGTGGCTGCACCAATTTACCTTCCCACTAACAGTGTAGGAGGGTTCCCTTTACTCCACACTCTCTCCAGCATTTGTTATTTGTAGACTTTTTGATGATGGCCATTCGGACTGGAGTGAGGTGGTACCTCGTGGTAGTTTTGATTTGCATTTCTCTAATAATCAGCGATGTTGAGCATCTTTACATGTGCCTGTTGGCCATCTGTCTCTCTTCTTTGGAGAAATGTCTATTTAAGTCTTCTGTCCATATTTTGATTGGGTTGTTTGCTTTTTGTTGTTGTGTTGTATGAGCTGTTTGTATATTTTAGAAATTAAGCCCTTGTTGGTCATATCACTTGCAAATATTTTCTCCCAGTCCGTAGGTTATCTTTTCATTTTGTTTATGGTTTCCAAGTTTATAAGTTTGATTAGATCCCATTTGTTTATTTTTGCTTTTATTTCTATTGCCTTGGGGGACTGACCTAACAAAACATTGCTACTATTTATGTCATAGAATGTTTTGCCTATGTTCTCTTCTAGGAGTTTTATGGTGTCATGTCTTATATTTAAGTCCTTAAGCCGTTTTGAGTTTATTTTTTGTGTATGGTGTGAGGGAGTGTTCTAACTTCATTGATTTACATGCAGCTGTCCAGTTTTCTGAACACCACTGTCTTATCTCCATTGTATATTCTTGCATCCTTTGTTGAAGATTAATTGATGTAGGTGTGTGGGTTTATTTCTGGGCTCTCTATTCTGTTCCATTAATCTATATGTCTGTTTTTGTGCTGATACCATGCTGTTTTGATTACTGTAGCTTTGTAGTATTATCCAAAGTCCGGAAGCATTATGCCTCCAGCTTTGTTCTTTTTCATCAGGATTGCTCTCGCAATTCTGGGTCTTTTATCATTCCGTATAAATTGTAGGATTATTTGTTCTAGTTCTGTGAAAATTTTCATTTGATAGGGATCACATTAAATCTGTAGATTGCTTTGGGTAGTATGGCCATTTTAACTATATTAATTATTCTAATCCAAGAACATGGGATATCTTTCCATTTCCTTGAATCATCTTTTATTTCCTTTATCAATGTTTAGTTCTCTGCATATAAGTCTTTCACCTCCTTGGTTAGGTTTATTCCTAGGTATTTTTTTTAATGTGATTTTAAGTGGGATTGTTTTTTTTACTTTCTCTTTCTGATATTTCATTGTTAGTATAAAGAAATGCAACAGATTTCTGTATATTAATCTTGTATCTTGCTACCTTGCTGAATTCATTTATCAGTTCTAATACTTTTTGTGTGGAGTCTTTAGGGTCTTCTGTATAGAGTATCATGTCATCTGCATATAAGAACAATTTTACCTCTTCTCTTCCGATTTGGATACCTTTTATTTCTTTTTCTTGTCTGATTGCTGTGGCTGGCACTCCCAATACCATGTTGAATACAAGTTGTAAGAGTGGGCATCCTTGTCTTGTTCCAGAATTTAGTGGGAAGGCTTTCAGCTTTTCACTGTTGAGTGTTATGTTGGCTGTGGGTTTGTCATAAATGGCTTTTATCATGTTGAGATATGTTCCCTCTATACACACTTTGGCAAGAGTTTTTATCATGAATGGATGGTTAATTTTATCAAACGCTTTTTATGCATCTATTGAGATGAGCAAACAAAACCTGAAGTCAGCAGAAGGAAGAAAATAATAAAGATCAGAGAGGAAATAAATAAAATAAAGATTTAAAATATAGAAAAACTCAATAAAACCAAGAACTATTTTTTTGAAAGGATAAGCAAAATTGACAAACCTCTGGCCAGGCTCACCAAGAAGAAGAGAGGACCCAAATAAACAAAATAAGAAATGAAAGAGGAGAAATAACAACCAATATCACAGAAATACAAAATACCATAAGAAAATATTATGAACAGTTATATACCAACAAAATGGACAATGTAGAAGAAATGGACAAGTTTCTGGAAACATACAGCCTGCCAAAACTGAACCAAGAAGAAACATAATCTGAACAGACCAATCATTAGAAGTGAAATAAAATCTGTAATAATAATAAAAAAGAACTCCCTGCAAACAAGAGTCCAGGACCAGATGGCTTCACGGGAGAATTCTGCCAAACATACAAAGAAGAACTTATACCTATCTTTCTCAAACTCTTCCAAAAGATTGAAGAGGAAGGAACACATCCAAAGTCATTCTGTGAAGCCACCATCACCCTGATACCAAAACCAGACAAAGATACTACCAAAAAAGAAAATTACAGGCCAATATTTTTGATGAATATAGATGCAAAAGTCCTCAGCAAAATATTAGCAGACTGAATCCAACAACACATAAAAGGGATCATACACCATGATCAAGTTGAATCTTACATATTTATTTTTGCTCTCAATTTTCTTTAATTTTCTTTAATTTATTCTATTAATCATGTCAAAGAATCAGTCTTTAGATTTATTCATTCTACTATTTGAGATATTTCTTTCATTAATTGAAGCTTTACCCTTTTTCATCTTTTCTTCCTACTTTCTGTTTATTTAATTGTTCTTTTCCTAGTTGCTAAACATGAGCACTAGGTTAATTTTCTTTTTCATTTTTCTTCTTGTATAAGAAATACATTTGAAGCCATCAGATTTCTTCTGAGTATAACCTTCACTGTTCCCCGTAAGTTTGGTAGGAAACATTTTCCTCTTCACAGTTTTCTTTCTTTCTTTTTTTTTTTAAAAGATTTTAAAAAAATTATTAGCACCTTTAATTATTATTTATTTTATTTTATTTTATTTTGGCTGTGTTGGGTCTTCGTTTCTGTGCGAGGGCTTCCTCTAGTTGCGGCAAGCGGGGGCCACTCTTCATCGCGGTGCGCGGGCCTCTCACTGTCATGGCCTCTCTTGTTGCGGAGCACAGGCTCCAGGCTCAGTAGTTGTGGCTCACGGGCCTAGTTGCTCCGCGGCATGGGGGATCTTCCCAGACCAGGGCTCGAACCCGTGTCCCCTGCATTAGCAGGCAGATTCTCAACCACTGCACCACCAGGGAAGCCCCACAGTTTTCTTGAGAGTTTGTATTTCAGTTTTAATTTTCGTTTTATCAAAGCATTTTGGAAAATATTTCTAAATTTCCAAATAGTTAAGTTTTTTTTTCTTGGTGGGGAGGGAGGGTCTTTCATTTTTCCAACATATATAATAAGTACATATTTCTCTACTACTATAAGAAAATAAAATTCTAACTATTTTCCACACCAAGACCCTCTCTTCTTCCTTTACCAGTAAGTTTGCTTTTTACTTTAGGGTGCTTTTACTTCCTGATTCCCCACATAAGTGCTTTAAATGCTTTTCCTTCTGCTGTCTCCTCAGGCCTGACCTTCTCAAACCTAAGTTGCTTTAAAAAAAATAGTTTAGTAATACTTGTTGCAGACTATGATTAGCTTTTTATTCTTTGTTTAGTGCTGATTATTATACATTCTCATTCCATTTCAAGGTACCGTGATGCTCCCCACAGTCTTGTCTCCTTGGAGGCAAAGGCTTTCTTCCATCCTAGGGAGCAGGAGGGATGTAGCATACCTTTTCAGCCCCCACTTTCACCAGCCTCAGGACCTAATGGAAAATGCTTAATAAATAATATGCTTATTTTAACTCTACCCCTATTTTATTTGTGTGTATTTTTATGGCTTAAATGTTCTGCTTGGAGTGTTGATTTCATTGAAAATTTTGGAATGAAATATTCCTACACATATAAAGAATGGAAATCAACTACAGTTAACATGGAAGTTTTTCATTAAAAATGTCTCTTCTTATAGATTTCCCCCAAAAGATAAGATTTAATAGCTAAACCCTTATCCTTTAAATAGGAATTATAGTTAATGTAGATCAGTTCATGCCATTTAATATTTGAATATGTTGTAGTAAATAGTAAACTTGGTTAGGATCTTGATGCTCATTCATTTTAAGCTCCTATTTAGGGAGGAATCTTTTCTCCACATTTCCTGACCTCCTGTGTAGAAACTTCTGCCCTCTTCTGGAGTGAAATGGATATTCTTTCCTATTGCCTTGGGCTGAAATGCTTTCCCACATCTTAAGTCTTATTTTTGCTGAATTGCCCTGTTGAGACATTTTGTTTTCTTATTTCAAGGGTATAGAAACTATTTGTTACTAGTTAAACGTGATCTAAACTTTGGTAAACCATAATTTGGAATTGATAAATTAGTTTTTGATTACCCAAGTTGAAAAAGCTTGCTCTTTCCATCTTGTATTTTATACTTTTGTTTTCTGCCTTGCACTGAAACTATTTGTATATATGCCGTATTATTGATATTTCCTTTTAGACTGAAAGGATCCAGGACTTCACTATTTTGTTTCCTATATAGGGCCCATAATTCCTTGCACATAGTAGAACTTGACCAATATTATTAAATAAATGATTGAATAAATAGATATAACTGCCATTGTGATAATGGTAAAGTGATTTTAGTAGTGGTCCTACAAATTTACCATGGTAACTTTTTTTTTTAATTATATAGACTATCCTGTTAGAGCAAAATTATTTTCTAGATATAATCAAAATATACTACATAGTACATATAGTACATACAAAGCTGAATTCTGGGAAGCCTATTCATCTGTGAAACTCAATATCTTTAGATACTTGATAGTTCTTTCAGCATCTGGATATGGCAAGATCAATGAATTAAGCAGTAATTTACCCATTCAGTGCAGATGAAAATTGCATATGTGGTAAATTAGCACCTCTCCTTTTGCCTCTCCAAAGCATATAGAACAGATTTTGGCCAAGTTTTGATACTGCTTACCAATGCCATATAGTGGTGGGGAAGTGGGGAAACTGTGTGGCAGACTTGAGGCAAAACTGGGGACTGGAGAGCACCTGGGCACCTTGGAAACCTGGATAGGGGCAAAGGCAGGTGCTTTGGACAGTGAGTGGACTAGGGACTGGGCACTGGGGACTCCATGGGGTTGGGTGCTCATCCCAGAGGAAGAGAGTAAAGGGACAAGAGAAACAACAACATTATCTAATTGACAAATCAGATAACACCTCTCAAGTTTATGTCTAAGCTTTGCCATTAGTTAGTGTATCGAATATTTTAACAGCTTGTTTTCCACCCAGATTGGGAAAATAGTAGTGTAAAGCAGATTAACTATGACCAATCCTTAATTCCTATTGTTTGAATTTCCATTTGTGTCCATAGTTGTATGCAGTGAATCCTGGGTGGCCCAGTCAAAATTATTAACTTCTTCTGTGTTCCCACAATAGCAACCTTTACTGGGCACTTAATTCATTCTTCTTTGTGTTAAAGTTAGTTGGTCACATGTCCAGATTCATATTTTTCAATAACGATTTGGTCAAACTTTGGACCAAATTTTACTGGGTAGTAAAATCAATTTAGTGGAGTGGCAGTAGGGTGCTGTGACAAGATTTTTTAAAAATTGGGAATAGAATAGACAAGAATACAAGAATAACAAGTAGAGTGTTATAAATACTAAGGGTATTTTTATTAAACATTAATTTCACCATATATATACGTGTGTGTGTGTGTGTGTATGTGTGTGTACTGAGTCATAATGTAAAAATATATTTGCTATTGTGGATCAGGTCAAATGAGTTTGACATGGATATATACTATCTTTCCTTCTTCACCGTTACCTTTACGTTTATCTTTACCATAGTACTTATCAAAGAATCTTTGTTGGGGCATAACGTGAACGGTTTGGTCATGATTTAGACTCATTCCCTGTTCCATTACCCTGCAACGTGTTTTTTGAGTGCTTACAATTTATCAGGCACTAGTGTAAGCATTTTACATGGGTTAATTCATTTAATCCTCATAATAACCTATGGAAGATGCTTTATTATCCCAATTTACTGATGAGGAAACTAAAGCACAAAAGTAGATTAAGTAGATTTAAATCACAGATTTAATAAGTGGCCAGGACTTGAACCTAGGCAGTCCATGGTGTAATGGAAAGAACACAGCACTGTTCAAGGGCAGAGAGCTAAGCTAGAGGGCTAGTTGGCCTAGGGAATTTTGCTCAGTAAGGCTCTTTCTTTGGGCAGGGCTGCTAGACAGAAGACCTCACATAGGTATGACTGGGCCCTGAAATTAGGTAAAGCTGTAAGATAGACTGAATTCCTGCTTTTCTTTTTTTTTCTTTTAAAGATTTATTTTTTATTTATTTATTTATTTAAATTATTTTTGGCTGCGTTGCGTCTTAGTTGCGGCACGCAGGATCTTCATTGAGGCATGCGGGATCTTTGTGGTGTGCAGGTTCTTCCTTGCGGCATGCAGGCTTTTCTCAAGTTGTGGCATGAGAGTTTTCTCTTCTCTAGTTGTGGCATGCAGGCTCCAGGGTGCATGGGCTCTGTAGTTTGAGGCATGCAGGCTCTCTAGTTGAAGCAGGCGAGCTCAGTAGCTGTGGTGCATGGGCTTAGTTGCCCTGTGGCATGTGGAATCTTAGTTCCCTGACCAGGGATCAAACCCATGTCCCCTGCATTGTAAGGCAGATTCTTTACCACTGGACCACCAGGGAATTCCCCTGCTTTTCAATTAATATTTTGATGCTGTGTGGACAAAGCTTGAGATAAGTGGCCAAATGCCTTGCCTTTCAAGAAAAATTCATATTTAGTCTGCCCCCATCAATTTACTTAAGTTAATCTTGGCAAATTTTCAGGGACAACTTAATTTTTAAAAAATTTACCACTTTAAAGTGTACTACTCCATGGTTGTACAACCATCACTACCTTCTAATTTGAGAACATTTTCTTCTCCCCAAGAAGGAAACCTCAGACCCATTGACAGTCACTTTGTGTCGTCACCCTTTCCTTTCCCCCTAGGCTCTAACATACACTAATCTACTTTCTGTCTCTATGGATTTGCCTATTCTGGACATTTCATGTCAATAGAGTCATTCAGTATGTGGCCTTTGAATCTGGCTTCTTTTACTTAGCATAATATTTTCAAGGTTAACCCACATTGTACATGTATTAGTGGCTGAATTTTATATATATAAATATATAAAAATTATATGTGTATCACATACCACATTTTGTTTATCCGTTCATCAGTTGATAGACATTTGGATTGTTTCTAACTTTTTTGGTATTGTGAATAATGCTGCTTTATTCAATTGTGTATACGTTTTTGTGTAATATGTTTTCAATTCTCTTGGGTCTATACCTAGGAATTTCTGGGTCATATGGTAACCCTTTGTTTAATTTTGGAGGAACTACCAAATTGTTTTCCATGGCTACACCATTGTACATTCCCACCAGCGATGCCATTTTGCATTCCAGTTACTCCACATTCTCTCCAACACTTATTTTCTGGTTTTGTTTATTTGTTTAACTGTAGCCATCCTGGTGAGTGTGAGTTAGTATCTTACTGTGGTTTTCTTTTTCCTCTTTTTTTTTATTTGGCTGTGCCACGCAGCATGCAGGATCTTAGTTCCCCAACCAGGGATTGAACCTGCGGCCACTGCATTGGAAGCACGGAGCTTTAACCACTGGACTGCCAGGGAAGTCCCTCATTGTGGTTTTCACTTGCATTACAATAATGACTGAAGAAATTGAGCATCTATTCATGTGCTTACTGGCATTTGTATATCTTCTTTGATAAATTAGAGTTTTTTTGATTACCCAAGTTGGAAGAGCTTGTTCTTTCCATCTTGTGCTTTATATCTTTGTTTTCTGCCTTGCACTGAAATTATATGTAAATATTCCATGTTATTTCCTTTTATATTGAAGGGATCTTTTTTCCAATTTTATTATGGCTATTCTGGGTCCCTTGCATTTCTGTATGAATTTTAGGATTGTCAATTTCTGCAGAAAAAAAAGACACTTGGAAATGGATAGTGATTGCATTGAATTGGTAGATCAATTTGAGGAGTATTGCCATCTTAACAATACTAGGTTTTCCAACACATGAAGTCAAAATGTCTTTTCATTTTTTTCTTTAAGTTCTTTTAACAGAGTTTTATGTTTTCAGTGTACAGGTCTTGTACTTATTTTGTTATTTACTCTTGTTTTTTGATATTATTGGATTAAATCATTTTCTTAATTTTATTTTCTGATTTTTCATTTCTAGTGTATAAAAATACAACTGATTTATATATATTGATCTTGTATCCTGCAGCCTTGCTAACCTTGTTTATTAGCTTGTGTGTGTGTGTGTGTGTGTGTGTGTGTGTATTCCTTAGAATGTTCTATATACAGGATCATGTCATTTGCAAATAGAGGTATTTTTTTCCAGTTTCCCTTCCAATCTAGATGCTTTTTATTTTATTTTCATGTTTAGTGCTCTCCAGGCTAGAACCTCCAGTACAGTGTTAAATAGAAGTGGTGAGAGTAGGCATCCTTGACCTGTTCCTGATCTTGGGGGAAAAGCTTTCAGTCTTTCACCAGTAACTATGATGTTAGCTATGGGTTTTTTGTAGATGCCCTTTGTCAGTTTGAAAAAGTTCCCTTCTGTTCCTAGTTTGTTGAATGTTTTTATCTTGAGAGAGTGTTGGATTTTGTTAAATGTTTTTTCTGCAGACATTGAGATGATCATGTGTTTATTTTCCCTGGATTTTATAAATATGGTGTATTACATTGACTTTATATGTTGAACCAACCTTGTATTCCTGAGATAAACCTCCTCTCATAGTATTGTGTAATCCTTTTCATATGCTGCTTGATTCAGTATTTTGGTGATATATGCTGCTGGTATTCTGTTGAGGATTTTTGCATTTATCATCAATCATAAGGAATATTGATTTCTAGTTGTGTGTGTGTGTGCACTTATGTGATGTCTTTGACTGTTTTGTTATCAATATAATTCTGGCCTTAGGCTACTCACTTCATTTTTGAAGGGTAGTTTTTGCTGGATTTAGAATTTTTGATTGACAGGGATTTTTTTTCTTCAGAACTTTGAATATGTCATTCCATTTCCTTCATTCTGTTTCTAATGAGAGTACAGCTGTTAATCTTACTGAACATTTCTTGAATGTGATAAGTCACTTCTCTCTTGCTGCTTTCAAAATTCTCTTTGTCTTTTGACAGTTTGGCTAACATATGTCAAGGTGTGGATCTCTTTGAGTTTATCCTACTTGGAGTTTATTGAGCTTCTAGATGTGGAGATTAATGTTTTTCATCAAATTGGAAGTTTTTGGCCATTATTTCCTCAAGTATTCTTTCTTCCCATTTCTGTTTCTCCCCTTCTTCTGAGACTCCCATTATGCGTATATTGGTACAGTTGATGGTATCTCCACAGGTTTTTGAGACTATGTTTATTTTTCTTTATTGTTTTTACTTTTGTTTCTCAAACTAGATAATCTTCATTGACATGTATCTTCAAGTTCATTGTTTCTTTCTTCTGTCTGCTCAAATCTGCTATTGAGCATCTCTCATGAAATATTCATTTCAATTATTATACTTTTCAATTCCAGAATTTGTTTGATTTTTAAAAAAATAATTTATATATCTCTATTGATAATCTCTATGTGGGGAGATAACCTCATACTTTCTTTTAGTTCATTAGACATGGTTTCTTGCAGCTCTTTGAACATATTTATTTATTTATTTTAAATTTATTTATTTAATTTATTTATTTTTGGCTGCGTTGGGTCTTCATTGCTGCACATGCGCTTTCTCTAGTTGCGGCGAGCTGGGGCTTCTCTTGTTGAGGAGCATGGGCTCTAGGCACGTGGGCTTCAGTAGTTGTGACACCTGGGCTTCAGAAGTTGTGGCTTCTGAGCTCTAGAGCACAACCTCAGTAGTTGTGGCGCACGGACTTAGTTGCCCTGCGGCATGTGGGATCTTTCCGGACCAGGGCTCGAACCCGTGTCCCCTGCATTGGCAGGCAGATTCTTAACCACTGCACCACCAGGGAAGCCCTGAACATATTTAAATTAGCTCATTTAAAGTCTTTGTCTAGGAATTCCCTGGTGGCACAGTGGTTGAGAATCTGCCTGCCAATGCAGGGGACACGGGTTCGAGCCCTGGTCTGGGAAGATCCCACATGCCGCGGAGCAACTAGGCCCGTGAGCCACAATTACTGAGCTTGCGCATCTGGAGCCTGTGCTCCACAACAAGAGAGGCTGCGATAGTGAGAGCCCCGCACACCGCGATGAAGAGTGGCCCCCACTTGCCGCAACTAGAGAAAGCCCTCGCACCGAAACGAAGACCCAACACAGCTATAAATAAATAAAATAAATAAATAAATAAATTTAAAGTCTTTGTCTAGTAACATCTGGGCCTCTCAGGGCCAGTTTCTATTAAGTGCTTTTGTTCTTCTATATGGCCATACTTCCTTGGGTTTTTTGTGTGTTTGTTTGTTTTTGCATGGCTCATAATTTTTTGTTGAAAACTGGACATTTTAGATAATGTGGCAACTTTGGAAATCAGATACTCTCCCATCCCCAGGGTTTTTTTTTTTTTTTTCTATTGGTTGTTGTTGTAGTAGTTGTTTGTTTAGTGACTTTTCTGAACTAATTATGTGAAGTCTGTATTGTTTGCTTTGTGTGGCCACTGATGTCTCTGTTTGTTTAGCTTAGTAGTGAGCTAGTGATTGGAAGAGTGACCAACAAATCACCAGTGTTTGCTGAGGAGCTCTATGTGCATGTTGGGGTGCACCTTCAACACTTAGCAAGGTGTATGACAGCTCTGTCTTAACCTTCACTTCCTGCTTGTGCAGAGCCTCAAGGTCAGACAGAGATGAGAGCTTAGGGGCTTCTCACGTCTTCCTTTTGCATGTGTACAGCCCTGTGTGTGTGTGTGTGTGTGGTCTCCTAGATTCCCAAGACTATGTTGGAGCTTTTCTTTTCTCTTTTTTAAATTAATTTTTATTGGAGTATAGTTGCTTTACAATGTTGTGTTAGTTTCTACTGGACAGCAAAATGAATCAGCTATACATATACATATATCCCCTCTTTTTTGGATTTCCTTCCCATTTAGGTCACCACAGAGCATTGAGTAGGGTTCCCTGTGCTAATACGGTAGGTTCTCATTAGTTATCTGTTTTACACATAGTATCAGTAGTGTGTGTATGTATGTCAATCCCAATCTCCCAATTCATCCCACTCCCCTTCCCCCTTGGTATCCATACCTTTGAATATCTGTGTCTCTATTTCTGCTTTGCAGATAGGATCATCTATACCATTTTTCTAGATTCCACATATATGTGTTAATATATGGTATTTGTTTTTCTCTTTATGACTTACTTCACTCTGTATGACAGTCTCTGGGTTCATCCACGTCTCTACAAATGGCCTAATTTTGTTCCTTTTATGGCTGAGTAATATTCCATTGTATATACGTACCACATCTTCTTTATCCATTCCTCTGTTGATGGGCATTTAGGTTGCTTCCATGTCCTGGCTATTGTAAATAGTGCTGCAGTGAACATTGGGGTGCATGTATCTTTTTGAATTATGGTTTTCTCTGGGTATATGCTCAGTAGTGGGATTGCTGGGTCATAGGGTAGTTCTATTTTTAGTTTCTTAAGGAACCTCCATACTGTTCTCCATAGTGGCTATATCAATTTACATTCCCACCAATGATGCAAGAGGGTTCCCTTTTCTCCACACCCTCTTCTGTGTTGGAGCTTTTCAAAGCCCCTATGGGTGAATATTTCTCAGCTGTTTCTTTTAAGCTTTTTGGTTAGTCTATTGTTGCTCCAAGTAGTAACTACTTCCTCAGGCAGCTGTGAAGTTAGAACACTTGCTTGTAACTGTTTTCAACAAATGCCCCTTGGGAGGTTTTTTTATACTAGGTGAGTTCTGAGTCAGGTCAAGTACAGACTGACTTATAAGTGGGGTCTCCCAGGGAACCATCAGAAAGGTCAAATAATGACAGTTCTTTGGGAATGAGGATTTGAAAGGGCTCCAGCTCCATTCTGCTCTACCCAGTGACTACTAGGCTGTACCAGGAATGTGGGCTATTATTTTTCAAGACTATTGCAGAGATGAGAATGGGGGATGGGAGTAAGGGAAGTTAAAATGTCACAAAGCTTCTTGTTCTTCCTGAGATACAACTATTTATTGACTTAAAAATAAATGCTTCCTGTGTTGCTGCAAGGTTTGGTTAATTTCCAGAGCTCTGGAATAGTTTATTCTAATAATTTTGTCAGCTTTTATATTGCTTTTATGGATGAACAAAATTTTGGAGGTTCCTAGTCTGCCATTTTTGCCAACAATACCCCGTAACTTAATTTTAAAATAAAACTTTCCAGCCGTCATCTTCCTTGAAAGTTTTGAGCCACTTGGCTTTTGCCAGTCTTTCCTTCATTAAATACCCTCTTTTCTGCCTCTGTGGATACTCTTTTCCATTGTTCAGTGGACTCTCTTCCTCTGATTATCCTTTAGAATTTGATGTTTCTGAAAGTTCTGTCCTTGACTCTCTTATGTTTCCATTCCACACATCCTTCCTGGTTGATCTCACCTATACCTGTGATTTCAGTTGCCTCTTCTTTGACATAACTCTTAACTCCAAGTTTTAAATCTAGATTTCTTTTTATCTTTGGACTTATGTAACCACTGCCTCTTAGACATCTCCACTTCAGTGTCCTCTTTGACTTTGTCTCTTAGCATGGTCATAGGTGATCAGTTACCAAGTTCAATCACTCTACTTCCTGAATATCTGTAGAATCTATTTTCCCCATCCCTGATGCTACTTTCCTAATTAGGACCACATTTCTGTCTTGCTTAAACTATTGTAATACTTTCTTGTCTCTATGTCTCCAGTCTTGTTCTGCCTTTCATACATTTTCTATACTGCAGGTAGAACATGCTTTCTAAAAAACGCATTTCTTTTTGTCACTCCTTCACTGGGGAGACAATAGCTAGCAATATAGACACCATCCCTGCTTTCAGGGAACTTTGGGTATAGGGAGGGACACAGACACATACAATTCCGAGTGTGCTAGAGCAAGTACAGTGCACAAAGGAGAGGCATACACTCAACTGAGACTCAAGACATCAAGAAAATTTCAAAGGAGATGATGTCTAAGCTGAGATCTGCAGGTAGAGCAGAAATTTTAACAATGAAGGGAAGAATGGGAAAGAGTATTCCAGGCTGAGAGTGCATGTAGGAAGGCCTAGAGGAAGCATAGAATTGCAGGAAATGAAAGAAGTTCTGTATGTTGGAAAACTTTACATTGAGGAAGTAGAATCAGTTAAGCCTGAAGAGGTAAACTGGGGCCGTATCATACTGAAGCGATTTTTATTGCGAAGAAACATGATGAGTTTTACATATTAGAAAAAGCACCTTGGCTAGAGTATGGAGAATGCTTTGCATGAGAGGGTTGACTTGGAATCAGGGTGACCAGTTAGGAAGCTCTTGCAGTATTCCAGGCAAGAGATAATATTGATGTAGACATTTGGAATGGAGAAAGTCGGATCGATTTGAGAAGTGTTTTGGAAATAGAATTGTTGAATGTGGAGACCAAGGGAGAGAGAGGAACTAAGGAAAATTGTATTATTCAGTTAATAAAGCTATCTATTCCAATAGCTATTTAGAACATAGAGCTTTTTTAAAAAATTGAAATATAGTTGACTTACAATATTGTATTAGTTTCAGGTGTACAGCAAAGTGATTCTGATATGAATATATATATATATATATATATATATATATATTCAGATTCTTTTCCATAATAGGTTAATACAAGATACTGAGTATAGTTCCCTGTGTTATACAATAAATCCTTATTTTTTATCAATTCTTTATATGGTAGTGTGTGTCTGTTAATCCCATATTCCTAATTTATTACTCCCCACCCTCTTTCCCCTTCAGTAACCGTAAGTTTGTTTTCTATGTCTTTGAGTCTGATTCTGTTTTGTAAATAAATTCATTTGTATTATTTTTCAGATTCCACATTTAAGTGATATAATATTTGTCTTTCTCTGTCTGACTTCACTCAGTATGATATTCTCTAGGTCCATCCATGTTGCTGCAAATGGCAATATTTCATTCTTTTTATGGCTGAGTAATATTCCATTATATATATACCATATCTTCTTTACTCATTCACCTGTCGATGGACATTAGGTTGCTTCCATGTCTTGGCTATTGTAACTAGTGCAGCTATGAATATTGGGGTATATATATCTTTTTGAATTAGAGTTTTCATCTTTTCTGTATATATGCACAGGAGTGGGATAGCTGGATCATATAGTAGCTCTATTTTTAATTTTTTAAGGAACCTCCATACTGTTTTCCATAGTGGCTGCACCAATTTACATTCCCACCAGCAGTGTACAAGGGTTCCCTTTTCTCCACACCCTCTCCAGCATTTGTTATTTGTAGAGTTTTTGATGATGGCCATTTGGACCGGAGTGAGGTGATACCTTATTGTAGTTTTGATTTGCATTTCTTAATAATTAGCAATACTGAGCATCTTTTAATGTACCTTAGAACATAAAGCTTTTATATATGTATGTAAGTATGTATGCACTTCAGTGACAAGAAAGTATGTGGTGTTTTGTAGATTTTCTTTGTAAAATTATCTACGTCTGGTATAAGTCTAAGACCTAAGCTCCCCTGAATAGACTTTACTGTTCACTTGGTAGAAGCTAGTAAATGTAGACCTAATGCCTGGTCAATTTATTTCTGTGAGCCTAGCCTTGTATTTCCTATCAGGATTCATGATTAAAATTATCTCAACATTTCAGGTCAACTTTTTTTTTTTTTTATCATAAGGATAAAACTACATAGTCGATACCATCAGCTTTCCCATGCTACAGAAGAATGTTTCTACTTTGGAATTTTCAGTATAAAGCAATCAAAAACTTTTGCAATTTTCTGTTTGTAGTATAGTAGAACATTTGACTAGAATAAAAGTCTTACTGATTTTAGGTTCAGTTTTATTTGGTCACTTTTTATCAAATGAATTTATGTCTACATGACTAACTTTTGCTATCTGATTAAAAAGCATACTTTGAAATGTAGCATTCTTTGAATTTGAAGGCGTGTTTTAAAGTTTGTCATTTCATCACTAAGGCCTGAAAAAAGAGTCATTGATCATTTTTGCAGAAGAGGTTTGGAAATTCATGTATTTGGATGTTCATATTCTTCTGCATGGACTTTGAAGAAATAATAATCCCATAACCACTATTCCCTGAACTATTCTAATATTTGTGAAATGGATGTGTGGTTGGATATGGTATTGTTAAACAAAAGTAGCTTTCAGTTTAATTTTAATCAGGATCATCAATCTATTTTTATTTTAGGAAATAAATGAAAATTTAATATTAATATTATTTTTTAAATGTTATAGAGGACATTTAAAATCTTCATGATAAAAAAAAGAGAGAAATGATGATTTCCTTTTAATTAAAGACAAAAAATCCCTTGGCTCCAAAAAAGAAATCCTCTCTATTCTCAGTTGCTTTTAAAAATCTTGAACCTGTCAGTGAAATTGTGTAATCTAGTAATAACATGCCTAAGGCTTATTGCCTTTTCTTGGGCAACAGTATCAGCAAATGATGTGCTCTATCGATTTTAATCACATTGTTTTTACAGTTCCATTGCAGTGTTTGGAAAACTCACCAAGTAAATAAATCTGTGGATACAGACACCTCTTTTTTTCTCTGAAAACCTAACCAATTATATATTATTCCTTCTTGATCAGTTGCTAAGTTATAACACAGAGTAGTAATATTTTGAGAGGCTGTGGTCTTGGCTAGGCTGAAATGTTCTTGATATTCAGCACTACATATTTTAAAAATAAAATTCTTATAAATGTGATATTTGAGTGCCTGTAGCATTCAGAATTTAACATTTAACAAGCTGCCTGTGGGCTAATCCAGCAAGCCATTCCCTCTACAACTCAATTGCATATATCTAGAGCAAGCTCCCATAAGGTTATATTCTAAGCTAGCTATGAGCTGATTTGATGGCAATTTGTATCTTGGAAACCATGTAGAACAATATTTGGAGCATTAGATTGAGAGATTATGACTGATAAAATAATTTTCTGATGCTACCATCTATTGGGTTTTGGCAGAGTTTCATAATAATCATAAAAACCTCCACTTATTAAAAGCTTACAATGTATCAGGGTTTTACATACATTATATCCTATCCTTATAACAATTCTGCCGTGTAGGTATATAGACACCATCTATATACTTTGCATATAAGGAAGATGAGACCACATAGGTTAAGTCACTGATGAGGAATTTGAACCTTGGTCTAATGGTAAAGCTCAGGTTCTTTCTGACTACCAAGGGCAAACGAATTTCATTTAAAATATTCTGTACATGTAAAATGGAACCATTGTCTGAGAAGACTTCTGAGATTTAAATGCTCATAAATTGTTCTGAAGTTTGGGGTCTTTAGACCCAAATGGTAGAACACTGCTGTTCTGTTTTTTGGGACTGATGTAGCTTTGTTTGCAGTAGTTCTGAATTTGGAGTAGGGATGTATGCGTGTGTGTATAAAATAAATAACTTAATATTTTTCTTTTTCTGTGGAAGTTATAGTGGGAAGGTTCCCTTGGTATTTTTTGTTATTCTGGAACTAATTAGAAATAAGCCGTATATTTCCGTCACATTGAAACACTGACTCTAGTTAATTTGTCACTAAATTCTAATTTGTTCATATGGCAGTAGATTTGGATTGATTGTACTGTCTAGGACTTATTCTGCATACTTTAGAACTTTACAGTTTATATTTTCAGCATACGTTGAAGTCCTCTGTCCCTTCCATGCCTAAGCTGCAAATGCTTGCTGGAGGACTTAGTGTTGGCAGTTTGGTGGCTACTCTCTCTTCACTCCAAATCTGTGGCTAATTAGTGTCAGGGTTGGAAGTCTCACCTAAAACTACTTGCAGCAGCCCTTTCTTTCTGGCAGCTCTCTCAGAACGAGAACCTCACGTTCCACGCTACTTCATCTGTCTTTTGTGCCTAGTGGAGCCACTGTTCTTCAGTGAAGACACTCTTGTTAACCCTGATACTTCCTGGAAGTGCTTCTTCCCTCTTCTTATCTTAGCACAGACCTGGCTTTCTCTCTCCCATTGTTCTTGCCTTCAAACGGAAATCACCTTCTTCTACTCCTCTTGAACCATAGGTTCTGGGCCCTTGCATGTGCTGGTGTCCCTGTCTAGAGAGCCTTTCCTTGATTTGTTCACCAAGTGAACTCCAATTCATTCTTTAAGACTTAGTTTAATAGATGCAGAAAAAAACAGGACAAAATTCACCATTCATTTATGATAAAAATTCTCCAGAAAGTGGGTGTAGAGGGAACATACTTCAACATAATAAAGGCCATATAGGATAAGTCCACAGCTAACATCATACTCAATGGTGAAAACCTGAAAGCATTTCCTGTAAGGTCAGGAACAAGGCAAGGATGTCTACTCTTGCTACTTTTATTCAACATAGTATTGGAAGTCCTAGTCATAGCAGTCAGACAAGAAAAAGAAATAAAAGGAATCCAAATTGGAAAGGAAGAAGTAAAGCTACCACTGTTTACAGATGTCATGATACTATACACAGAAAACCCTAAAGATGCCACCAAAAGAATTACTAGAGCTCATCAATGAATTTGGTAAAGCTGTAGGATCCAAAATTAATATATAGAAATCTGTTGCATTTCTATACACTAAGAATGAACTATCAGAAAGAGAAATTAGGGAAACAGTTCCATTTACCATCACATCAAAAATAATAAAATACCTAGGAATCAACCTATCTAAAGAGGTAAAAGAGCTGTTCTTGGAAAACTATGAGACACTGATGAAAAATTGAAAACAACAGAAATAGATGGAAAGAAATATTATGCTCATGGATTGGAAGAATTAATTTTGTTAAAATGACCATACTACCCAAGGCAATCTAGAGATCCAGTGCAATCCCTATCAAAATACCAATGACATTTTTCACAGAACTAAAACAAATAATTTAAAAATTTATATGGAAACAAAAAAGACCCCTAGTAGCCAAAATAATCTTGAGAAAGAAGAATAGAGGTGGAGGTATCATGCTCCCTGACTTCAGACTATACTACAAAGCTATAGTCATCAAAACAGTATGGTACTGGCACAAAAACAAACACATAGATCAATGGAACAGAATAAACAGCCCAGAAATAAACCCACACACTATGGTCAATTAATCTGTGACAAAGGAGGCAAGAATATACAATAGAGAAAAGACAGTCTCTTCAATAAGTGGTGCTGGGAAAACAGGACAGCTACATGGAAAATAATGAAATGAGAACATTTTCTCACACCATATACAAAAATAAATTCAAAATGGATTAAAAACCTAAATGTTAAGACTGGAAACCATAAAACTCCTAGAAGAAAACATAGGCAGAACACTCTGACATAAATCGTAGCAACATTTCTTTTTAATCTGTCTGCTAAAACAAAGAAAACAAAAGCAAAAATAAACAAATGGGACCTAATTAAATTTAAAAGCTTTTGCACAGCAGAGGAAACCATTGACAAAACAAAAAGACAATCTACTGAATGGGAGAAAATATTTGTAAATGATATGACCAATAATGGGTTAATATCCAAAATATACAAACAGCTCATACAACTCAATATCTAAAAAACAGGGCTTTGCTGGTGGCACAGTGGTTAGGAATCCTGCCAATGCAGGGGACACGGGTTCGAGCCCTGGCCCAGGAAGATCCCACATGCCACAGAGCAACTGGACCTGTGTGCCACAACTACTGAGCCTGCACTCTAGAGCCCACGAGCCACAGCTACTGAACCTGTGTGCCACAACTACTGAAGCCCGTGTGCCTAGAGCCTGTGCTCCATAACAAGAGAAGCCACCGCAATGAGAAGCCTGAGCACCGCAGCGAAGAGTAGCCCCTGCTCGTCGCAACTAGAGAAAGCCCACGCGCAGCAATGAAGACCCAACACAGCCAAAAATAAATAAATAAATATTTTTAAAAAGGAAAGAATCTGATTAAAAGATGGGCAGAAGGCCTGAATAGACAGTTATCCAAAGAAGACATACAGATGACCAACAGACACATGAAAAGATGTTCAACATCACTAATCATCAGAGAAATGCAGATCAAAACTACAATTAGGTATCACCTTACACCTGTCAGAATGGCTGTCATCAAAAAAGCCACAAATCATAAATGCTGACGAGGTTTTGGAGAAAAGCAAACACTTGTCCATTGTTGGTGGGAATGTAAATTGGTACAGCCACTATGAAAAACAGTATGGAAGTTCCTCAAAAAACTAAATCTAGAGCTACCATATGATCCAGTAATTCCACTCTTGGGTATATATCCAAAGAAAACAAAAATACTAATTTGAAAAGATATATGTACCCCAATGTTTGTAGCAGCATTATTTATAATAGCCAAAGTATGGAGGCAAACTAAGTGTCCATCAACAGATGAATGGATAAAGAAGATGTGACACATATATACAATGGAATACTACTCAGCCATAAAAAAAAATGAAAATTTTGCCATTTGCAACAACATGGATGGACCTGGAGGGTATTATGCTTAGTGAGAAAAGTCAGACAGAGAAAGACATACAGTATTTTATCACTTATATGTGGAATCTAAAAAATAAAACAAATGAATATAACAAAACAAAGAGACTCACAGATGTAGAAGGAAGAGGGGAGGGACAAGATATAGTGAGGGTATTAAGAGGTTCAAACTACTATGTATAAAATAAATAAGCTACAAGGATATATTGTAGTGCACAGGGAATATAGGCAATATTTTATCTTAAGTGTAATCCATAAAAATTTTTGAATCATTATGCACCTGAAACTAATATAATAATTATAAAAACTAATTATAGTAATTGTAAATCAACTATACCTCAATAAAAAAAGAAAGAAAAAAAAGACTTAGTTTAAATATCACTTATCCCATGAAACTTGTGACCGTTCCCTCAGCAAGTGAGTAATAATGATTTTTAAAGCAGTAATATGTACCAGACAAAGTTCTAGGCACTTTACAAATGTTTTGTAGTTAGTCCTCACAATTATCATTTAAGATAGTTACTACTATTAACTCCTCTTTACATATCCCGATTTGTACAGAGCTGGTTAGTAGAGGTGGGATTTGAATCCTGATCTCTATCATTCTAAAATTTTGTTTCCCACCTGATTATATTACTTCCCTGGTAACTTCCTCTTTTATATCACTTTTGTACTTTGTATATACTGATCATTATCTTTATCGTAATCATTATTAGTAAGGCCCATGTCTTGATAATCTCTTTATTCCCAGCACCCAATACAATCCTTGGTATATAACAGTTATTCAGAAAATGTTTGCTAGATACATACATACACGGTTAGATAGCTGGATTCTCAGTTGGTCTGTTCTACTTCGACCTCTTGTGCTCTTTGCTTAACTCATTACTGCCCTCTGGACACTCTTCTTGGCCAGTCGTACAGAACTCTTGCCAGTAAGTGCCTTTTAGGTCTTATTTCCCCTGTCTTTCCTGTCTTGCTTAAATTAACAGGCATGCCACACTGACGCCTGAGATAGGACACTCTAAATGCTTTTGTTCTGGCCATAAGTCTGGGGTTTGTGTGCTGCAGATAAATGGCTCATCATTAGGAGTGAAGAAAACAGCTTCTTCCCAAAAATAAGTATCCTTACTTGAGGTGGTATGACTAGGGAGCCTGAGAAAGTTAACATATATATCCCGTGAATTTTTTTGGTCTTGGCTATGACATGCATGTTTTACATGAAAGAAACATGAACCAGTTATTGCTAGTTACATCATCTGCCAAAAATAGTGACCTTTTGTTGAATATGAGGATCTGAGTAATAATAAGGTTTATGACCAAGGCCTGTAGTTGTTCGAGACTGGTCTTAGCAGAAACCCTTAGAGTTTGACAATATGGTTTATCACTGATATATTTGTGTCTGTGCATCCTTTGAGATTCCTGAAAACCAAAAGTCTGGAATAGAACATAAGTTTGGGAGTGTAGTTATAACATCTTGTCTGATAGGGAAACTTTCAGAAGTAGGTGGAAATTTAGAGTACAGGATTGGGGTCAGGCTTGGTATGGGGGTTTTGGTGTTTTGCTGTAGAATGAGAGCTTCAAGATAGAGTGAGGGTTGGATTGTAGTGCAGTTTTTTGGCCAGGAGACTTCCTCAAGGATATTATTTGTTTACATGATAAGCTACTGGCTCTCTTACTCTAGGCAATTATATTGCATATTATGTTTGTAGGTTCGAAAATACTGTCTCTATCAATCAGTGAATGATTTTCAATCAGTAATCCTTATTTAATAATGGAGGCCTTTACTGGATACAAGATGACAAGGTGAATAGAACATAGTTCCTGCCCTGGAGGGGCTCACAGTTAAGAGAAGTATTTTTTCTTGTTGTTTTCTGTTTTCTTAAATTAATATTACTTAAACAGAAACTTGAAAACGGGGATCATGGAAACTGTTGTTGGTGTTTTGTTGCCGACTCTTTGGAGTTGTCAAGTTTTCAGACATCTGGCCACAAGACGAAGGTTGCCTGGATACCTCTAAATTGTGTTCCCAGTGTTTGAAATGACCTTGAGGGTCAGAATGCCTTTTCTCATACGGTATGAAACATCTGGGCTGGAGCATTATATCACACTTTGCTTAGCTAACTAGTTTCATGGACAGTTGCTGGCTTTGGACAGTTCCTCTCTTTCAATACTCCTGGGAATATTTGACATACAGGAAAGATCTCTGGCCACATGGTTTTACATTAATAGATCTTATTAATCCAAAATTATTAATTGGTGCTTGATAAATGAAGCTAGCATAACTTTCAGATTTGCCATCAAATTCTTAAACTTATTGATCTGTTGCTAATTGGATTAAGATTCCTTTTGTGTGTGAGAACATTTAAATTCTAGTCTCTTAGAAAATTTCAATTATGTAATAAATACAGTGTTAACAGTAGTCACCATGTTATATATTAGATCCTTGGACCTTTTTCATCTTATAACTGAAAGTTTGTATCTAATACATGAGATGGTGAATGTGTTAATTAATTTGATGAGGGGGAATCCTTTCATAGTGTATACGTTTATCAAATTATCATGTTGTGTATTTTAAGTATCTTAAAATTTTATTTATCAATTATTCCTCAGTAAAGTGGGAAAAGAGGAGTATTTTCTTTTAAGCATCCTGGATGGAGCACTGCTGAGTGTTCATGCCACAGTCCTCTGAGTGGTTCTACTCTCCTAGAGTTTCTTGGCAATGTTGTGTTTTTTGCCTGCCTTAGCTACCTGTGGGCCCATTTACTCACTCTTCACCTATTATCCTCTGATTTCATGAGTGCGAAGATAGACTTACTTCTGTTTTCTTACAGTGTCTTTTCTTTTACACTTTATTTAGCTTTTTCCTTTCTAGCCAAGCACTACTCCTCCAGCCTTGCACCTCATCCCCTTCCTCCTCCTCACTATCACCCTGCCCCCATGGTAAATCTTGGCTGTGCTGTTCTGTTAAAGGCGAAATTCAGATTGGCCGAGGTGAGTTTTGGGGCTGTAACCAGTTTGGCCTGCTCTGCGGTAGGAAAGCGGGATCCCCATTATAAAATTGAAACCTCCACAGTGGAGGTGAGGTCAACTACCACTTCGCTTCCTTTAAATGTCTGCTTCACCTCAGTTGATCATTAGAAGGAGTGATTCATCTTCTTAGACTTTTAGGACTAGGAACCTCAAGACATCCTAGTCTATGCTTAAATATCATCTATGGTTTCTTGCTAGCTGACCTTCCAGCCTCTACTTGGACACTTGTAGTGATGGAGATAGTCTTTCCTTTTATCTTTGACAGTTCTAAATGTTAGGAAGCCCTTTGTATCAGCTTGAAATTCACATGCAGGCTCTTTGAATCATGCAGAACTCTAATTCCTGTGCCTAATCCTCTTCACATCTATGAAGGGAGCCCTGACATTCCCTTTGAGTTTTTCCTCCTCCACATGACCCCCTCCTTTCTTTGGTAACTCTTCTGTGCACCTGCCTATTTTTCTACCTAAGTGATTTGTGATTCTGGCTCTTCCCCACAAAATGAACACTCAGAAATTTTCGTTGAGTGTCTATTATGTACAAGGATAATTCTGTGCTGGCATAAATGTCCCTGACTTCAGGTTGCTTATAATGTATCAATACATGGGGAAAAAACACTGGATAATAACAGGAAAGAATCAGGGAGAGGGTCTCTCCAGCCTCTTTAAGCCAAACTTTCTTGGTAAAATCTCTGTTCTTACCTTAAACTGTCAGCATGGGGACCACATTTAAGATTGTCCCTTCAGATTAGAGCTTAATCAGTGAGGAATATTATGCAAATTAAAATTTAAAAACTGATAGCACGCATTAGCTGTTAAACATTTTTTAAATGTCTGAAATAATGTAAAATTTAAACATACTGTAGATCCTTTTATAAGACAACACAGACCAGTTTCCCTAATCATGACCTTAATGGAAATAGTAAACAAGTGCTGGTCTCATTTAAAATTAACAACACTATGTTCTAGAAAGCTCATTTGGCCCCTCTTTAGGTTCTGTAAGCATGTTATGAAAACAAGTAGTTGAAAAGTGAATATACAGTCATTCTGCTTGGTCTGCATTGTCAGACAATCCATAAGGTTTTTTTCTTCACTTGAATAGAACACATTTTTTACTGAATTGACTGACTGTTAGCTTCCTTGTAGACACAGTCTTAGCAAAGAAAACTAAAAAATTGCTTTTGGGGAAGAAAATTGTAGCTATTTATATCTCATAAAACCATTCTTGTGTTCATTTTCTTGAGGAAATTACTGTAAGTGTATCTTAGAGGGCCAGTGCATAAGAGACCTTTTTATGCTTAAATAAAAGCTCAGAGAGTTTCCATATCAGAGTTGTTCCATTGACTTGTCTTACTCCTGAAAATAAAATGAAAACCTTAGCCAAAGGAGAGCTCACATGTTAGTTAAGCATTGACATGATTTGACCTTATTTTATTTATTTGCATTAAAATTATGTTTAATACCTATGCATGTCCAGTCTTTGGAGACACAAAGAAACAATATTATGTTAGAAGTTTCTTTGGTTTTCTGATATATTTTTTATATCAAAAGTCCTGTTTAAATGTAATTCCATGATTCTATAGAAGAAGAGCTATTCATCTTTGTGTTTACATAAAGATATGCTAGGTTTGCAATAACTGATTCATTTTATGCCCCTAAAATATGAATGACATCATTTGGCCTGCTAGACAGTAGATTTATTTTAGTAACAAATCTTTCAGATAAATTCATAAATGAAAAAGAAAGAAATGTGAGTAAACATTTGTTCTATTTTGGTTTTTAAGCTAAAATAATTGGAATTCAGCCAGCCAAAAAGAAATTAAACTTGAAATACAGTCCTTGTCAAGAAATTTTGCATGCAGCTATTCAACCTATTGTTTTAGAATTGCTGGGGTGAGAGAGTAGAACATTATGTTGGCAAATATAATAGTCGGTAAGTTGGACAGTAGAAATGTAGCTTGTCAGTGAGTACCAGGAACTCCTATGCTTTCTGAATATAGCTACCAAATACTTCTAGGGCAATGGATATGTCAGAAACTGAAGCAAGAAAGTACTCGTCAGAGGGCAGAGTCAAGATGGCATATTAGGAGGATGTGGAATTCGCGTCTCCTCACAACTAGGGCACCTACCAGGCACCGGTGGGGTACCATGGACACATAAGGGGACAAGAGGAAACCCCAGTGACCGGGTAGGATGTGGGGTGTGGGGGGAGTGAAGGGGGAGGAGAAGTGGGGGCGGGACGGGACTGGCGCCCCTGAGGGGCGGCTGGGGGAGGGGAAGGGATCCCACTCCAGAAGGGGGAAATTGGGTGACCACTGGGAGGGCAGAGGATCAAAAGGGAACGTGGCCAGGTTTCCCCTGACCACCTAGGCCCTCTCCAGCCACGCGGGTCCTGAGGGAGTGGGAGGGAGTGAAGGGGGAGCAAAACTAAAGGGTGGACCTCTGGGACAGCACCCCTGAGGGGCGGCTGGGGGAGGGGAGGAGTTCCTATGGCCAGCAGGACCCACCCACGGTTAGGGGCCCAGTGGAGTAGGGGGAGACCCAGGGGGAGACAGTGCGGGAGGGGCACAGAGGAACAGAAGGGAACGGGCCAGTGCTTTCCCTGTCCACTTAGGCACCGGGAAGCCTGTTGGGCTCCCAGGCCTAATCCTCTGCCCTCGGAGCCTCCCTCCTGCCGTGCAGAGCCCAAGCCCCCCCCACCACCAGGGCCCTACCTCCAAACTCAGGAACAAGTACTGCCTCTCCCTTCCAGACAGGTTGTAAGCAGAGATCCTGCCCCACTCTTGAATGTCGCCCCGGCTAGGCCCTGCCCCACCCTCAAATGTCAGCCCCCACCTGCCTAGGTCCCGCCCCACCCTAAACCCCACCCCTGCCTAAGTTCCACGCCTGCCTAAACTCTTCCCCCATAGCCAAGGCTTTATTTTATTTTTCTTTTTTCCTCTTTTAGATTGGGGTTCTGTTTTACCTTATTGATTCACTGTTGTTGATTCTTTTATATTTTTATTTTTCCTAATACATCTTTTATTTTTCTAATTTTATTTTATTTTATTTTTTTAACATCTTTATTGGAGTAAAATTGCTTTACAATGGCATGTTAGTTTCTGCTGTATAACAAAGTGAATCAGCTATACATATACATACATCCCCATATCTCCTCCCTCTTGTGTCTCCCTCCCACCCTCCCTATCCCACCCCTGTAGGTGGTCACAAAGCACTGATCTAATTTTTTTTTTTTTAAACATCTTTATTGAAGTATAATTGCCTTGTGTTAGCTTCTGCTTTATAACAAAGTGAATCAGTTATACACATACAATATGTTCCCATATCTCTTCCCTCTTGCATCTCCCTCCCTCCCACCCTCCCCATCCCACCCCTCTAGGTGGTCACAAAGCACCGAGCTGATCTCCCTGTGCTATGTGGCTGCTTCCCACTAGCTATCTATTTTACATTTGGTAGTGTATATATGTCCATGACACTCTCTTACCCTGTCACATCTCACCCCACCCCCTCCCCATATCCTCAAGTCCATTCTCTCGTAGGTCTGTGTCTTTATTCCCATCTTGCCACTAGGTTCTTCATGGCTTTTTTTTTTTCCTTAGATTCCGTATATATGTATTAGCATACTGTATTTGTTTTTCTCTTTCTGATTTACTTCACTCTGTATGACAGACTCTAACTCCATCCACCTCACTACAAATAACTCCATTTCGTTTCTTTTTATGGCTGAGTAATATTCCATTGTATATATGTGCCACATCTTCTTTATCCATTCATCTGTCGATGGACATTTAGGTTGCTTCCATATCCTGGCTATTGTAAATAGAGCTGCAATGAACATTTTGGTACATGACTCTTTTTGAACTATGGTTTTCTCAGGGTATATGCCCAGTAGTGGGATTGCTGGGTCGTATGGTAGTTCTATTTGTAGTTTTTTAAGGAACCTCCATACTGTTCTCCATAGTGGCTGTATCAATTTACATTCCCACCAACAGTGCAAGAGTGTTTCCTTTCCTCCACACCCTCTCCAGCATTTATTGTTTCTAGATTTTTTGATGATGGCCATTCTGATCGGTGTGAGATGATATCTCATTGTAGTTTTGATTTGCATTTCTCTAATGATTAATGATGTTGAGCATTCTTTCATGTGTCTGTTGGCAATCTGTATATCTTCTTTGGAGAAATGTCTATTTAGGTCTTCTGCCCATTTTTGGATTGGGTTGTTCGTTTTTTTGTTATTGAGCTGCATGAGCTGCTTGTAAATCTTGGAGATTAATCCTTTGTCAGTTGCTTCATTTGCAAATATTTTCTCCCATTCTGAGGGTTGTCTTTTGGTCTTGTTTATGGTTTCCTTTGCTGTGCAAAAGCTTTTAAGTTTCATTAGGTCCCATTTGTTTATTTGTGTTCTTATTTCCATTTCTCTGGGAGCTGGGTCAAAAAGAATCTTGCTGTGATGTATGTCATAGAGTGTTCTGCCTATGTTTTCCTCTAAGAGTTTTATAGTGTCTGGCCTTACACTTAGGTCTTTAATCCATTTTGAGTTTATTTTTGTGCATGGTGTCAGGGAGTGTTCTAATTTCATACTTTTACATGTATCTGTCCAATTTTCCCAGCACCACTTATTGAAGAGGCTGTCTTTTCTCCACTGTATATTCTTGCCTCCTTTATCAAAGATAAGGTGACCATATGTGTGTGGGTTTATCTCTGGGCTTTCTATCCTGTTCCATTGATCTATATTTCTGTTTTTGTGCCAGTACCAAACTGTCTTGATTACTGTAGCTTTGTAATATAGTCTGAAGTCTGGGAGCCTGATTCCCCCAGCTCCATTTTTCGTTCTCAAGATTGCTTTGGCTGTTCGGGGTCTTTTGTGTTTCCATGCAAATTGTGAAATTTTTTGTTCTAGTTCTGTGAAAAATGCCAGTGGTAGTTTGATAGGGATTGCATTGAATCTGTAGATTGCTTTGGGTAGTAGAGTCATTTTCACAATGTTGATTCTTCCAATCCAAGAACATGGTATATCTCTCCATCTATTTGTATCATCTTTAATTTCTTTCATCAGTGTCTTATAATTTTCTGCATACAGGTCTTTTGTCTCCTTAGGTAGGTTTATTCCTAGATATTTTATTCTTTTTGTTGCAATGGTAAACGGGAGTGTTTTCTTAATTTCACTTTCAGATTTTTCATCATTAGTGTATACAAATGCAAGAGATTTCTGTGCATTAATTTTGTATCCTGCTACTTTACCAAATTCATTGATTAGCTCTAGGAGTTTTCTGGTAGCATCTTTAGGATTCTCTATGTATAGTATCATGTCATCTGCAAACAGTGACAGCTTTACTTCTTCTTTTCCGATTTGGATTCCTTTTATTTCTTTGTCTTCTCTGATTACTGTGGCTAACACTTCCAAAACTATGTTGAATAATAGTGGTGAGAGTGGGCAACCTTGTCTTGTTCCTGATCTTAGTGGAAATGGTTTCAGTTTTTCACCATTGAGGACAATGTTGGCTGTGGGTTTGTCATATATGGCCTTTATTATGTTGAGGAAAGTTCCCTGTATGCCTACTTTCTGCAGGGCTTTTATCATAAATGGGTGTTGAATTTTGTCGAAAGCTTTCTCTGCATCTCTTGAGATGATCATATGGTTTTTCTCCTTCAATTTGTTAATATGGTGTATCACATTGATTGATTTGCGTATATTGAAGAATCCTTGCATTCCTGGGATAAACCCCACTTGATCATGGTGTATGATCCTTTTAATGTGCTGTTGGATTCTGTTTGCTAGTATTTTGTTGAGGATTTTTGCATCTATGTTCATCAGTGATATTGGCCTGTAGTTTTCTTTCTTTGTGACATCTTTGTCTGGTTTTGGTATCAGGGTGATGGTGGCCTCGTAGAATGAGTTTGGGAGTGTTCCTCCCTCTGCAATATTTTGGAAGAGTTTGAGAAGGATAGGTGTTAGCTCTTCTCTAAATGTTTGATAGAATTCACCTGTGAAGCCATCTGGTCCTGGGCTTTTGTTTGTTGGAAGGTTTTTAATCACAGTTTCAATTTCAGTGCTTGCGATTGGTCTGTTCATATTTTCTATTTCTTCCTGGTTCAGTCTTGGTAGTTTGTGCATTTCTAAGAATCTGTCCATTTCTTCCAGGTTGTCCATTTTATTGGCATATAGTTGCTTGTAGTAATCTCTCATGATCTTTTGTATTTCTGCAGTGTCAGTGGTTACTTCTCCTTTTTCATTTCTAATTCTATTGATTTGAGTCTTCTCCCTTTTTCTCTTGATGAGTCTGGCTAATGGTTTATCAATTTTGTTTATATTCTCAAAGAACCAGCTTTTAGTTTCATTGATTTTTGCTATTGTTTCCTTCATTTCTTTTTCATTTATTTCTGACCTGATCTTTATAATTTCTTTCCTTCTGCTGGCTTTGGGGTTTTTTTGTTCTTCTTTCTCTAATTGCTTTAGGTGCAAGGTTAGGTTGTTTATTCGAGATGTTTCCTGTTTCTTGAGGTAGGCTTGTATTGCTATAAACTTCCCTCTTAGCACTGCTTTTGCTGTGTCCCATAGGTTTTGGGTCGTCGTATCTCCATTGTCATTTGTTTCTAGGTATTTTTTGATTTCCCCTTTGATTTCTTCAGTGATCGCTTCGTTATTAAGCAGTGTATTGTGTAGCCTCCATGTGTTTGTATTTTTTACAGGTCTTTTCCTGTACTTGATATCTAGTCTCATAGCGTTGTGGTCGGAAAAGATACTTGATACGATTTCAATTTTCTTAAATTTACCAAGGCTTGATTTGTGACCCAAGATATGATCTATCCTGGAGAATGTTCCATGAGCACTTGAGAAAAATGTGTATTCTGTTGTTTTTGGGTGGAATGTCCTATAAATATCAATTACGTCCATCTTGTTTAATGTATCATTTAAAGCTTGTGTTTCCTTATTTATTTTCATTTTGGATGATCTGTCCATTGGTGAAAGTGGGGTGTTAAAGTCCCCTACTATGATTGTGTTGCTGTCGATTTCCCCTTTTATGGCTGTTAGTATTTGCCTTATGTATTGAGGTGCTCCTATGTTGGGTGCATAAATATTTACAATTGTTATACCTTCTTCTTGGATCGATCCCTTGATCATTATATAGTGTCCTTCTTTGTCTCTTGTAATAGTCTTTATTTTAAAGTCTATTTTGTCTGATACGAGAATTGCTACTCCAGCTTTCTTTTGATTTCCATTTGCATGGAATATCTTTTTCCATCCCCTCACTTTCAGTCTATATGTGTCTCTAGGTCTGAAGTGGGTCTCTTGTAGACAGCATATATATGGGTCTTGTTTTTGTATCCATTCAGCGAGCCTGTGTCTTTTGGTGGGAGCATTTAATCCATTTACATTCAAGGTAATTATCGATATGTATGTTCCTATTCCCATTTTCTTAAATGTTTTGGGTTTGTTATTGTAGGTGTTTTCCTTCTCTTGTGTTTCTTGCCTAGAGAAGTTCGTTTAGCATTTGTTGTAAAGCTGGTTTGGTGGTGCTGAACTCTCTCATCTTTTGCTTGTCTGTAAAGGTTTTAATTTCTCCATCACATCTGAATGAGATCCTTGCTGGGTAGAGTAATCTTGGTTGTAGGTTTTTCTCCTTCATCACTTTAAGTATATCCTGCCACTCCCTTCTGGCTTGCAGAGTTTCTGCTGAAAGATCAGATGTTAACCTTATGGGGATTCCCTTGTGTGTTATTTGCTGTTTTTCCCTTGCTGCCTTTAATATGTTTTCCTTATATTTAATTTTTGACAGTTTGATTAATATGTGTCTTGGCGTGTTTCTCCTTGGGTTTATCCTGTATGGGACTCTCTGTGCTTCCAGGACTTGCTTAACTATTTCCTTTCCCATATTAGGGAAGTTTTCAACTATAATCTCTTCAAATATTTTCTCAGTCCCTTTCTTTTTCTCTTCTTCTTCTGGGACCCCTATAATTCGAATGTTGGTGCGTTTAATGTTGTCCCAGAGGTCTCTGAGACTGTCCTCAGTTCTTTTCATTCTTTTTTCTTTATCCTGCTCTGCAGTAGTTATTTCCACCATTTTATCTTCCAGGTCACTTATCCTTTCTTCTGCCTCAGTTATTCTGCTATTGATCCCATCTAGAGTATTTTTAATTTCATTTATTGTGTTTTTCATCATTGCTTGGTTCCTCTTTAGTTCTTCTACGTCCTTGTTAAATGTTTCTTGCATTTTGTCTATTCTATTTCCGAGATTTTGGATCATCTTTACTATCATTATTCTGAATTCTTTTTCAGGTAGACTACCTATTTCCTCTTCATTTGTTAAGTCTGGTGTGTTTTGACCCTGCTCCTTCATCTGCTGTGTGTTTTTCTGTCGTCTCATTTTGCTTATCTTACTGTGTTTGGGGTCTCCTTTTCACAGGCTGCAGGTTCGTAGTTCCTGTTGTTTTTGGTATCTGTCCCCAGTGGCTAAGGTTGGTTCAGTGGGTTGTGTAGGCTTCCTGGTGGAGGGAACTAGTGCCTCAGTTCTGGTGGATGAGGCTGGATCTTGTCTTTCTGGTGGGCACGTCCACGTCTGGTGGTGTATTTTGGGGTGTCTGTGGCCTTATTATGATTTTAGGCAGCCTCTCTGCTAATGGATGGGGCTGTGTTCCTGTCTTGCTAGTTGTTTGGCATAGGGTGTCCAGCACTGTAGCTTGCTGGTCGTTGAGTGAAGCTGGGTCTTGATGTTGAGATGGAGATCTCTGAGAGATTTTCGCCGTTTGGTATTACGTGGAGCTGGGAGGTCTCTTGTGGACCAGTGTCCTGAAGTTGGCTCTCCCACGTCAGAGGCACGGCCCTGATGCCTGGCTGGAGCACCAAGAGCCTTTCGTCCACACGGCTCAGAGTAAAAGGGAGAAAAAATAGAAAGAAAGAAAGAAAGAGGCTATAATATAGTGAAGTAAAATAAAGCTATTATAAAGCAGAGCTATACAGACAAAATCTCACCCAGAAGCATATACATATACACTCACAAAAAAAAGGAAAAGGGGAAAAATTAATATATCCTGCTCCGAAAGTCCACCTCCTGAATTTGGGATGATTCGTTGTCTATTCAGGTATTCAACAGATGCAGGCACATCAAGTTGTTTGTGGAGTTTTAATCAGCTTCTTCTGAGGCTGCTGGGAGAGATTTCCCCTTCTCTTCTCTGTTCGCACAGCTCCTGGGGATCAGCTTTGGATTTGGACCCGCCTCTGCGTGTAGGTCACCTGAGGGCGTCTGTTCCCCGCCCAGACAGGACGGGGTTAAAGGAGCAGCTGCTTCGGGGGCTCTGGCTCACCCAGGCCGCGGGGAGGGAGGGGTACAGAGGAGGCGGGGCGAGCCTGCGGTGGCAGAGGCCAGCGTGACGTTGCAGCAGCCTGAGGTGCGCCGTGCGTTCTCCCTGGGAAGTTGTCCCCGGATCACGGGAGCCTGGCAGTGGCAGGCTGCACCGGCTCCCGGGAGGGGCGGTGTGGAGAGTGACCTGTGCTCACACACAGGCTTTTTGGAGGCGGCAGCAGCAGCCCCAGCATCTCACGCCCGTCTCTGGGGCCCGTGCTGATCGCCGCGGCTCGCGCCCGTCTGTGGAGATTGTTTAGGCGGCACTCTGAATCCCCTCTCCTTGCGCGCCGTGAAACAAAGAGGCAAGAAAAAGTCTCTTGCCTCTTCGGCAGCTGCAGACTTTTTCCCGGACTCCCTACCAGCCAGCTGTGGTGCGCTAACCCCTTCAGGCTGTGTTCACGCTGCCAACCCCAGTCCTCTCCCTGCGATCAGACCGAAGCTGAGCCTCAGCTCCCAGCCCCGCCCGCCCCGGCGGGGGAGCAGACAAGCCTCTCGGGCTGGTGAGCGCTGCTCGGCGCCGAGCCTCTGTGCGGGAGTCTCTCCGTTTTTCCCTCTGCGGCCCTGTTGCTGTGGGATCCGCGCTGTTAGCCGCGGCTCGCGCCCGTCTCTGGAGTTCGTTTAGGCGGCGCTCTGAATCCCCTCTCCTCGCGCACCAGGAAACAAAGAGGGAAGAAAAAGTCTCTTGCCTCTTTGGCAGCTGCAGACTTTTTCCCTGACTCCCTCCCGGCTAGCTGTGGTGCACTAACCCCTTCAGGCTGTGTTCACGCCGCCAACCCCAGTCCTCTCCCTGCGATCCGACCGAAGCCCAAGCCTCAGTTCCCAGCCCCGCCCGCCCCGGCGGGGGAGCAGACAAGCCTCTTGGGCTGGTGAGTGCTGCTCGTTGCCGAGCCTCTGTGCAGGAATCTCTCCGCTTTGCCCTCCGCACCCCTGTGGCTGCGCTCTCCTCCGTGGCTCTGAAGCTTCCCCCCTCTGCCACCCGCAGTCTCTGCCCACGAAGGGGCTTCCTAGTGCGTGGAAATCTTTCCTCCTTCACAGCTCCCTCCCACTGGTGCAGGTGCCGTCCCTATTCTTTTGTCTCTGTTATTTCTTTTTTCTTTTGCCCTACCCAAGTACGGGGGGAGTTTCTTGCCTGTTTGGAGGTCGGACGTTTTCTGTCAGCGCTCAGTGGGTGTTCTGTAGGAGCAGTTCCACGTGTAGATGTATTTCTACTGTATCTGTGGGAAGGAAGGTGATATCCGCATCTTACTCTTCCGCCATCTTCTCTCCCCCCCGATCTAATTTTATTTTATTCTTTATACTTTGTTAGTGATCTCTCCTTTTGGCTTGTTGCCCTTCCCCCCACTTTTTTCTTTTTTCTGCTGTGGTTTTATTTTACCTTGTTGCAGTTGTTTCAATTATAGTTTTATTTTTCCTAATATATTTTTTATCTTTCTAATTTTATTTTATTTTTTATTCTTTAATATTGTACTGCTCCTTTCTTTCTTTCTTTTTTTTTTTTCTTTACCACTCCACGAAGCATGCAGGATCTTGGCTCCCAGGCCAGAGGTTGGGCCTGAGCTCCTGTGGTGGGAGCTCCAAGTCCAAACTGCTGGACTAACAAAGAACCTCAGACCCCAGGGAATATCAATTGGAGTGAGGCCTCCTGGAGGTCCTCATCTCAGCACCAAGACCCAGCTCTATCCAACTGCCTGCAAACTCCAGGGCTGGACGTCTCAGGCCAAACAACCAGTAAGACAGGAATACAGCACCATCCATCAAAAAAAAAAAAAAAAAAAAAAAAGAAGCGACAAAAAAATATGTTACAGACAAAGGGGCAAGGTAAAAACCTACAAGACCAAATAAATGAAGATGAAATAGGCAACCTACCTGAAAAAGAATTCAGAGTAACGATAGGAAAGATGATCCAAAATCTTGGAAACAGAATGGAGAAAATACAAGAAACATTTAACAAGGAGCTGGAAGAATCAAAGAGCAAACAAACAATGATGAACAACACAATTACTGAAATTAAAAATACTCTAGAAGGAATCAATAACAGAATAACTGAGGCAGAAGAACGGATAAGTGAGCTGGAAGATAAAATGGTGGAAATAACTGCCAGGGAGCAGAATAAAGCAAAAAGAATGAAAAGAATTGAGGACAGTCTCAGAGACCTCTGAGATGACATTAAACACACCATAGGGGCTTCCCTGGTGGCGCAGTGGTTGAGAGTCTGCCTGCCAATGCAGGGGACATGGGTTCGAGCCCTGGTCTGGAAAGATCCCACGTGCTGCGGAGCAACTGGGCCCGTGAGCCACAATTACTGAGCCTGCGCGTCTGGAGCCTGTGCTCCGCAACAAGAGAGGCCGCGATAGTGAGAGGCCCACGCACTGCGATGAAGAGCGGCCCCCGCTTGCCGCAACAAGAGAAAGCCCTCGCACAGAAACGAAGACCCAACGCAGCCATAAATAAATAAATAAATAAAAATTTAAAAAAAAACACCATAATTCGAATTATAGGGGTCCCAGGAGAAGAAGAGAAAAAGAAAGAGTCTGAGAAAATATTTGAAGAGATTATAGTTGAAAACTTCCTTAACATGGGAAAGGAAATAGTCAGTGAAGTCCAGGAAGCACAGAGAGTCCCATACAGGATAAACCCAAAGAGAAACATGCTGACACACATATAATCGAAATATCAAAAATTAAATACCAGAAAAAATATTAAAAGCAGCAAGGGAAAAGCAACAAATAGCATACAAGGGAAACCCCATAAGATTAACAGCTGATTTTTCAGCAGAAACTCTGCAAGCCAGAAGGGAGTGGCAGGACATATTTAAAGTGATGAAAGGGAAAAACCTACAACCAAGACTACTCTACCTAGCAAGGATCTCATTCAGATTCGATGGAGAAATTAAAACCTTTACAGACAAGCAAAAGTTAAGAGAATTCAGCACCACCAAACCAGCTCTACAACAAATGCTAAAGAAACTTCTCTAGGCAGGAAACACAAGAGAAGGAAAAGACCTACAAAAACAAACCCAAAACAATTCAGAAAATGGTAATAGGAACATACATATCGGTAATTACCTTAAATGTAAATGGATTAAATGCTCCAACCAAAAGACATAGACTGGCTGAATGAATACAAAAACAAGACCCATATATATGCTGTCTACAAGAGACCCACTTCAGACCTAGGGACACATACAGACTGAAAGTGAGGGGATGGAAAAAGATATTCTATGCAAATGGAAATCAAAAGAAAGCTGGAGTAGCAATAGTCATATCAGATAAAATAGACTTTAAAGTAAAGAATGTTACAAGAGACAAGGAAGGACACTACATAATGATCAAGGGGTCAATCCAATAAGAAGATACAACAATTGTAAATATTTATCCACCTCACATAGGAACACCTCAATACATAAGGCAAATGCTAACAGCCATAAAAGGGGAAATTGAAAGTAACACAGTCATAGTAGGGGAGTTTAACACCCCACTTTCACCAATAGATCATCCAAAATGAAAATAAATAAGGAAACACAAGCTTTAAATGACACGTTAAACAAGATGGACTTAATTCATATTTATAGGACATTCCATCCAAAAACAACAGAATACACTTTCTTCTCAAGTGCTCATGGAACATTCTCCAGGGTAGATAATATCTTGGGTCACAAATCAAGCCTTGGTAAATTTAAGAAAATTGAAATCGTATCAAGTATCTTTTCCGACCAGAATGCTATGAGACTGGATATCAATTACAGTAAAAAATCTGTAAAACATACAAACATATAGAGGCTAAACAGTACACTACTAAATAACCAAGAGATCACTGAAGAAATCAAAGAGTAAATAAAAAAATACCTAGAAACAAATGACAATGAAAACACGATGACCCAAATCTTGTGGGATGCAGCAAAAGCCATTCTAAGAAGGATGTTTATAGCAATACAATCCTACCTCAAGAAACAAGAAAACTCTCAAATAAACAACCTAACCTTACACCTAAAGCAATTAGAGAAAGTAGAACAAAAACCCCCAAAAGTTAGCAGAAGGAAAGAAATCATAAAAATCATATCAGAAATAAATGAAAAAGAAGTGAAGGAAACAATAGCAAGGACCAATAAAACTAAAAGCTGCTTCTTTGAGAAGATAAAGAAAATTGATAACCCATTAGCCAGACTCACCAAGAAAAAAAGGGAGAAGAATCAAATCAACAGAATTAGAAATGAAAAAGGAAAAGTAACAACTGACACTGCAGAAATACAAAGGATCATGAGAGATTACTACAAGCAACTATATGCCAATAAAATGGACAACCTGGAAGAAATGGACAAATTCTTAGAAAAGCACAACATTCTGAGACCGAACCAGGAAGAAATAGAAAATATAAATAGACCAATCACAAGCACTGAAATTGAAACTGTGATTAAAAATCTTCCAACAAAGAAAAGCCCAGGACCAGATGGCTTCACAGGTGAATTCTATCAAACATTTAGAGACGAGCTAACACCTATCCTTCTCAAATGCTTCCAAAATATAGTAGAGGGAAGAACACTCCTAAACACATTCTATGAGGCCACCATCACCCTGATACCAAAACCAGACAAAGATGTCACAAAAAAAGAAAACTACAGGCCAATATCACTGATGAACATAGATGCGAAAATCCTGAACAAAATAGTAGCAAACAGAATCCAACAGCACATTAAAAGGATCATACACCATGACCAGGTGGAGTTTATCGCAGGAATGCAAGCATTCTTCAGTGTATGCATATCAATCAATGTGATACACCATATTAACAAATTGAAGGATAAAAACCATATGATCATCTCAATAGATGCAGAAAAAGCTTTTGACAAAATTCAACACCCATTTATGATAAAAACTCTCCAGAAAGTATGCACAGAGGGAACCTACCCCAACATACTAAAGGCCATAAACAACACACCCACAGCCAACATCGTTCTCAATGGTGAAAAACTGAAACCATTTCTTCTTAGATCACGAACAAGACAAGGTTGCCCACTCTCACCACTATTATTCAACATAGTTTTGGAAGTTTTAGCTACAGCAATCAGAGAAGAAAAAGAAATAAAAGGAATCCAAATCGGAAAATAAGAAGTAAAACTGTCACTGTTTGCCGATGACATGATACTATACATAGAGAATCCTAAAGATACTACCAGAAAACTACTAGAGCTAATCAATGAATTTGGTAGTGTAGCAGGATACAAAATTAATGTACCGAAATCTCTTGCATTCCTATACATTAATGATGAAAAATCTGAAAGAGAAATTAAGGAAACACTCCCATTTACCATTGCAACAAAAAGAATAAAATACCTAGGAACAAACCTGCTTAAGGAGGCAAAAAACCTGTATGCAGAAAACTATAAGACACTGATGAAAGAAATTAAAGATGATACAAACAGATGGAGAGATATACCATGTTCTTGGATTGAAAGAATCAACATTGCGAAACAGACTATACCACCCAAAGCAATCTATAGATTCAGTGCAATCCCTATCAAACTACCACTGGCATTTTTCACAGGACTAGAACAAAAAATTTCACAATTTGTCTGGAAACACAAAAGACCCCGAATAGCCAAAGGACTCTTGAGAAAGAAAAACAGAGCTGGAGGAATCAGGCTTCCTGACTTCAGACTATACTACAAAGCTACAGTAACCAAGACAGTATTGTACTGGCACAAAAACAGAAATATAGATCAATGGAACAGGTTAGAAAGCCCAGAGATAAACCCACGCCCATATGTTCACCTTATCTTTGATAAAAGAGGGAAGAGTATACAATTGAGAAAAGACAGCCTCTTCAATAGGTGATGCTGGGAAAACTGGACAGCTACATGTAAAAGAATGAAGTTAGAACACTTCCTAACACCATACACAAAAATAAACTCAAAATGGGGGATTTGATTGCTGGACTTCGACAGGACTGGGAGAAATAGAGACTCCACTCTTGGAGGGCACACACAAAGTAGTGTGCACATTGGGACACAGGGGAAGGAGCAATGACCCCATAGGAGACTGAAGCAGACCTACCTGCTAGTGTTGGAGGGTCTCCTGCAGAGGTGGGGGGTGGCTGTGTCTCACCATGAGGTCAAGGACACTGGCAGCAGAAGTTCTGGGAAGTACTGCTTGGCGTGAGCCCTCCTAGAGTCCACCATTAGCCCCACCAAAGAGCCCAGGTAGGCTCCAGTGTTGGGTCGCCTCAGGCCAAACAACCAACAGGGAGGGAACCCAGCCCCAGCCATCAGCAGACAAGTGGATTAAAGTTTTACTGAGCTCTGCCCACCAGAGCAACAGGCAGCTCTACCCACCACCAGTCCCTCCCATCAGGGAGCTTGCACAAGCCTCTTAGCCTCATCCACCAGAGGGCAGACAGCAGAAGCAAGAAGAACTACAATCCTGCAGCCTGTAGAACAAAAACCACATGCACAGAAAGATAGACAAGATGAGAAGGCCGAGGGCTGTGTACCAGATGAAGGAACAAGATAAAACCCCAGAAAAACAAGTAAATGAAGTAGAGATAGGCAACCTTCCAGAAAAAGAATTCAGAATCATGATAGTGAAGATGATCCAGGACCTCGTAAAAAGAATGGAGGCAAAGATCGAGAAGATGCAAGGAATGTTTAACAAAGACCTAGAAGAATTAAGGAAAAAACAGAGATGACCAATACAAGAACTGAAATGAAAAATACACTAGAAGGAATCAATAGCAGAATAACTGACGCAGAAGAACAGATAAGTGACCTGGAAGACAGAATGGTGGAATTCACTGTTGTGGAACAGAATAAAGAAAAAAGAATGAAAAGAAATGAAGACAGCCTAAGAGACCTCAGGGACAACATTAAACACAACAACATTTGCATTATAGGGGTCGCAGAAGGAGAAGAGAGAGAGAAAGGACCCGAGAAAATATTTGAAGAGATTATAGTCGAAAACTTCCCTAACATGGGAAAGGAAATAGCCACCCAAGTCCAGGAAGCACAGAGAGTCCCAGGCAGGATAAACCCAAGGAGAAACATGCCGAGACACATAGTAATCAAATTGACAAAAATTAAAGACAAAGAAAAATTATTGAAAGCAACAAGGGAAAAACGACAAATAACATACAAGGGAACTCCCATAAGGTTAACAGCTGATTTCTCAGCAGAAACTCTACAAGACAGAAGGGAGTGGCAGGACATATTTAAAGTGATGAAAGGGAAGAACCTACAACCAAGATTACTCTACCCAGCAAAGATCTCATTCAGATTCAATGGAGAAATCAAAAGCTTTACAGACAAGCAAAAGCTAAGGGAATTCAGCACCACCAAACCAGCTCTACAACAAATGCTAAAAGAACTTCTCTAAGTGGGAAACACAAGAGAAGAAAAGGACCTACAAAAACAAACCCAAAACAATTTTAAAAATGGTAATAGGAACATACATATGGATAATTACCTTAAACGTGAATGGATTAAATGCTCCAACCAAAAGACTCAGATCGCTGAATGGATACAAAAACAAGACCCATATATATGCTGTCTACAAGAGACCCACTTCAGACCTAGGGACACATACAGACTGAAAGTGAGGGGATGGAAAAAGATATTCCATGTAAATGGAAATCAAAAGAAATCTGGAGTAGCAATACTCAGATAAAATAGACTTTAAAGTAAAGAATTTTACAGGAGACAAGGAAGGACACTACATAATGATCAAGGGCTCAATCCATGAAGAAGATATAACAATTATAAATATATATGCACCCAACATAGGAGCACCTCAATACATAAGGCAACTGCTAACAGCGATAAAAGAGGAAATTGACAGTAACACAATAATAGTGGGGGACTTTAACACCTCACTTATACCAATGGACAGATCATCCAAACAGAAAATTAATAAGGAAACACAAGCTTTAAATGATACAATAGACCAGATAGATTTAATTGATATTTATAGGACATTCCATCCTAAAACAGCAGATTACACTTTCTTCTCAAGTGCGCACGGAACATTCTCCAGGATAGATCACATCTTGGGTCACAAATCAAGCCTCAGTAAATTTAAGAAAATTGAAACCATATCAAGCATCTTTTCTGACAACAACGCTATGAGATTAGAAATCAATTACAGGGAAAAAAACAAAAAACACAAACACATGGAGGCTAAACAATAAGTTACTAAATAACCGAGAGATCACTGAAGAAATCAAAGAGGAAATCAAAAAATACCTAGAAACAAATGACAATGAAAACACGACAACCCAAAACCTGTGGGATGCAGCAAAAGCCATTCTAAGAGGGAATTTTATAGCAGTACAATCCTACATCAAGAAACAAGAAAAATCTCAAATAAGCAACCTAACTTTACACCTCAAGCAATTAGAGAAAGAAGAACAAAAAACCCCCAAAGATAGCAGAAGGAAAGAAATCATAAAGATCAGAGCAGAAATAAATGAAATAGAAACAAAGAAAACAATAGCAAAGATCACTAAAACTAAAAGCTGGTTCTTTGAGAAGATAAACAATTGATAAACCATTAGCCAGACTCATCAAGAAAAAGAGGGAGAGGACTTAAAGCAATAAAATTAGAAATGAAAAAGGAGAAGTTAAAACAGACACCGCAGAAATTCAAATCATCCTAAGAGACTACTACAAGCAACTCTATGCCAATAAAATGGACAACCTGGAAGAAATGGACAAATTCTTAGAAAGGTATAACCTTCCAAGACTGAACCGGGAAGAAATAGAAAATATGAACAGACCAATCACAAGTAATGAAATTGAAACTGTGATTAAAAATCTTCCAACAAACCAAAGTCCAGGACCAGATGGCTTCACAGGTGAATTCTATCACATTTAGAGAAGAGCTAACACCCATCCTTCTCAAAGTCTTCCAAAAAATTGCAGAGGAAGGAACACTCCCAAACTCATTCTATGAGGCCACTATCACCCTTATACCAAAACCAGACAAAGATACTACAGAAAAAGAAAATTATAGACCAACATCACTGATGAATATAGATGCAAAAATCTTCAACAAAATACTAGCAAACAGAATCCAACAACACATCAAAAGGATCATACACCATGATCAAGTGGGATTTATCCCAGGGATGCAAGGATTTTTCAATATATGCAAACCAGTGTGATACACCAGATTAACAAATTGAAGGATAAAAACCGTATGATCATCTCAATAGATGCAGAAAAAGCTTTTGGCAAAATTCAACACCAATTTATGATAAAAACTCTCCAGAAAGTAGGCATAGAGGGGACCTACCTGAACTTAATAAAGGCCATATACAACAAACCCACAGCAAACATCATTCTCAATGGTGAAAAACTGAAAGCATTTCCTCTAAGATCAGGAACGGGACAAGGATGTCCACTCTCACCACTATTATTCAACATAGCTTTGGAAGTCCTAGCCACAGCAATCAGAGAAGAAAAAGAAATAAAAGGAATACAAATTGGAAAAGAAGAAGTAAAACTGTCACTGTTTGCAGATGACATGATAGTATACATAGAGAATCCTAAACATGCCACCAGAAAACTATTAGAGCTAATCAATGAATTTGGTAAAGTTGCAGGATACAAAATTAATGTGCAGAAATCTCTTGCATTCCTATACACTAATGATGAAAAATCTGAAAGAGAAATTAAGGAAACACTCTCATTTACCATTGCAACAAAAAGAATAAAATGCCTAGGAATTAACCTACCTAGGGAGACAAAAGACCTGTATGCAGAAAACTATAAGACACTGATGAAAGAAATTAAAGATGATACAAACAGATGGAGAGATATACCATGTTCTTGGATTGGAAGAATCAATATTGTGAAAATGACTATACTACCCAAAGCAATCTACAGATTCAATGTAATCCCTATCAAATTACCAATGGCATTTTTTACAGAACTAGGACAAAAAATCTTAAAATTTGTATGGAGACACAAAAGACCCCACATAGCCAAACCAGTTTTGAGGGCTAAAAACAGCTGGAGGAATCAGATTCCCTGACTTCAAACTATACCACAAAGCTACAGTAATCAAGACAAGGTGCTGGTGCAAAAAGATAAATATAGATCAATGGAACAGGATAGAAAGCCCAGAGATAAACCCACGCACCTGTGGTCAACTAATCTATGATAAAGGAGTCAAGGATATACAATGGAGAAAAGACAGTCTCTTCAAGTGGTGCTGGGAAAACTGGACAGCTACATGTAAAAGAATGAAATTAGAACACTCCCTGACACCATACATAAAAATAACTCAAAATGGATTAGAGACCTAAATGCAAGAGTGGACACTATAAAACTCTTAGAGGAAAATATGGTAAGAACACTCTTTGACATAAATCACAGCAAGATCTTTTTTGATCCACCTCCTAGAGTAATGGAAATAAAAACAAAAATAAACAAATGGGACCTAATGAAACTTAAACGCTTTTGCAAAGCAAAGGAAACTACAAACAAGACGAAAAGACAACCCTCAGAATGGGAGAAAATATTTGCAAACAAATCAACGGACAAAGGATTAATCTCCAAAATATATAAACAGCTCATGCAGCTCAATATTAATAAAACAAACAACCCAATCCAAAAATGGGCAGAAGACCTAAATAGACATTTTTCCAAAGAAGACATACACATGGCCAAGAAGCACATGAAAAGCTGCTCAACATCACTAATCATTAGAGAAAGCAAATCAAAGCTACAATGAGGTATCACCTCACACCAGTTAGAATGGGCATCATCAGAAAATCTACAAACAACAAATGCTGGAGAGGGTGTGGAGAAAAGGGAACCCTCTTGCACTGTTGGTGGGAATGTAAATTGATACAGCCACTATGGAGAACAGTATGGAGGTTCCTTAAAAAACTACAAATAGAACTACCATACGACCCAGCAATCCCACTACTGGGCATATACCCTGAGAAAACCATAGGCCAAAAAGAGTCATGTACCAAAATGTTCATTGCAGCTCTATTTACAATAGCCAGGACATGGAAGCAACCTAAATGTCCATCGACAGATGAATGGATAAAGCAGTTGTGGCACATATATACAATGGAATATTACTCAGCCATAAAAAGAAATGAAATGGAGGTATTTGTAATGAGGTGGATGGAGTTAGAGTCTGTCATACAGAGTGAAGTAAGTCAGAAAGAGAAAAACAAATACAGTATGCTAACACATATATACGGAATCTAAGGAAAAAAAAAAGGCCATGAAGAACCTAGTGGCAAGACGGGAATAAAGACACAGACCTACCAGAGAATGGACTTGAGGATATGGGGAGGGGGTGGGGTGAGATGTGACAGGGTAAGAGAGTGTCATGGACATATATACACTACCAAATGTAAAATAGATAGCTAGTGGGAAGCAGCCGCTTAGCACAGGGAGATTAGCTCGGTGCTTTGTGACCACCTAGAGGGGTGGGACGGGGAGGGTGGGAGGGAGGGAGATGCAAGAGGGAAGAGAAATGGGAACATATTGTATATGTATAACTGATCCACTTTGTTATAAAGCAGAAGCTAACACACCATTGTAAGGCAATTATACTTCAATAAAGATGTTTAAAAAAAAAAAAAAAAGGAAAAAAAAAAAAAAGACACATGCACCCCAATGTTCATTGCAGCACTATTTACAATAGCCAGGTCATGGAAGCAACCTAAATGCCCATCAACAGACTAATGGATAAAGAAGATGTGGCACATATATACAGTGGAATATTACTCAGCCATAAAAAGGAATGGAATTGGGTCATTTGTAGAGACGTGGATGAATGTAGAGACTGTCATACAGAGCAAAGTAAGTCAGAAATAGAAAAACAAATATCGTATATTAACGCATATATGTGGAACCCAGAAGAATGGTACATATGAACTGGTTTGCAGGGCAGAAATTGAGACACAGATGTAGAGAACAAACGTATGGACACCAAGTGGGGAAAGCGGCGGGGGTGGGGAGTGTAAAATAAATAAACTCAAAATGGATTAAAGACCTAAATGTAAGGCCAGACACTATAAAACTCTTAGAGGAAAACATAGGTAGAACACTCTATGACATAAATCACAGCAAGATCCTTTTTGACCCACCTCCTAGAGAAATGGAAATAAAAACAAAAATAAACAAATGGGATCTAATGGAACTTAAAAGCTTTTGCACAGCAAAGGAAACCATAAACAAGACGAAAAGACAACCCTCAGAATGGGAGAAAATATTTGCAGATGAAGCAACTGACAAAGGATTAATCTCCAAAATATACAAGCAGCTCATGCAGCTCAGTATCAAAAAACAAACAACCCAATCCAAAAATGGGCAGAAGCCCTAAATAGACATTTCTCTAAAGAAGATATACAGATTGTCAACAAACACATGAAAGGTTACTCAACATCACTAATCATTAGAGAAATGCAAATGAAAACTACAATGAAGTACCACCTCACACCAGTCAGAATGGCCATTATCCCAAAATCTACAAACAGTAAATGATGGAGAGGGTGTGGAGAAAAAGGAACCCTCTTGCAGTGTTTGTGGGAATGTAAATTGATGCAGCCACTATGGAGAACAATATGGAGGTTCCTTAAAAAACTAAAAATAGAACTACCATATGACCCAGCAATCCCACTACTGGGCATATACCCTGGGCATATACCCTGGGCATAATTCAAAGAGTCATTTACCACAGTGTTCATTGCAGCTCTATTTACAACAGCCAGGACATGGAAGCAACCTAAGTGTCCATCGACAGATGAATGGATAAAGAAGATGGGGCACATATATACAATGGAATATTACTCAGCCATAAAAAGAAACAAAATTGAGTTATTTGTAGTGAGGTGGATGGACCTAGAGTCTGTCATACAGAGTGAAGCAAGTCAGAAAGAGAAAAACAAACACCATATGATAACACATATATATGGAATCAAAAAAAAAAAGGGGGGGGTTCTCATGAACCCAGGGGCAGGCCAGGAATAAAGATGCTGATGTAGACTTGAGGACACAGGGAAGGGGAAGGTTAAGTTGGGATGAAGTGAGAAAGTAGCATTGACATATACACACTACTAAATGTAAAATAGATAGCTAGTGGGAAGCAGCTGCATTGCACAGGGAGATCAGCTCAGTGCTTTGTGACCACCTGGAGGGGTGGAATAGGGAGGGTAAGAGGGAGATGCAAGAGGGAGGGAATATGGGGATATATACATACCTATGGCTGATTCACTTTGTTGTGCAGCAGAAAGTAGCACAACATTGTGAAGCAATTATACTCCAATAAAGATGTTAAAAAAAATAATAAAATTGACAGTATAAAAAAAAAGTACTCGTCAGTCTGTGTCAATGTCAGTGATACAGTGATAATATGACTTACTGAGAAATTGAGGGAAAAACTAAAGGAAATGCTTTCTGAACAGAGCTAAGAAAAAGATAACTATTTTTTGATCAACAAAATAATCTGTCTTAAAAATGGGAAATTTAATTAAAGATTATTTGCAAGTTTGTGGATAAATATATATATATATCTGTAGTAAAATTTGAAGGCTATGGTAAGCATTCTTTTAGGAGTACTGCTTATAATGAAGGAACTCAGCTACATTTTAAATAAACCTTTACATTATGAACACTTCTTTCATTTTCTTATAAAAAGTACTTTAAAATCAGTATTCTCAATGCATGTATAAAATGACGCCTTACACTTCTGACATGGGACTTTTCTGCACCTGTAGAGAGAAAGCACTATTTTTCCTAAACAGGCTGTTATTTGCAAATCTACTCTACTGCTCTGAGTCACTGATGGTTACAGGCTTTTATATTTAACCTGAAATGCAAAGCATTTTTTTCCAAGGCCTAAAGTAAAATCGTTTTGCATAGTGCATAAGGGTACATTCTGAGTTTTCTTTGTTTTGCTACATATACTTGAAAAACAAGGTCAAGCATTTGTTAAAAAGGATGAGTGTGTGTGTGTGTGTGTGTGTGTGTGTGTGTGTGCACGCACCTGCGCGCATTAGCATCAATTGCATTCTTTTTTCCCTCTACCTGTCTGGAGGGTACTCCTTATGTACCTTTTCCAGTGCTCACCATTATGAGTTTTAATCACAGCAGGAGAATTTTTTCATACGACTTTGATGAAAGGTCATACTTATTGGGCCGAGTTTATTTATTTCTGTCTAATAATCTTAGAATATGCTGTGTGTATTACCTGGGATAAATACAAGTACAGCATTTAGGAATTTTGTATCTACTCACAAATGAGATTGGCCTGTAAGAACTCCTCCCTTTTCTAGAACACTGCCATGATCTGATTTTGGTTGTTCTAACTGAATGAAATGAATTGGATGGCTTTCATTGCTATGAAACAATTTACATATATGGGAATCATCTATTCACTAAAAGTAGGAAAGAAATCTGGCATAGAACTTCCTGAATGAAATGATAAATGCTATGAATAAAAATAAAGCAAAGTAAGGGGATAGAGTGAATGGGTCTGCTGTTTCAGATGAGGTGGTTAGAAGAGGTCTCTTAGATGAGCAGAAATCAGCATGAGGTGAGGGAACAAGTCATGCAAATGTCTGAGGGAAGAGCATCCTAGCAGAGGAAGTGGAAGGGCCAAAGCCACAAGAAGGGAGCATGCTTGGCATATGCAAGGAACAGCAAGGAGACAGGTGTATCTAGAGCAAAGGAGAGAATGGTAAGATTTGAAATCTGAGAGGGAGGGAGGGAGGGTTCGGTTTATTTGGGAAGACAAGATTCAACAGAACCTACATTTCTTTTTCATTTCTGTTCATCTTAAATTTTGTCCCTTAATCATGTTTTTCTCTTTTTGATTCGACTGCTCACGTGGTATATTTTTTATCCTTTCTTTTTCTGTTTTTAATAAAGTTTAATAAAGTTTTCTTTTAAGTACAACTTTGCTTTCATTCTGTAAGGTTCATGGTCAAAAGTCACATGGCCATCTCCAAGCTGCAAGGGACGCTAGGAAATGGAGGATTTTAATTAGCATACTGCTGTCCCAGACAAAAATCAGGATTCTGTTAATAAGGAAGAATGGGGGAATAAATATTGGATAAACTACTAGCAATATCTTTCATAAAATCCTATGGGCCTGGGAGATTTTCCTGTAGATTCCCATGCTATACAGATTGTTACAAAGCATTGCGAGATGGAAAAGATACCCAATTTATTTTATAAAGCTGCCAGGATCTTGTATCAAAACCTGACAAAGATGAGTGAAAAGGAAAATTATAGACCAGTTTAACTTATGAATATAACTGTGAAAAGTCAAAATACAAACATTTCAACTTTTCAGCACATTGAAAGAATCATCCATCATGATCATGTAGGGTTCATACTATAAATGTAAGAATGCTTTAATATTAGGAAAGCTTTTAATACAATACAGCATATCAAAAGATCTAATAAGAAAAAATATGGTAATCACAATAGATAAAGATTTGATCGTTAGCCCTTGTTTCTGATTAGAAAATCAGTCTTAGACAATTAAAACTAGAAATATATTTCTTTAATGAAATAAAGATATCTAACTCCTATTGTGGTCAAGTTTATTCCAGTACAAAGAACAAAGGTATAGTTCATATACCCCTGCCTTATCAATCTATGACTTCAAAATACACTTTTAAGTAATACCTGTAGTAGGATGGCACAAAACCATAATGATGTACTCCCAGTAACTTCTGGAAGTTTCTCAAAGTATTCTCTTTCATGTGCTGCAGAACACATCCCCCTCCTTCCTCAGCTCACATCTCTGACTTGCCACCATACAGCTGCAATAACTCTAGTTAGGTAGAATGATGGGCGTACCTGTTCTTCACTCAGGGAAAAATAGCACCCACTAGTTCCTGTTTTTCTATTTGAGAATAAAAATGAGGATACTTCTAATATTGCCTTTGAACTTTTAGAATTAGATAGTTTTATAAAATCAAATTATCTACTCCTTTGTGAAGTGTGTGATATGGCTTTGCTCTGCTAATAAGTAGACTAAGGCTTATTAACTTCTGAAACCACAGTAGTGTACGTTTTATATCAGTATTTTTAAGTCTTTTTTGTTTTTACCACAACCCACATTAAGAAATACATTTTAAACTGTGACCAAGTGTACACACACGCACATACACACATTCTGTACATTCATATCTATATAATTTTTTTTAAGTTTCACAAAACTTACCAAGGATCAATGCAAAATACTCTCATATATATCTATTCTATTCTGCTTCATTTAAAAAAAATTGATATCAACCCACCAAATTTCCTTAGACCATGCTTTTTTAGCAGTTTTATGATTGTGTACAGAGGGTGATTCTTTTGACTCTTAAGTAAATAAAATGTCTGGAGTTCAAGAATTCAATTTTGGAAGATGAGAATGTATTGGTTTTTAGAAATATGTTATAATTTTGTTGTAAATATTAACTTTCATGTATAGGCAGGATGCTTTTGGTGCTAGTTGCTAGTTTTTCTTTGATTTCTAGGAGGGTGATTGGATAAGAAAGAATTTTCTAAATGGTGATTTCTTTTCTACCTGCAGCTCTCACGTGTGACTGGAAGTCTAGTGCATCATTAACCTAAGGACCTCACCACTTGGAAGTTACAGTTTTCGCCATCAGCTTACCTTACCCTTTTTGGTCTGGTTCTTTTCCTCAAGCAGTGGAAACATCTTTCTTTCAAGTTGCTTTTGTTGAAGAGTTAAGCAAATGGCTGATAGCAGCTGTGGTAAAAAATCCACAAAATGCCCCAACTGTTCATCTGCTTCTCAGAAAAATGTACTTTGTGTATGTTCTTGTAAAACAAAGCTTTCTCCAGTGTCAGTGGTGGAAATGTCACAGACATCGAGCATTGGTAGTTCAGAATTTATATTTTCACCAGAGAGAAAAAAAGAAAGACAAACCAGCAAAGATATTACCTCTGGAAAAGATTTGGTAAATATTGAAGATTGTACATCTCAACACAAGTGGATGTCCCGTTCCCTGATCCCATCCCTAGATTCATCCATATCCCATGGACCCTTGTCAGCCAATTCATTGCCTTCTTAACTATTAAAGTAACATTTCTTTCTTACATAAGAGGTGAGAAAAGTTGGTTGGTAATTTCTTTTACGCTATTTCCAACCACTGCCCAAATTAATGATTTCTCAGGATTATGAATAATTCAGAATGTTATTCCAGCTTCTTTTTTAAAAAATGGTGTATATGGAAATGAATTGGTTTTCAAATTGAATTAAATCTGAATTTGGGGGCATTTTCTTCAATTGATGCAGAATGAGATTTATGGTTGTGGTTAAATATAGTGTGGTTATTACTTAAGACAGTTCCTGGTTATCTAGATGGAATATCAAGTATACCTTACAAAGTTGACTTGCATTAGTTACAATCTATGACTACCCAGTTGGACGGGTTTTGGTATATTCGCCTTTATAGTGAAGAGGCACTGTGGAAGATTGTCATTGATATAGCACAACTTTGGAGACAGCAGTAAGTTTAAGAAAAGTTAGGTTCTCAGCCCTCAAATTTGTACCTTTTTCACATTTTCACCCTAAACTGTTATTTCTGATTTGTATTATGGTATAGTTTTTGCCATATAGGTGTCTCTGAGTGAATTATTGCTATGTTATCTTCATTCAAAGCATATTTTGTGAATGTCTGGCCAGTAATTTTTTGTGTATAACCTATTTGAGATGATTGTTATGTCTTGAAACAAGGGTGATTGAGAAAGCTGTGAAGTTGCCTTCTCTTGTGATGTTAAAGATTTTAAGTCCTGATTTATCTTCTATGCAAGTCATCATGTAGACTTGCGTGGATTCAGGAGATTAGATTGAATAACTTCTTAAGGCCTCTTTTAGCCTAATGAGTGAATGAATTATATAGGGCTTAGAATTTGAAAAAAACAGTAAACTATCTTGTACACAGTAAATATCTTGACACACATTAAAGATTTGTCAGATTATTATATCTTAAAGTTAATATTATAATTTCTTTTTGGTCCAAGCCCTCAAAAACCTCAAATGTAGAGAGAAAATCATCTCAACAACAGTGGGGTCGAGGCAACTTTACAGAAGGAAAAGTTCCTCACATAAGGATGGACAATGGAGCTGCTATTCAGGTATATAGAGAGCAAACTGAAGCTACTAGAAATTTTCCGGTTTCTTCTAAGTCAGTGTTAATGGCAAAAATGATTTAAAAGTAAGTCTCTAAGGAAAGGAAAGAGGAAACTTACCATTTTTAAGTATGTCAAAGTCTTTACTAAAGAAAATGCAGATTAATTATTTTTTCTGTTCATAGAGGTGCAAATGGACTTTAATAATTAAAGTGGAGAGCATTTTTATTAGACAAAATGAGAACATTTTGGTCTCCAGGTCTTGCCTGTTGCTGAGGGCAGTTGTGGAGTCTTTGTATAGACTTATTCAAGATGCAGACAGAGACCAGGTGACTTAGATGGTTTGGCTGTTCACTTCTTTGATGACCAGTAGTGAGGCTAGAATTTCCCTCATGGGCCCCTCCATATTTTTCCAGCCTGTGATTGAGTGAATACCAATATTATTCTTCCCAGGATTCTAATTCTTATATACAAATATGACTTAAATTTTAGTACCATTTTAGAAATTAAAATGTGTTCCTTTAACACCAGATTAAAGGAACTGCAACAAGAACAACTACAAGAAGAAAATTGTGTTAATGTTAAATAACTTTAAAAAATTGCTTTAAGAAATATTTGGCAATTTACTTGAAGAGATCAGAAAAACTTTCTGAGAACTTCTGACCTGAAAAGTTTAAATCTTCCCCTGTAAACAAAAGACCTGAATTTTTAAAAAATCCACAAATTTACTGAGTTTTAAATTTAACCATAAGAGCTTTTATAAAAGCAAAATGTATGCGTTTTGAAAAATTAGGAAAATATAGATAGAAAAGTGAAGAAGATAAAAATCATGAGCCAGACATAACCAATTTTAACATTTGTTATCTTTACTTCATTTTTCTAGCCATGTATAAGTCTTACCCTATTTTTTATTTTTGTTTTTTTCCTGGTTTAAATTGTAAAAGATTTCAAATATACACATATTTTTAAGAAATAACATTAAATGGTATAGGGGAAGTTTCTTTTCCCCCATTAAATAGACAGGCTCATTTTGAAGATATCAAACATTTCAGAAGAGTATAAAAAAGGAAGTTACAGTCATCCAAAGTTCTACTACCTAATGATAACTATTCTTAATATTTAGATGAACAACTTTCCAGACATCAATGTAAGCACCTCCACATATACAGATTTTTCGTAATGGGATCATATCATGCATGCTTTCACACTCTATACTATATCATGGACTTCTTATATGTCAATAAAAAGAGATCTATGTTACCATTGTAATAGCATCCTCTTAAAATTATTACAAACAAGAAGTCATTTTCTCCTTATTTTCATCACTATGTAATGATGCCAAAGCAGTTAGTTGAAGAAACAGATTAATTTATAAACAACTAGTTGGGCAGTTGGACTATTTTTCTACCCATTCTTCATTTTAAAAATCCTATAAACGGTATTAAAATACTGTGTCCAAATTGTGGTTCTATATGTCTAGAGATAAAATGAGAGGTTAATTTTTAAAGGACAAGAAAAGTTGGGGAAGTGGTTAGGGACTATTGAGATTATTTTGTTCTGTGGGAATGAAAGGTTTAAGTTGAGATTTAACTCATTTTACATAGTGTATAGTTGGGAGTTGCAGGTACATATAATAAAATGTTTTGTCTTATTTTAATCATCTTAGTTTTTTGACTTTGATTCTCACTATCAAGTGGTAATGGGAAGAGGGAAAAGCCAAAGTAATTATAAGTCATCAGAAGGCAGTGTCCTGGGGACAATCCCCTGGACAGGATGTGCCCTGCCTGAGTGGGAGTCACCATTCACAACATTCAAGACCTCAGATCTGGAGCTCCTCCTCCAGGGTTCAACTTCATGTACCCAGTCTTTCACTTCTCTCAAATATGCATATGTATAGGTTCCTGACTGGCTGGCTTGCTGACTAGATTGATTTATTGATTCAGTTCATTTACCAGCTCACTCATTCATTCCACATTTGCACTGCTGTTCCTTTGAAATGCCTTCCTTGCTTTGATTGGATTATAGAAAAATATTCTCAATTATTTTTTCTTGCCTTGGTTCCCTCACATGCCTATCTCAGAAGCCATGTCTTTCATAACGTTTTCCCTTATTCTCCCAGTATTTTAGCTCTGGTCTCTGGCCCCAGTGTCATTTTGTATTTTTTTTTAACTTAAGATTTTATGACTTAAGTAATAATCTTGTCTTTTGAGTAGATTACAAATTATGAGAAAACAGGAATTATGTTTTATCCATCTTTGTAACCCCCAAAGTATGTATCACAAGGAAATATCCAAGGAAAATCTAACATGTTGAAGCTGAACATTTCTTTTCTTTTCTTTTCTTCTCTTCTCTTCTTTCTTTTCCTTTCTGTCTCTCCCCTTTCCTCCCTCTGTCTCTTTTTTCTTTCCCTTTCCTTCTTTCCTTTCTTCCTCCCTCCCTTCCCCTTCTCTTCCCTCCCTTCCCTTCTTCCTTCTCCCTTCTCCCTTTTCCTCCCATGCACTAAGCATGAATATTTTGCCTACAAGGTTTCAGGCAGGCTTTTTAAAGGATACAAAAGAAACAGCTTCATAAGGTGTTTCTAGACCATCTTGGAAGGAAAAAAATGAGCCAAATTGTTTGTAAGCAAGAGAGTAATAATAGTGTTTGAGGACCAATGCATACATGTTGAAGGAAGTCAAAGGAACAATTACCACAGTGCAGAGTTAGGCAGAGAAGCCCTTCATAAGGAGGTAAGTAATTAGTTGGATACGGATCTTCTTTTACAAAAGTAAGAAAGGAATGTAAGCAGTAGAAAACATAAAGTCTAGCAGTAATTTACCTGTTGCATGATGAAGATGAAAGTAGTCACGCAGAGGGAACGTGGCATCTCTAAGGCAGGCTTTGGCTGGCTAACCCAACAGAGGCTTCCCCCAGCAGCGTTAGCTCAGGTGTTCTCTCCTGTTCTAGTCCCTGTGCATCATGGGTCGAGAAACTCTTGTTACTGCCCTGGAGTTGATTCAGATCAAGGAGACTGACTCCCTCCAACCAAATTCACAAGAAATGAAAGTGTAAATGAGTTACCTGCTTGTTATTTTACAACATGAAGTGGAATGCTGGTATTGTCAAGACCCACGCATTGTCTTTGTAAGCAGAAGTAAACCGATAAGCAGAAGGATCCTTGGTCTGGATAGTGTTACTGTGGATGGTTTTTATTTTTTTTACAGTGCTGATTTATATTAATATTTTGGTCATATATTCCTTTTCCTAAAACAAAAGGAAATAAAACAACAAAAGTGATTTTTTTAATAGAAACAGTGACGATAAAGAAAAAGGGTTACTTGGTAAACAGGAAAGCAGTTGTTCAGTGGTTAATATGTGTTGATTTTATAGTGTAGCTCTCAGAGTTTGGTGATAATTTTTTGGTTGAATGTATCTTATACACACACATATATATTTGCATGTATGTATTAATATTCCATTCCTCCTTTTTCTTATGAAGACATTTCATTAATATTGTAGTTTAGAAGAGGTTCATTTTTTATGCTTTTGAAGTTTTTTACATTTCTTTGTAAGGATTTGTATGGTTTTCCTCTAAAGGATATTTAATAAAATTCATCAAAACTTATTTTTGTTTAATTAAGATGTGTTTATTAATATTGAAGCAAATATGGGGTGTCTTCTATTTGATTTTACCCTGGAGCAGAATCACTCTTCCCTTGGGTGGATACCTATCAGTATTATATGTTTATTTGTAATCCTGATGAATGGCAGAGAGAGACAAAGGAACTCATATTTTTTATCCAGGAAATCTATACCTTTGGAAGAATATTGGGACAAGGGAGCTTTGGAATGGTCATTGAAGCTATTGACAAGGAAACAGAAACTAAGTGGGCAATTAAAAAAGTGAGCAAAGAAAAGGTAAGGCATATCAGCAGCATCCTACTGAGGGCACAGTGCCAGTGCAAGGTGGGGTAGGCAGTACAGTTTTTCACACTAACACAGCTGACCCTGAGGGCCAGGGCCTAGGCTGTTCCCCTGGAGAAATGTGGATATTTCTCTAGCCTTCTGGGATGGGAACAGTTCTTAAACTCAAGTAGACAGGTACTAAAAAGCAAATGAAAGGATTAACTAACATAACCAGCACAACCAAATATAGGTAAAGTTTACCAGAGTGAGCTGAAGGTGAGGGCTGATCATCAGTATGTGTAGATGTAGGGCTGTGGGCTAGCGATGTCTTAGTGAGAAGTGGGTCCGGTAGTCTCTCCTGATGTGGTTCTGATATACTTTGTCCCTATCTTTGCCTTTCCTTTGATTCCCTATTTCCTCATTGGTAGCTAACTCTGTTTATTCATCCTACCTACTCTTTCAGTTTGAACCACTTTTCCCCCAACTATCTTCTGTACTGTTTACTTGTAAGCACTGTATGTCTCACTAGATTTCATTGGAGTGAAGAATGACTGGGCTTCTTTTCAAGGGAGAATCTAAGTCCTCAAGCTTTATATCTGATCGTTTCATCAACTTTAAAACACTTTCTATGCCCAAGGAAAAACAAAAGACAACATTAGGTGTTTTTCCCTTGGATTTGCGATGATAAATATTACACTTACAAAAGGAAATAGTAGGTTTTATGTATTCTTTAAAACAAGCCATAGGAAATTACATACCATTTCCCCCTAAAGTTTAATAAAGTAACATTAAATCTTAATAAAGGGAGATCCAGAGCCCTTCTAGAAATCTTTAGAATTAACTAAATGAATTGTCGGGGCTTCCCTGCTGGCACAGTGGTTGAGAATCCGCCTGCCAATGCAGGGGACATGGGTTCTATCCCTGGTCCGGGAAGATCCCACATGCCGCAGAGCAACTAAGCCCGTGTGGCACAACTACCGGGCCTGCGCTGTAGAGCCCATGAGCCACGACTACTGAGCCCACGTGCCGCAACTACTGAAGCCCGTGTGCCTAGAGCCCGTGCTCCACAACAAGAGAAGCCACCACAATGAGAAGCCCGCGCACCGCAACAAAGAGTAGCCCCCGCTCGCTGCAACTAGAGAAAGCCTGCACGCAGCAATGAAGACCCAACCCAGCCAAAAATAAATAAATAAATACATTTATTTAAAAAAAAAAAAACGAAATGGGATTTTATTTCCTTTGCTCCTTTGGTGTCAGATAGGGTTAGGGGTCAGGTTTTAGAGTTATATAGTCAGGATGCCTGCTTGCAACGTTAGGAATTCATAATCTTGCACATACCTATTGATGCTGAGAGTTTTCAGGACACTAATATAGTAAAATAAAGTTATATAGTCAATATATGAATTGGACAGTATATTACTGCATTATATACAGGTCAAACCATTTGTGGAGGGAGGTAGGAAGAGGATTGAGATGGATACTGTGATAACTCTCCATATCTGGTCTGTACAGGAATTCACTCCTCACAATCACTATTCCTCTTGACCCTCTAGGATAACCTTAAACTGTGACTTTCATCCTCCATGGGTGAGGCACAGAGGGTGGGCAGTTTCCTATCCCTCCTGAGATGGTAATGGTTGAAGGGTAAATGTAATTGGAAGCAGGGATGACACTGGGAAAAATTTTAACTAGGTAAAATTTGCCTTATGATCAATCCCTTTCCAGTCCTTCAGGAACTATTATGTCTCTCCCAAACTTGGCGGGGGCAGGGGTTAGGGGTAAGGAGGGAGGAATAAGAACTTTATTATCCCTTTCAGGGATATTTTCATGCGAATGAGGACAATGTTTATCCTTGAATAATGATGGTAATTTAGATATCAAGAGGGGTGATGATTGGGATGGTGGTAGTGGTGGTTAGGGTGGAGAAAGCCCTTCTGGAATTTCTTAGATGACCTTGTAGACAGTCAGTTACTTACACCCTGAATGAAGGCCTGGTCAGGTGTGGTTAAAGGTAACATGTAAGGAGATAAATTGGAGTTAGGTTGGTCTGCAGGCAAAATCTCCATCTCCATCTTGATCGAGCGTGCTCTCTCTCCTTCTCTTTCTATCAAATTTTTGAGACTGGGGGACTAGGAAGTAATATAATGCAGGGCTAAGTGTAGAATCTCACTGCCTATTGTTTCTTTTGATATGTATATAAATATAATCAAAACAAAACAACAATAAAACAAAAACATTTTATTTAACAATTCTAACATTTAATGAGACAGATGCTTTATATCCATTTTCTAATTGATGTCCTGGGAAAGTAGATTTTGTTTTTATTATGCTTACATCAAAGGATCAATATGATTTTGAAGGAAATTCCAAAAAGCCTATTAAAAATTGCAATAATTTTGTGACATGACAGAGACCATGTTGTAGCTAATTTATAGAAACAGTCCAAGAAACAGATGTGGTTTGAGGCCAAATAATATATCTCTTAAAATTGGACAAAAGATAAGATGGGGCATACTTTACTCTTAACACATAGGTAAGTTGCATGTTATCTTTTGAAAAAGGAACTTCTAAAGAAAATGTAGGAAAAATATTAAATAACTTTAACTTTTATATTGAGGTATGCAGTAATGAAATTCATACGTGAAATCTATGTTTCCTCATCATTGAAGGCTGGAAGCTCTGCTGTGAAGTTACTTGAACGGGAAGTGACCATCCTAAAAAGTGTGAAACACGAACACATTATACATCTAGAACAAGTATTTGAGACGCCTAAGGTAAAGCTTTGTCAGGTGCTGCATTTTGAAAATTGTTATTATTACAAAATGAACATCATTCCCTTGAGAAGTAATCCTTTTGGGACATAGTGACTCATGTGCTTGGCATGAGTCTGTCACTGGAGATTGATGAGAGCATTCTGGAGGACTTTTTATTGTTGATTGTATAGTTAGGTGTCTGATGATTAGATTGACATCTTTAGTGATATTTCTGGTGGCATGTTGAAAACAAATGTTTAAAATTGAAACAACCTCAGATATAACCCCTTTGTGACCAGAGCTTCCTTAGAAGCGTCTTTCCTTTTGCTTTGGTCCTTGGTTCTCCATTAGAGTCTCTTGGAATACTGTCATAATTTTGCAAGTCTAGCTTCATAGTAGAGTTGGTATGGGCATATTTGGCACTATGTAGAAGATACTTTGTTATCTGTGTCTTAAACTAGTATGTTTAATCTTCCTTCTTTCCTAGATGTGTTCATTCTTGTCTTTCAATGCTTGTAATTTTCATTTAGAGTTGTTCTGAAGCCTAGGTTATTTGCCATTCTGCTTTCAAGTTGTTTATGCCCGTGGGCTTGGGTATTTCTCTGCTCAGAGGCAGTATGATACAGTGGTTAGGCATGTGGACTCTTGGGTCAGATTGCCTGTGCAATATAATCCTGGCTCCACCACTTATTAGCTCTGAGACCATGGACAAGTTACTCAACCTCTCTATACTTAAGTTTCCTCATCTGTAAGAAGGGTTTATGATAGTATCAACCTCATTTGGTTGTTGAAGGATTAAACGGGAAAGCGAATATAAAGCATACATCTCATCGACTGTTAGCTATTGTTCTTTGTTTCCTTTGACAGTCTCTAAGGCAGCAATAGTCAATTTGCGTTATGCATTATGCTTGATTCATTAGGAGTGCTTGATAAATGTTAGAGACCACAGTTACCTTTTATGGGAGCAGTATATGGCAGTGGTGCCAGGAGGCTTCTCTACCTTTTCAGTTTTAGAGTTGTGACTTATTTTATCCTCAAATCTGCTTAGAATAGTTTTGCTCTTCATCATCAGTTTTAACCAATTTGATTATGTTGTGCCTTGGTATAGTCGTCTTCATGTTTCTTGGCTTGGGGTTCATGGAGCTTCTTGAATCTGTGAGCTTATGGTTTTCATCAAATTAAGGAACATCTTGGCCATTATTTCTTCAAATATTTTTTCTGCCTTCTCCTACTTTTAGGACCTCAAGTACACATGAGATTGCCTGATATTGTCCAAAGCTTACTGATGCTCTATTCATTTTTTTCCAATCTTTTTTCTCTCCCTGTTTAATTTAGCAGAGTTTCTATTGTGATATCTTCAGATTCAGTAATCTCTTTTTCTGTAACATCATATGTGCTGTTTATCCCTTCCAATGGAAATTTGATTTGTATCATTTTTCTATCTTCCATGTTTCTACTTAACATGCTCACTGTTTCCTCCTCCTTAAATATAGTTATAATAACCTTTAATGTCCTCTTCTATTAATTCTATCATATGTGCCATTTCTAGGTCAGTTTTAATTGATTGATTTTTCCCCCTTCTTTATATGCCTGCTTCTTTATATGCCTGTTAATTTTTGATTGGGTGCTGGCTATTTTATATATTCTTACAACTATTTTTGAGCTTTATTCTGGGACATAGTCAAGTTATTGGAAATAGTTTGATACTTTTCAAGCTTACTTTAAGCTTTGTTAGGTGACACCAGAGCAGCCTTTGGTCTAGGGCTAATTTTTCCTAACTAATGTGGGAAGACCCTTTTGAGTATTCTACCCCATGAATAATGAGATTTTCCACTCTGGCTAATGGGAATGCAAACCCTTCCTGGCCATGTGTAAGCACCAGTGATTGTTCCTTCTGATCTTTTCACATGGTTCTTTTCCCAACTTTGGGTAGTTTCCTCATACACATGTGCTAGTTGGTACTTTGCTGAAGAGCCGAGGGGGGGCTGTCTGCAAATCTATGGAGCTTTCTCTCCATAGATTTCTCCTCTTTGGTAATCTTCTCTGTGAACTTTAGTTGTCTTGGCCTTCAGGGACTCCCAGCACCATCTCCTCAGTTCATGTAGACTGCTGGGCTCTGTTTGGATTCCTTTTCCCTTCTCTGTGGCTTGGAAACTCTCTCCAGACAGTAAGCTAAGATAATCACGGGGCTGGCCTCATAGGTTTCCCCTCTCTCAGGGATCACTGCCCTATGCTGTCTGATGTCTAATGTCTGAGAATTGTTATTTTATGTATTTTGTCCATTTCTTAAGTTGTTTCAGGAGGGAGGGTAAGTCTGATCTGTTACTTCATCTTGGGCACAAGTGGGAGTCCAAATCTAGAATAATTTGAAGGCCAAAGAAACCATCATCTGTGATTGTCTTTTTGATGTATTGTTTGCCCTTGATTCACACAGGTCACATCTGACTCCCCATCTTCCCAACTCACACAAATGCCTAGACCTTCCATTGAAGCCATCTTAAGGATGAATGGAAATTGCTACCTGAAGGGTTAGGCTAAGGGAGTAATGCTGATCATGCAGTTTGACTATGTATGGTTTCTTGTGAGTCCACATGTTCTCCAGGTCTACACAATTACTTTTAATAATTATAGAAAGAGTTGTAAAAAACTTCTGTTGATATAACTTTTATCAACGTACATATTTTAAAATGACATCAATTTATATTGTAAGCACTGCTAATATAACTTTGCCTTCCAGATAGTTCACTTTCCATTTCATTTCATGATCCCTATGGTGCTGTCAGTGGAAAAAATATGGCCTAGTTCAAAATCTTATTTATGTGTTAGACTTTGCAGAATTCTGTAGTTACTTTTGAAATTCTAAACATCTTGAGGTTGGGTGAGTCAGAATTTTGACTCTAGGAAGAAAGGTTGTTAGCCTTCTCCTCCTGTATTCGTGCTTGCTGACTGAACACAGAAGTTGCACTAGTAGTGGTAACAGAGTACGATCAGATCCCAGAATCTTAAAAACAGCAATGAAAATGTGCTATAGGATAGAATGGAGACATGGAGGGTAGTCTGTGTCTGAATAGCATAGGTATGAAAAAGACATGCATTTTAGTTGACTGTGAATCTTTTTGACTTAATAGATGACTTGGCTATCGGAATACCTAAGGTGATCTTAACATGTATGCACAGAAACAGCAAATATGGAAGAGGCATTTCATTTGTGGCTTTTTACGACTTATACCCAATTAGTCACTAAGTCCCACTATTTCCCCCTCCAGGTATTTTCACATCTTTTTCTTCTTCCTTCTTTTCTCCATTCTGTGCCTCACATCTACCCTCTTATAATCAGAGGTCAGCTTACACAGCATGTGAGCCAGTGGCATGCGGCCTGTTTTTTTATGGCCCATAAGCCAGGTTTTTTACATTTTTAAATGGTTGGAAAAAAACGTAAAAGAGTAATATTTCATGACATGTTAAAATTATATGAAGCTAAATTTCAAAGTCCATAAATACAGTTTTGTTGTATTGTTTATGGATGCTTTTATGCTGTAACAGCAGAGTTGAGTGGTTGCAAGAGATTGTATGTCCCTCAAAGCCGAAAATATTGACTACCTGGATATGGCCTTTACAGAGAAAAGTTTGTTGAGCTGTGCTCCTCATCACTGTTAGAGTGTTCATTTAGAAATGCAGAACTGATAGTAGCACATACCTTTCCCCCCACTCCAGACATCAGCTTAAAAATCTGCAGTGGCTCCTTATTGCATATGGGAAAAAAAAAAATCCCAGCTCCTTTGTGTGACATCCAAGACTCCTTACAGCCTGACACCAACGTGTTCTTTCTGGCCTCACCCCTCACCATCTCAGTCTTCTCTGACTTACCAAACTCCCAGTGCTGTTAACGCTGAGATACTTGTTATTCTTTAACTGCCAGCGCTGGTTTCTTTCTTTCTTTCTTTCTTTCTTTTTTTTCTAGCCTTGCAGCGCTGGCATGCGGGATCTTAGTTCCCGACCAGGGATAGAACCCGCGCCCCCTGCAGTGGAAGTGCGGAGTCTTAACCACTGGACCACCAGGGAAGTCCCACCAGTGCTGTTTTGAGCTTTGGAGTCTGCAAATGCCATGTGCTGTGCCTGTTCTTGCCCATATTCTCTACCCATAAATCCCTATTCAGTCATCCAGACGTGCCTGTATGTCGCCTCTTCAGTGAGCATTCTTTAGGCAAAGGCTCCCCTCCTCTGTAACCTCATCACATTTCGGGCATTCCTCTTCTGTTAGCCATTACCCCATGGTATTGTGATTATAGCTAAACTCTGAACTCCTTGAAGGTAAAGACTATGTGTCTTATGCTTCCTTTTTCCTCTAGTATCCTGCATAGTATCTTGTACATGATAGATAACAAATAGTTTTGAATGAATACATCGATTGTAACCATATTTCTGCTATATATATACAGTGTATAACATTTTAAAGATCCTCAACTAAATAATTGGTGCTCTCTCTCTTTTTAAATTTATAATGTCAGAAAATGTACCTTGTGATGGAGCTTTGTGAGGATGGAGAACTCAAAGAAATTCTGGATAGGAAAGGTCATTTCTCAGAGAATGAGACCAGGTGGATCATTCGAAGTCTCGCCTCAGCTATAGCCTATCTTCACAATAAGGGTAAGAAGAGGATCATCCAGCTCACTGACTCCATGAGCGCAGATACCACTTGTGTTTAAGGGCAGTTGTATTCAGGATTCATAGTGACAGAAATAATGCCTACTAATACGGAAGATTTTCTTTTAAAAATTAAAAAAATTTTCCTTTTTAACTTTATAGATATATTTTAATTAGAAGCAAGGCAGGTATGCAATTACATTGTACACAGACAAGATGAAATTATGAATGTTTCTACAGAACAGTTTGAAAAGCTAATATTATCAAATCAAAAATAGACAATCAATAATAAAAGTGAAATTTCTAAAAGCACATATATTAATAATGTTAAAAATCTATATATTCTAGGCATTTAAAAAATTTTAGATTAATTATTAGAGCAGTTTTAGGTCCACAGCAAAATTGAGACGTTACAGAGAGTCCCAGATGCCTCTGCCCACGCATGCACATCCTCCCCCGTTATCAGCATCCCCCGTCAGAGTGGTACACTTGCTACAATTGATGAACCTACATTGACACATCATGATCACCCAAAATCCATAGTTTGGATCCATAGAATCCAAAATTCTATGGATTTTGACAAATGTATAATGATACGTATCCACCAGTGTAGCACCGTATGGGAATCATTTCACTACTTTAAAATCCACATTTAAATATTATTCTAATTCTTCTAATTGCTTTACTGTTCTTTGGTGTTATTGCTACTGTTTTTCCTCATGCCCCTGCTTTTTTTTCTTCAATGTTAGTTTGGCTTACATGTGACTTTAGAAACTTCTCATTTTATAGATGAGAAAAAGCTTTGTTCCAAGAGGTGAAGTGACATGGTTAGGTGTGGCAGAGCTGGTACTGGAACCCAGGGGTTCATTCAGCAGATATTTCTTGAGCACCTACAGCACTGTGGTTAGTTCTAGAGTTACAGAAGTTAAAAGACAAGGCACCTGCCCCTCAAGGAAATTGAGAGGCAGATGGGAGATGGAGTACAGAAAACAAACTGTAATGCAACATGATAATTTCTGAAAGCCATATAAAGTGCAAGGAGCATAGGTATATTAAGTGCCTCATTTGATTAGGAAAGTCAGGGAAGAATTCACAGAGGAAGCAAAGCTTGAGCTGAGGAATACAAACTCAGACGAAAAAGGGAGGGATTTCCAGGCAGAGGGCAACAATTTTTGCAAGGGCAGAAAACCAAAGGCTTAATATTATGCTAATGTCGATTCTCCCACATTAAGCTGTAAATTCAGTATAATTTCAAACTAAATCTTAACAGGATTTTTCATGGAACTAGATAAAATTATTTTGAAATGGGTGAGAATAGTAAAGAAAACAATGAAAAAGAAGAACAGCAGAGGCAGCAGAGAGACTTGTCCTGCCAACTACTAAAACATATTATAAAGATATATTAATTAAAATTTTGTGGTATTTATGTAAGAAGAGATAAGGAGACCAATAGAAACAATAAAAATTCCAACACAGGCTGGAACTGTGTAAGGGAACTGTAAATAATTAGGTATAATTGCCAGTCCAGGGCTCATTCAGCTTCATTTTTCCAGAAATTATGCCTATAACTTTTTAAGTTTAGGGAAATGATTGCTATGGATATGAACTGAATCAGTTATTTGCAAAGGAAATATTTGGTACATGAGAGTATTTGCATGTACATAAAAGTCCTACCTGAGCTCTGACATGTTCAACTGGAGATTTTGTGTCTCAGGGGTTTTTTTTTTTTGTTTTTTTTTTGTTTTTTGTTTTTGTTTTTTTTTGGGTTTTTGTTTTTAATTTTGATGTATAAAGAGTAGGAAAGTGGTACTGATGTTGTAGAAAAATATACTGAAATAAGTGGAGTTTGTATACGTGTTGCCAGGTTGCAGTATGTTAAATGTTTACACTGGCAATAACATATGCATAGAAGTAAAGAAGTAATCCTCTATTTGAAGAGCGAAGGACATGGGAAACCTTCCCGGGCTTGTAACTGCACGTGTCTCCCTCCTCCAGGGAATACCTAACCTTGGACAGGGTCCTCTTCCACACTTACCAGGCCACTTGTCATGAAGAGCGGCCAGTTGGAGCAGCAGGGGATTGGGGAGAGGTGAGGGAGTCAAAGAAAATGGCTCCTTAAGGTTAGAAACATGGAGAAAAGGGACTTGAATATCAGGGAATAGAAGAGGGCAGGATTACACCTGGCCCTCCTCAAATTTTTCAACAGTGGATGTTAACTGGTCGAGTATATTTATTTGTTCTATTTGTGTCCTCTCTAGTAATTTTTTCATTATCCATTTCATTTGATTTGTTGTTTATTTTCTTGGTAGATATAGTACATAGAGATCTAAAACTGGAAAACATAATGGTTAAAAGCAGCTTTATTGATGCTAACGATGAAATGAACTTAAACATAAAGGTAAGATATTAGAAATGGTGGTAAGTATTTGCCTATAAACAGTTTGATAGTGAAGTGGCAAAGTACATCCTCTTTTTAGATACATTTTGAAAGCTTTTAAACAGCCAAAACTAAGTGGCTTGTGCTAAAAAAATTAAAATTTCACAAAAGAGGTTGTGACTGGCAAGAATAATTTTACAAGTTAAGTGGTGCTATTGAATTTTTCTAAAGTACAAATTCATTTGGATAGTTCTAAATCATTAGTTAATAGCAAACAAACAGATGCTCTGAATTCTAATTAATTTCAAAATTATGCCTGGTAATTTGATGTACATGTGTTACAGATCTAGAGAAAAAGTGCACCTTGGCTGTGCCTTTGATACTAAATTAATGCTAAAGTCGGTATTTCTCATTTAAAAATAAAGTCTGTATTTCTCATTTAAAAATACCCAAATTTAATAATTTGGGTATTAATATTTATGTCCTAAGAAAAATTAATGTGCCAAGTATTTATTCTTGAAGACTTTATTCAAATTAAGTGTTCTTTAATGTCAAATAAATGATAGGATACATTATTTATTACTTAGCACTTTAAAAGTGGCTGCTTTCAAAATATATGAATGTGTTAATTTAGGAATAAAATGTCTGTGAATAACTTGCTCTGTTGCATTTAAATAGGTTTAACAGCACTGTTGTTTTACCCAAGTAAAGTAAATGTTCTTAAATATTTCCACTGTAAACTCTACGAGAGCAGGAATTCTGTGTGTCTTATTTGCTGTTGGTACCTGGTGTAGTGCCTGAAGCATAGTATGTGCTCAATTAATATTTGGTGCATAAAGGAATAAATGCTCTCCAAAGAACTGAATTGGATCATGAAAGCTTTTATATATTTGATATCTGTATAAATTTTCTGTGGAGGAAGATATGTATCATAATGCTCCAAGTAGGATCATTGTGAACACTCCTGGAGAAATTTATTAATCTCTTTAGAAAAATAGTGATATCACATTGTTGATAGGAATATTTTCTTACTCCATAAGGTACTGGAAACTTTCCATTCAGCGTCTGTGGACCAAAAGCCTATCTTTGGTTGTGTGATCAATAAATGTGCCTGTTTTTCTGCTTTCAGCCCAAGGCTGTTCCAACTTGGGAGACAAGACCAAGGGCACGTACTGAATATTTAATAACCAGATGTTTAATGACCAAGATTTAGAACTGAGCAGAAAGCCTGCAGTTACAGCAGTAGGCCTCCTGTGTATTTGTAGCTATATTGTGGTTTTTTTCCTGTTAATTTGCTTCTCGTAGTTTTTAATAGTGTAATAATTTTTTGAATTAATATACTCTAGAAACACAAAGGAAATAATAGTAAAGAAAAGATAGCATTTACTAGAGATAATGTCTTATAAATAATTATTAAAGGGGGGAGTTTCCTTGAGTGCTGACAAGGATAATGATTTGCATTTATAACAGCGCTTTAAACTGGAACATAGCTTGAGCATCAGAAAAATAGATGATAAACTTACTAAGGCCAGAATGTATTTTACAGTGAAAGAACTTTATAAAAATAACTTTTTCATTTGAAAAAAAGTTAAACGCCTTCTTGCAAGAACAACTTCCTATGTTGAACTGGTGAATTTAATTAGAAGGAATGAACAATCAACATCATGGGTGTTTTCTCAAGATTTGACAAACCAAGCTTCTCTTTACTAAGTTTCTTCTTCACAAGGAGGGGTGGGTGGGGAGGGGAAGCAAGGTCCTTATTAGTAATACAAGTAAAGCCCCTCCGTCCTCAAGAATCCCTGAATTAAATGCAATACAATGCGGTGAAAGTCCCATTTGCAGAATGAGTGAATTCTGGGACTGGAACACAGGTGACTCCGTATGAGTTTCTTCTTGTAGGTGACTGATTTTGGTTTAGCGGTGAAGAAGCAAGGAAGGAGTGAAGCCATGCTGCAGACCACATGTGGGACACCTATCTATATGGGTAAGTTAGTAGACTTAAAATGATTTTTTTTCTATATGAAAAAGTAGAACAACTGGTATGGATTAAAACTTGAGCAGTTCAGTTTCACATCATGACTTAATGGCCCTGATCAAGCTACCTTTTCTTAGGTCAAATAATTTTAGTTGTTTTAGCAGATTTCTCATAGTTCTTATCTTCAAAGATTATAGTTTTCATTATTTCTCTGGGCTCTTCTTATAGCTGTTTATGTCTCTTAGGTAATCATACACCCAAACTTAATTATTGTTTTATTAATTCATGCTAAAATCATGAGTATGTTTTGCTTCTTTCCATTTTTTATCCAATTTCATTGCCATCCAGTGGTTTTTCATCGAGTACTGATTAAATATATTTTATAAACCAAGTTGCCTATTTTTCTAAATGTGATTTTTATACTTCAGCTTTCCTGAAGTATAATTTAAATACCATAAAAATGTACCATTCAGTGATTTTTTCATACATCCACAGAGTTGTGCAACATCACCACAATCCAGTTTTAGAACAGTTCTACCCCCAAAAGTTGCCTCATGCCCGTTTGCACTCAATCTCATTCCCATCCCAACCCCAGGTAACCACTAATCCTTATCTCTCTAGATTTGCTGTTTCTGGACATTTCATATAAATGGGATCGTGCAATATGTAGGCTTATACGCCTGGCTTCTTTCACATAGCATGGCGTTTTTGAGGTACATCCCTGTTGCAGTCTGTTTCTTTATATTGCTGAACAGTTGTCCGTTGTATGTTGTTTATATATTTATTAGCTGATGGGCATGTGGATTGTTTCCAGTTTGGAGCTATTATGAATAATCCTGCTATGGACATTCGTGTACAAGTTTTTTTTTTTTAAGCTTTTTAAAAAATTTATTTATTTTATTTTATTTATTTTTGGCTATGTTGGGTCTTCGTTGCTGTGCGCAGGCCCTCTCTAGTTGTGGCGAGTGGGGGCTACTCTTTGTTGCGGTGCGCAGGCTTCTCATTGCGTTGTCTTCTCTTGTTGCAGAGCACGGGCTCTAGGCATGCGGGCTTCAGTAGTTGTGGCTCGCGGGCTCAGTAGTTGTGGCTCGCAGGCTCTAGAGAACAGGCTCAGTAGTTGTGGTGCATGGGCTTAGTTGCTCCATGGCATGTGGGATTTTCCCGGACCAGGGCTCGAACCCGTGACCCATGCATTGGCAGGCGGATTCTTAACCACTGCGCCACTAGGGAAGTCCCTTGTGTACAAGTTTTTATGTGGACATGTGGTTTCATTTTCCTTGGGTAGCTACCGAGGAGTGAAATTGCTGGGTCATATATTTATGTTTATACTTTGTAAGAAACTGCCAAACAATTTTCCAAAGTGACTCTAATATTTTACCTTTGCACTAGCAATGTATGAGAGTTCCAGTTTCTTCACATCCTTGCTAACTCTTTATATTATCTATCTTTTTAATTATAGCCATTCTAGTGGTTATGAAGTAGTATCTCATTGTGATTTTTAATTTGCATTACCTTAATGACCAATGATGTTGAGTATCTTTTCATGTACTTATTAGTCATTCATATATCTTCTCTGATGAAATGTCTATTCAAATCTATACCTGTTGAGATGATCATATATTTTTTCTCTTTAAATTTATTGATGAAATAATTACATTAATAGATTTTTAAAATGTTGAACCATCCTTGTACTTTTGGATTAAACCCCACTTGGTTTAATGTACTGCCATATTCAATTTGTCACCACTTTATTTAGGAACTTTGAGTGTAGCTTTCTTTCTTTCAGCTGCCCTTGTCTTTTTTGATGTTAGGATTATAATATCCTCATTTTAAAAATAAAATATTTTCTCTTTTTGTATGCTCATGAACCACTTAAGTAATAGAAATTACCTATTCATTAATTATTTGATGAAATTTCCCCTTAAAATTTTTTGGTCCTGATACCCTTTGGGGAATAAAGTTTCTATTATCAATTTATATTAGGTTATTCAAGTTTTTCACATCTTCTTGAATCATTTTGATAATTTATTTTTTTCAGAAAATTTCAAAATATCCAGTGTAACATTTGCAAAAATGAGTCCTGTGTTCAATCACAGAGAAAATTCCTAAAAGTTGGAAACCTTTAAGTCACAATTACCTAGTATAATGAAGAAAGCCAGACAGAAAAACCAAAAGGCTAGATAAATTAACACACATTCACATGAGCATCAAACACATCCCAACCACCTAGAAAATTTAACCCCGCCACTCCCCTGGCAACCACCCATTTGTTCTCTATATCTATGAACCTGTGTCCATTTTGTATTATGTTGTTTGTTTGTTTTGTTTTTTAGATTCCACATATAAGTGAGATCATACAGTATTTGTCTTTCTCTTTCTAGCTTATTTCACTTGGCATAATAACCTCAAGAACCATCCATGTTGTTGCAAATGGCAAGATTGAATTTTTTATGGCTGAGTAGTATTCTATTGTATATGTAAACCACATCTTCTTTATCCATTCGTCTATCAATGGGCACTTAGGTTGCTTCCATATCTTGGCGATTGTAAATAATGCTGCATTGAACATAGGGGTGCAGACATCTTTTCAAATTTGTATTTTTGTTTTTTTGGGGTTTTTTCCAGAAAAATACCCAGAAGTGGAATTGCTGGCTCATATGGCAGTTTTATTTTTAACTGTTTGAAGAATCTTCATACTATCTTCCAGAGTGGCTGCACCAATTTCCATTCCTACCAACCAGTGCATGAGGGTTCCCTTTTCTCCACATCCTCACCAACACCTGCTACTTGTTGTCTTTTTGGTGGTAGGCATTCTGACAGGTGGGAGGTGGTATCTCATTGTAGCTTTAATTTGCATTTCCCTGATGGTTAGAGATGTTGAGCACCTTTTCACGTGCCTGTTGGCCCTCTGTATATCTTCTTTGGAAAATGTCTATTCAGGTCCTCTGCCCATTTTTAAATTGGGTTGTTTGGTTTTTTGATGTTGAGTTGTATGATTCTTGGTATATTTTGGTTATTAACCGTTATCAGATATATCATTTGCAAATATCTTTTCCCATTTAGCAGGTGGCCTTTTCGCTTTGTTGATAGTTTCCTTCTCTGTGCAAAAGCTTTTTAATTTGTTGTAGTCCCATTTGTTTATTTTTGCTTTTGTTTCCCTTGCCTGAGGAGACACATCCAAAAAATATTGCTAAGACCTGTGTCAAAGAGCATACTGCCTATGTTTTCTTCTAGGGGGTTTATGGTTTCAGGTGTTACATTTAAGTCTTTTATCAATTTTGAGATTATTTAAATTGTATATGGTATGAGAAACTAGTCCATTTTGAGTCTTTTGCATGTAGCTGTCCAGTTTTCCCAACATCATTTATTGAAGAGGCTGTCATTTCTCCATTGTATATTCTCGCCTCCTTTGTCATAGATTAATTGACCATATAAGTGTGGGTTCATTTCTGGCTCTCTATTGTGCTCCATTGATCTATGTGTCTGTTTTTGTGCCAGTACCATACTGTTTTGATTACTGTCACTTTGTATTATAGTTTGAAATTGAGCAGCATGATATCTCTAGCTCTGTTCTTTCTCAATATTATTTTGGGTATTCAGGAAGGTCTTTAGTGTTTCCATACAAATTTTAGAATTATTTGTTCTAGTCTGTGAAAAATACCATTGTTATTTTGGTAGGGATTGCACTGAATCTCTAGATTGCCTTGGGCAGTATGGTCATTTAAATAATATTAATTCTTCCAGTCCATGAGCATGGTATATCTTTCCATTTGTGTCATCTTCAATTTCTTTCATCATTGTCTTGTAGTTTTCTGAGCACAGGTCTTTTACCTCCTTAGTTAGATTTATTCCTAGGTATTTTATTCTTTTTGATGCAATTGTAAATGGGATTGTTGTCTTTTTTTTTAAATTGACGTATAGTTGATTTACAATGTTGTGTTAATTTCTGCTGTACAGCAAAGTGATTCAGTTATACATATGTATACATTCTTTTTTATATTGTTTCCTTTATAGTTTATCACAAGATATTGAATATAGTTCCCTGTGCTATGCAGTAGGACCTTGTTGTTTATTCATTCTATATATAATAGTTTGCATCTGCTAACCCCAAACTCCCAATCCACCCCTCCCCTGCTCCCCTTCCCTCTTGGAAACCACAAGTCTCTTCTCTATGTCTGTGAGTCTGTTTCTGTTTTGTAGATAGGTTCATTTGTGTCATATTTTAGATTCCACATATAGGTGATATCATATGGTATTTGTCTTTCTCTTTCTCACTTACTTCACTTAGTATGATAGTCTCTAAGTCCGTCCATATTGCTGCAAATGGCATTATTTCATTCTTTTTTTTTACTGCTGCGTAGTATTCCATTGTATATATGTATCACATCTTCTTTATGCATTCATCTGTCAATGGACATTTAGGTTGTTTCCATGTCTTTGCTATTGTGAATAGTGCTAGTATGAACATAGGGGTGCATGTAGCCTTTTGAATTAGAGTTTTGTCCAGATATATGCCTGGCAGTAGGATTGCTGGATCATATGGCAGCTCTATTTTTAGTTTTTTGAGAAACCTACATACTGTTTTCCATAGTGGCTGCACCAATTTACATTCCCATTAACAGTGTAGGAGGGTTCCTTTTTCTCCACACCCTCTCCAGCATTTGTTATTTGTAGACTTTTTAATGATGGTCATTCTGACCTGTGTGAGGTGGTACCTCATTGTAGTTTTGATTTTCATTTCTCTAATAATCAACGATGTTGAGCATCTTTTCATGTGCCTGTTGGCCGTCTGTCTCTCTTCTTTGGAGAAATGTCTATTTAGGTCTTCTGTCCATTTTTTGATTGGGTTGTTTGTTTTTTTGTTGTTGTGTTGTATGAGCTGTTTGTATATTTTGGAAATTAAGCCCTTGTTGGTCGCATCATTTGCAAATATTTTCTCCCAGTCTGTAGGTTATCTTTTCATTTTGTTTATGGTTTCCTTTGCTGTACAGAAGCTTGTAAGTTTGATCAGGTCCCATTTGTTTATTTTTGCTTTTATTTCTGTTGCCTTGGCCGACTGACTTAAGAACAGTTTGGTATGATTTATGTTAGAGAATGTCTTGCCTATGTTCTCTTCTAGGAGTTTTATGATGTCATGTCTTATATTGGAGTCTTTGAGCCATTTTGAGTTTATTTTTGTGTGTGGTGTGAGGGTGTGTTCTAACTTCATTGATTTACATGTGGCTGTCCAACTTTCCCACCACCACTTGTTGAAGAGACTGTCTTCTTTCCATTGTACATTCTTGCCTCCTTTGTCAAAGACGAATTGACTTTAGGTGTGTAGGTTTATTTCTGGGCTCACTATTCTGTTCCATTGATCCATATGTGGGATTGTTTTCTTAATTTCTCTTTCTGATAATTTGTTGTTAGTGTGTAGAAATGCAATAAATATCTAAATATTAATTCTGTATCCGGCAACTTTACTGAATTCATTTATTCTAATAGTTCTTTGTTGGCATTTTTAGGATTTTCTGTATACAGTGTCATGTCATCTGCAAACAGTGATGGTTTTAATTCTTCCTTTCCAATTTGGATTCCTTTTATTTCTTTTTCTTATCTGATGGCCATGGCCAGAACTTCCAATACTATATTGAATAAAAGTGGTGAGAGTGGACATCCTTGTCTTGTTCCTGCCCTTAGAGGATATGCTTTCAGCTTTTTACCATTGAGTATGATGTTCACTGTGGGTTTGTCATTTTGGCCTTTATTATATTGAGGTATGTTCCCTCTATACCGACTTTCTGTAGAGTTTTTGTCATAAATGGATGTTGAATTTTGTCAAAAGCTTTTTTTGCATCTATTAGGATGATCATATGGTTTTTACCCTTCAATTTGTTAATGTGGTGTATCACATTGATTCATTTGAAGATATTGAACCATCCTTGAGTTCCTGGACTAAATCCCACTTACTCATGGTGTATGATTCTTTTAATGTATTATTGAATTTGGTTTGCTAAGATTTTGTTGAGGTTTTTTTTACATCTGTGTTCATCAGTGATATTGGCCTATAATTTTCTTTCTTGTGGTATCTTTACCTGGTTTTGATAGCAGGCTGACACTGGCCTTGTAGAATAAGTTTAGAAATCCTCCTTCCTCTTCAACTTTTTGGAATAGCTTGATAAGGATAGGTGTTAATTCTTCTTAAGTGTTTTATAGAATTTACCTGTGAAGCTATCTGGTCTTGGACTTTTGTTTGTTGGGAGTTTTTAAATTACTGATCCAATTTTATTACTGGTAATTGGTCTCTTCATATTTTCTATTTCTTCCTGATTCAGTCTTGGGAGATTGTACATTTCAAGGAATTTATCTGTTCCTTCTAAATTCTCCATTTTATTGTTATATAATTGTTCATAGTAATCTCTTAGGATACTTTGTATTTCTGTGGTGTTGGGTGTAACTTCTCTTTCATTCTGATTTTATTTGTGTCTTCTTTTTTCTTGATGAGTCTTGCTAAAGGTTTATCAATTTTACCTTTTTGAAGAACTAGCTCTTAGTTTCATTGTTCTTTTCTATATCATTTTAGTCTCTATTTCTTTTATTTCCGATCTGATCTTTATTTTTTCTTTCCTTCTACTAATTTTGGGTTTTGTTCTTCTTTTTCTAGTTCCTTTAGGGGTAAGGCTAGATTGTTTATTTGAGGTTTTTCTTGTTTCCTGAGGTAAGGCTTGTGTCTCCATAAACTTCCCTCTTAGAACTACTTTTGCTGTGTCCCACAGATTTTAGATCATTGTATTCCCATTTTTATTCCTCTTTAGGTATTTTTGATTTCCTCTTTGACTTCTTCAATGGCCCACTGGTTGTTTAGTAGTATATTATTTAGACTTCATGTGTTTGTGCTTTTTGCAGTTTTTTGGGTTTTTTTTTTTTTCATTTTGCCCAATTCTCTGTGTCTATTTCTATGTATTAGGTATGTTGGTTGCATTTTCTGATCTTGGAGAAGTGGCCTTATATAGGAGATGTCCTGTGGGGCCCAGCAGCATGCTCCCCTCTGGTCACTGGAGCTATATGTTCTTGGGGCAACTCCTATGTGGGCTGCATGCACCCTTCTGCTGTGGTGGGGCTGACTACTGTGAGCACACTGGTAGGTGGGACTGGCCCCCAGCCTGGTTGGCTTTGAGGCTGTGTCACGTCAGTGGCTCTGGGCCTGCTAGAAGGTGGGGTAGGCTTACTGCAGGGTTAACTGCATGGGGCTGCTGCTGGCCTGCTGGTGGGCAACGCTGGGTTCCCACATGGCGTCTGAATGGTATGGGGGGCTTAGTGCTGGTGTAAGCCTGCTGGTGGGCGGGCCAGGTCTTGGCAGCTGTCTACCAGGGGGTGTGGGGCTGGTGTGTGCCCGCTGGCAGGTGGGGCAGGTCCTGGTGCTAATAAGCTAGGGGGAGGCATCCAAAATGGTGCTTACCAGCACCAGTGTCCACGTGTTACAATGAACTCCCCAAAATGGCTGCTGCCAGTCTGCAGGGGGAGTCCTGGTTGCTCCCTCCCTCTCTGGGAGGTTTTCCAAGATCAGTAAGTGGGTCTGACCCATTTTCAAAGTACCGCCTCTGAGCTGGGATTCAGAGTGGGTGAGATTTTGTGTGCACCCTTGAAGAGTGGAGTCTCTTGTTTGCTGTAGCGCTCCAGCTCTCCCAGACATAAGCCCTGCTGGTTTTCAGAGGGAGACGTTCTGGGGGCTTTGTATTCCTGGTGCAGGACCCCCTGGGCTGGGGAGCCTGATGTGGGACCAAGAGCCCTCACTCCCTGGGGAGGACCTCAAGACCGTGACATTCCTCCTGTGTGTGGCTCGCCAACCTGAGAGCGTAGGTGCTAACTCTACTGTGTCTGCGCCCCTCCTATCCATCTTCTTGTAGTTCCTACTTATGTCTTTAGTTGTGGAAATTCTTTTCTGCTGGTTTTCAGGTCATTCTTGTAGACAGTTGTTCTGTAAGTGGTGGTGATTTTGGTGTGTCTGTGGAAGTTCACGGTCTTCCTGCTCTGCCATCTTGGCCACCTAGTCAATATTTTTTATTTAATCTTGCTTGCTTCCTCTGTTGATTTCTAAGAGAGTTATTAAAGTCACTCACCAGCATAGGGCTTTGATAGATTCTTTTTGTACTTTTGGTAGATTTCTTAAAAATATACTTTATTGAAACATAATTTACATATAATAAAATGCACAGATTTTAAGTGTAAAGTTTAATGAGTTTTGACAAATACGTATACTTGTACAATTACCACCCCAGTGAATATATAGAACATTTCCATCAGCCCAGAAATTTCCTTTGTGTCCCTCTCAGTCGATCCCCCACCCAGACCCCAGCAACCACTGATGATTTCCGTTACCTTAGCTTAGTTTTGCTTGTCTAGAATTTATATAAATTGAATCGTAAGTATATATTCTTTTGTGTCTGTCTTCGTCTGTTCCATGTAATGATTTTGAGACTTACCCATGTTGTTATATCAGTAGTTTATTCATTTTTATGGCTGAGCAGTATACCTAGTTCATTGTTTTTTTGTCTACTTGATGCATAAAGTTTCTAAATTGTTTTATCTTATTTGGGAAGAGGCTACTTTAGATTCTGTTCATATCCTCCTGTTGGCAAAAGACATCTGGTCTGTAGTTACATGGGGAAAATATATCCAAGCACCCTGAGTTTTATGCCTGCTTATTAGTTTTCTGTACTGTGAGACAAGTGAGAGAGCAAGAGAGAAGGCAGATGGTTTGTGGAGCTTTGCTGACTTCCTAAATGGCTTCTTGGCCCAGCCAGTCTGGCCTCTGCCTCCCTGTGAGAGCTGCGATGCCAGTGCAAGTAGAAATGCCCCTGATAATTAAGGTGGCTCCGAAAGAGGGAGTGAGGGCTCCAAATTCCGGGCCCCTGCTGTGTGATGCACCTACATGGAGATCTGTCAGGGAATCGGATCACGGAATCTGCCCTTGTCGTAGACATGCAGCCATAGAGCAGCTTGAGCTTTAATGATTGCATACTTTAAAAGTTTAAGTAGAGTTAAAGAGTACAAGTAATTGCTTAAGGAGAATATTAATTAGTTAATTTTCAGTGATTTGGAGAAGAATTACTCAGTTTGTTAATTATCTCCGGTTGAGCCTGTTCTCTTTCTTCTGTTTACCTTTTAACTCCTTTGTTGTTGCTTTTTAGTTCCTTTAACAATAGGCAGAGGAAATGAAATTTCATTTGCTTTTAGTAGTTATAAAAGCTGTGTGTGTGTTGGGGGGGTGATTGAAACTGTTTTCTAAAGTAAAAACACCTTTTACATGGGAGGCGCTGTGTAACGGTGTCACTTTAGGTGAGTCGCTTCATATGTGTACCTGAACCTTAATTTCCTCGCTGGCAAAGTAAGTCATGGCTACATACCTGTCTCACATGATTCTTAACATAATTTATACAAATAACATCATCTATACAAAAGTACTTTGTAAATTTTAAAGTTCTATTCAAATACACGCAGTTGACCCTTGAACGACGCAGGGGTGAATCCACGTATAACTTACAGTCGGCCCTGTGTGGTGCTACCTAGCTGTAGAAGTATAGTAGACATATTCCTGGAATATCATATGTGACTTTTTACAAAGCCAGCCATTATAAAAAAGCTAATCATTAAAAAATGTGCTACCTCAAAGTAAAAAAAAAGTTCTACTTTGAGAAGATTGTTTAAAGGAGCCCTATTGTGGACACATTGTAAGTAAGTAGCCCAGAGCTGGGGAGTCAGGAGTGCCTGCATCCTAGTCATCACCCTGGGACTAATTGGCTTTTTGATCAAGTTATGTTATAGGAGCTCTCTGTCTTAGTTTTCTCATTTAGAAAATGTGGAAGATAATTCATACTGTCATAGGAGTGCTATGATGTTATTATTACTACTGTTATTTTACTGAAGTGATTTAGAACCGTTTATCTTAGTTTCTCTGTAAATCTAGGTTTCTACATATTGGGCTTTTTAAAATTGAATCTACTTAAGGCATGTTTTCAATTCTATTTTTGGCAAAGAACTGAGATATTGTTGTCTTCTACTATAACTACACAATCTTTGTAAAATCATTTCTTAACAATTTGAAAGAGATGAAGAGTTGTGCATTTAGCTATACAGTGTGTGCCATTGTTCCATTAGAAGCTAAATAACAGGGGTGAGGATACAGCGACATCAATTGTTAAGGCCTGTACATTATTCACTTAACATCTGCTGTTGCTTCTCTTTTTCCCTGTGGGGGAATAAATTACAGCACATCAGCACATTTTTCATGCTTTGTGTTTAAGCATTTAAAAGTCATTTATTGTATTATTAATATTATTTTATTTCTGCTTGTTTGGCAGCTCCTGAAGTTATCAATGCCCACGACTATAGCCAGCAGTGTGACATTTGGAGCATAGGTGTCATAATGTACATTTTGTAAGTACCCTGCTAAATGTACAACTTAAAATGAATGGATGATCCCTAACAGTAGAATTACATAGACTTTAAATTAAAACTAAACAATATAGTTTTAAGAAAGCGACTAAAGAAACAGTTGGGAAGTCATTCTAAAAGGTGTCTTATTAGCTGTCAGGTACATCCATTAGGTATTTTTTTAATACAATCAATTTATAACTTTCAGCTTTGCTTTTCATTGATCTATAAATGCTACAATGCACTGCATGATCTGAGCAACATGAAAAACTTGCCTCAGCACCTCCCTGATCCTTTGCTACAAAACAAAAGCTTCTTTGTATTTTCTCAAGAGATTCACTTATAGAGCATCAGGTAGAGGGAGGTCCTGGGACCTGGCACTAGAGCCACCTGATGGACAGGGCACATGTGAGGAGCGGGCAGTAACCAGATAAATGTTCAGCCCAGGGTCCAGGGAGTATTCTGTTGTTTCTACTTCTCTTCATGCTACTGAAAACGTTGGCCTTTCTTGATCTCTCTTCTGTCTCACTCTCAAGATTCAGTCAAACCCCATGGCCTGTATTTTTCCTTTGAAGTGTCCTCACCTATTATTTCACTTCTCTTCACTTGTCTCCTTACGATCCCTTTCTAGAAGATTACAGTGTCTTTCTGTCAGTTCTCCTGCCTCGGGTTCATCCTTCACACAGTTGTCAGAGTTGTCTTTCTGAATCACAAATCTGATTGTACTACTTTACTGATTAACAACCTCTGGTAATTCTCCCTTGCTGTAGAAAAATCTCAGAGCATCCCCGCATGGCGTGACACAAAGCTTCCACGGCCTGGCTCCAGAGTGCCTTTCTAATCTTGGTCTGCATATGTGTTCCCATTCACTTACCCTGTGCTGGTGGCCACTCTAGGCCACTCCTTATGACTCAGGCACCCTGTATTGCATGCTTCTGGGTCTTTGCTCATGCAGTTCATTCTGCCTAGATGTTCTTTTTTCTTCTCTACTAACCTCTTTCCTGGGTGTGTCCAGCTCACACAGTAAAGACTTCTATTTCCCTAAGTCCTACTCTACCCCAGCAGAGTTACTACATTCATTATGTGTATACTTTTTGGAATTTAAGGCAATAGACAAAGATGCATGTAAAACAGTAGTGTTGAAAGAAAAACAAAATAATAAGAATATTTAATCAGGAAAGTTTGCACGTGTGTAAATATGATAGAATAAATTGTTCACTTTTCTGTGTTCTCATTGCACTTTTAAAAGCTAGATTATAATGGAATATAATTATTGTATTATGTATTGTACCTGTTTTTCTTGCTCTAAGTTCCATGAAGGACAGAGCGATGATTCATCTTTGCATCCCTGGTATCTGGTACAATAGTAGACATGTAGTCAGTGCTCAATATATGTTTGTTAAATTGAATTAAAGTGAATTGTCTAAGAGATGTTCTGAAAAGTTAGTGGTTACTGTTCTGCCTGTTGGTGAATATGAACATTTTTATGTTGATGCAACATTAGTTTTATGGTCATATTGAAGATTTCACTGTGCACTACCTCTTCCAGATCGTTTCTAAATATTGACATCACAGTAGTTACATTTTCACAGTCCTGTGAAATGGAATACACAGGCAGTAGAAATTGGATGTTGTGATCGTCGTTGTAACTCAGATAGCTGACATATCACTGCTTAGATTGCATAAAGTATAAATGTATTCACAAAGTTTTTGATCATTGTTCTGTGCTGATTAGAATCATATTAAAATTCTGAGCCTTAGTTTTAAATTAAAAATACAACTATTTAAAATTAGTGTTTTATACTCTCACGACTTTCTGGACAACACAGGTCAAACATAATATATGTGATCTATTATTACACCATTCATGTGGTATTTGCTGCCTTCTTAGTTTGAATTTGGTGTTAAGGGAAGTGATAGTGTATTACATACCTTAAATTTTTTTCTCCTACTTAAAGATGTAATTTTAATTTTTCTGCTTCTGAGCATGACTGCATATCATAATAATGACATATTTTTTCTTTACAGGAGACTCTTACTTAGCTAATCAGTGCCTATTCATTAATCTGCCTGAGCCCAGTGGTCTTATAGATAATTTCCTTCAACAAGGGCACAAACATATTATCTTCTCCAGGGGGGTTATTTTCTTGTTTATCATTTACCCCTGTTTCATGGCTACTTAATTGGACGATGATAACATACTTTCTCAAGGTGAAATTAGCATAAATACTCTTTATGGACACTATCTTTTGCTGTTTTGATTCCTATGAAGCAAAATAATAGGAAGGCTTTAAAAGGCATTTTTCATGTCTTGGATTCCCTTTTCTGGATGTGCAGAAAATTGCTGTCATAAAATTTCATATGCTGCTGATTGACCAACCATTAGATACATTTTGTGTGAGTAAAATTGTAAAGGACAGAAAAAAGTGGAATTTTTAAAATGTAGCCCTTGAGCTATATAGTTGCACGCTAGTCAGGCAGTGCGGGAGCAGCTAAGAAATTGGTGAATGTGCATATCACTGGTTGTTAACAGACTCAATGAGCCGGGCTTTTGCTGGCCTGTACTTGATATAATAGATTGTAATTGCCCATAAGACCATTTTTTTGGCTTTTTTTAATTGCATTTTAAAACTAAACAGTAGTAAGGCAAGTAAGATCAGAGAGAGGAGGGTCAGAATGAGCTGGAGAAATAAAAAGTATTAAAATGAGAGTTTGCAGAACAAGTTAATAAATGTTTATCGCTTAACAAGAACCTATTGGTAAATGAAAAGCTGTGTTGTCCAGCCTAGTTTGATAAATTACTAGGATGAATACAGCTCTCCCCTCCCACACCACCCCCCCCAGAAAATCATTGTCGTGTAAGATATTTACCAAATTTAGACTTATTCAAAAAATATTCATGGGAAAGATTTTTGAAGAACTTTAAGAAAAATATGACTAAAAACAAAAATCATTAAAAATCTGTTAAGAGACCTGGAGATCATTGTACATTATACTTATGTACATAATAGACCAGCATTTGGGAAGTGTAATGGAATTCTGCCGTTTTATTGTTTCCATAATAAAGTGGAAAAGTATAATCCTGAGAGTTGAAGAATAGACGTACAGAGTTAGAGTGGCCTCTGTGATGAGTCCAGGTCCAACTTCTCTCTGGTTGTCATTGGGAAAATCTGGTTGTTGTCTGCAGGGTTGCCCTCAGATGTTGGGGTTGATGATAAAGATGATGGCTAACGTTTGCAACTTTTAAGCATGTTCTTGTAGTTTTGGACTAGATCACCTATTGAAGCATAGGCTTGCCATGCTCTTTGTAAAGTATAGCACAGTACTTCCTTTAAAAGACTCTAAAGACTCATAGTCCCTGGACTACAGAATTTACAAATAAGCCCATGTTTACTGTATACACATGGCTTTATTGATGTTGGTCGTTACATGTACTCAGCTTTCACCCTTCCAGACTGAAGGGTCAAATTCATCTGATTTTCCTCATTCAGATTTTCTTCATTTTATGTATCATTTTTGAAGGGTTGTGGCCATTTTAATGGATTTTTGGTTTTGACTCAGAGCCTGTAGACCCCAGGGTTATTCTTACTATCACTAACATTCGTGTAGCATTTTACCACGGATAAAACTCTTACATGGTCATTAGAGTCTGATAACTCTTGTTGGACTCTGATAACTCTGTATATCTTTCTGTAAGTCCAATGTGAATTATGTACCTTAAGGCGTTACCTTACCTTTGCTCACATTGAAGTGTTTCTCCTCTATTATCCACCACTATTACTGTGCACTTAAACTCACACACCTTTCTGTATTTTAACCCCTTAGTGTTTCTCCACCTGGAAGAGCTTTGGGTCATTTGCAAATGTGGAAGTTCCAATGTATACAAGAGCCTAGCACAGATCTTGCAAAAACCCTTCGCTTCCATTTCTACATCCAGAGAAGTTCCCACCTCTTTCTCTCCTTTACCTAAATATGAAGCACCACTACTTCCAAGTCCTGTGGAAACTTAATTTTTAATAGCCTTATTCTGATTATTTAAAAAAAAATCTTAACAAAATGACTGTCTTTGTTGTAGATTATGTGGAGAAGCACCCTTTATGGCAAGCTCAGAAGAGAAGCTTTTTGAGTTAATAAGAAAGGGAGAACTACATTTTAAAGATTCAGTCTGGGATTCCATAAGTGATTCTGGTAAGTATAGATTTGTTATTATTTACTAAAGCAAGTATACATAATATAAGAAAGGCGGCCAGTAATTCAGATACTTTAGATCTCTGGTTAGTCATTAAATTTGCTTGTAGAAATACACTATTTACTTGTGGTAATAGTGATATCTTCACTGTGCTTGTTATAGTTGAAACTTTCAGCAAAAACAGAAAATGCGTAATAAAAATTGAAGAGGAAATTTGCTGATCATCTAGCTAATTTTTACTATAGACCATAAACCAGGTAATCCAGGCAATAAAACCTCACTTTAGGCCTTAAACTTTATTTAATATTAGCCATTTGTATTGATGATATTTATTTTATAACTGACAAGTTTCCTTCATATTATACAGACCTAATCCTAAATAAACTGGAAAATGTGTGGTACTAATTATAGTTGAGATAAATCAGACTTTCAGGGTTTTTCCCTTATTTGCAGCTAAAAGTGTTTTGAAACAACTTATGAAAGTAGATCCTGCTCATAGAATCACAGCTAAGGAACTACTAGATAACCAGTGGTTAACAGTAAGTTACAGTATTACTTCTTTTTTTTCTTTTTGGCATGCTGTCATTGCTTATTTCTTCTCATCTGGCCTTGTAGTTTATATATAGTCTTCTTAAAACAGTCATTTAGTTTCATCTTCTGACAAGTTAAAAAAATTATTGAGTGTTGCCACATTTCTGAAATGGGTATTTTCAAACTGTTAAAAGTACTACCACAGTTGTTTATATATGTTTATAGAGGTTTAAATGAACTTTTCTTTTGTATCAAATCCAGTAAAATAGAGCTGAGAAATGTCCATTATTAAAGCTGTGGAATATTGAAACAGTCTATATAATTTAGTGATGTAAAGCACTGGAACCATCTACTTCTCTTTCAACTCTTTGGATGCAAGGAATCTTCAGGGATTCAGAAAAGCCAAGGTCTTCTAACAGTGTCTGTTGCCTGGCTTGAAATCTTGAGTAATTATTCATTAACATATTGCTTTCCCCCATTGGACTAACGCCTTGAGCAGTGACCCTATGTCCTACTCATCTTTGTATCCCTGTACCCAGAACATTATCTGGTCACAACAGGAACTTTGGAAGAGGATGCTGCTACCTCTCAATATTTATTTTCTCTTTCTTCTATGGAAATGAGGATCCTGACTTTTAGCTGGTAACATTGCTATCTAGTCTTCCTTGCTAGTTCTTCCCCATCGTTGCTAGTTATGGTGCTGGTCAATGAGATATAAGTGGAGGTAGGAGCAATTTCTGGGAAGTGTCCTTAAATGGAGGGGGTATGGCCTTCCTCACATCCATCTTCTTCCCTGGTGACTGAAATGCAGCTGTGATGGGTGGAGTTTAAGTAGCCATATTAGATCATAAAGTGGAATTTATAAACGGGATAGCAGAGCAACAAGATGCAAGGAACCAGGGCTCTTAGCATATAGAGCTGCTATGCCAGCCCTTGACTGCCTACCTCCAGACGTTTTTATATGAGCAGGAAACAAACGTCTGTCATCTTTGAGATACTGTGAAATATGCAGTTAAACCTAATACCAATTAATACAATAATAAATAATTGCTGAATGAGTAGATGATTCAGTAAATGAATGTCTGTAGGTATGTCAGAAAATGTCTGAGAATGGAAATTGGAGATTCTCTTAGAGACATAGGAATATTGCTAAGTAATATTTATCTATGCAGAAAGTTATTTTACATCTATGACTTGCTAGACACTGTGTTAGGTACTGAAGATACATGATATGCTTACAATGCAGTAGTAATGTTGAGAGATGATGGTGGCTTGGACAGGGTGGTAGCAATAGAGTTGAAGAGAAATAAATGTAATATATTTTTTCGGTATATTTGATAGGGCTTGGTGATGGATCAGATAAGGGATAAGGATAAGGGAGAAATCAGGATGATTTTTAGATTTTGCTTTAACAACTGGTTGGATGGTAGTGCCATTTACTGAGATGTGGAAGACTGCAGGAGAAATAGATTTTTTTTTTCTGGGGCAAGAGTGGTGAGTCAAGAGTTCCATATGAGACATGCTAAATTTGAGATGCCTATGTAGCGTTCAAGTGGAGATTTCAAATAGATCATTGAATGTATGAGCCTAGAACTCGAGAAGAATGAGCTGGAGATATAAATCTGTGAATCCTGAGTATATAGATGCCATGTAAAGCCATTGGGCTGAAGAGATAAGTTAGGAAGAAAATACAGATAGAAAGGACAAGAGGCCTCAGCACCCTGCCTTAAACACTACAACATTTAGAAGAGGAGAAGCTAGCAGTGGAGGCTGAAAAGGAATAGCTGATGAGGAAGAAGGAAAGTCAGGAGGGTGGTACCAAGGAAGTTAAGTGAGAAAAGTGTTTGAGAAAGCAGGAGCAGTCAGCTCCCAGGTAAATGCTGCCGAGGGGTCGAGATGAGAATGAGTTTTCATTAGAATGGCCAACAGAGGGGTTGATGGTGACCCTGAAGGCCTAGATAGGTTTAGATACCATAAATTTATAGTGATAGCATTCTGATTTTCTTTTGGCAATTTCTAATCATTTTTTTGAATAACATTTTTTTTTCTTTAAGGGCTAAAGAAATTGTCTTCACTCAAAAATGGTTTATATCTGCCCTCTTCTGTGAATGTGTTGAACTCTCAAATGATTCTGTGCAATAAGTATTTCTGGCCTAAAGTAATTGTGCAAATGAGTTAGCAGCTAGATCATTGCAAAACTACTGAGTAGATTTGCAGTACAGCAAAATAAAAACTGTAAAACAGATGGTATGCTTTAGAAATCTATCTCTTTTCAGCATCACACAACATTCGGGTTTGGCCATTTAATTATTTGTTTTCTAATTAGTACAACTTTATTTCTGGCTTTGGTCATTTTTCCAGAAGTCTCCATTTTTGAGCCTCTGTAACATTTGTCTCTATGTAGTCTTTGCCAAATGGATAGAGAAGTGACAGATAGCGTGTACTATATCAGACTATCCTAAGGAGTTCAGTGTATGAAGTTTAGAATACTGGCATTTTGTAAACTTCTGAAAGGCAAAACTCTTTTCTTCTTAACCACTTGAAGTCTTGCTTCCTGTAATTCATATCCTCTGTTTGAAATAATCTAAAGAGAACACGTTAGTTCTCTCAGTGCCTTACTGCTTTATAACCAGAGCTGATCTTCCAATACTGAACAAATAGTAACATTCTTTTCAAAGAGCTTTATTGGATAAAAAGTTTCTACGGTTTACCTATATATTGTGCATTTTGAAATACAGTACATATCTGAAAAGTATTCTGAGAAAAATAATCATTGCTTCCCTATGTACATTTAAGTGAATGGGTCTAAAACAGATATTGTCATCCTGATTTAAAAAGTCAAAGATCAGGACTTCCCTGGTGGCACAGTGGTTGAGAATCCGCCTGCCAATGCAGGGGACACAGGTTCGATCCCTGGTCCGGGAAGATCCCACATGCTGCGGAGCAACTAAACCCGTGCGCCACAACTACTGAGCCTGCACTCTAGAGCCTGCGAGCCACAACTACTGAGCCCGTGCACCACAACTACTGAAGCCTGCGCACCTAGAGCCCGTGCTCTGCAACAAGAGAAGCCACTGCAGTGAGAAGCCTGCGCACCGCAACGAAGAGTAGCCCCTGCTCGCTGCAACTAGAGAAAGCCTGTGTGCAGCAACGAAGACCCAAGACAGCCAAAAATAAATAAATAAATAAATAAATTTATAAAAAACAAAACAAAACAAAAAACCAGGTATTTAAAAAAAAAAAGTCGAAGATCAGATGCAAGGAAAAACAGCCAATAATGACTTTACTACAAAGGAAGAGTTTGATGATGACTCCCACTGCCAAGAGTGTGCCTGTTATCCTCTCTATCCTTTTCTTCTTTTTTGCCCTTTTCATTCTCAACAGTGGTTCAGGACTTCATTCCTTATTAGATAGTTACAGTTGCCCCTTGGTATTAAGTCCCCTGGTAACAACTAACACCAAGAATTTGCATATTTAACAAGTTTCCCCAGTATTTTTAATGCCTGCTTATATTTAAGAACTCTGCCATAAATTAACAAAGCATTTTTCTTTTACGGCTTGTCAAAAAGTAGTTTCCGGATTTGAGCTCTACTGGTATTATTCAGTAATTCCTTCAACAGATTTTTTTTTTGGTGCCTACCATGTGCCAGGCCCTGTGGTAGGTAATAAAATATAGTTAAAGACATATAGGACCTAGTCTCTGACATGAGAAACTTACAATATAATAAGGAAAACAAGCTATGTATAAGATACAAAGCAAGGAAGAAGATGATAAATGACATAAGAAATTGCCAGATGAACAGAGAGATACAGAGGCAAGCAAGTGTGAAATCAGGAAGTTCAATTTGACTGACGAATAAGATGCCTGAAGGAAAGAAGTGGGAAATAAGCCGTTTAGAAAAGGAAAGAAAATTGTGAGGGCACTTGAATCCCAGGCTAAAGAGTTTTAACTTCCTGCCATAGATAGTGGGGAACAATTGCAAGCTGTTTGACGGAAGGAAATTATTATTATAGTGCGTCAGTCTTGTAGGGTGGCTTATTTTAAATGGGACAACAGTCATTTAAACGTCTATGTTGATTTTAACAAGTGTCTTTTGATTTTAATTCATCAGGCACTATATGGGTACAAAGATGAATAAAACACAGTCTCTCCCATTGAGTAATTTACCACAAATTACAGTGTACTTTGCTTTTTAGTCACACTTTACAAATGCTCTTGTAATGAACTGTAGGGTCTAACTTCAGAACACTCTTTCCTATGTGTGAACAGGGTCCTTGTTCACTAATTCACAAACTGTTATTTAGGCTTTGGTCATTAGCTTTTAACCTTTACCCTGTAAACTCTATGTAAAAGAATTGAAATTTTCTGATACCTAACTAATTATTGGTAATTATTCTGATACCTAACTAATTTTTTCCTACTGTATATTTTCTTCCTAAATATATTAAGGCTCTTACCTTTATTTTACTATTGATATATTTAGTTATTCTTAAATTCTGAATTATCTTACGTGTATGAATATGCTTTGGAAGCCCTCTTTAATGAAGGTTTTTTTATAAATAAGAATTATGTTTGGAAGCTCATGAACCAGGAACCTTGGGCATTTACTCAAAATTCAGTGATTGATATATACTTAATAATTCAAACAAATATTTATTGAATAACTACTATGTGCTATGGAGGACACAAGGATGAGTCTGGCATAGTCCCTTCCTACAGGTTGCCCACAGCATAGTGGAGAGTTTAAAACAAAAACACAGGCAGAGAATGAGTATATGATGTGTGTGTGTGTGTGTGTATACATATAATATATATATATATATAAAATATACTGTATAAAATATATATTCTATAAAATACGTATTATATATTTATATCATATTTGTACTTATTAATGTATATTAAATATATATTATATTTAATATATAAAACATGTATTTATATAGTATATAGTATAGTGGTAGTACTATTAGGTTTTTAAGAAGAGAGCTATTATTCCCTTTAGGGGGTTACAAAAACCACTTAAAGTGAAGGTAATATGTGATCTGACTCTAAATGAATGGGTAAAAGTAGATATTAAAGTTGGAGTCATGGTAAGAAGGCAGGGGATTCTAGATAGAAAGAACTTTACAAAGATATAGAGAAAGAAAAAATGAAGTATATTAGTAGTTCTGTTTTTTTAGAATCATAGAAGACATGTAGGGAAGTAGTGGGAAATAAAGCTGTAAAGGCAGATTAGGGCTATTTTGCTCTAGACCTTGACCTACATAGAGAAGACTTTGTATCTGACTTGTTTGACAATGGATTGCTACTGAAAGGCACTGAAGTACCAGATCATAGCTGAACTTATGTGAGTTTTGTTTTCTGCTTTGTCCTTTCAACCCTTGTGGAGTGATTTGGGTGGACTTGGATGGGGTCTGTGGGCTATTCTGAGGGGGGAGCTCCTCTTCTAATGAAGTATCCTGGCTGAAATAGTGTGAAGCCAGAAGAGCCCTAGGAATAAATTTGAGGGATCCTTATGCACAGATCATGGCTGAAGGGCAGAAACAGGATCTTAATGGGGAGATAGAACAGGATAGGCATTGGAGCAGGTTGGGAACAAGTAGCAAGTGTCTAAGATTCTTCACAGGTCAACTCTCTCAGTTAGTGGGTTGGTGGATGTATTGCTGGCCAGGGCAGACAGAACTTCAGGAAGAATAATCTGGCAACAGTGTGTGTGATATGGTTTGCAGAGTGGCAAGCAAAGTTGGAGAACTGAAATAGGACTCAGGTGAGATAATAAAGATTGGAACGAGGGCAGTGAGAATGGAACAGAGGAGAGGGGAGAAATAGACATTATAAAGAGAATCAACACAATTTTTCAACTAAGTAGAAATGTTAGATAAAAGAGTAAAAGGAATAAAAACTATTTTTCAGGTGACTAGGAAAATGGGGTAAGATGAAAGTCTAGAACAATTACTGGTTTTGTAGATTGGAAGAAGAGTGAGGTGCTTTTTGGAACAGTATATTCAAACGTTTGTGCTTGAATAATTTCAGAAAGACTGAAAAGTAATGAATCTCTTCAGATATTTTTAGGTTGAGCTTAGAAGGTTTTCATCATAAATGTAAATAATTACAAGGGATATAATTTCCTATATATTGTAAATGTTGGTAATTAAAAATAAATATAACTTTTTTTACATGTATAACACCTCCATCTCATCCAATTTTAAAAATTTATGAACAAATTCTCCTTTAACAGAAACTTTAGAGTTCTGTCTCCTCTAGCACTGCCAGGTCCTCCGCTTTGGGACTTGAAGGGCCAGCGTCCTTGCAACAGGAGTTCAGTCTCCATAGGACTCACTGGGATTTGGACTTCAGGACAACCTGGGGCTACATCCATGTGGACAGGACCTGGGATGGCTCAGGATCCTCCCAGGGAGGCACAGCCAGGAGTTGAAGTGTTTAGAAATGCAGTTGAGAGATTGGCTCAAGATGGCGGAGTAGAAGGATGTGCGCTCACTCCCTCTTGTGAGAGCATCAAAATCACAACTAACTGCTGAACAATCATCGACAGGAAGACACTGGAACTCACCAAAAAAGATACCCCACATCCAAAGACAAAAGAGAAACCACAATGAGACGGTAAGAGAGGCGCAATCACAATAAAATCAAATCCCATAACTGATGGGTGGGTGATTCACAAACTGGAGAACACTTATACCGCAGAAGTCCACCCGCTGCAGTGAAGGTTCTGAGCCCTATGTCAGGCTTACCAACCTGGGGGTCCAGCAACGGGAGGAGGAATTCATAGAGAATCAGACTTTGAAGGCTAGTGGGATTTGATTGCAGGGCTTCGACAGGACTGGGGGAAACAGAGACTCCACTCTTGGAGGGCACACACAAAGTAGTGTGCACATCGGGACCCAGGGGAAGGAGCAGTGACCCCATAGGAGACTGACCAGATATACCTGCTAGTGTTGGAGGGTCTCCTGCAGAGGTGGGGTGTGGCTGTGGCTCACCGGGAAGACAAGGACACTGGAAGCAGAAGTTCTGGGAAGTACTCCTTGGCGTGAGCCCTCCCAGAGTCCTCCATTAGCCCCACCAAAGAGCCTGTAACCTCCAGTGCTGGGTCACCTCAGGCCAAACAACCAACAGGGAGGGAACTCAGCCCCACTCATGGGCAGAAAAGCAGATTAAAGTTTTACTGAGCTCTGCCCACCAGAGCAAAAGCCAGCTCTATCCACCACCAGTCCGTCCCATCAGGAAGCTTGCACAAGCCTCTTAGATAGCCTCATCCACCAGAGGGCAGACAGCAGAAGCAAGAAGAACTACAATCCTGCAGCCCGTAGAACAAAAACCACATTCACAGAAAGATACACAAGATGAAAATGCAGAGGGCTATGTACCAGATGAAGGAACAACATAAAACCCCAGAAAAACAACTAAATGAAGTGGAGATAGGCAACCTTTCAGAAAAAGAATTCAGAATAATGATAGTGAAGATGATCCAGGACCTCGTAAAAAGAATGGAGGCAAAGATCGAGAAGATGCAAGAAATGTTTAACAAAGACCTAGAAGAATTAAGGAACAAACAGAGATGACCAATACAAGAACTGAAATGAAAAACACACTAGAAGGAATCAATAGCAGAATAACTGACGCAGAAGAACAGATAAGTGACCTGGAAGACAGAATGGTGGAATTCACTGCTGTGGAACAGAATAAAGAAAAAAGAATGAAAAGAAATGAAGACAGCCTAAGAGACCTCAGGGACAACATTACACGCAACAACATTCGCATTATAGGGGTCACAGAAGGAGAAGAGAGAGAGAAAGGACCCGAGAAAATATTTGAAGAGATTATAGTCGAAAACTTCCCTAACATGGGAAAGGAAATAGCCACCCAAGTCCAGGAAGCACAGAGAGTCCCAGGCAGGATAAACCCAAGGAGAAACATGCCGAGACACATAGTAATCAAATTGACAAAAATTAAAGACAAAGAAAAATTATTGAAAGCAACAAGGGAAAAATGACAAATAACATACAAGGGAACTCCCATAAGGTTAACAGCTGATTTCTCAGCAGAAACTCTACAAGCCAGAAGGGAGAGGCACGATATATTTAAAGTGATGAAAGGGAAGAACCTACAACCAAGATTACTCTACCCGGCAAGGATCTCATTCAGATTCGATGGAGAAATTAAAAGCTTTACAGACAAGCAAAAGCTAAGAGAATTCAGCACCACCAAACCAGCTCTACAACAAATGCTAGAGGAACTTCTCTCAGTGGGAAACACAAGAGAAGAAAAGGGCCAACAAAACCAAACCCATAACAATTAAGAAAATGGTAACAGGAACATACATATGGATAATTACCTTAAACGTGAATGAATTTAATGCTCCAACCAAAAACCACAGGCTCGCTGAATGGATACAAAAACAAGACCCATATATATGCTGTCTACAAGAGACCCACTTCAGACCTAGGGACACATACAGACTGAACGTGAGGAGATGGAAAAAGATATTCCAAGAAAATGAAAATCAAAAGAAAGCTGGAGCAGCAATACTCATATCAGGTAAAATAGACTTTAAAATAAAGAATGTTACAAGAGACAAGGAAGGACACTACATAATGATCAAGGGCTCAATCCAAGAAGAAGATATAACAATTATAAATATATATGCACCCAACATAGGAGCATCTCAATACATAAGGCAACTGCTAACAGCTATAAAAGAGGAAATCGACAGTAACACAGTAATAGTGGGGGACTTTAACACCTCACTTATACCAATGGACAGATCATCGAAACAGAAAATTAATAAGTAAACACTAGCTTTAAATGACACAATAGACCAGATAGATTTAATTGATATTTATAGGACATTGCATCCCAAAACAGCAGATTACACTTTCTTCTCAAGTGTGCATGGAACATTCTCCAGGATAGATCACATCTTGGGTCACAAATCAAGCCTCGGTAAATTTAAGAAAATCCAAATCATATCAAGCATCTTTTCTGACCACAACGCTATGAGATTAGAAATCAGTTACAGGGAAAAAAACGTAAAAAAGACAAACACATGGAGGCTAAACAATACGTTACTAAATAACCAAGAGATCACTGAAGAAATCAAAGAGGAAATCAAAAAATACCTAGAGACAAATGACAATGAAAACACAACGATCCAAACCTATGGTGTGCAGCAAAAGCAGTTCTCAGAGGGAAGTTTATAGCAATACAAGCCTACCTCAAGAAACAATAAAAATCTCAAATAAACAATCTAACCTTACACCTCAAGGGACTAGAGAAAGAAGAACGAACAAAACCCAAAGATAGCAGAAGGAAAGAAATCATAAAGATCAGAGCAGAAATAAATGAAATAGAAACAAAGAAAACAATAGCAAAGATCAATAAAACTAAAAGCTGGTTCTTTGAGAAGATAAACAAAATTGATAAACCATTAGCCAGACTCATCAAGAAAAAGAGAGGACTCAAATCAATAAAATTAGAAATGAAAAAGGAGAGGTTACTACAGACACCACAGAAATGCAAAGCATCCTAAGAGACTACTACAAGCAACTCTATGCCAATAAAATGGACAACCTGGAAGAAATGGACAAATTCTTAGAAAGGTATAACCTTCCAAGACTGAACCAGGAAGAAATAGAAAATATAAACAGACCAATCACAAGTAATGAAATTGAAACTGTGATTAAAAATCTTCCAACAAGCAAAGTCTAGGATCAGATGGCTTCACAGGTGAATTCTATCACATTTAGAGAAGAGCTAACACCTATCCTTCTCAAACTCTTCCAAAAAATTGCAGAGGAAGGAACACTCCCAAACTCATTCTATGAGGCCACCATCACCCTGATACCAAAACCAGACAAAGATACTACAAAAAAAGAAAATTACAGACCAATATCACTGATGAACATAGATGCAAAAATCCTCAACAAAATAGTAGCAAACAGAATCCAACAACACATTAAAAGGATCATACACCATAATCAAGTGGGATTTATCCCAGGGATGCAAGGATTCTTCAGTATACGCATATCAATCAATGTGATACACCATATTAACAAATTGAAGAATAAAAACCATACTTGATCATCTCAACAGATGCAGAAAAAGCTTTTGACAAAATTCAACACCCATTTATGATAAAAACTCTCCAGAAGGTGGGCGTAGAGAGAACCTACCTCAACATAAGAAAGGCCATATATGACAAACGCACAGCAAACATCATTCTCAATGGTGAAAAACTGAAAGCATTTCCTCTAAGATCAGGAACAAGGCAAGGATGCCCACTCTCGCCACTATTATTCAACATAGTTTTGGACGTCCTAACCACAGCAATCAGAGAAGAACAAGAAATAAAAGGAATACAAATTGGAAAAGAAGAAGTAAAACTGTCACTGTTTGCAGATGACATGATACTATACATAGAGGATCCTAAAGATGTCACCAGAAAACTACTAGAGCTAATCAATGAATTTGGTAAAGTTGCAGGATACAAAATTAATGCACAGAAATATCTTGCATTCCTATATACTAATGATGAAAAATCTGAAAAAGAAATTAAGGAAACACTCCCATTTACCTTTGCAACAAAAAGAATAAAATACCTAGGAATAAACCTACCTAGGGAGACAAAAGACCTGTATGCAGAAAACTATAAGACACTGATGAAAGAAATTAAAGACAATACAAACAGATGGAGAGATATACCATGTTCTTGGATTGGAAGAATCAATATTGTGAAAATGACTGTACTACCCAAAGCAATCTACAGATTCAATGCAATCCCTATCAAATTACCAATGGCATTTTTTACAGAACTAGGATAAAAAATCTTAAAATTTGTATGGAGACACAAAAGACCCCAAAGAGCCAAAGCAGTCTTGAGAAAGCAAAACGGAGCTGGAGGAATCAGGCTCCCTGACTTCAGACTATACTACAAAGCTACAGTAATCAAGACAGTATGGTACTGGCACAAAAACAGAAATATACATCAATGGAACAGGATAGAAAGCCCAGAGATAAACCCACGCACATATGATCACCTTATCTTTGATAAAGGAGGCAGGAATATACAATGGAGAAAAGACAGCCTCTTTAATAAGTGGTGCTGGGAAAACTGGACAGGTACATGTAAAGGAATGAAATTAGAACACTCCCTAACACCATACACAAAAATAAACTCAAGGGCTTCCCTGGTGGCGCAGTGGTTGAGAATCTGCCTGCCAATGCAGGGGACACGGGTTCAAGCCCTGGTCTGGGAAGATCCCACATGCCACGGAGCAGCTAAGCCCGTGAGCCACAATTACTGAGCCTGCACGTCTGGAGCCTGTGCTCCCAACAAGAGAGGCCGCGATAGTGAGAGGCCTGTGCACCGCGATGAAGAGTGGCCCCCGCTTGCCACAACTAGAGAAAGCCCTCTCACAGAAACGAAGACCCAGCACAGCCATAAATAAATTAAAAAAAAAAAAAACTCAAAATGGATTGAAGACCTAAATGTAAGGCCAGACACTATCAAACTCTTAGAGGAAAACATAGGCAGAACACTCCATGACATAAATCACAGCAAGATCCTTTTTGACCCACCTCCTAGAGAAATGGAAATAAAAACAAAAATAAACAAACAGGACCTAATGAAACTTAAAAGCTTTTGCACAGTAAAGGAAACCATAAACAAGACGAAAAAACAACCCTCAGAATGGGAGAAACTATTTGCAAATGAAGCAACTGACAACGGATTAATCTCCAAAATTTATAAACAGCTCATGCAGCTCAATATCAAAAAAACAAACAACCCAATCAAAAAATGGGCAGTAGACCTAAATAGACATTTTTCCAAAGAAGACCTACAGATGGCCAGGAAGCACATGAAAAGCTGCTCAACATCACTAATTATTAGAGAAATGCAAATCAAAACTACAATGAGGTATCACCTCACACCAGTTAGAATGGGCATCATCAGAAAATCTACGAACAGCAAATGCTGAAGAGGGTGTGGAGAAAAGGGAACCCTCTTGCACTATTGGTGGGAATGTAAATTGATACAGCCACTATGGAGAACAGTATGGAGGTTCCTTAAAAAAGTAAAAATAGAATTACCATATGACCCAGCCATCCCACTACTGGGCATATATACCCAGAGAAAACCATAGTTCAAAAAGACACATGCACCCCAATGTTCATTGCAGCACTGTTTACAATAGCCAGGTCATGGAAGCAACCTAAATGCCCATCGACAGATGAATGGATAAAGAAGATGTGGCACATATATGCAATGGAATATTACTGAGCCATAAAAAGGAACGAAATTGGGTCATTTGTAGCGATGTGGATGGATCTAGAGACCGTCATACAGAGTAAAGTAAGTCAGAAAGAGAAAAACAAATATCGTATATTAACGCATATATGTGGAACCTAGGAAAATGGTATAGATGAACCAGTTTGCAGGGCAGAAATAGAGACACAGACATAGAGAACAAACATATGGACACCAAGGGGGGAAAGTGGCAGGGAGGGAGGTGGTGTGATGAATTGGGAGATTGGGATTGACACATATACACTCATATGTATAAAATGAATAACTAATAAGAACCTGCTGTATAAAGAAATAAATAAAATTTTAAAAATTTTTTAAAAAAAGAAACTTTAGATTATTTGTTCATTTCTTTGAATTTGTTTTTGTATTGCATTTCTTCTACCGCATTTATCCCAATGTAATATATATTTTTGCATGAAAGACTTCTTACTAATCACCCTATCATTTGTCTCATTTTGCAAAAAAAAGCTCAAATATATATTTATACTTTTGTTTTTATTTCTCGTGACCTTAGGGCTCTAAATTTTTTAAAATTATTTGAGTGACTTTAATTATTCTTTTATAATTGATCAAGGGAATGTAATTATAATTGTTAATAATTATCAAACATAAGTCAAATTATATTGGAAAAATATCTCTTTAGTGGATGGATAGGGCTACATTTTCCCCCCAAATAGCTATCCATCCATGATTGAATGTTACTTAATGTTAGAGAGAGACAGTGTTCAGCATCAATTGTATTATTGTTGTCAGTTTTCATAGATGTAAGCACTGAGAACCTTACAAACAAGTAGAAAGAGTTTTGATGTAGCAGTGTCACTCATTTCTTTAAATCTGTTTGAGTTATATGTCAAAAACCACCTAGTGAAAGGCCAGCTGGAGGAGGCTCTGGTTCCTGACAAGATACTGAATTAGCACAGACTTCTGCATGTTCTCTGAAGATGAAACCTAGAGTAACTTTAGAGAGAAACCTCATGATACCAGGATTCAGAGAATAGTGTGCGAAACCCCTGGGAAGATAAGGGGATATTCTGAGCTGGCATGTATGGTGGGTAAGGTTACAGCCAGGGAAGGAAGTAAAAATAGGAAGACAAAAACAACCCAAGTTCCCCTTTGCCTCGGGACACTGATGCCTGTCCTCTCACAGGAGTAGGAAGTAATAAAATCAGAGCAGCACTGAGGCCCTGCATGAGTGAGAAGCTAAGGAAAATGGGTGGGAATTGGATTTAGGCATTGACTTACCTGTTGGCCTCCACACCCTAGGACAGGTGGGTTATACTTTTAGAAGTGCCTCCTCCTTGGGTTGTTTCTTCTTGGAGGAGAAGTTTGATAAGGTTGAAACCCTGAACTGAGGAGTTGCTTGCTGGGGGCAGATCTTTGGTGCCTAGGGATTTTGAGCTCCTGGGGCTGAAGGCCTGGTTCTGGTCTGTCCTCCTGAGGAGCCAGTACTCCCTGCGGAGTATGAGCTAACAGGCCACATTTCACACACCATTAGGAGAGTTTAGAATAGGCAGTTCAAGAATTTAGAAGTCAACAAAGTAAACATGCTACAAGAGATAAGGGAAGATGTTAATAATATGAAGCAAGAAATGAAATGATAAAGCAAAACCAGGTAGAACCATTTAGGTATAATAGTTAAAATAGAGATGCAGTTATATAGGATAAGTAGTGAAATGGGTGAAGCTGAAGAATGAATTTAAAAAACTAGATGATCAGATTATGGAACTTTAATAGAACTTTATAGAAGGGAACAGGTGAAGATAAACAAATTGAAAAAATAAAGAAAAGTTAAGCTATAAGGAATTGAAAGTAAAAGTTACAAAATCCATATAATAGGAGTCTCAGGAAAAAAAGTAAAAAGAGGGAGAAGGAAATCTTTTAAAAAATAATAGAGATAATTTGTCAGAGTTAAAGAAAGAAGAAAGACTTCAGCTCTAAATAGATGATAGACTACCAAATAGGAGAGAGAAGGAAAAACTGACAAAATAGACATAATGAGATTTAAGAACATCAAAAACAAAGAGGAAATTCTAAATGTTCCCAGAGAGAAAGAGCAATATCATATAAAAAAGAACAAGAGTCACATTGACATCTTACTTTTCAGCAGCAACATTGGATGCAAGTGTAAATGGAGTAATAATTCTAAATGTGTTAAAGGGAAAACAACTTTAAACTTAGAATTTTATATCCATCCAAATTGTCATTCAAGTGAAAGGGAATGATAAAAATATTTTCAAATATACAAGGCTTCAGGTTTGCCACACAAGTCCTAGATTTAAAACACTTGATAGAAGTAATTAAATAGGAGGTCAAAGAAATCCAGTAGATACTGCAAGAGCTATGTGTACCAAGAGTCTTCAAATACCTTAGTAAAGTGTGTTGGTGTCCAAAAAAAAAGAAAAAGACCTAAGAAGAAGAGGAGAAAGTATATTCATAATAACCCAGACTTAAAATGTGTGATAATATACACATGACAAGCGTTGAGAACGGAGAGAGAACATGGGTACACGAGAGGGGGCTAAAATGGAAGATGTAGACAATGGATTTTCAAATAGTAAAGGATTAAAAAAGATACAAAGAGTGAGACAGTTGTAGTAATAAACTTAAATAATAGAAACAGTTTCAAATAAGTTAATGGGTTAGAAATACCTGTTAAGGGATTTTCCTGGTGGTGCAGTGGTAAAGAATCCACCTTCAAATGCAGGGGATGTGGGTTTGATCCCTGGTTGGGGAACTAAAATCCCACATGCTGCAGGGCATCTAAACCCACGTGCCACAACTACTGAGCCCACGCGCTCTGGAGCCTGCGTGCCACAACTAGAGAGAGAAAACCTGTGTGCCACAACTAGAGAGAAGCCCACGCGCCACAACAAAAGATCCCACGTGCCACAACTAAGATCCAACACAGCCAAAAATAATAAATAAATAAAAATAAACATGAAAAAAATAATATTTTAAAAAAAGAAATACCTGTTAAAAGACATAAGGTCAGGTTGACTTTTTAAAAATCTAGCTAAGTGCTATTTACAAGAAGCACATTTGAAGCATAAGGACACAAATACTGAAAGAAAAAGAATGGAAAAGAACATACCAGGCAAACACTAACCAAAAAAAGCCTGAGTAACTGAATTAATATCAATTAAATATACCTTGCCACAAACAAATCATCGTTAGAGATAATGAAGGTCACTTTATAATGATAAAAGTTCAATCCAAACAAAATATATAAGTTTAAACATGTATGCAACTACTAAGATAACCTCAAAAATATACATCAAAAATGACAAAATTACAAGGAGAAATTGGAAAATTCACCATCATAGTGGGAGATTTTAATGCACTTCTCTCAATTATTGATATGTGAAGCAAATGAAAACAGAAACAAGGGTATTTTAACAACACAATTAACAAGCTTATTTTAGTGGACATGTATACAATTCTGCACCCAACAATTAGAGAATATACATTTTTCTTAACCACATGTGGAAGGAACATTTACCAAAATTGATCTGGCCAGGAAGAAAGCAAGTCTCAATAAATTTCACACAGATTATGTTCTCTAACAATACACAATTAAGTTAAAAGTCAAGGCCAATAAGATTAAATATCTAGATATATTTGGAAATTAAATCACATGCTTCTAGATAAGTCATGGGTTAAAGAATAAATACTAATGAGGACAAATTTTTAATTTGTAGAACTGAATGGTAATAAAAATACAACATATCAAAACCTGTGAGATGCAGTAGAATGTGTTTCAGCAGAAATTTATCACCTGGAATATTCACATTAGAAAGAAGAAAGGCTAAAAAGGAACTACATATCCAACTTAAAATCTCAGGAAAAAATCCCAACAGAATATACCCAAATAAAGTAGTAGGAAAAATAAAACTAAGAGTGAAAATAAATTAAATGTAAAGGAAAGGTAGAAAAGAGAAGATCAATGAGACCAACACTTGATTCTTTGAAAAGACCAACAAATAGATACATTTTTGACAAAAATAAGAAAGAAATAGAGAAGACAAAAATACTATTAATAGGAAAAAGGGAATACAGGCACAGATAAAGCAGAAATTAAAAGGATAAATATTAAAAAGGTAAGGGAATACCACCACCAACTGTATACTAATAAATCTGAAAACTTAGGAAAAATGGACAAAATTTCTTTTCATAAAAAATATTTTCCCCCAAAAAAAAATTTTCCTCAAAAAATACAGCTTCATAAAATTGTCTCAAGAATAAATAGAAGGGACTTCCCTGGCGGTCCAGTGGTTAAGACTTTGCCTTGCAATGCAGGGGGTGCAGGTTCAATCCCTGGTTGGGGAGCTAAGATCCCACATGCCTCACGGCCAAAAAACCAAAACATGAAAGAGAAGCAATATTGTAACAAATTCAATAAAGACTTTAAAAAATGGTCCACCTCAAAAAAAAACTAAAAAAAAAAAAGAATAAATAGAAAACTTGAATTGTCCTATATAATTACTAAGGAAATTGAAGCAGTAGTTTAAAATCTTCCACCAGGAAAACACCAAGCCTAGATGATTTTACAGATTAGTTCTACCAAACTTTTATGTCAAATTTATAACTCTCCTCCTGTGCCCCCAAAGAGAGAATTTTCCTAATTTATTCTGAGTCTAGTATTAATTCTGTATACTCTAGTATAACAAAACTAGACCATTGTAAACCAAACCTATGAAAAAGGAAAATGATCCATATTACTTATTAATATAGATGTAAAACCTTAACCAACATATTAGCAAGTTGGATCCAACTGTGTTTATAAAAAAGATCATGATCTAGTTGGATTTTCCCTAAAAATACAATGATAGTTTAATTTTGGAAAAAAAATCTGTAAATATAAATTCACACATTAATATATTAAAGGAGAAAAAGCATATGATAATTTAAAGGAAACACTTGTAATAAGACTCAGTATACATTCATAATTTAATTAGGAATAGAAGAAAACTTCCTTAACCTGATAAAAGTTTACAGCAAATACCGTTTTAAATGGGAAACGTGAGAAGCATTTCTTTAAAATAAAGAGCTAGTCAAGGAAATCAGCTTTCAATAGTTTTTCCCAACATTGTTGATCTTAGTCAACTTAAGACAAGGAAAATAAATTAAAGTCATGAGAATTGGAAAACAGAAATAAAACTTTTATTATTTGCAGTAATATACAAATTATTAGACAAACTATTTGAAATAATAAAAGAGCTGAGTAAGGTAGCTGGATTTAAGGTTGATACTCATCGATATGTAAGTGTATCAAATCAACACATTGTCCACTTTAAACTTACACAATGTTATATATCAATTATATCTCAGTAAACCTGGAAAAAAAAGATTGACATTGTATTTCTTTTCACTAGCAAGCAACAATATAAAATGTAAAAAAATGAAGACGTAAAATAATATTCAAGAATATATAATTTCTAGAAATAAATTCAACATAAGATTTGGGGAAAATTATGAAATTTTATTGGAAAACATTGAAGAAAACTTAAGTGTAAAGATATACCATAATCATAGGTCAGGAGACTTAATATCATAAAAACTGATTTCCTCATGTTGATGTACATACACGATGCAAATCCAATCAAAATTCCACAAGCTTTCCTGACCCTAAAATTTGTATCGAAGCTTAAAGGGTCGAAAATAGCCAAGACATTTCTAAATGTTTTGCTCTACCAGATATTAAGACTTATGAAGCTGTATTAGTTAGCATAGTGTGATCATTTGCAGTAATAAGCAAATTGACCAGTAGAATAAAATAGAAGGTGCAGAAACATATCCATGCATATCTGGAACTCTTATGACAGTGGTAGTATGGCAGATCAGTGGGAAAAGGAGAGACTATTCAATAACTGGAGCTGGAATAAATGGTTGTCCATATGAAAAAAAAAAGAGAGAGAGAAATTGGGTTCCTATCTCACACTGCAGACAAGAGTCAACTGCAAATCAAGGACTTAAATAATAAAAATTTATATTTAACTTTTAGTAGAAAATATAGGTGAAAATCTTTTGGACCTTGGAGTGTATAGAAAAGGATTTTATAAGCTAGATACCAAAGGCACTAACATAAAAGAAATGGTGGATAAACTTGACTTAATATTAATTTTTAGAACTTCTGTTCATAAAACAACACTTTAGGGATAGGTTATAAACTAGGAGAAGGCTTTTGTAACCCAAAAAACCAAAAAAGGGTTAATATCATGAAATCTCAATAATTCTTACAAATCAATACAAAGCGGACAAACAACCTAGTAGAGAATGTACAAAGAGACAGGGCCAGGCATTTTTTAAAATTAATTTTTATTGGAGTATAGTTGCTTTAGGGCCAGGCATTTTTACAGAAGAGGACCCACATTTGGCTGATGAACACGTGACAAGATGTTCAGTCGCATTAGTGATCGGGGAAATACAAACCAAGACCTCAGTGAGATAAACCAAAAATTAAGAAGTCTGACAGTAGCCGGTGTTGGAATAGATGTGGGTAAAGAGTATCTTTTTTTTAAATTAATTTTTATTGGAGTATAGTTGATTTACAGTGTTGCATTAGTTTTTGCTGTACAGCAAAGTGAATGAGTTTTACATATACATATATCCACTCTTTTTTAGATTCTATTCCAATATAGGTCATTACAGAGTGTTGAGCAGATTTCCCTGTGCTATATAGTAGGTCCTTATTAGTTATCTATTTTATATATAGTAGTGTGTACTGTCAATAACAGTCTCCCAATTTATCCCTCCCCCCCATTTCCCCCTTGGTAACCATGAGTTTGTTTTCTACATCTGTGACTCTGTTTCTGTTTTGTAAATAAGTTCATTTGTACCATTTTTTAAGATTCCACATATAAGCATTATCATATGATATTTGTCTTTCTCTGTCTGACTGACTTTACTCAGTATGACAATCTCTACGTCCATCCATGTTGCTGCAAATGGCACTATTTCATTCTTTTTTATGGCTGAGTAATATTCCATTCTATATATGTACCACATCTTCTTTATCCATTCCTCTGTTGATGGACATTTAGGTTGCTTCCAGGTCTTGGCTATTGTAAATTGTGCTGCAATGAACATTGAGGTGTATGTACCTTTTGAATTATGGTTTTCTCCAGATATGTGCCCAGGAGTGGGATTGCTGGATCATATGGTAGTTCTATTTTTAATTTTTTAAGGAACCTCCATACCGTTTTCCACAGTGGCCGTACCAATTTACATTCCCACCAACAGTGTAGGAGGGTTCCGTTTTCTCCACACCCTCTCAAGCATTTATTGTTTGTAGATTTTTTGATGATGGCCATTCTGACCAGTGTGAGGTGATATCTCATTATAGTTTTGATTTGCATTTCTCTAATAATTAGTGATGTTGAGCATCTTTTCATGTGACTCTTGGCAGTCTGTATGTCTTCTTTGGAGAAATGTCTATTTAGATCTTCTGCCCATTTTTTGATTGGGTTGTTTGTTTTTTTGATATTGAGCTCCATGAGCTGTTTGTATATTTTGGAGATTAATCCCTTGTTGGTCACTTCATTTGCAAATGTTTTCTCCCATTCTGTGGGTTGTCTTTTTGTTTTGTTTATGGTTCCTTTGGTGTGCAAAAGCTTTTAAGTTTAATCATTGCTGGTGAGAGTATTAATTGGTACAACTACTTTGGAAAAAGGGATTGACATTATCTTTTAAAGTTAACCACTCGCATACTTTATAACCAAGAAATTTCACTTCTAAGAATATACCCGAGGAACTCTTGCACATATACATGTGGATATATACACAATAATGTTTGTGGAAGTGTATATAGGAGCAAAAACCCAGAATCAACCCAAATTCCCTCTGACTAGAGAATGAATAAATTGTGGTATCGTCTTAAAATGGAATATTATACAGCCATGAAAATGATTAAGCTACATGTAATAATATGTACAAATCTATGAAATTTAATTTTAAATTAATCATAGTTTTGTTAAGATATAATTTACTTAATGTAAAATGCACAGATTTTAAGTGTATAGCTTGATGAATTTTTATGAATTTATGCATTTGTGTAACCACCACCCAGAACAAAATACAGAACATTTCCACCCCCCACAAGAAAGTTCCTTTGTTCCCTTTTCCACCGTTCACTTTGTGCCACTCACCAGCAATGTGTAAGAGTTCTAGTTTTGCTCCCCATCCTCTCCAGTGCTTGTTATTATCAATATTTTTAATTTAGATACTCTGGTAATATATAATGGTATCTCATTGTGGTTTTAATCTGCATTTCCTGAATGACAAATGAAATTGGTCACTTTTACTTTACTTATCCTTATTGGCCTTTTGGATATCTTCTTTTATGAAATGTCTGTTCAAGTCTTTCCTCCATTTTTCTATTAGTTTTTTTTTAATTTATTGATTTGTAGAAGTTGTATATTCTAGATATGAGCCTTCTGTCTCTCACACACACACAAAAATAAATATATGTACAATAACAAGCATTGTAAGAAGCTGACTTAAGAAAAGAACATGGAAAGAATTACTACAAATCCTTGCTCAAGCAGGTGGCTTTTGAAAAAGAATAGGTCATTGGAAATTGAGGGTCTTGAAACTGACTCCCTGCAAACCATCCCTGCCCATACAGCCCTTAGGAAGTCTTCATGTACAGCGAGGTGTACACATAACCGTTTGAAGAATGTTGGTTTGGAATATATTTTGTTTTTATTTTTCCAGCTTTATTGAGACATAATTTGACATATAACATTGTATAAATTTAAGATGTGCAACATAGTGATTTAACATAGGTATATATTATGAAATGATTACCACAATAAATTTAGTTACTATATCCATCACCTCACATAGTTTAAATTTTTTTTCTTGTGGTGGGAAAAACTCTCTGAGCAGTTTTCAAATATACATTACAGTATTGAAGGCTCAGCAACACCTCTACCTAGAAATTCTTAGCAGACAATTGGAAATGCACTTCTGGAATAAGGGTAAATTACTCAATTTCTCAGTTTGTTTCCTCTTAAAGAATAGGAATATCAACACCAACTTTCTCTACTCTCATTATTTGCTATACTTGTGAAAACAAAATCACTGAGATGACTTTGTTAGGAAAAATTTTAAAGTGGTGCAGAGTTGCTTACTTCAGCAGCCCTTACTACCTTTCTATGCTGCTGCCTTGGCCTCACTGAGACCCATGAGAGCATGTTTGGTGATCTTACTGGGTGCTATCAGTCCTTTTTGAGTATCTGCAACTTACATTATTTCTTTTCCTACATAGTTTATATTAATTTTTAGTCATATAATAGTTGCCATTACCCTTAGTAAATGATTTAAATGGAAAACAAGGCAGGAAAAATAACTTTCTCCCTCTATTCTCTCATTCCCTCTTACTAAAGATAACCATTGTTAAGTCTCTTATGTATTCTTTCAAATCATTCTGAACATTTTTATTATTCACTTTTCACAAATGGGTTTATATTACGGAGACTATTCTTTTTCATCTAATGTATTTTGGGAAGATATGCTTATTTTTTTAAAAAGCAGTATTGTATCCAAAACTATGGATACACTGTTATTTTGCCCCTATGAATATGGAATATTTAAATTGTTTCAGGTCTTTTCTGTTACAAACAATGGTGCAACAAATGTTCTTGTAAGTATATGTTTGCATACTGTGTCAGCATATCTATAAAATAAATTCTTAAAAGTTGAATTACTGGTTTGTGAGAATGTGCATTACATATTTTGATAGTTTATTGCCAATTTATCCTCCCATAAAAAGCAAGTAAATGAGAGAGCCTGTTTCCCCATACCCTCACCAACACAGAGTTTTATCAAACTTAAATTTATGTCCATCTATTAGGTGAAAATTGCCAACTCATTGTTTTTGATTTGGATTTTATTAATTTTGTGAAGTTGAGCATCCTTTTATATCTTTTTTATAAAGATATAAAAAATTTTTCTAATTAAAACAATTTATTCCTTGGAACATTACAAAATAAAGAGTTCTAGCTATTTACGAAAAGTAGAAAATGATGACCGTAAGTTAAAGACCCAGAATGTTTCCTTTTCGTTTTGCTGATTTTATGTTTCATACTCTCTTATCCCAACTCATACATATCATTCATTCGTTCATTAAAAAATACTTGTTAAAGACTTATTGTTTGCAGAATACTGATAGGCACTGTCCTTGAAAAGGCAAATTTTGTTAGATGAGGATGTATGTTTGGGTTCCTATTTGCAGGACCTGTCTACTAAGATTAAATCCAAATCTTAGTATTTGACCAATGCTTCTCCTCTGTGAGTGTTCATTTTTCCAGTTTTTCAAAATAAAGTAGTCTCAAACTGTTAGTTAAACAAGTGGAAATTTATTAACAAAAAGGTTGGTTTTCTACTTATGGTAGCCTCAGATTATCAGCCTATTACTGCTCCTTCTTGCCATTTGCTGCTTCATGGTTGATGAGTTCAGGGTGTGACCCCTCTTAATACAGCCGGTAAAGGGAGTTCAGAGGTTACTGTTCTGATGGTGAGGTGTCTCCACAATCTCTAGTGTCTGCCCTAACAATTCCACCCATTTTTGTTTGGTTGGTTCATGTGTAATTTCTCTTGAGCCTAGAAGGCTCATGACACACAGCTCTGGGTCACTTATTCATTGGTCAGTCCAAGTATCTGATGCAATTCCTCCTCCAACTGTTAGCAGGCAAGAAGGGGCTAGTCTAGTAAGTTACTGGCTGGACTTTAGACAAGAGGGAAAGTCTGGAATCTATACCAACATTTGTGCCCTGTTTGATATCACAAGGGAATATAGGAAGCATATAGTTAAAAATTTATAAATGGTAGAGTGTTTTTGATGGGATAATGACCCTATTCTAGATCTTTTGCTCTTCTCCCCAGTCTCTTTGCAATAAGAAATAGAGTCATTTGTAGCGTGTCAGTCACCATGCTTTTGGGTGTATATATTGATATATGTGAACCAAGCACTTGAAAGCTGGCTAGAAATGCAGATTCAAGATAGCACAGATAATCCTTGCTTTGCACAGTAGTGCAGAACCATAAAAATAGTGCAGATTGAAGCTGTGCAAAATGATTTTAATAATCAATGGGAAAAATTGTGCTTTTTCCATGCCCTTTAAAATTTTTTGTTAAACATTAAAAACTCCCTAACTGTTGGTTCTAAATATATAGAGAGAATGAAACAAAAGTAAAGCTAAATTTTTTGCACTGTAATTTAAAACATTAGAAATATTGAGAGTTAAAGTGTCTTATTTTGGGGTTAAAAACTTATCAAGATTAGTTTAAACAGTGCTTGCCTTCTTCTTAGCATACATACAGAGGGGAGCATCTTTTTTATGCCTTGGTGAATTGTCATACTGTTTTACAAGTTTGGATCAATTTCCAACATTGTATCCTTTGTCTTTTCAATGTCTTGAATATCTCTGAAAATTCTTTAAATGTCAAGTTTTTTGTGAGTGTCATTTTCTCTGAAGCATCTTCATCCTTCCTCATTTATATTGATAAGTTTGCCTTCACTAAGTTCCTTTGGTTGCGCATCTAGATTCTCACAGTGGCAGTGGCAGCATTCCCATAGTCAGCTGTTTCTTCTATTACTCCATTTACATTTGATTCAGATTTTACTCCCAGTATTATCACTTTTAATTTCTTTGTTGCAGTTTCATTTTTGTTGGCAAATTCCCTGCGAGACAAGGAGGCAACACAACTGCACACATTGCTGTCTGTGTGTGAACTGAATAGCAGATGCACAGTGTCCAATCACCAACAGACTGTGAAAGAAATGACGTGATTGGTCACTGATCATGATGCAAATCTGTAATTTACCTGGTGATCATGGATTGAAGAGCTAGCAGTGAAGTTTGAACTTTATGCAATTATAGTTAATGTACCATGGTGACTGAAATTTGAACTGTGTTGCTGAGGGACTGATATTATTTAAGTCATGATGACTAAAGTTCATGCATATCAGGACTGTGCAAAGCAAAGACTGCCTAAATAAATTGGCTATCACATGGCACTGATTGCATATGATCTGTGTAGTAATTACAATTTTGTTGGGTATGCTGATTATATAGTGGGCTCACTCTTTATAAGGCTTTTTGGAGGTGACTTACAGAGTGTAAATATTTAATCTGTCTATATCAGGACAGGCTAGATGATGCTGTGGTAACAAGTGACCCCCAAATCTCAGTGCTCTTTATGCCTTCCATTGCACATTGGCTGGGAGGAGGGGAGCAAGCTCTGTTTTACTTTGTCTTCACTCAGGGACCCAGGCTGAGGGAGGCTCCATCTCTGTGCTTCTGTAGTTACTAAGGCAGAAATTAAGAACATGTAAATTACATGCTCGCTCTTCAAGTTTCTGCCCAGAAGTGATACACACTATTTCAAATCACATTTTACTGGTCAAAACAAGTCATATCATCATGTTCCAAAAGAGGTGGAGAAGCAAAATTCTACTATGTGCCTAGAAGAAATGACTCTAGATCCAAAGAGTTAACTTGTAGAGAGTTTATCAGGGAAGAGCAATTGAGGACTGGGATTACAGACATAGATGTCAGATTGTCTCTGTTTTCTAATGAAAGAATTAAGTTGAGGCAAAGTTGTGTGTACTAGTATTCCAGGAGCCTGGACGCTGTGGGTTAGTGTTCAAGGTCATGATGAAGCCAGGAAGTTGTAATAGAGGCTAGATGAATCACTGGGGTCAAGCAGGGCTGTTGACAGAGCCCTGAAGATCAGAACTCATTCAGATGAGAGCTCTGAGACTATCTGCCGTTTTAAACAATTTCAACTCCTTTTTGCTCTCTGAGACTTCATCTGTGCTTCATTTAAGTTGACAACATCTTTGGAAGTTCTGGGATACTTGACGGAGATGACTGTCAACTTGAGCCTTGACGGAAATGTAGGCTACGGGTTGGCAGAAGGCATAGTAAGGGCATTCTGGGAGTAAATGGGTAGAGGCTGCAGAAGTGCGACCAAAAGTAGGATGCTATGAAAGTAGTAAGAATATAGACCTTCTTAAAACAGGACGATGTAGAAGAACCACAGGGAATGAATAGCATAATGATCCTCACTTAATTATTACTATTCCATGCTTAATATTTGTCTGTGTCTTTAACCACGAATATATTAAACTCTACAAATCCTCAACAGTGTACTCAGATGGCTGCCCTTAAGATGCCTGGCCTCATACTATTCTGTATCACTGTTGCTTAATGCTTCAATCCACCCACATATCAAATTAACTTAGATCACTCCATAGTTGTTCCCACACCTAAACGTCCTGTTTTAATCTAAATGTGACCCAAACTTCTTGTCCAAACTTTCTCTACTAGTCTGAGTTAGGAGCAAAACTATTTAAGGCATACCTAGTCTAGCAGGAGGCATTTAAGAATGCATTCATACATTTCTTGGCATTAAATGGAATATTAGATTTGAGACAAATATAGTTAATATAAAATGGTCAATTTTAGTATGGTATAGCCACATCTGGGGTTAAAACAGTGCACGGAATCCATTACAATCAAATGACCACATTATATCGAAATCTTCCAGTCAACGAAGAGCTTTCAAGTCAAACATCTATATTCTTGGACACGACACCGGACTAATCAACTGAATTTAGGTTTTTTACCTAGCCATTTTGATGTTATATAGGCTTACCCTTAGTGTTGGACCCAGTAGACTTTGGGCAACTTCTTTCATTCTTTCAACTTCCCTATTAATTTTCTAGGAACAGCACTGTAAGGGGGTATTTGGATTCCAGGAACTTGCCCTATCTAGTGGTTCTTTCACACAAGCATGCTGCATTATTCTTTTAAACCAGAATATTCTCCCATCCCTAAATTTTAGCATATTGTAAAAGTATTAGTGAAGAGGTCTGAGACATGCCAGTACAAAGAGTATGCTCAAAAGGGCATCCAAAGTTTTGCTATTTATTCAGCATTATAATTTTTCCATGTGACTTACTGAATTTGTGAGACTATATTACTAAAATATGTAAGAGCCTTCAGTTTTCTAAACTGTTTATAACACCAAAAATTCATTGTTAATATTAGGGCAATATACTTTCTTCGGCGAGACCAACCAATGTGTTAGAAATGATGAAAGAATGGAAAAATAACCCAGGAAGTGATGAGGAAAGTACAACAGACCAAAAGAACAACTGGTCCGGTCAAGAAAAGTTGAAAGGTTACCAACCCAGCAGAAGTATCCATGTCAGTAACTCTTCAGATGAAGAGGAAGGAAAACAGGTAGGAAGAACCAACAAAACAAGTAGGAAGAACCAATTGTTCCATTTCTCCAAACTGTAAAATACCTTCACAACACTTGGAACATTTTTTTGCAACTCTTTTTTGTTGTTGGTTTTTAATGGTTTGTAACAAAGGAGACCTGCATGATAAAGACAGTAAAGTTCTTTCCTCCCTTGAAACTATCATGATTTAGCAATGTGGCCTACATGCTTATTTTAGGATCCATGATTATATAGGGCAGGTGTCTGCAAACTTTTCCTGTAAAGGAACAGATAGTACATATTTTAGGCTTTGTGGGCCATAATAGTCTCTGTCACAGCTTCTCAACTCTGATGTGATAGCATGAAAATAGGCATAGACAACAAATGAATGAGCATGGCCATGTTCCAATGAAACTTTATTTACAAAGACAGGTGGTGTGCCAGTTTTGGCTAATGAGTCACGATGAATAATTTTTGTATTTTACCAGGCTACACAATTTGGAATGGGTTTATGTATTACCTAGAAAAAGACTTACTAAATTATCCAGTTAGTCGTTTCCAATTTTATGGTAGCTAAAACTGTTTGTATAGTTTTATTATTTTACCTTATTAGATCTGAATATAGTTTTATTATTTTTGGTGAATAAAATTTAGTAACATTTTGATTAATTCTAGATTGTGTTCTGCTAAACTGATATCGTGACAATTTACCCAAACCCTTTTTTTCTTTCGTTTCTGTGTTTGAGGAAAAATTTTCTGTATGTTTGTTCTCTTTCTTGTCTTGAGATCTAATCAGCATATTTTAGCTCTTCTTTAATGATTGAACATGCTGCCAGTGGGGGCTGTATTTACCTCCGGAGAGCCCAGACTTCTTGTGAGGAGGTGCTGCCTTTCAGTTCTCCAAGGCCTAGAGACAGGCAAGTGGAGAAAGGAACAGAGAGGGTAAATCCTGACCCACAGCCAAGAAGGTGCAGCGTGCCTGGCCCACACCCTGCCATGCTAAGAATCCTGTCAGAAATTTGCGGAAAGGGACCCAGTAGAGTGATCTGGCTGAGTTTTATTTACTCATTGGGAACTTCTTTGTCTACTTGATAGCAAATGTCTAGATAATAAGCTGGACATTTAATTATTCAGATATTTTGAAGTAACCATATTTTTACCATAATATAAACATAAGTTTATTGACTCCCTTTCATCCTCTCTAGTCTGTTAACAACTCCTCCAGTGCTTAGCAGATGTGTGTATTTTATATTCTTGTTAAAAATATCCTAAAAACCCAGTGTTTGCATTTCCTCATTTATAGTTTGAAAATTTTCCTGTTAGCTGACTTGGCATTTTATACACACATATACATGTGCACACGCACACATACGTACACATACTCACACACATATACATACACATGTATATATACTCACACATGCATACACATACATTACACGTATTACATACATGCATCTACTGTATACTCACATATATACAAACACAAATCCATACATACACATGCATACGCACATTATCTTTTGTAGTCTTGGATTCTGTTTGGCACTGAATCTGACATAAAATATCCTTGTGAACCAAATGTTTGGTTGTCTTCCATCTCCTTTTTCATTGCTCTGTCACTTGTCTCCACTATCCTCCTCCTCTTACCCCTGCAAGTCACAGAGTGATGGGACTTGCCATGCTGTTCTCAGCTACTTCCAATTAGGGAACAGAAGAATTGGAATTTGAGGCTCTTGTGGATGCTAGAACTATACTCAGTGGATTGAAAATTTAAGAATATAGTTTTCTACTCATCAACAAGAAGAACCTTTCCACAATCAGAGCTCACCTGCAGTAGCACAGGCTGGGCCATGGATAGTAAACCCTACCTTTCAATCATTGGAAGCATTCATGCAGACTCTGGAAAGCTACTTGTTATAAATGCTGTAGCAGGAATTTCTCCAAGATGGGTAGGAGTTTGCCCTGGATGTCCTCTAAGGGACTTTCCTATGCTTAGGTTTTGGCTGTGGTATCTTGGGAGGAATACCTTACCTTATTTGGGAATTTTTCTGAAAAGTGTTACCCCTTAAAAGAAAGACTTCTCATCCATATTAAATTTTTCACTGATTTTTATGAATAAATATGTTACTTTGTTAATTATATTGAAGTTGAGTTTATGTTAAGAAATTACTTCTTTTATTTTTTTCAAATCTTCCTTAACAGTAAATAGTGGAGTATAAGGCCTAACGTGATAACTGAAAAGAGCGTAGGCCATTTAGTCTTGAGTCCACACAGGATTCATATAGTAACTAATATTCTTAAGAGTGAAATTTTAATTTTATTAAAAATCATTCTATGAAGGGTTTCCCTGGTGGCTCAGTGGTTAAGAATCCACCTGCCAATGCAGGGGACATGGGTTCGAGCCCTGGTCCGGGAAGATCCCACATGCCGCGGAGCAGCTAAGCCCGTGTGCCACAACTACTGGGCCTGCACTCTAGAGCCTGCAAGCCACAACTACTGAGCCCATGCACCTAGAGCCCGTGCTCCACAACAAGAGAAGCCACCGCAATGAGAAGCCGACTCACCACAATGAAGAGTAGCCCCCGCTCGCCGCAACTAGAGAAAGCCCAAGCACAGCAACAAAGACCCAACACAGCCAAAAATAAATAAATAAATAAATAAATATTTAAAAAAGAGAAAAAAATCACTCTATGAATATTGAAATATTTCCCACGGGAAAAATTTATTTGTTAAAATTAGATTATATGGATAATTTGATATGATAAATAATTTACACTTATGAAATTAAAGAGATGTATATGATTCTTTTTCCATTAAAATATTTGACATTTGGCTTTACTTTAAATGGAAATCTGCCAGCAGTCCCTGCTTTCCATTGTATCATTGTTCTCTCTTCTGAAGAATCTCATAAATCCATTTAGAGCTCCTGATTTTGTATTTCTCACAGCCAGTGTCATCATAATTTTTAGATAAGTGGCAAAGCACTTGAAAACCAGCAGAGAAAGTGAGGAATTATTAAAAACAAAAACAGTTGAACCAAGCACCTTCCTCTTTCTCTGAGTAACTGTTCCTTAGTTCCAAATGCCCTGGGCATTATGGAAAAATACAGTGTGTATCTCCTCATTGTTCATGTTTGGACTAAGGTATCACACTTCACTTTTTCAAACTTATTTTTGACTAGTTGACATTTGTTAATATCCTTTTTTTTTCTTTTCATTCTCAACCTTTAGTCTGTTTTAGGTAATTGTGTTTTTTGAGGATAGAAGTGTTCTCTCTTATATATCTTGTATTTTACAGGCTGAGTACATCTAGATAACGTTTTGTGTTATTGGTAACCCTCTAAATTCCCTACAATGGGTTCTTAATCTATTCTGTCAGACAGACCCAAGACTTAATTCCTACAGCAGCATTTACTCATCTTCAAATGAGACACTTAGCAGACCATTGCTTATTGCAGGAACATGCCTTTCAACGTTCGATTCTTAGTGATTTCTGATAAGTAGTACAGTACTTTCATTGTTCATTAAGCTCAGAAAACAATTGAAGAGAAATGAATGTCTGTAATTAAAATGCACCCCCCCCATAACCATAGAGGGAGGGACTAGCAACTCTGGATGTGATAGAAGCATATTTGCATTACAGAATTCTTGCTTCATAAAGGAAAAACTTCTTAGTTGTTAAATTGTTTATTGAACACAGTCTTGAATATACTTGTTTAGTGAAAATGGAAGATTTTTGTGATCATTTTTCTTGACTGAAAAAACATGGCCTTTACAGAATCATAGGAGATGGTACGTGTAGCAGATACTTTATCTAGTCTAGAAAGTAGAAAGGCAAGCTGGCTTAGAAACTTTGAAAAGTTATTTTGATCAATGAAATGTATTCATTAGCAGTTCTTCAAAGTCAAGGAATATTTGAATTTAAATAAGATTGAAATTAAACGGTTGAACTATGTGGTATATTGACCTGTTGCTGTGAGGAAAAAGTCAAGTTTTCTTAGTATTTTAGTTGAGTAAGATAAAAATTTTCTTTTCTTAACATATTAAATCTTAGTTCCCTGAGCCCATGTGAATCATGTGAAAATTTGGTGGTGCTTCCATGTTTATGGCACACTTTTATACTCCAATATTGAAGCATTGTAATCTAGCATATATGCCCAAGCATTCCATTTAAAATATCCTACTGGTTAAAAGCACAAGCTCCAGATCTAGGCTGCCTGGATTCTAATCCTGGCTTCACCACTTATAAGCCTTAGGACCTTGGGCAAGTCTCTAGGCCTCTGTTTCCTCATATCTAAAATGGGAAAAATAATGACATCAACCAAGGACTAAATGAAATCATGCATGTAACACTCTTGACATATAGTAAGCACTCATTAATGTTAGCTATTATTAATTTTATTATTATATTGCTAAAGAACTTGCATAGAATATTGCTAAAATTGCATGTTCTTTCCTGTCTGTTTTAAGGCTCCTTTGGGCATAGGTGTGGGAATAAACTAATGAACAAACAAAGAAATATCATTTTCAAAAGTGGGAAGACGATGCTTCCAACCTCATTTGCCCTCTGAGTTTGGTGAGATCCCTAGGGCACTGTGGTAGATTGGATTATTTTTCCCAATTATTTAAAATCTCTGTAAGGGATCTGTACATTCATACCCTTTGCCATGTGGTTTTTCTCCCTATTAGAGTAGATGTATATTTTCTCACCTCACTAATGTTGATCTTAGCTATATGACTGACTTTAGCAAATGAAATGTTAAGAGGTGTGATGTAAGCAGAGACCTTAAAAATGTTTGCATGATTTAGCTTGCTCTCTTGTATTTCTGCCACCTGCCATGAGAAGAACATGACTGCAGAAGCCACAGTTCCTGGAATTATGAAGATCTGTGGACAGACTTGAACCCAATACAAAGCCTGAAGTCTAGCCTAGCACCACCAAGCAAAAATTAATGTTTATTGTTATAACATACTGAGACTCTTATAGTTCTTTGTTAGGTAGTTGTACAGAAAAGAGTTAACATAGTAGGCCTAAACTGCTATCCTTGAAAAGGCCTGCTTGCCAGGTTGGCCCTTGGCTGGCTTTTGGGAACTTAGATTTTGGGACAGTTGCTACCATTAACTGATAAGAATGATTAATTGTGCCTAAACTGTGCAAACAATATGGTTTATGCTGAACACCTGCTTTCCTTCTGGGAGTCTGGGATTTTGCTAGGTGCTAGGCAGAGGTTGCCTACATGACCAGCTCCCAATAAAAACCCTGGGTGCTGAGTCTCTTCAAGCTTCCCTGGTTGACAGCATTTCACATGTGTTGTCACAACTTGTTGCTGGGGTAATTAAGTGCATCCTATGTGACTCCTGGGAGAGGACTCTTAGAAGCTTAAACATGGTTTCCACTGGACTTCTCCTCAAGTGTCTTTTCACTTTGCTAATTGTGCTCTGCATCCTTTCACTATAATAAATCATAGCAATGAGTACAACTATATGCTGAGTTCTGTGAGTCCTCCTAGTGAATAATGGAACCTGGGGACCTCCCAAACACAGTAGCATAGCTGCAGCAATAGCTGACTAATACAGGTACTAGTTATTCATTGTGCTAACATGAATTTTGACCTGTTGTTGTTTGATCTAATGCTATTGGCAGTTCCAGTTGCTAGTTTGGATTCATAGGCTTCCATAAACAATAAGGCTTTTGTCTGTACTTCTATTCCCAGTAGAATCTCCTGTGTAAGGCTTAGGTTTCACCATGGGTTTAGCCAGACGTCCATGGTTGAAGGGATATATTAGTGAATCCTTTCCAATCATTTCCCTACTCTCCCAAGCCTGGCTTCTGCTCAGCTCCCCTTAGAGATTATAGCTTCTAGTATATGCTATGTATATTTTCCCCTGTGGAGAACCAACCCATTGGGTTGGGTTATAAAAAATATTGCTTCAGTTTCAAATGTATTAATTTGGTTCCACTCATCTCTTATCCTGCCTTTATGCTATAATTGTCACATGTATTACATCTATGTAATTATAAACCCTACAAAACAATGTTTTAATTTTTGCCCTAAATAGTTGTATTTCCAAGAAATTAAAAGGAAAATTGTCTTTTATATTTACCCAGATATTTACCATTTCTGATGCTCTTCTTTCCTTTCTGAAAATCTAAGCTTCCATTTTGTATCATTTCCCTTCAGCCTGATGAACTTCCTTTGCATTTCTTGTATTGCATGTCTGCTAGTGATGAATTCTCTCAGTTTTCTTTTATCTAAAAATGTCTTTATTTTGTCTTAATTTTTTTAAAATTTTTATTTATTTATTTATTTATTATTTTTGGCCATGTTGGGTCTTCGTTTCTGTGCGAGGGCTTTCTCTAGTTGCGGCGAGTGGGGACCACTCTTCACTGCGGTGCGTGGGCCTCTCACTGTCGCAGCCTCTCTTGTTGCAGAGCACAGGCTCCAGACGCGTAGGCTCAGTAGTTGTGGCTCACGGGTCTAGTTGCTCCGCGGCATGTGGAATCTTCCCAGACTAGGGCTCGAACCTGTGTCCCCTGCATTGGCAGGCAGATTCTCAACCACTGTGCCACCAGGGAAGCCCTGTCTTAATTTTTGAAGGACGTTTTCTCTGTTTACACAGTTCTGGTTTGACAGGTAATTTTGGTCCACACTTTAAAGATGTTATTCTTCTGCCTTCTGGAATCCAGATTCTCTGATAAGAAGTCACTGATAATTTGAAGTGTTCTTTTCGTATATGTAATGTGTCACTTTTCTCTGAATGTTTTCGAGATTCTCTCTTTATCTTTGGTTTTCAGCAGTTTGACAATCATATTGCTAGGAATGTATTTCACATTTATCTTGCTTGGGATTTGCTGAACTTCTTGAATCTGTATTTCTGTGTTTTGCTAAGTTTGGGAAATCTTGTGATTACTTTTTCCTATTTTTTCCTGAGACTCTTAATTACTCATATGTTAGACCATTTGATATTGTTCAATAAGTCCCTGAGGCTGTATTGATTTTTTTCTATCTGTTCTTTAAATTGGATACATTCTATTGATCTATCTTCAGTTTTACTCTTTGCTCTGTTGTCTCCATGTTCCTGTTAAACCTATCTGGTGAATATTTAATTTCAGATATTATATTTTATTCTAAAATTTTCATTTGGTTCTTTTTATTATTTTTCTTTATGGAGAGCTGCTTTATTCATCAAATAAATTTTCACTTTACATCATTGATAATAGTGATCATAACTGCTTTAAAATCCTTGTTTGCTAATTCCAATATCTGGGTCATCTCAGGGTCTGTCTCTATTGATTGTTATTTCTGTTGAGGAATTTGAGGAATTTTGGATTGTATCCTAGACATTGGGAATGTTGTGTTGTACCGGCTCTTGATTTGACTATGTTCCTCCAAAAAGTGTTGACCTTTCTGTTTTAGCAGGCAATTAGTTGATTGGATAAAAACTGAAAATTGCCTCTTAGCCAACAGTTCAAATCTTAGGTTGGTTCATTTATCTTTAGCTGAGCAGAATTTAGGAGTCCCCCTTTCTGGCTATCTCCTTTAAGGAATTCCCTCACTATTCTTTGGTGTCTGTGGTTGCTTTGAATTCCATCCTTTAGTTCTTTAGATCAGAGAGAGAGAATTGTGAAAGCATCTGGGGTAGAGGGTGGGGGCACGTTGCCATCAAAGGAGCAACTTTTGACATCCCAACAGAAATAATGGAAGCCAGAAGACAAAGGAATTATATTGTTAAACTGCTAAATGGAAAACAATACAAAACAAAAAACCTGCCAACTTGGAATTCTGTATCTGGTGATAATTTCCTTCAAAGATAAAAATAAAAAGGTTTTCAAGTATGTAAAAGATGAGAGAATTTTTACCAGCCTATCTTACTATAAGAAATACTAAAAGAAAAGTTTCAAGGTGAAAGAAAATGATCCCAGATGAAAGTAACTGTAGGAAAATATGAAGGGCATTGGCAAGAGTGAATATGTGAATAAATATAAAATAATGTTGACTGTTTAAAACAGTAGCAATAATAATAAGAACTAAGCTTTCATCTCAATAAGCTAGAAAAAGAACATCAAATTAAGCACCCTCCTAACAAAAATAGTAGGAAGGAAATAATTTTAAAAAGAACATATTATGAATGATTTAATGCTAATACATTGGAAAATTTATATGAAATGGTCAAATTCCTTTAAAATACACAAAAATAGAAAATTTAAATAGTTCTATTCTTATTTTTAAAAAACTGAATTTGTAATTAAGAACTTGCTGGTGTAGAAAACTCCAGTCCCAAATGATTTCACTGGGTAGTTCTTCCAAATATTTAAGAAGGAAAGAGGAGAAAGCTTATGACACAAACTCTTGAGACTATTTCCCAATTCATTTATAAGGAAGGCATAACATTATGATCAAGTGTATAGTATATTCCAGGAATGTAAGTTTGGATTAACATCCAAAAATCCATCAATGTAATTCACCATATTAATAAGTAAAGGAGAAAAGCCATATAGTTATCTCAATAATTGTGAAAAAAGCATTTGATAAAATACAACACTCAAGCATGAGAAAAACCCTCAGCAGATTAGGGACAGATGGGAACTTTCTTTTACGTACTAAGGGATTTTTACCAAAAGAAAAGAAAAGAAAAGAAAACCCCTCTAAAGCTAATATAATTCTTAATGGTGAAATATTGAACACTTTTCCACTGAAGATAGGAGATAGACAAGGATGTCCTTTCTACTTCTTTTTAACATTGTACTACAGGTCTTAGCCAATGCAACAAGGCAAGTAAAAGAAATAAAATTATATAGATTGGAAAGGAAGAATAAAACTGTGGCTACCTGCAAATGCCATGGTTGTGTACATAGAAAATCCCCAGGAATCTTCAGAAATTGAACTTAAAGTGTAAGATGCAAGATTTGTATACAAAAAAATTAATTGTATTTTTATATACTAGCAATGAACAATTGGAAAACAAAGCTTTTTAAACCATTTAAAATATTATTGTAAAACATAAAATATTAGTGATAGATCTAACAAAATATATGTGAAATATATATATCAACCCCCACACCATGTTGCTGAGTAAAATTGAAGAAGGCTGACATATATGGAGAGATATACCATGTTCATGGATTGGAAGATTTGATACTATTAAGATGTCTCCCCAAACTGATTTATAACTTTAAAGCAACCCCAAGTGAAATCTAGGGCTTTTGCTTTTCTTTTTTTTTTTTTTTATAAATTTATTTATTTATTTATTTATTTATTTATTTTTGGCTGTGTTGGGTCTCCGTTTCTGTGCAAGGGCTTTCTCTAGTTGTGGCAAGCGGGGGCCACTCTTGATCGCGGTGCACGGGCCTCTCACTGTCACGGCCTCTCTTGTTGCGGAGCACAGGCTCCAGACGCGCAGGCTCAGTAGTTGTGGCTCACTGGCTTAGTTGCTCCGCGGCATGTGGGATCTTCCCAGACCAGGGCTCGAACCCGTGTCCCCTGCATTGGCAGGCAGATTCTCAACCACTGCGCCACCAGGGAAGCCCTGCTTTTCTGATAGAAATTGACAAGTTGATTCTAAAATTTATTTGGGAATATGTAAGACTTAGAACAGCCGAAATAACATGAAAAGAACAAAGTTGGAGAACTTATATGATCTGATTTCAACATTTACTGTGTAGCTTCAGTAATCAATACAGTGTGATATTGGTTTAAGAGTAGATAAATAGATCAATGAAACAAAATCGAGAGTCTAGAAAGAGACCTACACTTATGAGGTCAATTGATTTTTTACAGATATTTCAAAGCCATTCAATGGAGAAAGGATAGTTTTTTCAATAAATGGTGCTAGAATAATAGTACATCTATATGGGAAAATAATAACTTTGACCCCCCTAGCTTACACTGTATACAGAAATTAGTTTAAAAGCTAAACTATAAAGCTCTTATGAGAAAACATAGGATAATATCTTCCAGTCAGAGAGTAGTCAAAGATTTCTTAAAACACAGAAAGCCCTTTAAAAATGGATAAAATAGACTTCAGCAAAAGTAAACATATTAGCTCATCTAAAGCATATTAAGAAAAGAAATAGGCAAGCCACAGACAGGGAAAAAACATTTGCAATAAACATATCTGACAAAGGACTTGTATCCAGAATATAAAGACAATTCCTACAACTCAATAATAAAAAGACAACTCATTTTTTTAAATGGCCGTTAAGACTTGAACAGACACTTCAGATAGAAAGATATGTAAGTAGTCAATAAGCATATGAAAAAAAAGGGCAACATCATTAGTTATCAGGAAAATGCAAATGATATCAGGAAAAGTTACAATGACATATCATTACACTCTTTCTAGAATGCCCAAAATTTAAAAGGACTGACAACTCGAAATTTTAGCAAATATTGGAGCAACTGGAATTTTCCTACATTGCTGGTGGGAATACAAAATGGTGCAGTCCTTTTGGAATACAGTTGGGCAGTTACTTATAAAGTTAAGCATTTACTTACCATTTACCCAGCAATTCCAAATGTAAGTTCAAAAAAGGATTAGTAGAATATGTTTATAGCAGCTTTATATAAAAAAAGAGCCCCAAGCTGGAACAGCCCAAATATTCGTTAATAGAAGAATGGATAAACAAATAGTGACATATTCATACAATGGAATACTGCTTGACAATAAAAAGGAATGAACTACTAATACACAGATGAATCTCAAAAATGGTATAATACTATGAGAATCTATAATTATCTCAATAAAAATTTCAATTAAAAAAAGCATGTTAAGCAAAAGAAACAAGGCACAAAAGAGTACATACTGTATGTTATTTTGTTTATATGAAGTTTTAGAAAAAACAAAAGTAATTTATGTTGAAAAATGTCAGAACACTTATAGCCCCAGGATGGGAGGGAGTTGACTGGGATGTGGCATGAGGGAACTTCTTGGTGAATTGTTTTATTTCTTGATTGGGGTGTTGGTTATATAGCTCTATTCATTATCAAAACTCATCAAACTATATTTTTGAGATTTGCACATTCTACTGTATGTAAATTATACTTTAATTAAAAAGAAAAGAGAGATATTTATATCTTTCTCTAATTTACAAGTTAGATTTTATTTTCATTAACGCCATAGAAGGCCCTGCTCTTTATGTGGGTAGGCTTATATAAGAAATCTATGTTTGGAAGTCAATTTCTCTTCTTCCCTTTGCTTTTTTTTCCCCCTTCCTCTTCCTTCTGAAAACCACAGGAATGTGAGAGAAAGTGGGTGACCATTGCAAGTAAAACTATAGCTGAAAACTTACATCCGAATATTCTGTCACTTGGACCTTGTGCAGGCCTATAATTTGAATGTGTGACTCTAGAAATGGTTGCTATGGTGATAAACCACTTGACTTAAATAGCATGTATTTTACTCAAAATTCAGAGAAATGGTAACAGTTTCTAGTAATTGTGCACTGGTATTAACTTGCAGGGATATGCCTAGAGCTTACAGGTTTTGCATCCGTTATCACCAGATGAGTTCATCAAGTTAAAGTTATGCCAGTGAATAATGAAATATGTGTATTTAGCCCATTTTTTCTGGTTCTATATCTCCCCTTGCACACATGGAGCCCCCTTTTCAAGATTAATAATATCATCTGGAGAAATCAGGCCCAGGGTGCTGAACTACAAAAAGATGGAAGCAGAGGGAACCTTGTAAGGTCATCTTTTCTATCATTGTGCCTCTAGTAGGAATGACTATTCTTCAGCAGTCCCAAATGGTAAGAGTCTGTCAAAGATGAGGAACAACTGAAATGGTGCTTGGGGGAGCCCCTGGTGTAACCATCCTGACTGCAGCACTCAGAGATGCTGTCTAGCTTCACAGTGCTGAAATCTTACCCCTTCTGCATTTTAAAATTGTGATTTTATATATATATATATATATATGTGTGTATGTGTGTGTATATATACATATAAATATATATGTATATATATCGTCTTATTCTTTATATTTTTAGGTTGAAGAACTCTCTCATAAAGAACCTCCACCCATTAGCACATCAGTAGCCTGTCTGTAAACCTTCTCTGGTCCCTTTATATCTATTCAGACTGGTTGCAGTATTTCAGATATGAATTCTTCATGATAAATAAGGATAGAAGAATTTTTTTCTTTGATTTCTAAGATGCTTTCTGATGATAGCCAGGTTCTCTTGGTCACTGTGAAATGGTATATTACACCAGTATCTTTAGAGAACAGTTTACAATGATTTTTAGATCCTCTCTTGGAAAACAGTCTACAGTGTTTTTTAGATCCTCTTTTGGACCGATAATTATGACCAACAGTCTCATAATGATCATTTAGATAGACTCTTTCCCCCTAGAACTGAATATTGAAATTCCTCTCTCATCTTTCTCCCCCTTTGTACAATCTTATGGGAGCTCATCACCTTCTATACGCCTTTCATGACCTGGAAGATCTTAGTAACTTCTATAGCCTTGGCAATTTCACTTTCCATTTCTCTGTTCTATTACTTACAAAACTGTAAAATTGCATCAGTTACAGCATAGATCCCTGAAGAATCCCGTCAACTATGAGAGAAGAAAAATAGAAACTTAAAATTTAGGTAACCTATAACCTACAGAGGAAATCCTTTTAAAAATCCTAGAGAAAAGCCTAGAAGTTGGAATTTGCCTTGGCTGTTTATATTCCAAGGAGATGAGAGGCTTGCTCTTGGTGAAGAAAGCTGTAACTTGGCTTGAAGGGCACCGTGTGGGCCAGCCTGCATCCATGTTTTATTAGCATCAGAGAACAGTTTTAGTGAGGGGATATTTAAGAAGGGAGACTCAGTCTTTAGGAAAGCTCTTAGGATTCTGATTCCTAAATAATGGCATCCTAAACTTAACGAAACTGCAAATTAGCAAAGAGAAATGGTAAAGTACATACACACATAATATTTTACAAGGTACACACATATACACAGAAGCTTTTAAGCATTTGCAATAAATATTTGCATATAGGTAAATAGACTTGCATTGATGTTACCAGGGAGTTAAGGAAAGAACATTGTGATTTGTTTCCATGCAGCCAGTTTTAGGCTGATTTTGAAGCTCAATTAAAATATGGTTGACTAAAAATATTTGCAAACAATACTACCAACAAGGGATTAATTTCCAAAATATACAAACAGCTCATACAGCTTAATACAAAAAAAACCCCAAAGAACCCAATCAAAAAATGGGCAGGGGCTTCCCTGGTGGTGCAGTGGTTGAGAATCTGCCTGCCAATGCAGGGGACACGGGTTCGAGCCCTGGTCTGGGAAGATCCCACATGGCGCGGAACAACTGGGCCCGTGAGCCACAACTACTGAGCCTGCGCATCTGGAGCTTGTGCTCTGCAATAAGAGAGGCTGCGACAGTGAGAGGCCCACGCACCGCAATGAAGAGTGGCCCCCACTCACCACAACTAGAGAAAGCCCTCACACAGAAACGAAGACCCAACACAGCCAAAAATACGTAAATAAATAAATAAATTTACTAAAAAAAAAAAAAATGGGCAGAAGACCTAAATAGACATTTCTCCAAAGAAGACATATAGATGGCCAAAGACACAGGAAAAGATACTCAGTATCACTAATAATTATTAGAGAAATGCAAATCAAAACCACAATGAGATATCACCTCATACCAGTCATAATGGCCATCATTAAAAAGTGTACAAATAATAAATGCTGGAGAGGGTGTGGATAAAAAGGAGCCCTCCCACACTGTTTGTAGGAATGTAAATTGGTGCAGCCATTATGGAGAACAGTATGGAGATTCCTTAAAAAACTAAAAATAGAGCTATCATATGATCCAGCAATCCCACTGCTGGGCATATATCCAGAGAAAACCATAATTCGAAGAGATGCATGCACCCCTATGTTCATAGCAGCACTATTTAAAATAGCCAAGACGTGGAAGCAACCTAAATGTCCATCAACAGATGAATGGATAAAGAAGATGTGGTACACACACACACACACACACACACACACACGATGGAATATTACTCAGCCATAAAAAAAGAATGAAATAATGCCATTTGCAGCAACATGGATGGACCTAGAGATTATCATATTAAGTGAAGTAAGTCAGACAGAGAAAGGTAAATATGTAATATCACTTATATGTGGAATCTAAAAAAATGATACAAGTGAACTTATTTACAAAGCAGAAATAGACTCACAGACATAGAAAACAAACTTAGGGTTACCAAAGGGGATACTCGGAGCAGGGGGAGAGACAAATTAGGAGTTTCGGATTAACATATACATGCTACTATGTATAAAATAGGTAAACAACAAGGACCTACTATATAGCACAAGGAACCATACTCATATCTTGTAATAACCTATAATGGAAAAGAATCTGAAAAAGAATATATAACTGAATCACTTTGCTGTACACATAAAAGTAACACATTGTAAATTAACTATACTTCAATTAAAAAAAATAGATTCATGATAACCAAAAAAATGTTTGACTATATTAGTTTTAATATGTATTAAATACCAAACTGAAAAAGAAATAAGAAAATAGGTACTCATAATGTTGCTGGTAAGAGTATAAGTTGGTACAACTGCAGTAGAAGGCAATACGGTGATGTCTTTCAAAATCACAAATCCATACAACTTTTAACTTAGAAGTTCTACTTCTAAAATATATATCCTGTAGATATATTTACACATGTACACGATGACACAAGTACAAGGTTATTCACAGCAGCATTCTTTTTACTAGTTAAGATTGGAAACAACCTGAATGTCCATTATCAAGGAACTGGCTGCATAAATTATGGTACATTCAAACAAGGGAACACTGCATAGCTGAAAGAAGAATGAGAACTCTTTTATGTATTGACATGGAATGATGTTCAAGATAATTGTTAGTTTAAAAAAATCAAGGTGTAAAAGAGTGTTTACAGTGGGCTACCATTTGTGTAAAAAAGTGAGAGGAAAGTGCGTCAGTGTATGGATTAGATTGAACCATATAAAATTGCCATTATTAGGCTGTTTTGACCTGCAAAAATGATGACCACTTCCATTTGGTTCCACCTAATATTTGCTTGAAGTTACATAAAATCTCTTCGGAAATGTGCACTGTAAACTGGTAGTATTCATTGTCTTGGATGGGAGGCAGAGCTGAGTTAACTAGGGGGCAAGGAGGAGATTTTGAACACTGTGAATATTAAATCATGGGGATGTACTACCTATTTAAAAACTGATTCACTTAAAAATTATATATAAGTAAATAAAATAGATAAATGTGGCTGAGTAATATCATTTTCTCATCTTGCTCTAGAATGAGACTGAGAAATATCATGTTCCTACACTGAAGCAACCATACAGTTTAGTTTAGTTTCCTTTTTCCTTCCACTTTGCCAGAAGATTCTGCGAATTATCTTAAGATATCTTATCCAGGAAGAAATCAGAGCCTTTAGTGTTTTTGAAAAAATAGAAGACAATATCTATATCACTAATCCTACCCATAGAGACTTTCTGAGTATTTCTTCCCAATGACGTCAACTTCTGAGTCTACTTTAACGACTCAAGTACATTAATTAGCAAATGGAACAGTGAAGAAGAATGGAAATGTTAAACCAGATATGAATATGAACACGTTAAAAAGAAAATGACTGAGTCTCTATTCCCATTCTATAGATTATTTGTTGTAGTGGACATGACGAAAAGCATTTCCTCAACTACTCAGATGATAACTCAAGAGGTGGAAATGTCAAAAGAGAGAAGGTTAAACTTAGATTCACCTTGTAAAAGGATTTGTTTGTCAAGTGACTTAAATTTTTATGAATTGAAATGTCCAAGCTAGGGACCAGTTCTGTACTAAACAAAGCAGCTTGTCTTCAGCCAGACACTGGAACATCAGGGGTGTTGTACTCTCACCCTGTTGCTAAACGTAAGGAGTTTTCAAGGAGAAGACACAACCTGTATTACTGAAGGCTAACGCATTTTGTTTTCTGTTTCTTGAAAGAATACACAGAGAATCAACCCAGAAATTTTCCTGAGAAAATGAATCTATACAGAAAAGGACCTTTTTACATTTCCAAATTTACACAAATTAATTTTTCAATGTGCAAAATTACCAGCTCAAGAATTAGCATATACTGTTATAAAGTCATACAAAAATGATAGTCTGAAGAGGCACATATTTAAGGACTGTCTGCAGTAAGCAAACATCTCTTTTCTAGAAATATAGGTACCAAAAATCCATAAATGATCTGAGATTTTGCTGCAGCCCTGGGAGTTCATTTATTCATTGGACAAATATGTACTGCTACTGTGTATAAAACATGGTCACTTGTATCACAAGAGTGATCAAAAAACAACAATACACACACACACCAGGTTTATTTGTTTTGTGTTACATGTAATCTTTTCACATTCTTTGAAAATTGTTAACCTGATTATTAACTCATGTGTATGCTTTCAGTTAACCAGAGTATTAAACTTACGAGCCCTTTCCCAGCTCATTCTGTGTAAATGAGAACTCGCTGCATCTATAGCTCCATGTCTCATCCCCCATCCTGCTTGTGCAGGTCTCCTGAGACGTTCTCTGCTGTTTTAGAACTCTATGCCCAGCTTCATTTAATGGGAAGTGAGCATTTTTAAAATGGGTCTAAGGTCAAAATGGACTCTGCTTCCCTCACAACAGCAGGATTAGAGACCATTTCCTCTACTGTGGGGTGCAGTGACCTGAGAAAACACAATTGCCTGTTAAAATTCCTTCTACTTGTTTCGTGCTTTAAAGCTCACAGAGTACTTTCGTGGCCACCACCTTAGTTCATTCTCATAATAAGCCCATGTAGTAAATGTGCAAATACCATTTTCCTCATTTAACAGTGAGGCATCAAGACTACAAAAGGTCTTCAGACCTGCCCAAGTGGTGTGACTGGGGTTAGAAGCGAGTCCCTGGAATCAATGTAGAGAATGGTGAGCATGTGAGGAGTGGGCCACATGCAGTAACTTTATACCCAGGTTAGAAAGAATAATCATGATGTGCTTGTCAGGGAATCCATACAAATGTCAAAGCTCATCTAGAAATCCGTAAAGATGAATGATTACAACTATGTCCAGATGGACTTGCCTGTGTGAATGGTACCAGGTATTTACTTTCAGTTTTCAGGGCAGTGGATTTGAAGTTGTGCCTGTAGTTTGCTCTACCCCAGACACTAAACAATTCAGTTTTCTTGAAGGTGCTAAAGGAGCTTTCTTTGGCATTCAATAACAGTTTCACAGTGTGATTAGTTTATATCTCACATCGGAAGAGAGCTCCAACTTGCACATCCTAGACAACTTTGTAGCCCCTTGCTTCTTTGAATTGATGTGGATTGCTTTGTGTCTGCAAAATTAATCCAAGCCTTTTTTTTTTTAATTTCTAGTCCACTGCTTATGAGAAGACTTCTGTGCCCAGTAAGAAGGAAAACATGGACGACTTGGACATGAGTTACTCAAGTCACATATCTAGCAGGCTCCCTTCAGTTGAACTCAAGGGAGAAACAGAGAAACCCCCCGCGACTTCAAGCCAAGGAACAGCAAGCAAAGGCACTGCTAAATCCATTGCCCTGCCTAGAACCAAAAAGAAACTCTAACAACGCTGAACAGTACAGAAACAGAGCTGCTCTTTCTAGTGCAATGAGGGTTTAGGAGGGGAAAAGGACAATAGTATGCCGAGCTTTTAGCGTTTCAGCTGCTCTGAGCCCTGCCAAGTGTTTGCACCTGTTTTAAAATTGAAGCAGTCAACTCCAAAGTGGGGTTAAAGGACAGCCAGCAACAGGCTTGACGGCTTGTGCAGCTGAAATCAACTCAAGGTGTTTTCGAGAGTTGTTCAGAGGAGTGGATGCCCTCAAAGCAAGGCTGTGGGCACACTTGCCCAGTTGTACTTCAAATTCTTACATTTAGGCACAATTATTTATAGGGGAAACTGAGAGCCAGATATGGTAATGGAGGTTCCAAATGATTATGTGCACTTTGCACTAGAAGATTTGTTAGGAAATTACTAATAAACTTGTTTATAAGCGTAACAGCAGAAGTGCTTCAGCCATTCACGTGTGTTCTTGTGATTTTAGGTTGCTGTAGATTGTTTAAGACAGTTTATTTTAAATGTAGAAGAATAGATTTTGTAACTGTTTGCCATTAACATGCTGCTAAATTCCCAATGTATCGATTGAATCAATAAAAAACCAGATGTTACCCATGCACGTTAATTTTTACGTGAACAAGAGGTGACTATAATCAGGTCCTGTAAGCCCTAAAAAGCAAATTTTGAGCTTGGCTTGCTGCTGCAAAGGTAGGCACACATCTTTGGGGATGGTCATGAGGCTGGACACAGGGGAAGGTACATCATTCCTCTTAGTATTATAGGTCTCTCCTTTGCAGCTGGACAAATAGTTTTGTCATTCTAGGTCACACTGGGTGAAGAGATGCTTCCCTTGGCCTCACAGACAAACTCTGAGGAAGCAATTTGCATCTGCTTTTGCTTTATAAAGTAGTAACCTAGTTTCATTCCAGCTCCTCATGGGATTGTCACTTAGGCCTCCAAAATGCCCCACACCTGGCCAGCTGAGCAGGTACTAGTTGCATATAAATCCCCTCAATGGCTGAAGGTAGTAGACGTGCTTCTAGTGATAAATTTGGAAGACACCGTCGAGCCTCCAAATGGGTCAGAGGTAACACTGATGTATGTTGCCCCTGGCTGAGTAGTTTGGCCAGTATTTTCTCAGTGCCTTCAATGTGCTTCCCCGGGGGAATCTGCCAGCTTTACTTTAAAACTGGAGTTGAAGCTTCTTCAAGGTCTTTCTCCTTCCTATTACTTCCAGTCCTGCCAGGAGCCCATAAACCATCTCTCCGGGATTAGTGAGCCATCTTTGAGGAGCGTATTCTTTTCACCTGCAGAGAAGCCAGTCTCAGCTGAGTGGAGATTTACCTTTCCCAGAAGTGCTTCCAGAGGCAGAGGTGAGGTGACTGGTCTCCCAGCAGAAAAGCCAACCGAGACAGTGGCTTGGATTCTGTCCTTCCCCTGGGCCTGAAAATGGGATAGTCCCTGTGTTCAAAAATGCTCTTACTTTCATGGTGATACCTTCTTCTGTATCATGTATTGGAGAACTCTTGTTAAATTGAATAGTATCCAAATTTCTATCCATATTTCAGTCTTTTTTTTTTTTAATTGGGGTATAGTTGTTTTACAATGTTGTGTTAATTTCTTCTGTATAATGAAGTGGAGTTCCCTGTGCTATACAGCAGGTTCTCATTAGTTATCTCTTTTACATAAGTTATCTCTTATATTAGTGTGTATATGTCAATCCCAATCTCCCAGTTCATCCCGCCCCCACTTTCCCCCCTTGGTGTCCATAGGTTTGTTCTCTACATCTGTGTCTATTTCTGCCTTGCAAACCGGTTCATCTGTACCATTCTCTTCAGTCTTAAATTAGTGATTCTGCTCAGTAAACTTGAGCAGAGGTCCAGAACTAAGCACTAAGTGAAAGGTGAAGTCATTTTATAACCTTTTAGTACATCTGTACCTTTTCCCACCCCAGCACCAGGCCAGGCCAACTGTCCATCTACCAGAAAATGCATTCTATTAGCTGTCCTCTGTCCAGACCTTCACTTGATTTACATAGAATCATTTTGACCGGGACTTAGCTCACTTCACTTGATTTACATAGAACCATTTTGACCGGGACTTAGCTCACTCTTTCTAAAGAGAATTTTCGTATTATTTCTATTTGTTATTTATTTGTATGGAACACACTTGGGCCAGGCCATATCTGAGCTTTGTTTTCCAACTGTGTACCTCTTTACTATCTGGGGATCTGTGGCCTTGCTTTCTCCATTTACTTTCATGACTGTGAAAATAGTTACTCTTCTGTTTCAGATGTGTTTTCAGTGACTGATAGGCCCACTCCAAGGCACTGATAATCACTCTGACACCTCCTGTGCACCACGGCATGGAGGGCTGGGCTTCGTTATGACACACAGGGACACGGTCTGCCCAGGACAGTGCAGAGCAGGTGTTATTTCCAAGGAATGCAAATGCCAGTCAACACTCTGACTTGAATAACAGACAGGTCAAGGCAGTAGGAATATGATAAAAGATAAATGCCAGCCGGGGGCTGGGGAGAAGTTCAGCTGAGGAGAACAAGAGGATGTCAGAGACGGACTTAAATCGCAGAAGACAGGAAAATGGGTTGGGGTCAGGGGAGCAAAAAGATAACAAAGTATAATTAATAAGGAAGACTGGTTGGATAACAACACCTGGTTCTGCCAAACCCGGAAGCAGGAGTCAGAGGACGAAAGTGCTCCTGGGGTAGTTAGAGAGGTCCCTGTCCTCGGCCAGTCTGCATTAGGACTGGCCTCTCGTGGCCTGGACAACAGCACACCTGGGTGAGGACACAGGCTGAAGAAACAAAGACCTGGGGAAATGGAAGCTGAGAGAGGCCGGTTGTAAGAGGTGGCCACAGAATAGTCCTGACATTTTGAGTAGGAATGTTAATGCGGCGTAGGGAGGGGAAAGGAGAAAAAATTCAAAACACTTTGTGCTTATCACTGAAATGCTTTGTTTAAATAATTCTATTTGACTCCAAAATGTAAGTTCCAGGTTAGAAAGATTGAAAGCAGCCAGTCTTGAAAATGAAGCTTTTTAAATTCCAGCCCTGCTGTTGGAATAGAGAATAAAGGCTTTGTTCAAACATGCATTCCCAGCAGTAAGCAGAGCTTTGAAATTGGCCAGGGAAGTTGTGTTCCATAATGGCTGCACTTGGCTGGAGACCAAGAAGCTGTGGCCTCTGGGAAATGACCCTGGGCTGGAGATTTTCCATCTGCCCCTCCAGAACCACTCTGCCCTGCTCTGCCCTCTCCACTCAGAGAAGTGATCTTTCAGGAATGAATCAACAGGCTCCCTTGGCCTCTGGGTTCGCTGGGATTCTGTCAGTGGGGGACACCAACAGGCACTCAGGGAGGGGAGAGGTCTAGGCCTTGAGTCCCCTAGTGCTGGGCCACTGGGAAGTCACTGCATTCTCTTTCTATAGACCTCAGCTCCTGCCAGCAGCGCTCCCTCACAGCTGTGTTCCCCGCCCCTTCGGGCTAAGACCAGGGCTATTGCCCTGGGGACTGTGTCTTCCTTCATGGGTTTCCCTAAACTCTCTCGTACCTTTACAAGTAGCCTCTTTGTTAGATTCTCAACTACCCCATTTGAGTGAGTACCATCTGTCTCCTCCTGACACCCAAGGTGATCCAGACCCTTGTCAGTTCTGCATTGTTTTGACCTGGGGCAGCTTTGTCTGTGGTTGCCAAACTCCTACCAAATGACAGTAAGGTGAAGAGCACAGAGCGTAAATGGGTTCTTCCTGAAACAGACTGATGCCCTTGGGTGGTCACTGGGGCTTGAGCGAGGGGGTGGCAAGGGAGATATTCCTGAGGTTGGAACCTAGACCCAGTGAGATAAATCTAGCATTGCCCAGCTGGATCTGAGATTGTGTGGACGCAGAAGGCTGAAATTTAGGTCTTAAATTCCAACCATGGCCTCTGGGAGCCTAAAAGAAAACCACACTTGACTTGTAACAGCCAAGAGGACCTACAGGCTGGGACGGGAGCCACCCTCGCCGTCTCCTGGCTGTGGACTCGGGGCTCGGCAGAGGCTTCCAGGGCAAGCACAGGCAGCCTGAAGACAAGACGTCTCCCTGGGCTGTGCATTTGTTTCTTCTCTACAAGTGCTAACATCACTTTACAAAGCATTTTAAAGTAAAAATTTTCACTATTCAGAGGTCTCACATAGTTCAGTTTTATTCTTCAGGATCCTGTACTTTCCTGAGTGAGCAGGCTTAGGCTTGTGATTTCTGCTCAGTACATGGTTCTCACTTCATTCTCATTGGTGAGCCAATTTTCTTTGCTTTTGTTCTTCAAAGGAAGACCATATGCAGTGTCCGTCTTGCTTTTTTGTGGCTGCCTTCCTCAGTTGCTGGTATAATCAGCTCTCTCTGTTCTCTCTCTGTTCCCTAAATTATCCGGAGCAGCCCTCAGCCGGAGCCATGGGGATTCCCACCACTGCCCCAGTGGCCTCACTTCAAGCAGCAACACACAAGGGACAGTGGAACACTGGGAAGATTAATAGGCCCATGGCAGTGTCACCACTGGCTCTCTTAGAGCCTTCCCCTCTTGGTTGCCTGGTGCCACCCCAGACATCTTTGAGGGACCCAGTGAACTCAGGGTGAAGACCTCAGAGGACCTTCTCCGCAAAACATGCAGTGGTTCCTGGCCTGGCACAGAGGACAGACCCACAGATGCAGTGCGGACCCCTCCCCCCAGTATGAACTTCTCCTAAGTGGACTCTGCAGCATCTCCAGACCAGACATATCCTTGGCATTGATACAGAGGTTACATAAATCTCCCTGCCCTCGGGGGACTGAGACAGCTTTGACCCTCTCACCCACGGCGGGGTCTGTAGACAAGATCCTGACATCACCCTGTTGTTTAGGAGAGACTCTTCTCATCAGCACAGAAAGCTGTCTCCATCCCCGGGGCAACTGTACCGTCCCAGGAGTCAGCATTTCCAGTCTGACCAGGGGCAAGGCAGGTGGAAGATGAGCAGCTGACACCCTCCCTGGCCCCTGAGGGGGAAGCTCTTGTGTGGAGGTGGCAGCCAGTATTTCCTGGTCCAGGCACTGGTTCACACTGAGTTTACTAGAGATCAGCGTCGCCTTGTTAGCTGGACTTTGAGCTGTATTAGTGGAAGCAATCACTGTCTCTTAACTAAAGCCCCTCTTCAGGGTCATAATGTAATAATAGCAGCAACATCTACAGAGCACTTGCCCCATGCCAGACACCATCCTGAGCCCTTTACATGTATTCTTTTAATCCTTATAACAGCCTGAAGTTGGTTCTTTTATCTCTAAAGAGGAATAAATTAAGGCACAGAGAGGTTGAGAAATTTTTCCAAGGTCACACAGCTAAGAAGTAGCAGAACCAAGATTTGAACGTAGGCAGCAGGCTCAAGTGTGTCTCCAGGCATTTGTAGTTCAGGCCTGAGACTGCTGTAAAGTTCAATCTCAGAGTTCCAAAAGGCCAAGTGGTTCATGAACACTCTGTCTTCCAGCAAAAGTCCAGGTAATTTTGTGAAGTTTGGGCCTTGAGGTTTCGGAACAGAGTAGGATTATTTTGCATGCTAATAAATTTGAGTAAGACCCAACCGCACCCAGGGAGCGCTGCATTCTGCAGGACTTTGCATAATAAAAATAAGTTCTAAATGCTCTAACAGGTCATTGTCAGGAACAGTCTTTAGAAGCCTTTGGATATGTTTTTGACAGAAGAAAGAAAAGGGGCTCCTTTGCCTCCTCAGGAATTCACGCAAGCCGCCCTGTCTGTGCAAACATGATAGATTGATGCTTCCCAGGAGCCAAGTGCTGTAATTCCCATCGCAGGGCAGTGGGGGTTAAGAATCACTATAAATGTTTTGATTTCCCATATTTCTTCATCAGGTAGTGTGTGTAGCTGTGCAGCTGAAAATATGGAGTTCAGAAGTCAGCTGCTGGACCATTTCTCCACCTCGCCCTTCTCCAGTATCTCTAGCATTTGCCATCACTTACCACTTTAAGATAATGCGAGGTGGAGTGATGATTTTCCTCGTCATACAGACAGCTCCCTGCTTCAGGGAGCACAGACTGTTTCTGAAGGCTCGGACCCCTTCTGGGGTACAGGATGAGGCAAACATCTGCTCTGGAATGAAGCCCCGCAGCTAAGGGTGGTGCCACCTGCCAGCCGCCGCCCATCTCTGAGTCTGCTGCCTGCGGCTGGTCCCCGGAGGAGCGAGGGAGTTCTTACGCAGGATCCTCATTGCTGTTTTGGAACTTTGATAGAAAGGGCTGCTAATGGAAAAGATCCCAAAGCCCATTGAAATGGGTAATTTTTTACAAGAGTTGTTTTCCCTCCAGAAGCAGTTACCTGGTTGTAGCTTGACATCCTTCCTCCCATCAGTAGAGAACTTAGTCGTTCAGCCACTTGAATTTTATAGCAACTTTCAGCTGACTGTTTTTTTAATACAGTCCCTGAACATGAACCATTGTTGGGTCCCCCACCCCCATATTCAATCTCGGCAGGGATGTCTTGCCCTCCGTACACTCTGCTTGCCTGGAGGGGAAGAGCCGTCTGACCACTGCCCACGTCTCCTTTATCCTCCAGGGTGACCAGCACCACACTCTGCAGCACCAGCATGAAGGACCAGGAGTTGCACAAAGAACTCAGTAGAATTGGATTGAGAGACTCAGTCCTTCATCCAAGAAGTATTTATTGACCATCTACTATGGGCCGGGCACTGTGACAGGCACTGGACAGAAAATGATGTAAAAGACTGTCAAGGTCATTGCCCTTAAGGAGCTTGCAGTCTTGGAGGAGGGAGGGAAAGATGACTGAGACCTATACAAATAGTAGAATAGTTATGTATTGTGATTAGAGCAATAAAGGAAAGAGTAATGTAATAGAGAATAACAGAATAGAAACCTTATCTGAGAGCAATTCTGAGGATGCTTGAAGGCTAAAGGGAAGAATGCTTTAGGCAGAAGGAAAGGGGAAAGAGCCTGTTGGGTTCTAGGACTTGGTCCAAAGGCCAGAACAACAGGGGTGAGGGAGAGGCAGGGGCCAGGTGCTGCAGGACTTCAGGGGCCACGGGAAGGAACCTGTTTATTCTCAACACAGCAGAAAACCATCAACAAGTTTTCACCTGGGGAATGGCATCTGATTAAAGGATCTCTGTGCCTTCTCTGTAACAAATGACTCAAGTGGAGCAAGAGGTGGGAGATTGGTTAGAGGACATTGAGTAAGATGGTGGCAGAGAAGATGGAGAGAAGTAGGTGGATATGAAATATGTTTTGGAGATAGAATTGATGGGATCAAATGATGAGTAGATGTGAAGTGTGAAGAAAAGGGGGCAGGGGGTCAAGAATGACTTCTGGCTTCAGTAACCAGACTGATGGTGGTTTCACTCACTGAGGAAGACCAAGTCAGGGGTGGCAGTGGACCAAAGAGGGCTAAGTTGAGATGCCATCAGACCTTGAAGTGAAGATGGCTGCTTGAGATGGACTTAAAGTCTGGAGTGGATCAAGGTGGATGGAGAGAGGGGAAAGTGGCCTAGAGGAGAGAAAGCATGCGAAGAGAGACCCAGAGTTAATCGTGAGTTTTGCACAAGGGCTTCTGGACACTGGGCAGGGGTCAAAGAACCCAGGGCCCAAGGGAAACCCAGGCATCAAGGCACCATCTTGGTTACACAGCAGCCTGTGTCCCTCACTCAAGAACTGGGCAGTGACTGTGCCTTGGCAAGAACAAGGATGAGAATGGAGTGGGATGACGAATGCCATTTGGAGAAGTATCCCTAGGAGATGTGGCCAAACCTCCTTATAGCTTGATTAAGCGAATCTGGATAGTGATAGGTAACACCCTCAATAGCTAAATCATCATTCGATAGCCTCCCATCAGCAGTAAATGAGAAAATGATGGACCAGATACTTTCCTGAAGCCCAAATTTGCAGAATCATGGACTATCTGCACTATTTCTTCTGCCCAACTCTCCCCCAGGGGAGGGATCCCCACCTGCAGCCTCAGAGGACACGCTCCCTGGGACGGACGGGTTCCCTATGTCTCAAAGCAGATGAATTCCACCGTGGAAACACACAAGTGCTAGAAGAGTCTTCGTATTAACTGACACCTGCTCCTTAGTTGCCCCCTGGGAACTATTTAAAGTCTGCTCCTTCTGCCACGTAACGGCCCCTTAGGAACTGAAGGTATCCCCACAGCCCTGTGAGCCTTCTCTAGTCTAAATGTCTCCACTTCTCTTGGACTCCTCCTCAGATGACATGTGTCTTGGCCCTTCATTCTAGCTCATCCAAAATGAACCCAGGCCTTCAAGTGTGGCTGCCACCCCCAGTCCTCTGGGCACGGGGCCCCCATCCCTGGGGCCCGTCATGTTCCTATTAGCAAGGATTTGTGGGCAGTCTGGTTTGAGTTTACTAGGACAGGCTTTAATGACGATGTGTCCCTGAAGCATTTTATTTTCCTATCGATGTCCTTGTGGCAGACTCTCGGTGACCACGAAAGAGCCCCTTCCCAGCGGGCTGCCAGCAGGGAGCGACAGAGAGTGCGCCTGGGTTGAGTCCGCGGCTCCGAGCCCTGAGATTAGCCGGGAAGACAGACTGATTTTCCTCAAGTGTCTATTTACCCACTGAGTTACACGGAGAGGGGAGAAGGTGCAAACTGAATCATAAGGCTGCTTGCCCGAGGATGCATTAGTGCCTTCCTACTACTGGGTGGCACTGAGGGGCAGGAGAGGCTTGCAGCCTCGGACGGGACCTGTCCCGGGCCCTCCCGACAGGACGAGCACAAGGCGTCCTCTGGGTCTGCGTAACCGAATGTCCCCAACCCTCCCTGGCCACAGGGACACAGGAACATCTGCGCCTAAATTAAATGGCTCTGAGCCGTCCCCCCATGGTACCAGCAGGAATCTGAGTCTTTGTCCGAGGATTGCCTCCCCAGACCTCCGTGAAAATTCCTGGGACTGCTCACGTGTGTTTTTGTTCACGTGCTGCTCTGTGCCTGAAGCAGAGGCTCAGACGTGACCCTCGAAACCAGGGCATAACTTCTGAGGCCCTTGCCCCTCACTTGTATCTCCAGGGCTTCTGCTTCCCCAGCTTCTGTGCAGCTCCTGGGGAGCCAGGGGCTGTGGCAGCAGCTGCCCAGCAAGATGCTATGTGTCCGAAGTGATGAGAGCCAGGCCCAAATCGCAGGTGTCCCACCAAGACATGGTGGGACCGAGCAGCCCGGGCACCTCCTCATGTAGCCCCTGATGCGGACTCAGCCTTGTGTGGTGGGTGGATGTGGGTGGTGATGAGTGCTGAGGTGCCTGGGTTGTGGGATGTGAGCTGCTGGGTGGGGAGGGGGCGGAGTTTGTGGGAGGAGGGTCACGTGCACAGAGGGACACGGTGGGAGGGCTCTCGGAGACCTCTCAGGCCTTCCCCGGCCCCGCTCCCAGGCCTCGGGGCGCCCCAGGTAATCCTGACACACAACAGCTCCGCTTCCTATCTGGGCCCCAAAGCAGGTAATGGGATTTGCAGGCTATTTTCAAATGTCAAGGAACGTCATGGAGAGAGCATCTCTGTCTGTGATGAACAGCTCTGGCCACACTCATACCTGAAGTTTTTGGGTGACAAAAATCTTTCAAAACACAGAGTCCATAAAAGAAATAATAAAAGGCATCTTTGGGGTGAAAAGGGTAGGATGTGGTCCAACCCCTCTCTGTACAGCAAGGCTCAGTGAAAGGGCTGCTCGGACTGCTCCGTGGCCACTGGATTAGAAGCCAGGCAGGTGTCCCAGTTGGAAGTGGGAGCTGGGAGCCGGGTGGTCTCTCAGGACTCTATATTCAGGATGTCTCCCATGAGACGAACCTTCCAGATCCAGGGCGGGCAGAGCAGGCAGAGGCTCCAGCAACTCCTCAGCCAGCAGCTTCCCTCCTCCTTCCCTACGAGGCTGCAGCAGGAGCCTAACCCTCAGGGGGTGGGGCCAGCAGGAGACTCTCAGCTGACCTGGGTTTCTTGGAATACCCTTTATCAATCATGCACGGGTCCCCATCACTGGCTTTGGGGGTTAAGAGATTTAAAATGAGATTGAATGTTTTTTAGAGAGGATTTGTGAAGATTGAGGGGTCTGCAGTGCTTCCACCTTGGCAACAGGACAACTGCATCAATCCAGAGCTGTGGGGTGTTTACTGGTCATTCTAGGTTAACGAGGACACCATTTCTAGCTTCCAGGTTTTGCTTTGGCTTTGACATGTTTAAAGGAAAATGGAAGATTTTACAGGGTGCGAAAGAGCACAGTCAGGTCACTGATTTTGATGAATGGACCACTTTCCGAGGGATATGGGACACCAAGGAGGAGAGAACAGACGCTAGGAGAACAGCTTCAGATTCTGCCACGGAGGGGCCTTTCCTACCCGGGCAGGGTGTTGGGAACTTCAAGGACTGTAGGAGCCAGTGTGTGGCAGCCAGAAGACGTGATGTGGCTTATTTAAAAGAGATGAAAAGCAAAGGCTGCCAGACAAGGCGTTAGGGCAGACCTCGTCCACTTGCAGAGATCCCAGCTGATGACGTAAGCACCCAGGTGGGAGAAAGGAGCACCCAACTGTGCCTCAACTTCCTGCCTTCTCCTGGCTCGGGCTAAGGGTTTTACATAACACCCCACAAACACACACACTCGTGTGCGATCTCTGACCCTCACTGCCTCGGGGAACGGGTTTGAGCTGCTCACATGACAGGCTTAGACACAGGTGACTCACATTCACTGTCTGCCCCTCCTGCCCAGGACCCAGGTGCCCAAGACTCAGCTGAGACTCCCGCTCCCAAGAGCCCTGCCCCAGCTGGGTATCACTCAGTGATGCCTGGGTTGGAACCACAGCACTGACCCTGCTCATTCCCCTGGGGCCTCTCTGGACACTTTTATGGGTGGCTGGCTCAGGAAGGAAGCAAGGGGGTGCACGTGTCCTGATGGAAGTCTGGAAATCTCAGTGGCCCGAGTGCCCAGGCAGTGGACTGTGTTCTCCAAGCTGAATTTCCCCGCAAGACTCACCCACCTGCTTCCATTTTCTAGGCAAAGAGAATTCTCAAGTAAGTAAGTGGCAGACAGCTGGCTGCTGGCAGCATGTATGAACTGCATATTTACTATTAATGAATATAAGCTTAAACAGATTATAAAACAATTCTCTGTGAACTTGAAAATCATGCAGTAGTTCTATTATTCTTACCTTGATGGTGCGCTGCTAGTTATTCAACTAATACAGATTCTAGGGGTTCATTACCAGTAATGAGTTTCTTTCTGTACAGCAATGTGGGGAGGGGTGGTGAGTAACATGTACCTCCAAGGTAGGAACAGGACAGAAATGTTCCATGTTTGCACCAACGTGAATGCCTACCTCCAGCCCTAGGCAGTGGGAAGTTTTATGCCGGAAACCCTGTTGTTGCAACTATGTATCCCTACACATTGTAGGGTTAACCAACAAGCAACTGAATGGATAATGAAGAAGCTAAAGTAATAGTGGCCTGTAGCTAATTAAAACCACAACCACTCAGGAAAGCTCGGACCCTGCAAGTGCATTCAGGTGCAGCGGACTCTCAGGGGGGCTGGGCATCAGGATCTTCCATAGACTCTGGAAACACACTAAGAAATTTCATTTAGGCTACCTGATGGGGAAGATGTTATTCACTGAAAGTCCTCCACTTGTTTGCAAAACACTGCTTGGTGGGTCCTTGACTAGAAGATGAGAGACCGACAGGCCTGAATCAGGGGGAAGTGTTGAGGTAGATATGGGGTCAGGGAGGCGCGCCCATCGCTCTGGGAGAGGAAGTGAGAGGAGCACGAGATGGTCAAAACCCTCCATTTGTAACGTGACCTCTCTGCGTCAACATCCCTGTTATGGACTGAATTGTATCCCCCCTCCCAATTCATATATTGAAGCCCCAATCCCTAATGCGAATGTATTTGGAGGTGGGGTCTGGAGGGAGGTAATTAGGTTAAATGAGGTCATATGGGTGGGGCCCTGATCCAATGGGATGAAGGTCCTTATAAGAGGAGACATAGGAGAAATCCCTCTCTCTCCCTGCTGTATGAGGCCACAGTGAGAAGGCACAGTCTGCAAGCCAGGAAGAGGGCCCTCACTGGAAACCAACCCTGCTGGGCCTTGATCTTGGACTTCCCAGCCTCCAGAACTGCGAGAAAATAGATTTCTGTTGTTTGGGTTACATGGTCTGTGTTGCTTCATTATGGGAGCCCAAGCAGACGAATTCAATCCCCTGCCTCTATTGATCTCCCCCTCCTCCCAACTTGCAAAGTGCCTGAGTGCAAGGGGTGGGGATGGAGCCAGACGGGCTGGGCTCTGTGCTCTGAGTGCCCCTGAGGTGGGCTCAGGTAGATCCAAGAGCAGAGTGAGAGATGGTGGGAGCCCAGAGGCACAGAGAGGCACGGGAACTTGGGAGAGGGCTCTGGAATCCCTCCCACAGGCCATGTAACTGAAATGTGGGCAGCTGGGAGCTCAGGTGAGAGCCAGGAGGCACACATAAATATTAGCATTAGCAACCTCGAAGGCTTACATCGCTTCGCATTGGTAAAGAAGCCCGGGATGAAGGAAGACAGGGAGGATGGGAATGCATGTGATTCGTGGCTAAGAGCCAGGAAAGGGCCTGCGCGCTTGGACTGGTGGCAAGACTCCCGAGGCTGCAGTCACAGCCCCTCTTGACAACCACTGCTGGAAGGTAGGAGTCCCAGGATGTACCTAGGAGGGAAGCAGCTTGAGCTCTTTCAGCTCAGGACAGTTGTGCTTTTCCAGGGGCTCCAGGCCCCACTTCCTGCTGCCTGGGCCTCTGCCGCTGGGATGAGCCACCTGCGAAGAGGGTCTGTCCCAGTGGCAGTGGAGCCAGTGTGACCTGGTGATGCTTTGAGCCATCGTACCTGAGACCATCCTAGGTTCTTTGTGGCAAGCCCACTCCCTGCCCGTTCCCTACCTTTCTTCCCTCATATTCTTCCCAACCATGCCTGGCCTCAGCCCGGCCCTCACACTGTCACTGCCATCCTCTGCCAGGCACTGCCCCCCCTCCATCCCTGTGCCTTTATCCCCGGGGTTCCCAGTAGGGTACCAGTAGTGATGTCTTAACCAACATCACCTGGGAAGCTTTCTCAGCATCCATGTGTGGCTGGGCTCTCCATGTGTAGCCGCACCCTCGCAGCGTGGCTTTACCGTCTATCTCCCCGCCCCTGAGCCCGGGCTGGCCTGTGACGTGCTTCAGCCAGTCGCATGTGGCTGGAAGTGACTCATGTCATTTCTGAGCTGAAGCTTCCAGAGGCCTCATGTGCTTCCATTCACACTCTTGCTCCCCTGCCTTCCCATCAGAACAAGCCCAGATCAGCGTCCTGGAGGATGAGAGACCACGCGGCATGGAACCCAGTCATCTAAGCCGAGGGCCCAGTCAAGGTCAGTGGAGGCCCTCAGACTTGGGGCTGCCTACGGGGCTCTTGGCGGGGGGGTGGCACACGGACTCTGCCGCTGTCAGAAGCACTTGTTGTGCAAACCCCCTGCTCTGGGGCCATCTTTCCCGCTGACCTTCAGGCTCCTGATGAGCCCTCCTGGCTGCCTCCATGCCGGCCCTCATCTTCCCGAGGGCCGTGCAGGGCTTCCCAGAGTGACTGGCCAGTGAGAGGGTCCCAGAGCGCGTGGAGGGGCCGGCACCCAGGCTGGGCCAGCACGGTCTCCGCCTCTCTGGCCGCTTGGGCTGCACGCTCTCTGCAGTTACCAGAGCAAGCTCAGTTAGATGTGATCTTGGTGCGCCTTTTCCAGAGGAAGGTTTTAAAAGTGAAGATGCGCTCTTGGCTGTGAGAGGCCGTCGTAAGAGGCTGCAGTGGGTGACCCTGGGCGCAGCTTGGGGCAGTGGGGGAGATGGCGCCTGTCTGAGTCGTGCAGACCGTGGGCGCAAGGCCGGCTGACCTTCGCCCAGGCCTGTGGGGCTGCCAGCAACCAGGCTGCGTGAGGTGCAGGCCTCAAACCCCAATGCCCGGCACCAAAGGCACACTGTCTCCAGACCCCTCTTCCGATTGCCTGCATTTCTACTAGTTTCTAACTGGGAGGCAAGGTGGCAAGGGTCTTCCTGACAGACTGTGGTGTCTGCTGCTCGTGTTGGAGCCCAGGTGTGGTGAGAATGCAAAGTATGGGACAAGCTTCCCCTGCCCCGCTCCCACCCACTCCTTCTCAGGCCAGGCATCAGCCCAGGTCAGAAATACCGGATGTTGATCTAAATTACCTATGTGGGTCACCAGAAGCCCTCCCCTTTCCAGAGTGGGCTCCTCCACCCCTACAATGGCCTGAGCCCTTACGGCAACAGGGAGCTCATTACCTTACAGGACAATCTGCTCTTATGTGTGATTCCAGCTGTTAGAAAAGACTTTTTTTTTAAAAATTTAATTTAATTTATTTTTTTTGTATGGCAGGTTCTTATTAGTTATCTATTTTATACATATTGGTGTATACATGTCAATCCTAATCTCCCAATTCATCCCACCACCACCACCTCCCCTGCCACTTTCCCCCCTTGGTGTCCATACGTTTGTTCTCTACATCTGTGTCTCTATTTCTAGAGACTGTCATACAGAGTGAAGTAAGTCAGAAAGAGAAAAGCAAATATCGTATATTAACGCATATATGTGGAACCTAGAAAAATGGTACAGATGAACCGGTTTGCAGGGCAGAAAAGCCTTCGTATTACTCTAAAATCTTCCTCCCATCCATTCTCCCTGTATCAGTTTCCTAGGGCGGCCGAAGCAAATGACCACAAAGTCGGTAGCTTAAAACGACAGAATTCTCACAGTTCAGGAGGCCAGGGGTCCAAATCAAGGTGTTGGTAGGGCCACGCTGTCTCTAGAGGAGGATGCTTCCTTGCTCCCTCCAGCTTTTGGTGGCTCCTGGTGCTCCTTGGCTTGTGGCAGCATCACTCCCATCTCTGCCTCCCTCTTCACTTGGCCTCCTCCCTGAGGCTCTGTGTGTCCTCTCCTCTTCTTATAGGATTTAGGGCTATGGTTTAATCTAGACAGCCTTCACTAATTACATTGCAAAGACCCTCTCTATTTCCAAATGCGGTCACATTCTGAGGTTCCAGGTGGACATGAATTTCAGGGGTGCGGGGGACACAGTTCAACCCACTACACTCCCCCGTGGTCCATCCTCTGCCCCTGTCAGCCCAACAGAGATCTGACAGCATCAGCCATGCCCCTGGCTATGTTTCACAACAAGCTGCCCCACTGCTTCTCTCACTGTCTCCTCTCCTCATCCCAGTTCATGGTCTCCAGACCCATCACTCTCCTGTTCATCCCACTCTGGACCACCCAGTGTGTCAAAGCCTCTGAAAATATGGTCCTTGAAACTGAGCCCATCATTGAAGCCATGGCTGAACAGTGGGACCGAAGCAAACCTCCCAGCCACTCCTCGTGGCTGGTCGCGCTCTGGCACTGGATGCCTGTGGTCACGGCACACTTGCCCGGGGCTTCTAGGGTCTTTCTCCAGCCCCGTTTTTCACGTGAGCTGCCTGGTCTCCTCTGTCTTCAACTCCAGCAGTTCACTTTTTTTTTATTGAAGTATAGTTGTTCTACAATATTATGAGTTACAGGTATACAATATAGTGATTCACAATTTTTAAAGGTTATACTCCATTTATAGTTATTATAAAATATCAGCTACATTCCCCATGTTGTGCAATATATCCTTGTAGCTTATTTTATACCTAATAGTTTGTACCTCTTAATCCCCTCCCCCTATTTTATCCCTCCCTCCTTCCCTCTCCCCACTGGTAACCACTAGTTTGTCCTCTATATCCGTGAGTCTGCTTCCTTTTTGTTATTCATCAGTTTGTTGTATATTTTAGATTCCACATATGTGATATCATACAGTATTTGTCTTTCTCTGTCTGACTTATTTCACTTAGCATAATGGCCTCCAAGTCCATCCATGTTGCTGCAAATGGCAAAATGTCATTCTTTTTTGTGGCTGAGTAGTATTCCATTGTGTGTGTATATATATCTTCTTTATTCATTCATCTGTTCATGGATGCTTAGGTTTCTTCTATACCTTGGGAATTATAAATAATGATGCTATGAACATTGGGGTGCACGTATCTTTTGGAATTAGTGTTTAGTTTGTTTTTTTTTTTAATACCCAGGAGTGGAATTGCTGGGTCATATGCTAGTTCTATTTTTAGTTTTTTGAGGAACTTCCATACTGTTTTCCACAGTGGCTGCACCAGTTTACATGTCTACCAACAGTGTACTGGGTTTCCCTTTTCTCCACATCCTGGCCAACATTTTTTATTTGTGTTCTTTTTGATGATAGCCATTCTGACCGGTGTGAGGTGATATATCTCACTGTGGCTTTGATTTGCATTTCCCTGATGATTAGCGATGTTGAGCATCTTTTCATGTGCCTCCAGCAGTTAATTTTTTGACCAGAAATTCAGGATGTTGCATTTGCCCCTGTGAGGTCCCATCTTGAAGGTCTGGATGTGGTACTTCGGCCTCAAGAATGGAGAATTTTGGCCTGGTGTTGCCCTGTGCTTCTCCCTTAAGGCCTCGCTTGGGGAAAGCACTGAGGAGAGTTGTCTAAACGCTCAGCTTTTCATGCCTTGGGCCTGAATAGGCTGTTTTTTCTCCCCTCCCGACCCTTAACTCTGCTCCAGGCATCCCCAAGCCAGCTCCAAACTCAGACCAGGCCTGTGGGAGGGGCAGGTGGCCTGGGCTGGCCTCCTCCTGCCTTCACTGGCCACAGCTGCAGCTGGAGCCCGTGGGCTATTCTGTTCCTAAAGCTGAAGGGCCCTGAGTCAGAAATTCAGAGATAACAGACACCTGCCTCTGCTTGGGGTCCCCCACTCGGGGCTCTGAGTTCTCATTGAAGAAAACAGACACACAGGATTGAGTGCTTGGTCTGCAAGTCTGCCCATGGCATTCCTCGGGCTTGGCCCTGGGGTTAAAGCTCCAGCCTCTCAGGCCTAAATGATCCTTGAGGCCTCCAGAGCAAGGCGGACCAGGCTTGACCCGAACCCTCAGCTGTCCAGGGGGCCATCTGCTTCTCCCCAAGTCCTGGGGCCTTGCTAGGCCAGCCTCTAAGGAGTCTCCACGCTCTGAGAGTTCAGAATTTTCCAATTAAGAAACTGAGGTCAACAGAATGGGAACCAAGGCCTGCGAGCTCCAGCCCCGGGGCTTTTCCTCCCCACACAAGCCAGCAGTACTCTCTCCCCTGCTGGAGGGGCGGGAGAGGAGAGACAGGAAAAGAGAGGCTGGGCCTGTTTGCCAGCTCCAGACCTCTCCTCCAGGCCCCTCCCATCCCCCACCCCACCCTCTGTCCCAAATAGTCTTGCTTTCCACGCAAATGAAGAAGTTTCTTCTGGCAGGACTTGCTCAGCTCCCCTGCCCTCTGGAGGCTCCTCCCGGGCCCTCTTCAGTTAGAAGATCCCACCAGCCGCCCCTGGGGCACCGAGTGCCCGCCTGTCTGCAGCCTTTCAGTCAGCGCCCTCCATCAAATCAGTGCACCTCTGCGGGACTTTATGGTTTGAATATATATACAGAAATAGACATATTCAAATATATATTTCACCACAAAGAAATGGAAAAAAAGGAAATTTAAAAAAAAAACCTGATTTCATCACTGAGAGATAATATCTGTTAACATTTTGGGAACTTCAAAACATCCGTCTCTTGAGCCTTCTTCCTTTCTCTCACTCTCTCTCAAAGAATAAGATTTTATGTAAATGTCATATTATAAACGCATTTTAGTAACCTACAGCTTTGCCAAAACAGTGTATAAAGGACAGTTTCCATGGCAGTAACTACAGATTTATGTCACTGTTATTGTGTCGCTGTCCACTAGGACTGTTTGCCCCATAAGAAGCCATCCCATACCCATGGTCGCAGTTGTGACTTTTGGTTGTGACAATCAGCTCTGTGATGGAGCTCCTTCTACATGTTGCTCATTTGTGTGATCAGCTCCTTTCCATAAATTCCCGGATGTGGAGTGGAAGGTGAAAGGTCATGTATATTTCATGTCTTGATCTGACTGCCCGACATCTGGGGGTGGCTCAGGCCCCCCCTGGGGGCCTGAGATGAATGGGAAGCTGCTGTTAAACAGGGAGTCAAGACCAGCTAGCCTGGGGTCCTTGAGGGCAGGGGCCAGGCTCCCACCCAAGGGGAGGCAGGGCTTTGGAACTGGAGGGGTTAATTAAAGAGGGCTTGAGAAATCTAAAAAACACCCAGAAATGAGTGACAGGTGCTAATTTCTTCTTTAGTATTCACAATGGCTTCCTATTAATTAAGAAGAGAGAGAGCCCAGGGGAGGGATGGCAAGCTGGCTTTCTGGCACAGGCAGGCAGGGCAAGCTGTCCAGGGCCTTCTGGGTGTGAGGGTGCGGCCGGGGCACTGCTTGACCTTGAGGGCACAGGCTAGGGACAGCCTGGCCCTCAGGGAGCCTCCTTGGGCCAGAGAAAGCATCGTGCACGGGGCAGGCAGCAGCTTTAGTTTTTATCTTTTTGAACCTAGGTGACTGCTGGCCCTTGAGGGGACTGGGGACATGTGAGGCTTGGGTGGGGGGATGGGGGTTCCCATTTCCCAGAGAGTCCTTTCCACAGGCTTGGGCAGGGACAGGGTGGGCAGCGTTCTTCCCCCGTGGCTGCTGGAGAAAGTGAGGCCGTGCTGAGATCTGCAAAGCAGGCGTGTTTGTTCGGGTGTGCTGTGTGGGGAGGACCCTGCCCTCCATTCCTGGGCTGCAGGGGTAGGATTACAAGGCAGAGAAAACTCCCAGGCGCCTCCCTCTGGTCCTCCTTCATCTCATGCTTGCCGCCTTCCTCCCCCCAGATGCCCACCCCAGCAAAGCCAGGGCGGAGCTAAAGCTCTGGTCTGGGTCACTCTGGACAGCTGGGAGCACTGGACACGGTCTGGGTGTGGGCGTGTGCAACGTGTGTAGGTGCATAAGTGTGTGTCCAGCATGTGTGTGTGATCATGAGTGTGTGTCCATTGTCTTGTCTACATGTGCATTGTGTATATGTGCCAATGTGGGTGTGAGTGTGTGTCTGTGCGAATCCTGATTGTCCCACTTTTAAGCTATGTGTCTTGGGGCAAGCTACTAAACATCTCTTTGCCTCATTTTCCACATCTGTAAAATGGAAATAATGATAGTGCTCACTCCATAGGGGTGCTGTGACGATTATATGAATGTGTGTGTAACACACTTAGAACATTTAGCCTGGAACCCCCTTCCCTCCTCTACTACTCCATTTGCTTGGTGAACTCCTATTCATCCTTCAAAACACAGACGAAGCTCAGGCAGCATCAGGTCCATGTCAGAGTGCAAGAAGATCTACCCTTGAGAACCCTGGGCTCAAGGGCAGAACCCCAGTCCCCAAAGAAGCAGAGAGGAGCCTCTGCCCCCTACCCCACACCCATGCAGCAGAGGGGGGATCTGCTGGCCAGAGCTCCTCACAGTCAGCACACGGAGGTACAAGCACACATTCACAGGCACGTGTACAGTGATGCAGGCAGACACAGAATGTACCCTTACACACAATCCGAGTGGATACAGAGGATCAAATCCTTTGTGTTCTTGGTGTTCACCAACATAGGACTCACACACAGGAACTTCACACACACACAATGCACACAGATAAACCTTACATTATGTACAAACATAATATAGAGGCATAATTTATATGCACATACTTTGTACACATAACAACATAAAGTACTTTGACATATATAAAGATTTACACTTTGTACACATAAACATTTTGTATACATACAATGCACACATACAGAGTGCACACGTGTACACACGCAAACCAGTAAAGGATGAACATTGCCTTTATACACAGGCAATGCAAGGATAATGAACACACACGCTTCTACACACATGCCACACAGACCAGCCTGTAACTGTCATCCTGGGGAAGAGCCACCCTGAGCCAGTGCCCCTCCCTTTAACCTTCAGCACTGAAGGCTGCAGGGGACCCACAGATGGGGAATTAATTGGTGTCATTAAAATGTGGCGATGATAATGGCTTCCCATTGATCCCAGTGGCAGACGTATGGCCACCCCGAGGTGGAGTTGGGGACTCAGGACTGGGAGCCAGGCCGGCCGTGCAGAGCCCTGACCTTTGGTGGCCACACCAGGCAGCCCTGCTCCTCACCCAGGCCATGGTGAGGCCCTACCTTGCAAGGTTCCCTTGGAGTGCAGTGGGGAGACAGAACTGAAATCCAGGGGAGAGAAGCGACTTGCCCAAGGTCACAGGGCTGTAGGAGCCTGGGACCGCCTGGACCCTTCCCCTCTGACTTTCCTCCCCCCTCCCGCCCCCTCCCGCCCCGTTTCCTCTTCTCTCTTTCTCCCATGCCCTCCGTAGGAAAAGTCACTCTGTCTCCCCTTGCCCCCTCCAGGCTCTAGCTGTCTCCCATGGGGCTGGCTCCATCCCCAGTCTCTGGCCTCTGCCCCTGGAGCCTTCAGTGGGTCCGAGACCCTGCGGTGGAGGGGCTCAGCTGTAAGGAGGGGAGGCCTGGGCTGCAGCGAGAAGGATGAAGGCACAGAGGTGGTGGTCTGAAGAACAAGCAGCAAACTCCTGCTCCTCCTTCAGATGCTGCCTCCTCCAGGAAGCCTCCCCTGACAGGTCCAACCCCTGGGGTCCTGGAGTCCCCTCTTCTGATGCGTCTGCAGTTTTCACTCTAGCCTTTATCCAGCCTTTACCTCGCAGGATTGTAATGTCTGTTTACTCTTCTCCTTCCCGCGGTGTCATGAGTCCTTTACTTAGGGACTTGACGTAACCTAGCTTTGTAGCTACTTCAGACTCAGCCCAGAACAGGCAAATCATAGGTGCCTAGTGAATGTTGAATGAATGGAGATAGACTGAGACAGACAGACAGACAGAGCTGCTACCGGAGCTGGAGGGACGAGTGGAGAAGGGTTTAGAGAGCATGCGCCTCAGGACTCAGTGATTGGAGGGGGGGCACTCAGGACTCCCAGGCTTGGCCTGGTGCCCAGTGTTGGGCAGAGAGTCTGGGCTCTCTGGGGCCCCTCGAGGCTTTGGGGTCCCCCTTCCTATCTTGGAGCCAGACTGCCTTCTCCTATGTGGTCCTCCCAGGAGAGGAGCACAGGGGAGGGTAGCTATGGGTCCTGAAGCTGGGGGCAGGGCTGGAAAGTGTCAGTGGGCAGGTGGTTGGGGGAGGGGACACTTTAATGGTATCCAAGGACGAGGATTCAGACTCTGAGGATTCAGACGTGGGCACAGAAGCTGAGCTCATTCCCAGTAGCCCCCCACTCTGAAGCCCAGCCTGGGTCACTCCCCTGGGGACACCCCAGACTGCTTGGTCGCACCGAATTTGTTACTCTCACTGCATTCAGGGCTTCTAATGAGCTGCTAATGAGCTGTCAGCTAATTATGAAAATTAAATGGGGCAGCCAGGCCGGCTGAGCTTTTACTGAGAGCTTCTGGGGTATCAGGAGAAGGGAAGGTTCCTGTTTTGGGCCTCCCGGCCCCATACACCTGGTTTGACCTCAGCCCCATGCGAATGGGGTGAAGGTATTTTCCCATTGAGAGAGAGAGAGAGAGAGTCCCACTAGCCCTAGAATAAGGCAAACTCTAGCTCCACAGCTGGGAGGGCTGACCCTCAAGGGCAGCCCTCGGCAGGGCAGGCAGGCCTCCTGGAGGGCAGGTTGAAAGGGGCCCCAGAGATCTGACACTGTGTGACCTCAACAAGTCCCTCTGGATCTAGAGTCTATCTTCCTATCTGTAAAATGGGTCTGGTAGAGGGGAAGGACCTCCCATCTCAGTGCAGCTATGACCCTGTGATTCCTCTTTCTTTACAGATATTGCTCAGATGCCCCAGCTCTATGGGGATGGGGACTTGCCTGGGGTCACATGAAATAATTGGGTAGAAAAATCTTTAACCAACCAAAATGAGTTCATATGTTGACAGAGACAGGTGCAAAGATATTCATAGCAGCTTTATTCATAATAGAGGCAAACTGGAAACAACCCAAGTGTCCATCAACAGAGAGAGGAACAAATAAATTGGGACATAGTCATACAATGGAGTAGTACACGGCAGTGAAAAAGAACCAACTATTTATACAAACAGGCTTCATTTTATACGGTTCCAACATGCACAAATTTCAGTTACCACAGTTTAGTTAGATAATACCAGTTTCCCAATAACACAGTTCAAATTTTAGTTACCATGGTATATTAACTGTAACTGCATAGAATACAAACTTCCCTACCTGGTCTTCAGTCTGCAAATCACTACGTAAATAGCAGATGCACATCACGATCTGTGACCAACCATGTCACTTCTTTGGGAGTCTGTGGGTGACTAGCCACTGGGCATCTGCTGTTTATTTCACGAACAGACAGCAAAGTGTGCCATTGTGTTGCCTCCTCGTCTCCAAGTTATAAATACACGCAGCACTTTACAAAACTCGTTAAGTGAAAGAAGGAATTAGTCACAAAGATGAAAGTGCAACAAAGAAATGAAAATCGATAATGATGGAATTGAAATTTGAATCAGATGTTAAGTGGAGCTACAGAAGAAATAGCTGATCATGAGAATGCTGACATAGCCACTGTTTGAACCTGATGGTGACTGAAAGGATGAAGATGGCCCAGAGAAAGTGAAGCTCACACAAAACTTCGAATTAAAGGAACTTTCAGAGATATTTCACCACACTGAAAGCACAAAGGCACAACGTCGGAAGCTGATCCAGACTTAGAAAACAGCAGGACAGTCTGCCAAGGCACAGAAAAGACCCTCGCTCTGTATTGTAAGTTACATAACATGAGCAGGAGGCAAGGACTGTTCAAACGGCTCTTGATAAGTTTTTTTTTACAAAGAAATACAACACTTTAATTTTTAATGCTTTAAACGACAGGGTACTAAATATTAGTGTTCCTATTTTTTCATTTCCCTATACATTTATAACCAACAGGAAGAGAGTTTTTAATGTTTTGATTAAAAATTTTAAAAGTCACAGAACAATCATAATATTCCCCATTGATTATCAAGATTGCTTTGCATGGTTTCAGCCTGCATATTCATTTCACAGTCCTGCTGTGCAAAGCAAGGTCTGCTGGTACATACAGCATGGATGAATCTCACAGATACAACGTTGAAGGAAAGAAGCCAGTTGCAGAAAAGTACATACTTTATGATTCCATTTATAAGAAGTGCAAAGGCAGGCAAAACTAACGTATGGGGATAGAAGCAAGAATAGTGTTTACCTAGGGGGAAGCCGGGTTATTAATTTTGAGGAATCATGAGGAAGGCCACTGGGGTGCTAGAAATACGGTCGTCCTTCGGTATCCATGGGGGATTTGTTCCAGGCCCCTCCCTTGGATACCAAAATCCAAGGGTGCTCAAGTCCCTTATATAAAATGGTGCAGTATTTGTATAAAACCTATGTACATTCTCCCGTATACTTTAAATTGTCTCTAGATTACTTATAATACCTAATACAATGTAAATGCTATGTAAGTAGTTGCAAATACAATGTAAATGCTATATAAATAGTTGTCAGCATGTGGCAAATTCAAATTTTGCTCTTTGAAACTTTCTGGAATTATTTTTTCCAAATATTGTCAATGCACAAATATCCTGAATCTGCGGATGCAGAAGCCATGGATACGGAGGGCCAACTGTATTCCATATGTCCATCTGGGTGGTGGTTACAGGCATATATAAATTTCTAAAACTCTCATCGAGCTGCACACTTCATATTTATGTACTTTGCTGTAAGACAGTCATAATTTAAAATTTTTTTGATTGGAGAAATTCTGTGAATGCCTTGGAGTTTTATGTGTCTCCATTTTCTAGAATCTGACAGTATTTGACATGACTGGTCTTTTTCTCCTCCTTCAAACTCTTCCCTTGCTTGACTCGTGTGATCCAGCTCTCCTGGTGTTCCTCCTTCCTCTGGGCACTCCTTGTTCGCCACTACCTGGCTGTGGGTGTTGTTCTTCATCTGCTGTGCTGCCCAGCTGGGGGGCACCACCCTCCACCTTGGAGCCCAAGCACACCCAGAACCCTCCCTGCCCTCACTCTGTCCAGATGGCCAGTGGTTTGACCCTGCCACCCTTCCTCCTCACCCTCTCCCCAGAGGGAGGGGGGAAGGGAGGAAGGAGGAAGGGAGGGAGGGAGGGAGGACGGAGGGAGGAAGGGAGGAGGGAGGGAGGAAGGAAGGTAGGTCTGGCTCTGGGGGAAGAGGGAGTGCGGGGAGAGGTTGTGCGGCAGGAGCTGCTCAAGGTGGATTTGGGCCTGATCCCTGCTCTAAAGAAGCAACACCCCATTAATGCCTTTTCAGCCACCCAATGCGTCTCCCTGATTGAGCCTGGAACTCCACACTATTAGCCACAAATGGCATTTTGAAATGGCTTTTTTCTTTTTTTTGGGCGAACCCCAAAGACATTGCTAAGATTTACATTTTCAAATATATGCTGACCTTTTTTTCCTCTTTCTTTGAGTTCATTTGTCATCAGTGTATAATTGAATCAATATATTTCCCGATCAGCCCCAAGATTGAATAAGGTCACGGGGAGCCATGTGTGGGCATTAGACATCATTATTTCACTCCGAATGAGCAGCCATGGCACGGAGCATTCCGGGCGCCAAATGAAATTCTATTAGATTCTATTACACTTTTACAATTATAGAGACGTTCCAATATTACAAGGGGAAATGAAGTCATAATAAAAAGGCCCAGAGGTGTATTACAGAGAAATGGGCACACTATTTTTCTAGTTAAAAACTTGATGGAAGGCACTCGACTGGCTTTCGGTTGCCAAGTTGTGACCTTGTTCTCAAGGCCCCTCAGCTGCTCCGCCAGGCCCTCCCTTCCCGAGACTCTGCCAGCCAGAGAATGGTCGGAGCCAGAGCCCAGGAAGCTAGCTCACCCTCTCTGTTCAAACTGAGTCCAGGTCCTGAGTCCCAGGAGGTATAGACCCTCTTCAAAAACATGTCACACCTAGGGAAACAGAGGCAGCCCAGATACTGAACCATTCTGGGCGGGGGTCCCAGAGTATGTGACAGAGAGCACAGCAGCCCAGGCAGGCATGTGAGAGGGTGGTGTGGGACACTGGGGGGGGTTACGGGGCCATGTGGGCTTGGGGGCAGCTGCCCCTGCTGGACACCCCCTCGTGAAGGGCAGAGTATCACGTAGGGCAACACCGGCATTTTAGGGTGCTTACTTCCTGCCAAGGAACAACCCCCATATGTAACTGTGCTACCACTGGGCAGGGCTCCCCCCACCCTGTCCTGACCCTTCCAGAGGGAGTTCCACCCAGCCCTGGAGCAGAGTAAGACAGGGTCCAGGGGGTAGTCTGGTAGGGCTTCCTGAAAGAGTGAGTAAACTAGGCCTTGAAGGATTGGAAGGCTGTGGGTAAAGGGATCAAAGAGGAAAAGCCCTGAAACTCAGCAGGAGGGGCAGCCAGTGTGATGAAAGGCCTGGAGGTTGCACGAGCCTGGTGCACGAGGGCAGTGCAGAGAGCAAAGGCTGGAGAGAGGCAGATGGCCTGGGGACCAGGATGAAGGGGCTGGACCTCAGCCTCTGTCCCAGCATGGGGGGGAGTGTCTTGGGACATCAAGGGGCCTGGTCAGGACTGGAGGGGCTGGCTCACCCAGGTGAAGTGAAGGCTGGACAACCACCCACAGTGAGACAGGACAGGGAGCCAAAGGAAGGGGGTTCAGAAGAGTCCTGGGGCCTGCATGGGGCTCAGACACCCAAGTCCATCCTGGGAAGAGGACAGTGATGGAGCATCTTGGGAACAGGCCTGGGGCCCTCCCTTTCTGTGGGGTTCTGCCCAGGTACTGCTGAAGATTGTCTAGTGGTCCGATGAGTGGATTTGGAGAAGGTTTTTCAGGAACACGTGATAAGATAATGGTTCAGTAACATTTCACTTGCCTCTCTGGGGAGGTACATATTTTCCCACCCATAGCTGCTGGACTTGGCCATGTGTGATAAGCAGAATTCTAAAGATGCCCTCCAACCCCCAAGTTTCCTGACCACGAGTTATTCAATGAAACATGAATCTAGGTGCTGCTATGGAGGGATTTTGCAGATGTAATTAAAGTCCCAGGTCAGCTGATCTTACGATGCAGAGATTACGCAGGTGGGCCTGACCCAATCAAGTGGGCCCTTTAAAAGCAGAGCAGTTTCTCTGGTCAGCAGCAGAAAGCGAAGTCAGAAAGATTCAAAGCACGAGATGAATTTGTTGCAACGTTGCTGTATTGAGGATGGAGGAGGCCATGTGACGAGGAATGTGGGCGGCCTCCAGAAGCAGAGAACAGCTCTGGCTGCCAGCCAGTAAGGAAGTGGGGACTTCCATAGGCTCAAGGAACGGTCCTACAACCACAATAGCAGGAATGAGCTTGGAAGAGGATCCCGGGCTCGAGATGAGAACACAGCTCACACCCTGATATCAGCCTGAGCAGAGAACCCATCACGCCAAGCCTGGCTTCTGACCTACAGGCTGTGAGCTAATAAATGCATGTTGTTTTAGGTGGCTCGGTTTATGGTAGTTTGTTACACAGCAGTAGAAGACTAACACATCCTGTGAGTTGTTTGGACAGTGGAAGCGACGGTGTGTGGGCTCTGGGACAGGGCCCTGTGTTTCTGCTCAGCCTCCTGTTTCCTTTGATGGGGTAACAAGCACATGCCTAGGGAGCTATTACCCCTTCTGCTGGGCCCAAGGAGCAGGCTTAAACCCAACAAAAACCTGCAGCCAACCCAGCCAGTCTGCATCCTGAAGTAGCCACCCACCCCGCCTGTCGACCTGAGAGAGAGGAAAGAAATGTTGCTGTCTCCATGCAGTTCTGGAGGGGTTTGTCACAGTGATGTCACAGCAGCTGTTGACTGTTACAAGCATCTACATCTGAGCAGCAGCTGGAACAAGCTGGGGCAAGAGGCAGGGGCTGTGTTGAGGTTCTGGAGCAGGACTCTCATGCAAAATGAGCCCTGGAGGCTGCAGACCGGTGCTGAGTAAGTGCTCGCTTTGACCCATGGACTTAGGGCGCTCAGAACTCAGCTCACTGTGTCCTTACAACCACCCTGGGCTTCTGTGTACCCTTTCTGTTGGAGTCACCTCCTGAAGTCACCGTGCTGTGCCCTGCCAGACAGTCTCCTTGGGGAGGATTCTTCCAAGAAAGCTGAGCCCTGTGACCTTTCCCTCGCTCCTAGGGACACCCTCACCTTTGTCCAGCCAAACTCCACCAGCATGCCTGGACCACCCGGGGTGGTGAGTTCTCTTCTCTCTGCAGCATAGATGGCTGCAGCTGACCTCTGACCTTCAAACTTTCCTGGAAGATGTCAGAAACCTGCCCTCAAACTCAGGGGACAGCCCGTGTTCCCTCAAGAACCCCCTCGATGGCCTGGCAGCCCTTTCCCACCGCTGGGGCAGGTGGAAGGTGAGCAGCACTGTGTGATCTCTCCAGAGGATTCCTGGCTCCCAAATCTTTCTTTGGTCTCTGGCTTCTCCCTCCGACCAGCTGGAAGCAAGTGACTGGGTGAGGCGCCTGGGCCAGTTTGGGCCTCCCCTTGGCAAGCCTCGCCTGGAGCATCCGGCACCTCCCCTAGAACATGGGCAACTGTGGTCTCGTTTCGTCCAGCTTTGGGCCTCAGCCCAGAGCAGGACCTCCCCCACATTTTTCAAATTTAATTCTTTTTTTAAAAAATGTATCTTACTGAAGTATAGTTGATTTACAATGTTGTGTTAATTTCTGCTGTATAGCAAAGTGATTCAGTTATACATGCATATATATATTTTTTCATATTCTTTTCCATTGTGGTTTATCACAGGAGATTGAATATAGTTCCCTGTGCTGTACAGTAGGACCTTGTTGTTTATCCATCCTATATGTACTAGTTTGCATCTGCTAACCCCACACTCCCACGCCATCCCTCCCACTACACGCCCCCACCAGCAGCCACAAGTCTGTTCTATCTGTGAGTCTATTTCTGTTTTGTAGATAAGTTCATTTGTGTCCTATTTTTTAGATTCCACATATAAGTGATATCATATGGTATTTGTCTTTCTCTTTCTGACTTACTTCACTTAGTATGATAATCTCTAGGTCCATCCATATTGCTGCAAATGGCATTATTTCATTCTTTTTTATGGCTAAGTAGTATTCCATTGTATATATATTCCACATCTTCTTTATCTATTCATCTGTCAATGGACACTTAGGTTGTTTCCATGTCTTGGCTATTGTGAACAGTGCTGCTATGAACATAGGGGTGCAAGTATATTTTCAAAGTATGGTTTTCTCTGGATATATGCCCAGGAGTGGGATTGATGTATCATATGGTAGCTCTATTTTTTGTTTTTGTTTTTTTTAAGGAAACTCCATACTGTTTTTCCTAGTGGCTGCACCAATTTACACTCCCACCAACAGTGTGGGAGGGTTCCCTTTTCTCCACACCCTCTCCAGCATTTGTTATAAAGTTTAATTCTTATTTTGAAATAACCTCAACTTTACAGAGAAGTGGCAACTACAGAACACATGACTGTCTTTTTCCCTGAACCATTTGAAAATAAGTTCCTTACATTATGCCCCATCACCTCCCACCCCCATGGGTTACAGTACATTTCCTACCAAGAGGGACATTCTCCTACATAACCACCAGCCAGCCAGCAAAATCGGCAAATTAACATCAACACCTAACTACCATTTAGTCTTCAGATCCCACTCAAGCTTCACCAGTTGTCCTAGTAATGCTCTTTATAGCAAAAGGATCCAGGTTTTGGGGATCACGTCTCATTTAGTTGTCATATTTCTTTTGTCTACTTCAATCTAGAAACAGTTTTTCAACCTCTCCTTGCATTGTCACTTTTGAGACTACAGGCTAGTTCTTTGGTAGAATGTCCCTCAGTTCGGGTTTGTACAATGTTTTTCAAGATTCAGTTCAGACAGAGCATTTTTGGCAGAAATACGACAGACGTGATGTAGGGTTCTTCTCATTGTCTCCAATCAGGTGGTGCCCAGTTTTGATTTGTTCCATTACTGACATTCACTTTGATCACTTGTTTAAGATGGTGTCTGCTGGACTCCTCCATTGTAAAATCACTCTTTTTCCCTTTGTAATTAATAACTATGTGGGAAGGTACTTTGAGACTATGTAAATATCGCATTCCTCATTAAATTTTCCATTTATTCATTTATGTCAGTATGGATTCATGGTTTCCTATTTTATTCAATGGGCTATAAACTGCTACTATCATTATTTATTTTGATGTTCAAATTGCCCCAGATTTGGCCCATGGGAGCCCCTTCAAGCTGACTTCTGTTTCCTTTTGATATATCCACATCAGGATTTGAGTACACTGGCTTTCTGGCACAATAAGATGTCCTAGGTTCATCTGGTACTTTCCCTGCTCTCTCCCTGGAATCAGGCATTCCTCCAAGAAATCCTGGTTCATTTTAGGGGACAACTATATTTAGAATTCAAGAACTGGGTGCAAGGTATGCTCTTTGTTATTGGTGTGTCACTGTTCACAGGTCCTCTTGGTGGACTGAGCAAAGGAATAGATGAATATAGGTCAATTGATTGACAGATCACGTTTATATCTATGTTTTTGCTTCTATCTGTCAATCTATCTATCATCTATCTGTCTCATCTATTTCTACCGAGAACTGTGAGTTCCCATTGAAAACTCCAACTTCAACCCAGGATCATTCTCGTTTTCTCTCTTTCCTTATTTGTAACTCCCTTCCCCCACAGTGTGAAACATGGATCCCATTAGCCTCCGTGTATTTATGCATTTGATCCCCTGTATGTAATCAGGCTCCCCCTGTTGCACCACTCTCCCAGGTGGCTTCCTCACCCTGTGTTCTGACCCACCGAGGTAGACACCCCCCTTCACGTGGGGGTCCTGCTCATCTGCTCAGGCTCCAACATGACATCCTGCTCTGGGCCACTGTGGCCTCCCCTGGCCTTCGGTGCAGACAATGACCTTGCTCGGCCTCACCTAATGGCTTTGGGGCAAAGTTGTTCATAAAAGGAAGGAAAGGGAAGTGGTGGGCAGGGGAGGGAGGGGAAGGGAGGAAAGAGGAAGAGGAAGAAGAAGAGGAAGAGTAGAAAATCCATTTAAAATCATTCTCATGTGCCTGCGATGGGAAACCACCCCCTTCCCCGCAGGCTCCCTTTGGCGTTGCCATTTGGCAGACCTTGGGAATCAGACTGGTGAGTGGCTTTGCTTGTGCTCAGCCTTCCTCTCTATTCCCTCTGTTTAACTTCTCTGCGCCTCAGCCTTCTCACGTGCAGAATGCAGATTACAGCAGCATCCACCTCACACGCTGTTGAGAGGATGCAATGCTCCAGGCCCTGATCGCACCAGATCTTCTGGGGGGCCTGCCCCAGGGCCTTGTCACAGCTCCCACCTCCCCCTCACTGTTCCAGCCTGTTCCTGGCTGTTGCTCAGGATGTCCCTGGACAAGCTTAAAGTCCAAGCTTCCACCCTCCTGCATTCACTCTCAGGCCGGCATGCTGAGCGCCCGTCTCTCATCCCCACTGGAGCTGAGTCTGGACAGGTTTGGATCTTGGCTGGAGGGCAGAGGCAGGCCCTTAGCCCGGTGGCAGACCTCAGCCCCTGACCCTGGCTGAAGCAGATCTGGGGCTGAGCCAGGGACCTCCTGGTACCCCACCCACCCGTGTGCTGGAGGCAGGATGCGCTGTTGGCTCAGAGGGGTTCTGCACAGCTGCCGCCGGTGTGGGCTCATTCCCAGGGCTCAGACGTGCCCTCCTCCTGGGCTGTGACTCCTCCCGGTCCCTGACCCTGAAGTCTTCTTCCCTGTCGTCCCGAGTTGAGGATGCTCTGCCGGCGACGGTAATGCTCAGCATGGCTCTGCGGCCACCTGCAGGCAGTCTGTGATCTTCTAGGATGCAGAGAAGGCCTGGTGGCAGCTGTGTCATAACGGAGGACATCTGAGCAGAGTCTGGGGAAACGAGAGAGGGTGAAGAAGAGAGGCTGAGTGACACCAGGAGCCTGGGTGGGGCGGCGCCTGGAGTCCCTCTGGCCACGTAGGCTGGACCCCCAGAAAGCCAGCCTTTAGGGTGGACAACAGCCATGCTGGGCTGAGTCCCTACAGTTTTCTGGCTTCAATTCTCATGCATCTCTAGACATTTCCTGGTGTGGAGCTCTGGTCACAGACTGGGCGTGAGCCCTCTGGGCTGACAGCCTCACAGAGGAGCAGTGTGTGTGGTTCAAATGTGACTCTGGGGTCCACTGAAGATCGCAGTTCGCGTTAATTCCTGTGGGATTCCTGGAAGGGCTTGCGGGCCGCCTTCTCCTAGCGGGGAGGGGTCTCAGGGCAGAAGCACCCTGGAGTGTGCAGGGTCTTCCCTGCGGGCGGGTCCCTGCCCCCGTCACCGTTCAGAGCCCGGGTTCCCGCCGTGCATAGGCCTCGAGCTCCAGGCTAATTGTGAATTAGGAGCCCAATTATGCCCGGCAGAATTGGCTCCGCGCTGCCGCCTCTTCCCGACAGACATGTATATTAATAGTTGGCACTTATTGAACCAAATATGAATATTCATCTTCATTTATATTTCAAGGCCTTTCCTCCCGGAGGCCCGCGGGGCTGCGACCAGCTCCAGCCCCATCACGGAGCTGACAGCTCGCACTCCTGGGCCCTGACTCCTGGCTCGGCGGGGCGGCGGCGGCGGCCCGGCTCCCAGCTGTCCACAAACACTCATTAGGGGCCGGACCCAGCGAGCTGCGGAGAATGTGTAATCGCGCCGCGCGCTGCTAATTAGGGAGCTGATGGGGCATTGAGGGCGAGAGGACGAATTCTTTAAACAGAGGACGGGAAACTTGAAGAGCTGTAATTACTTGGAGCAGAGTTCATTTCAGAACTTGGGAGCCAATGAGTCTGATGACAGCCCTGCCCGGAGGCGGGCGGGGGCGGCGGCGGTGGCAGGGAGGGAGAAGCGAGCCGCTGGCCCAGGCGCCCCGACTCCAAGCCTCCGCAGTGCCCAGGAGGCGGGGCGCCGCCCTCATTTTGTTCAACGCAATCAAGCTGTGTGCGCTCGCCCTCCCCCTCCTGGGACAGCTTCCTCTCCCTCGGGGTCACCTTGGGCTCAGGCTCCTGTCTCTCCGGAGTGCTCCCCTGGCCTGGCGGGTCGTCCCTGGGTGCTCCCAGCGCCACCCAGGGTCTTGGTTCTCCCCGACAGCCAGCCCAGAACGGTGGTCACGATCCAGCCACCTGACAGCTGATGTCGCTCTTTCCCGGAGCCAGAGGAGATGGAGGGCTTCAGGCTCCCCCAGACACCCGGGCTGGCACTGACAGGAGCTGTGCCACATGGAGGTGGGGGGGTGGGGCGCGGTCTAGAGCCCTTGCCAACAGGACTTCCTCCAGAATTCCCCAGGCGTGTCACCGCTGGCCTCAGACCCTAAGAGGAGGCGTTGATGTCTGGGTGCTCTCCAGTCCTCATCTGCCTCCCCCAGCTCCAAGGCCACCGCGCCACCGGGGGTCTTCTGCAAACCTCTGCCTGAAATCCCACCCATCTCTCTCAGGGAAACCTCACCACTACCAGCTGGCATCTGTCCTTGTGGCCCAGTGCAGAGTCCCACATCGGTCATGCATTTCAGAGCACCTGCGGGGGAGGGGGAAGAGACACTCCTCCACCCTCCCCCTCCCCTTTAAGGTCCAGTGCCACCCAGGTCTCCCAGGACAGCTGTGGGCAGGAAGAGCGCTAGGCCCATGGTCAGAAGTGGACGTGGGAGCTTCTGGGTGCATTGTCCTGTCTCTGTCCCCACCGGGGTGAGCTTCAGGCCTGACTGTTCCTATAACATCTGACAGATCCCATTCAACTGGTGCATCCCTCCCCCAGCCCCACCCAGGTGGCAGCAATTGTTAGGTCTGAATCCATACTCTGACACACTTCCTCAATTAGCAAGAGGTGTTGGACCCTCTCCCCATTATTGGGTAGAACAGTGTTTGGTTTTTTTCCTGATGGTCTTTACTCTCTGTTGCTCAAGCAGAAGCTTGCGACTCAAGCTGCGTTTTTAAGGTCTGTAGTCTCCCTCCAGAAGGCAGTTGTCAGTACTTCCTTCTAATTCCAGCTGCTGCTTTGCATGCTAACTAGTGATGATGGTGGTGATGATGGTAGTGGTGGTAATAGCAACAAAAACTCCCACTTATTGAGTGCTCCCCGTGTGCTAGGCACTAGTCTCGGTGCTTCACATGTATTAACCCACTCAATCCTCACACTAACCGAAGTGGATATTAGTATTGTTTATGATACCCATTTTACAGATGAGGAAATCGAGGTTCAGAAAAGCTTGGTGGTTTGTTGGTAAGTGGCAGAGCAGGGATGGATTTGAACTCCAGTCTGTGTGGCCCCAAAGCCTGTGCTTCTAACCTCAATCCTCAACTTCTTCTGGAAGCCCAGCCAGCAGGGCCTGGAGCTCCTGGGGCAGGGACCCAGGCTGACATGGAGAGAAAAGAAAGTCCTTTGGCGGGTGGGGAAGATGGGGTCAGGGGACAGTCATGCCATTGCTCAGGTCCCCCAAGCAACCTGGGAGGAACTTGGGCAATATTTTCCTCACTTCAGTCTAGATCTGTGTTGTCCAGTGCTGTAGCCACTAACCCCATGTGGCTATTCAAATGAACTCAAATTAAATAAAATTACAAATTGGGTTCCTCAGTCATGCCAGCCGCATTTCCGTGTTCAGTAGTCAGATGTGGAATATTAACCTCCCCTGTTATCAGTCACGCCATACAGAATGCCAGTGGCCTTCCTAGCTTGGGGGTAGAACTCAGAGTCAGCAACCTTCAGGAATCTTCTCCCGGGTGCCCTTCAGGGACTCAGAGCATGAACACCTGGCAGGGACAGAGTGGGAAGGGGCTGTGTGGGAAAGCATGAGAGCCCTACCCTTACACCTGCCTCTGCAGCCCCCAGGCAAGCATCAGGAGCTGCAATTAGCAGACAGGGGCCCCTGCTTAAACCTGCCATTCGTTCCCCTCCTCCCAAAGGCAAGCAGCTTGCAGCAGCTTTGCTCTTTTTCCTACAAGAAGAGATCAGAAACAGAAGCATTCAGGCCTTGCCTGGCTCTCTCCTCTCTCTCGGCGTGAAGTCTGCCCAGCCCTGCCAGGCTCCGCTTCTAATTAGGGAAGCCAGGCTGCGGCCACAGAGGGGCCGGCGCCCAGCCAGCAGCCCACCTGGCCCCCTCCCAGCTAATCAGGTCCTAATTGACGCAGGGGTTGCTCGGCAGCGCTCCCCTTGCTCCGTGGGCCCAGCTGCTGCCCCTCCCCAGAAAGGGGCTCAGCCCTCTGTCCCAGCAAGTTTGAAACCATCTGGACAGAAGGTGGGAGCCCCGTGTTCACAGCATTCGGGACTTTCTTCACGCCCCCCAGGCAGATTGCTGGGAGAGAAAGCTTCTTGACAAGATGTAACCTGCACTGCCCTGGGCGGGGCTGGGTTGGATGTGGGGCGTCCGAGGGGTGTGCTTCGGTGCTTGAGTTCAGACCCCGACAACTAGGTATCCTTAGGCCTGTGCCTTAGGATACTCTATCTGGGAAAGCAAAGATGGGGGGTGGGGCTGGATTAGGAAGGGAGATAAGGCCTGAGGGTGAGAGTGCAGATGGGGGCAGGGGTGGGAAGACTCTGGGAGTTGGCTCAGGCTGGGCCTGGCAGGGGTTTTTCCTCTCTGATGCCACCATGTCCTTGGAGCTGATCCACATGGAGGAAAGCCAAGGAAGGGAGGAGGGGATACATTTACAGAGCATGCTCATCTTGCATCTCCTTCTACAGTTCCAAAATGCTTCCTCTTGGTTTATCCCCACAGCTCTGGGAAAGAAGTGGGGCGGGACTGTCATTCCCATTCTGCAGAAGGGGAAAACTGAGGCCCACGGTGGGGAATTGATTTGCTCAAGGCCACACAGGGTCAGAGCTGGAGTTGAAAGCTGACCTTTGTCCTCTCACTCCCCAGCCCAGGGCTCCAATGTGGGCTGTGGTCCATGGCTGACTATAGAAATGTCAGACCTTCACTTCACTTACCTTGGGGAATGTTATTTATTGCTGAAGTGGCCACATTTGTTTCCAGATGGCCTGGAATTGGGGCTGTGGCTGAAGTTTTTTAGGAGTTTTAGGAAAAATGGCACAGATGAGAGAGTTTGAATTAGCTCTACATAACTTTGAAAACCACTCCAAAGAAATTTGGTCCAGGCTGCAACAGTAAAGAGGTACCCTCGACGCCCCCCAGGCCTCCGAGGAAGGCCCCCTCTCTCTGAGACAGCCGGAAAACGATGGGAAGGGAGAATTTTGAATATGGATTAACACATAGAAAGGGATTTCATTTTGGACGTTAGTTTCTCTGTAAGGACTTAATGAGGAGGTGAGGCTCAGACCTGGGGGGATTCTTCTGCTGCCGCTTAGACTTCTGCCGCCTGTGCTGTCTGTGGCGCCCCCTTTGCTGAACTAGCTGGGGCAGTGGGGCTGGTCAGAACTTAAGGTAGGGAAATAGAAGGGTGTGTGAATTTTTGACCTAAGTGTGTGGGACAACCTTGGGTTATTCAATTATCAATTAATGTCCTGTTCTAACCTATTCAGAGACCTGTGGACCTGCAGCTCTCCCGTAGGTTTTTTTCTTTTGGGCCACACCGTGCCTCACGGCATGTGAGATCAGGGATCGAACCCGTGCCCCCTTCAGTGGAAGCGCAGAGTCTTAACCACTGGACCGCCAGGGAAATCCCTCTAGTAGGTATTGACGAAGGGAGCTTAGTGAGCTGGGAACAGAACCGTATCAATGGGCTACTGGTTGTGGCCCCCTCCCTTGGGAGGCAGTCACGCCTCCCACTAGGTAGACCAGAAAGTCAAGAGAGAACAAAAGCAGGGTGCTTCACCCCTCCACTTTCCCCTTCCTAGACCTTCCTCTGACCACTGTCCTCCCACCGAAGGAGGGCTCTGCCAACTTGCAGAACTCAGGACGTCGGCTGGGCCAAGGTCATGGCCTTAGTGGACCCCGATTTAAGTTCACGGCATCTCGCTGACCCAGGCAGGGCATGAGCCCTGGGTCCTGCAACCAGCCCTCCTCAGCATCCCCTCTGATTCTACATCCTGGGAGGAGAAGTGGACTGGGAACCTCTCCCGGGGCCTCACTCTCTTTCCTTGGGAGGTGTTGATGCCACATTTAGATTTGGGGAAGTGCTCGGGCCCACTGAAGCCAATGTTCCATGTTCCGGGTTCTGGCCGCTCAGAGCGCTGTGCTGGGCATTAGGCATCACACATCACATAGCTATGAATAAAGCAGGGCTCTGATCTGCGCTCTGCTCTTGCCCCCCCCTCAAGGAGTCCCGCCGGGAAGTGGAGGTTACGTAGGTTAGGATGCAGGCATTCCTGGGTCCCTGGCAGTAAGCTAACAGCACAAAACCTCACGCTTAACCTAGAATGGTTATTAACATATTAATTAATATTTAAAAACTCATTATGCCCTTGTATGATGGTTCCTTAAGTGCTTTTATATTAATTGCAGCCACCAGGAGCAATAACCATACTTATGTGGCAAAATGGAGTCATTCTACTTAATTACCGAGGAGGTTTTTTACGTCAGTCTTCAAAGCCCACAAACAATCAGAGAGCTGATGTCATGTCTTCTTTTTAGATGTCTTTAAATTGGATACTGTGATGGTTAGGAAGTCGTTTCTTATATTGAGGTGAAACCTTCCCGTCAACACCTACTTTCCTCCCACTATGCCAGGCTGGGGCACCTGGTCCCCCTCAGGCACAGGGCCGCTGAGCAGCCTGTGGACCCAGTGCGGCTGGGGGGGCACCCTAACACCTACCTTGCATCTTGGGGATTTCACCACCGGACAACCCCACAGGCTGAGGCCCCAGGTCTGGAAATGCTTCTCTGTCTCCTCCTGGCAGGGTTCTGCCTCTGAGTCCTGGCTGCTGAAACCCTAGCGTTCTGTCTGTGGTTAACATCGGCCCTTCCAGGGGGGACTGTGCCTTCAACATTTTCAGGTCCAATGGGGGTGATTCCTATCAGGCTCTGCCACAGCACCCACCTCCTCCCCTGTTACCTGCAGGCTTCTTCCTGAACCACCTTCCGCCACACCAGCTCCCAACTCTACAATGAGTCATGCAGCCACTAAGCACCCACTGCCTGTGGGGTCCCGTGACAGCAGTAGAGGCAGCTCATGGTCAGTCTGTTGGGACAGTGGCAGGTGGGGAAGGTGATGGGAGAGTGGCCACAGCAGGCCCTGCTTATGTCCCTCCTGCCTGTGAGGACAGGTCCCTGAGCACCGCTGAGGATTTTAGGATTTCTGTCACCTTCCTGAGGGGCTGGAGGCACAGTGTGAAAGGAACCCCTGGTGGTCTCTGCCTCACCTGCCTCCTTCACGCTCCAAGGCAATGGAGATGCTCATGGTGACATGGAGGCCTCAGACGAGCCGGGAGTGCTGGGGCTGAGGCAGAGGGGGCCTGGAGTGACATCTGTCCAGGAGGCCAGCGAATGTGTGACAGCTGATGCAGCCTGCCCGTCAGTGTCTGCCAAAATAATCGCACCAGGCTATCCTTCTGGGTCCTGGCCCCAAGGAAGCCCTCTGCGGCAGGACGGAGTCAAATGATATTTGAGAGATGGCATCAGCTTACTGTGCTTTAGAAAGTATGATGAGGTGACAGGAGGGGAACTGGTTGAAATCCTTCCCGTGGTGCTGCATGACGCCAGGGCATCACCCGTACACGGCGCATGCATGGCCGAAAAATTCAGAGCCCCGGAACCACTCTAAGGTGGTTCCCTGCGGCGCTCAGGGTGGGGCGGGCAGAGGCTGGCAGCCGCCAGGTGCCGGGCACGGTCCTCTTTAACTACAGTAAGTCCCCTCCATATGAAACCTTCAAGGTGCAAACTTTCAAAGATGTAATGTGAGGACTTACTAATGAATACCTGAGGAATTGGAGGCCCAGAGAAAGGATGAAGAGAGACAAGAGAAAGAAGAACTAACTGAAGAACCAGAGAGATTCATGACACAGGAAATGGCAAGGGGATTTTCTTTATTTGAGGAGGCATTGTTAGTTTTTGAAACACAGAACCTGAACATATAATAGTACACGAAGGTTGCAGCAGCTGTACAGAACGCAATCCAGTGCTACCATGTCATCTATGATGAGAAAAAAAGAGCTACTACCCAGACATCACTGGATTGTTTTTTCAAGAGGGTAGATAGAATTGAATCCAGCAAGGAACCAGAACCTGTGCCATCAACGTCAGACGTGGGTGAAATTGCAGCTTGCCCTCCATCTTCCTATTGCTGTTCGATCCTTCAGCTCTACCATCTCCCACCCTACTCTCCCCCCTCCAGTCAGTAACCTCCTCTTGCCTGTTCACTCGATGCCAGCCCCTGTATGCCAGCTGTTGTACTGTACTTTACAAGGTACTGTACTGTAAGATTGAAAATGTTTTCTTTATTTTTTGTGTTTGTTTTTTATGTATTATGTGTGTGAAAAGTATTATAAACTTATCACAGTACAAGACAATATAGCCAATTGTGTTGGTTGGGTACCTAGGCTAACTTTGTTGAACTTACGAACAATTTGGACTTACAAATGTGCTCTTGGAATGGAATGGAACTCGTTCGTATGTAGGGGGCTTACTGTAACAAAGCTGTGTCCCTGGACGTGCACAGGCCAAGGCAAGCGTGGAGCTGTCAGGACCAAGGTCACAGGCTTGTGGAGGATGTTCAAGGTCGGGGCAGAGCAAGAGTGGGGTTTCCAGTTGGGTCTGCGCTCAGTCAGGGTAGGCTTGACGTAAGGCTGGATTCAGGTCAGGGGTCAAGAGAGGCTTCCATGGGAGCTTAGGAGAGAGGTCGGGTTAGGGAATAGAGCTGGAGTTTGGTTTGGGGGGAAAGGATTTTTTCCTGGATGAGGGTGCAGATGGGATTATGTATGTGTCAGGGTGTAGGATTTCCTCATTTGGGAGATACCACCTAGGGACCCAGACAGAGGCCAAGACCAGGCATGACATCCCCAGAGTCCACTCCAGCTCACCCTCGGGGAACACCCAGAAGTTTCCTTCTCTTGCTTCTAGCCCGGTGTTCTGTGCTTTCTCTCTCCTGTCCCCGTCCCCTTTCCTGCCCCAACCATTTTCTGAGACTAAGGGTATTAGGGGCTGGTGACCCCATGGAAGCCCTGAAACTGAAGGTCCCCAGTCACTTCCATTGCTGCCGGTGTGGGCAGTGTGGCACCATCTCCAAAGGAGAGTGATCTTGGGCTTCCTTCTTCTCTCTCTCCTGCCCACAGCCATGGCCACCCACCCACACCTGCCATTAGCTGTAAGCCCTGTCCACAGCTCAGGTGGAAGCTTGGCCCCAGATCTTAGGAAGGGGAACTTTGAACTCCCGGGTTGGCTGCACTTGACTTATAGCCACTCCTGCGGCCTCCCAGGTCTTAGGCAGAAGCTGCTCTGTGACAGGTCCCGGCGTCACAGGAGGGGAAGACAGGGCCACTCCTGTCTTCCCCTCCTGACCCTCACTGCCCAGCTGAGGTCCATGCTAGTCCCCTGGCTCCCTCGTCAGGAGCTGGATCAGGGTAATCCCTCTCCCAATTCAGATCCAAACATGTCCTGTAGGGGTTGTGTTTCCAAGCTCAACCCAGGACCCTCTCTGAGCAGACCCTCCTGCCCTGGGTCTCCCAGTGGGCCTATCCCTTCCTCCCTGGGGGCTGGAGCCATGCTTGGAGTGTTCTAGTACAAGAGGAGGTGGCCGAAACCAGGAGAGTGACATGGTGCACCCAGGGTCTCTGCAAGGGAATGGTGAGGTGTGAGCTGTAACCCCCCGGGCGTCCTTGGTGTGTCTGTGTCACAGTAGCACGTGCATATGCCACGTCGTGTATCCTGGTGGGGGCGTGTGTGTCAGTGTGGGCGGGAGAAGGAGCAGCGTGTAGTCTGACCCTTCTTTCTTCTAGTGCCCGTGGGCCGGCTCAGCCCAGCCCCTTCCCGATCCCATGCACTGGTGGGGGTCTGCCTCTCCACCCATATCCCCACTTTGAGCTCTTTCCGTTTTGCTCTTCCATAATTCCTCCAAAAATGATCTTGGTCTTCCCTCACACTAACTACCTTACCGCTTGTCGCGGGACTCTCGGCTGTGTTCACCCACTGTGCATCCTGGGGTGGGGTGTGTGTTAGGGAGGTTGACTACAGGGTCCCACAGCCTTGGATCCAAATCCCATTCCGCCATGTACTGGCCAGATGGCCTTCAGCGAGTCACATGACTGCTCTAAGCTTCCGTTTCCTCATCTGTAAAACGGGGATAATAATATCTCCTAGCTGGAAGTTCAGCTGTGAGGATTAAATGAGACACGCATGTGAAGGGCCATGCACACTGTAGGCGCTCAGTAAGTAGCTGGTACTCTCAGCCTTACCTGTGCCTGCTTACAGCTCTGTGGGGCCTGTGCTGTCTCAGGCTGGGTTCTCAGCAGTGAACCCTGAGATGAGAAATCATGTACAAGTGGTTTATGAAGGAGGTCCTCCCAGGACAAGCCTGTGAAGAGGAGAAGGGGGCGGAGGGCCAGGAGGGAAAAGCCAAGCTGGTGTGTGGGAGGGGAGGGGAGGATGGAGGATGTACACAGAGGAGTCCCCTCCACAGGCAGAGGACATTGAGGGATGGGCACCACTGAAATGGCGAGCAGGAAGAGAGGCAAAGTGTCAACACCGTGGTTGCTCCCGGAGTGGAAGCACCAGGGAAGTGGAGTTGGTCACCCAGATGGGGCTGGGAGTCTCCATGTATGATAACCTCTAGGTCCACCCATGTTGCTGCAAATGGCATTATTTCATTCTTTTTTATGGCTGAGTAATGTTCCATTGTATATATGTACCACATCTTCTTTACCCATTCATGTGCTGATGAGCACTTAGGTTGCTTCCATGTCTTGGCTATTGCAAATAGTGCTGCTGTCAACATTGGGGTGCATGTATCTTTTTGAATTACAGCTTTTGTCTTTTCCAAATATGTGATATCACTTGTATGTGGAATCTAAAAAGTAGTACAAATGAACTTATTTACAAAACAGAAACACACTCACAGACATAGAGAACAAACTTATGGTTACCAAAGGGGAAGGCGGGGAGGGAGAAGTTGGGAGTATGGGATTAACAGATGCACACTACCATATGTAAAATAGATAAACAACAAGGACTTACTATATAGCACAGGGAACCGTATTCAATATCTTGTAATAAACTATAATGGAAAGGAATAGAAGAAAAGAATATAGATGTATACATATATATGTATAACCGAATTACTTTGCTGTACACCTGAAACTAACACAATATTGTAAATTAACTATACTTCAATAAAAATAATACATACATACATTTTTTAAAAAATGGCCAAGGAAGGTATCCGGGTGACTGAGCCAAAAGACAGCCTCACAGGACCTCCCGCACTCTGTCAAGGGTCGGGGGAGGGAGGTAGAGAAAGCCAGTTCGTGTTCCCAGCCCACAAAGGGCATGCTGGGGAGAGTAATGGCACATTCAAGTAGGTCTGGTGTTGGTCACGTACTGGAGGCTACAGAACAGGGGTCTTAAGCGTTCCAGTTTCTTTCTTTCCCCTTCCTGGCATGGGGCAGGTCTGAGATCCTGGCTCCATGGTGGGGCCACGTGTCTAGTGCTAGTCAAAGCATCACGAGCAGAAGTGCCTCTTCTAGGACAGAGCACTTAGCCACTGAAGTGAAACCCTCCGTAGCTCTTCCTTCCCTCTGCTGCGTCATTCACGATGTTCTGGATGGTGGCTACTCCATCAGCCCGGGTCCTGGAGGGAGGACGGTGACGATATGGATCAGAGCCCGTGGCTGACTTGTGATGGACACGTAACACAGTGAGAAGTACGTCCCTGAGATTTGGGGGCTGTTTGTTGTCATGGCATAACCTAGCTTATACTGGCTGATACAGGCTTCATGACTAGAAGCCAAGATAGGACTCAAGGACTCAGCACCTCAGTGAGCACCAGGAGCTGGTCACGCCGTCTGAGACCAGTGAGAGCACAACGGGCAGCATGGGTTCCTAATGCCTTTCCCTGTGCCCCCGTGAGAGGTGCCAGCTGCCCCCTGCAGTTGGCTGCCGTCTTTGCAAGAAGGGAGTAGAATGAAGACATAATGAAAGAGGAGACTGTCCTGAGAGCTTGAATCTTGAAAGACTGAGTATTTATGCAAAAGATGTTGAGTTAACCTGAAAGAGACTGTTTTAAACTGGAAAAGGCTGAGCTATCTTTAATTGATGAGTTAAAGGATCTCCCCCACTCCTTTCCCAGGCATCGGTGGGAATACAAGCGCAAGAGCAAGATGAGATGAGTCATAGAAAATAACGGTCTGTACTTTTGCATGTCTGAATGTATAAAATTCTGCCATTTTGTGCCTGCCCAGCTCAGTTCTGCCTGACTCCAGAGCCTGGGCCTTACTCTCCCCAGATAGCTCATGTTCCCTAAAACATGGCTCCAAGTGCCATGTGCCAGCCCAGAGTTGTGGCAGCAAGAAAGATGAGAGCTGGGTGGGGGGACATGAGGAGGCCATTTCAAGCAGCTGGTAAGTGCTTTGTTTTAGAAAGAAGGAGACCAGGGGTAAGACGAGGCAGGTCCTCAGCGCCACAGAGCCAGTGCAGGCCATGCGGGAGCCTCGGGGTGGAGGCAGGGGCCTTCCTGCCACAGAGGTCCTGCCCTCCTTTCCCTTTGACTCTGTCTCAGAGCATCACACCACCATCTGCCACCAACGTCCAACCAGGAACTGGGTCAGCCTTGACTCTGCATTCAGTCCCCAGGCCCTCTGGCCTTGACCATGTGCTGGACCCTCTAGGCCTGTCCTCTCCCACCCCATGCCCAGGAGGCTCGTCACCTGGTCTGCCTTCATGTGGTTGTTACACTTCTCCTAGTTCTCCTTCCTGTAGGGTCACCACGGGCTCACTGTGTCCCCCAGCTGAAGCACCCCACCTCCACTGTGGCACCCCACAGCTCTCCTCTGTCTGGGTCCCAGTAGCTGCTCCCTCCCCATCTCCCTTCTGACCTGGGGTGGTAATGGCTCCCCATGGTTCCTAGCTCTAGGGTACAACACCATTCTTTAGAGCTTTCCTTAACCCTGCTCACATCTGTGAAACCGTCCACTGATTAAACTCTTCTCATGGTGCTGAGTCTGAGGGTGCCACCTGCTTTCTGCCAGGATGTGGCTGATAGATCCTTGGTGGAAGGATTTCTATAAGATGGAGATAATGGATATAAGGCACAAAGATCTAACACCGAGGACACAGTTGTCACTCGATAACTAGAAGCTATAATTAACTGTAACCTACTAAACACCGTTGAAGAGTCATTTATCTCCGACCTGGCTGCCACTTTGCTAGGAGAGGTGGCCATTGTCTCTCTCCGGACCGTTTTAGTTGTCCTCCTTGGTCTACCTGCCTCCAGTCTCACCCCTTTCCTCTTCCACCAGAACGATCCTGCTGGAGCTCGCATCTCACCACCATGCTTCCTTCAGCACCTTGGTGGAGCCCAAGCTGCTCAGCCTGGCCCACAGGCCCTTCCTGCCTGTCCCTGCCCGTCACACACACACACACACACACACACACACACACACACGACACCTCTCTGGGTTTCCCTCTGCTAGTGCTCTCAAACCTCATGCCATGGACGGATGTTATCCGCAAAGATCAGTGTTCTGGCTTTCAGCACAGGCCTTGGCTCACAGCAAGTGCTCAATACATAATTGTGGAAGGAAGGAAGGGAGACTAAAGTTTAATGGCATCTTCTCTGTGCCAGGCCCTGGGCACATTACTTTCTGTTGGCATAATAGTTACTGGCCTTTAACAGTGGTAACATAGATGTAGTGGTTTTACGACTAATATTAGCCATAACTTTCTAAGTGGTGTTAAGATTACAAGGTTGGGATTGTCAACAGTTGGAATTTGGACTAGAGCAGGATAATAGATTTTGAATTGGACTCTGCAAGGCCTCTTAGGGAAGTTCTGGAGATGCCTGTTGTCTTGGGCTCCAACCTCACCCTTGTCTGGGGCTGAACATGGTGGAGGGTAGAGGTGGGAGAGTGAAGGGATTTGGAGGGGAAAGTTTCTGGACTGACCCTTCTTCTAGGGAGCCTGAGCTGATTTGGGGACTGTCGGATCCAAATGGGGGGTCTTTGCCAGGCAGCTCCAGAGACACACAGGAAATGCTGTGAAAAGCCAGGTGCTGGGAGAGAGGGATGGAGGCTGAAGATGGTGCCCGGTGGGGGGACCTGCCCTTATGGGATGCTCCTAATGCTGCAGCTTGGCCTTGGGGGTGGGGATCAGAGCCCCCTGCCCAGCCAGGTCATCAGCCAACTGTGGGATTCAATCCCACTCTCAGGCAAAGGGCCTTGCAGTAAAGTAGACATAGGCCCAAGCACTTCTCTTCATACCCTAGAAAGAAACAAAGCCTATAACCAACACCCAAACCTATGAGTCTCAAATAATGGTTAAGACTCTGGAGCCAGACTGTCGAGGTTTGAATATCAGCTCCACTCCTTACTAACTGTGTGACCCTGGGTGCATAACTTAACCTATTCTGTGCTCAGTCTTCTAATCTGTGAAATGGGACTGATATAATATTTACCTCATACAGCTGTAAGGGTGAAAAGAGTTAGTGGGGTAAAGCTCTTGGAATAGTGCTGGCACAGAGTAAGTGCTATAGAAGTGGTTGCTGTCACTTTTGTACTTATTGTCTGGAAGCTCAAGGGAGGAAAAACGGAGATTGGAACTGGCTTCATGGAAGGAGCAATGGGTTGGCGCTTTGAAGGACTAATACAATTTCCCATGGAGGACAAGAGAGTGGAAGGGCCTTCAGAGCTGAGGGCAGAGTTTGAGTTGGTAATTAGATTGCCCTTTAGGGGAATGGTAAGGGCGTGAGGTGATGGGGGCCCAGGGAGGGAGAAGAGATGTGGTGTGAGGTGAGACCAGGCTGAGGGATTGGGCTCTGCCCTCGGGGTGCTAAGAAGCCTCCAGAAGGCTGTTACCAGGGTCAAGGCACGGGCAGAAGTATGTTCTGGAATCAGTCTAGGGCAGTGGAGAATAAGGGGCTATTGGGTGAGGGAATTATAGAGTGGGGGTGGGACAGGAGGCCATTTAGGAGGCTTGCCCCCAGCCTTGGTGAGGACAGGGGCCCCAGGAGTGCGGAATGGAAGCAGCCCTCTGAACTGGGATGGGGAGGGTGCTTCCCGGTGCCCGGGCCTCCGACCCTTCTCCCTTTGCTTGAGGCATGGCCCAGGGCCCAGCCACTCCTCTGCGGAGCTGCCCTCGGCTGCTCTGGTCCTGGGCATTCTCCCTTCCTGGGTTGCAGGGTGAGAAACCAGCTGTTTCCGCAACTGTCACTTTTCTTCATAACCCCCAACGAGACCCCTGGCTCAGTCTACTCCGAGGGGTTTCCTGCAGACAGTGGCAGAAGTCACAGCGGAGGCAGCCACAGGTTCCCAGAGCCCTGACAGGCCAGCTGCCCGGCTACAGCTCTGATGGCCCCCGAGGTGGAGGTTGAGACCCCACTGGGCCTTGCCTTCAGCTTCCCTCCTGCAGACGGAGCCCACCCTCACTCCTCCCAGACCCGCCTGACGGTGGGCCATAGACCCTTACCCAACAGGAAGAGGCCACCTTGCCAGGACAGCCGGGGCCTTCTTGGCCCCAAGAGGGCACTCCAGAGGGCCCCTCTCCAGGCTGGGCCCCACCCAGGTCTCTAGGCCTTAGCCCAGCCATGCAAGACCCACAGGGACACTGCCCCATGCATTGGCAGGCAGCCTGGAAAGGGGCTGAGTGTGTGGACCTGGGGCCAGGCCACCTGGGTCTGATCCTGGTGCCACCACTTCCTAGCAGTGTAATGCTGAGCCTCTCTGGGTCTCAGTTTCCCCATCTGTGAAATGGAGCTAACGATACCTGGCTGATCTGTCATGAGGCCATGAATGGGTCAGGACCTGCAGAGTTGTAGCACACAGTTCCCCTATGTAAGTGTTAGCTCACTGTGTCTGTCATCTTTTTGTGCTCTGTGGCCATACAGGGGCCCGATGATGCATGAGCAGTGAACCTCTGGGAGAGAAGAGCATTGGGTAGGATGAATCAGGAAGGCTCATCTTACACCTCTCTGGACAGGACTGGAAACCTCTCCTCGACAACTCTGGCAGACAGTGGCTTACCCTCTATTTGCATACTCCCAGCGATGGGGAGCTCATTCCCGTTTCAGGTTGCTGGATTTATTGTTAGACTCCCTGAAGTTAGCAAGTTCTTCCCTGTATGTCCCGGGCCTTAGCAAAACATCTGGATCTCCATGGCCCCACTCGAGTTCAGGTGTCTGTAGACCTCCCTTTCGCAAGTGTTTTGGGGGAATTTCTGGAAGTACGTTACATGATTTGTACTCACAGGGGCAGCCAGCTGAGCCAGAATCCTGGCCAAGATTTCACTGCCTCAGCCACCACTACTGTCACCTCAGAGCTCATTGTGCCAGGCATTTGCTGCTGCCCCTACTGCCAGTCACATGGGCAATGAAACCTGTGTCTTCTAGGCCTCCCTTTCCAAGTGAGGGGTGCCCCGCCTCCAGCCATGTCCAGTTAGGGGTCCTACAGCTGGTGACTTGGCTTCAGGGTATAAGTGTAGTGACTCAGTCTGTGATGGTTTTCTCCGTAAAGGGCACAGCACACGCGTGCTCCCAGGGTGGCCAGCTAAGCTATATTCCTCCCCCAGCTGCAGGGCCAGACCCCACATCCCCACTGGGGCTCTGATCTGGCTGGGCTCGCCCTCATTCCAGCCACCATCACTTCTTTGGGTGAGCTCTTACTTAGGGCCATTGCTCTCTGTCAGGGTCCTGGAGCCCATAGAAAATGATTGTATGTGGTCTAAATTCAAGGCCTTTTCCCAGTATACTTCTTGGCTCTTATGTAAATCTTAGATGCAAATGCTTCCGTGGGGATGTGCCTCAGTGCTCCCATCAGAAGTATCAGAGGTAGCTCTTGCCTCCCCCCCACCTCCCGCCCCTCCCCTGCTCTATTACACTTTCCCTACCACACAACTTCCTACCTTGACCTCCCTGTGGCCCTCATTCTGCTCTTTGGACTGGTACAAAGAAAGTCAAGTCTTAATGATAGCAATAATAATATTTATTGAGTGCTTACAGCGTGCCAAGTCTGTTACATCCATTGAAAGAATGCCCGCTAGCTGTGTGACCTTGGGCAAGTAACCTAACCTCTCTGGGTCTCATTTTCCTGATCTGTAAAATGGGGAAATAATACCTACCTTCTTCTGTGTAGTGCAGATCAAATGAATGAGTAACAGTAAAGTGTTTAGAATAGTGCTTGGTACATAGCAAGTGTTCAAAAAAATGTTAGCTCTCATTATCAAACAATTTAATGACTTAGGTGCTATTTATTGTGCCACTTTCCAGGCAAGGGAACAGTCTGTGAGAGGTGGTGTGACTTTCAGAAGCCACACAGTTGGTTAAAAGAGGGGCAAGGGTTATTTCAGGACCCACTCTCCAGACCCCCAGCTATTAAACTGCTTCCCCACACAGCCCGCTCTGGAAACATTCTCTTTGCATTTGGTCTTCCGTAGCAAAATGCCTCCAGTTCTTCCAGTTGTTGCCCTCAGGTTGTTATTGTTGAACAATTTGTTTCTTCTCCCATAAGCAAAAGGTGAGCCCACATTCACCGAAACCCACAAGGAAGCCAGTGCGGGGCGCGGGGGGAGTGTGACTGGGCAGGTGGCGGGGAGCTGGTCTGGGAGCCCAGGGGCAGGAGCAAAGAAGGTTTTGGGGACACCACGGGAGCCGTGTGGGAATGGCCCCCTTAGGTGCTCCAAAAGCCGCCTGGGGTGGGATGGGGACAATAGAATGACCCGGGAATTAGAAGCCAAAGAGGCAGCCTCCCTGTCCCATGGGGTCCCTGTCCTCTGACAAAGGGGCCTTGCTAGATAGAGGGGCCCAAGCCTTGTGACCCCCAAGAAGACCCAAGGTGGTGATGGGGTGCCTGGCCCTAACTCCTAGGCCGCATGTTGATGTCTAAGAGTCTGGGAAACAGCCCCCTCCAGGTGTGACCTGGGGCAAGACTCCCCCACTCTGTGAGCCTCAGTTTCCCTGTTAACCAGAGGTATGTAGCCAAAAGTGCTCTCAGGGGGCCTGCTCACTGCTAGGGCTCTTTTTTTTTTTTTTTTTTTTTTTCATGTAATGTCTGAAACATTTATATTAACATATTTCCATACATATTTCCATACTGCTAGGGCTCTTTTGATGGTGTTTGCTGTCTGATGGGGCCAGGCTGTTGTTGGGAGGCAGCCTGGACTCCAGGAGGGATGGGGCTCTGGAAATTGGAGACCCAGGTTCTAGCCCTGCTTCCGCCTCTGACCTGCTTTGCCGTTGGGCCTAATACTTAAGTCTCTCAGAGCTTGCTTCCCAGACTGGAAGGAAAGGGAAGAGCAGCAATGACAACACTCAAAGAGTCTTTCCAACTCTGGTGTCTTGTCAGCTCTACTTTGCTCAAGGTCTGAAGACAGGCTGTGAGAGGCAGCTGAGGAGGGGTGCTTGTCTTCTCCACAGGTTAGGTTCTCTAGGACTACATCTCTGTAAACAGTATTTGTTGCACACCATCTCCTGGCAGGCACTGTTGTGGGCACTTGGATGTATCAGTGAACAAAAAGATCCCTGGTAGAGACCCACGTTAGGCCAAGCATGGGTTTGGAGGCATTGAGTTATACTATATGTGAAGGAAGCGACCTTGATCTTACAGGACACCAAGTTGGAATCCCTTTGTAAATCAAGGGAAGTCCCTTATGACGCTCCTGAAAAGAAGAACCCAGGTTTTTGTTTGTTTGTTTGTTTTGTTTTTTTTAAATTATTTGCTTTATTTTTTTTTTAATTTATTTATTTATGGCTGTGTTGGGTCTTCGTTTCTGTGCGAGGGCTTTCTCTAGTTGCGGCAAGTGGGGGCCACTCTTCATCGCGGTGCGCGGGCCTCTCACTATCGCGGCCTCTCTTGTTGCGGAGCACAGGCTCCAGACGCGCAGGCTCAGCAATTGTGGCTCACGGGCCTAGTTGCTCCGCGGCATGTGGGATCTTCCCAGACCAGGGCTCGAACCCGTGTCCCCTGCATTGGCAGGCAGATTCTCAACCACTGCGCCACCAGGGAAGCCCAGAACCCAGTTTTTATCAACTGTGTTTGCTTAACAGGAAGGGATCAGAGCCCAGCCACTGTCTGTGCTGTTGGAGGTGCTCATTTGCATTTGGATATGCTATTTATAAACGCACTCCTATTCATTAAAGCAGGTTCCCCAAGGCCCTCAGCTGCTCAAGGTGGAGGCTGGCCTGCGGTGCACCTTCTGTGTGAAAGGTGCATCCACCGCGCAGGGCTTTGCACAACCTCACCAGGTGTGCAGAGAAGGGGGCGGGGCTGGGTCTGGGCCCGGCAGGGCTGGGAGGGTGGAGATGAGCATGAGCACAGTTGGTGAAGGGCTGCGGAGGGGAGCGGAGGGGGTGGGGAGCCCCGAGAGGGAGGCTTGAGCATCAGGGCTGCACTGGGCTCCCAGTGGGCCCAGGGGTGGCTGGGGAAGTGTGAGCCTTCTCTCTCCAACCTTGTGGACCATGGCCGGGTGACCATCTCCAGCCCAGGCCTCGCAGCCCCTCCTGCAGAGAAAGTCTGCACTGGTCCTTGCGGCCGCACCCTGGTCTGCCTGGGAGGCTCCCACCTGTCCAGCGCGGGACAGCAGTGATGCGGCTGGGTCGTCCCTCTCCGCCAAGGCCCGCCACCCTCTAAGTGCACATCCTTCTAAAGGGATTAGGCTTCACACGGGTCAGGGAACAATTTGTTATTCTGCTGGCTAGAGCCAAGTTTCCCTTTGAAAAATGGTTACTCCCGGAGTCGGCAATTACTTCAAAATAAATTTACCAAAGACAAAATTGTGCCTCTTGGGTCAGTAAATGACTTGCCTGTTTGGGGCTGAGGAGACAAGGTGTTTATTAAGGACCGCCTTCGTTTCCTGTGCAGGTTTTTCAGTTTGAATAATTGTCCAATTAAATGTAATTTGGAAGTCAGTGCTAACCCAGTGCCTGGATCGCAGGAGGAAGAATCACTTGGAGGCGTGCATTAATAAATCCCTGGGGGCCCCATCGCTCCCCAGACCCCTCCTTTGGTTTAATTTTGAGAAATTTTTTTGTCTTCCCATGGTCTATATGCCTCCCATTTGGAAATGAGCTGCTTTTCCCCAAAGAATTCCTCAGCCTCACTCGTTTCCATCTGTATGTCTGCTTCTCTCTAGCAAGCAGATGCGTGAGGCTTCTCCTCGGGATGGTTCCTTTATGGGCCTGGGGACTTGTGGGTTCTTCTTTCATTCCTCCAGTCATTCATTCAACAAACACCTACTGAGAACTTACTCTGGGCCCTGCCCTGCGCTGGAAAGGGGAAAAACCAGATGTTGCTCTGGCCCTCAAAGATGACTCAGCCCATTGAGAGAGAGGGACCCAAAAATGGGCCTGAGTGGTTCAATGTGGTTCGTGCTGTGTTCTGCTCCCAAGGGGGCCCTGGTCAAAGGCTTACCTGGAGAAAGTGACAGCCAAGTGAGGCCTAGAAGGACAAAAAGAGACAGGCCTAGGAAAGCAGAGGATGCATCAGGAATGTGCAGAAACGCAGAGTGGGAGAGCACTGAGGGGAATAGCCCTAGGTGCTTTGGTGTGGCCAGGTGCAGTCATGTGGGGTTTGGCAGGAAAGGGCCGGAGCTGGGATGTGGTGATGCCTTGAGCCTAGTGAAGGAGTCTGGAGTTTATCTGGATTTAAGGGCAATGCCAGGCTAGGACTGGGTGAGTCCAGCAGGGCCCCTAGGGATTTAAGGAGGCATTGCTATTTAAGGCTGACCCTACACTTGCACAACCAGAGGATGAGTGCATCCTTAAATTTTGCACCCTAGTCTGGGTCTTGGGGCAATGGAAGGTTTCCAAGAGAGAGATATGGGAACAAACAGTTTTAGAAAGATCATTGGCGGCTGTATGCTAGAACTCATCCTCCCAGCCCAGTGCAGCCCAAGGGTTAGGGTCAGGGTCAGGGAGGCCAGTTAGGAAGTGACTGCAAGGGTCCCAGGGAGAGGAGAACACCTCAATCAAGGGGAGGCAGGGAGAATGGGGGAGGGGCTGTGCTCAGGCAGACCAGACAGGAGGAATCACGATGGGCCTCACTGGGAGAGTCCACAGACTAATGAGAGACGCAGGCCTCCTGGAGGCCGGGGGGGTGTATCACTGCGGGCAAAGCTGCCACCTGCATGGCCTCAAGGTGAAATCTGCTGGAGATGAACACAGGGAGACAGCCAGGAGGCTGGCAGCCTGAAGGGTAGCATGGCCACTGGGCTAGGAGGTCTTGGCTGGGCCTGGTCCAGGGTCAGGGTCAGTGATAGGGCCAAGCTCAGGACTCAGCTGGTGACCAGGATTCTGTTTAACATATTCAGGCTGGTCGAAGGGGAGACCCCAGGGTCATGGGCCTAAGTCAGAGACCCCTGGCCACCACCCCCTGAACTCCTATCCCTACCGTGAAGAACTGATCAGAGTAAAGTCCCCTTGAGGGCTGAGGTCAGGTTTGGTGGCTTTTTGATGCTCACAGCCCTACCACCTGGCCTTGTGGCCCATTTGAGGCCCAAGAAAAAAGGGGAATGAAGTAAGGACTTGAGGTGTGTCCCTCACCACCGCCCTGTGACCTGTCCAGAGCACTGCTCCAGACCCAAGGCTCCACCCTGCCCCAGGCTCTCAACCCATCCTCCTGGCCCAGTGCAGCCCAAAGATGCGAATTGCCCTAAGAAGGTCCATCTAGCTGGTGGGCTTGCCCTGCCTGTAGCCCCAGCACCTCCAGCTGGTGGGTCTGATTTTCCCCAGAATGAGCCAGAGGGGGCTCTGACCTACAAAGGGGTCCTCAGGTTCTCTGGGTCACTCCTTCCATATTGCAGATGGGGAAACTCAAGTCAGGAGATGGAAGAAAGTCCCTCGGGGCCAGACAGAGAGTAACTGCAAAGCCAAGGCCAGCCCCAGGGCTCCCAGTGGCCAGCCAGGGTGTTTGTACCGCATCTTAGTCTCTTTGGGCTGACAGAACACAATACCACAGACCGGGTGGCTTACACACTATAGAAATGCATTTCTCACAGTTCTGGAGGCTGGGAGTCCAAGATCAGGGTGCCAACGTGCTCAGATTCCAGGGTAGGCCCTCTTCCATGTTGTAGACTGCGACTTCTCGCTGTGTCCTCAAGTGGTGGAATGGGCTAGGGAGGGACCCATTTTATAATCACCTCCCAAAGTCCCCTCTTCCTAATTACCTTGGGAATTAAAATTTTTGCATTTGAATTTGGGGGGAACATAAACATTCAGACCGTAGTGTACAGTAATTATTATACCACTTGCCCAGACTAGGGATGTAGTGGGGGAGATGGGCGGCAGTCCTGGGGTCCCCACAGGAGGATCCGTCCTCTGGGAGTGGCTTGGGGAGGGCAGCTAAGGACCCAGAGCATTTCTGTGGTACTGCCCTGGTCAGCTGGATTTGATGGGGTGAAATACCCTCACACAGGGGCCTGTCCCCAGTAGGAGGAGACTGATGGGCTCAGAGGTGTGGTCATGGGCTTAGAAACTATCTGTCCTGAGACCAAAGCCTGACCAGGCAGTGTCCAGGCCAAGCTGCAGGCCTAGGGGGAGGATATTTTTGTCTGGGAGCCTGAGGTCACTTCAGTAGAGATGATGGTGAAGTGAGGATGCGGTCCGGGCATACTGTGTGGTGTCCTCTGGAGGCTGGGGACTGAATCAGAAGGTGGGGTGCTGGCGCTGGCTGGGCCCCTGCATGGCCTACATTGAACAGTCATTTATAGAGCACGTTGGTATACTGAACACTGTTCTAGGTAGCAGTGACACTGTAGTGAACCAAAGGGGCAAACAGCTCTGTTGGCATGGAGTTTAGACTTTAGTGGGGACAGATAACCAACCAACACAAGCAAGTAAAACGTAGAGCATGTGAATTATGATAAGTGCCACGCAGGAAGATAAAGTGGGGTGGGTGCTGGGGAGCCTAAGGGGATGGGTACCGTTTTCCATGGGGTGGCCTGAGAAAGTTTCACTGAGAAGTGGACATTTGAGTGGAGACTTGAAGGAGGTGAGGGGAAGAGGCTTGAGGATCCTTCTGGGCGTGGGAACAGCAGTGCAAAGGCCCTGAGGTGGGCATGTGTGTGGCTTGTTCAGCAAAGAGGTCAAGGCTGGGATGGAGTGAGCAGAGTGGGGAGCGTTTGGGGATGGGAGTCACAGAGGACAAGCAGTAGGAGGCCAAGGACACGAGAAGACAGGCTGAGGGCAGAGCGGGGTGAGTTCAAGGGTCCCTGGAGCTGTCCTCCCAACCCAGGAAGGATTGGCGAGGCCCCATCTGCTGGCTGTAGTCACAGAGCCTCCCTAAAGGCCCCCCGTGCCTCCCCACAGGCCCCCCGTGCCTCCCCGGCTCCCCCAGGAAAATGCTGCTCTGGGCCGCTCTGCTGAGTTCTGTGGGAAGGCACACAGGGGGTGGCGAGGAGGGTGCAGTGGCCCCCATCGTGCGGGGCCCCTCTAGCTGCCACCCCCATTCTTCCTCAGCCCCACCAGGAAGGAAGGAGCGGGATTTGTCTGCCCATATTCACAGCGATGGAGGTGATCCAGGTTGAAAGAAAATCAATAAGATATGTCCATTTATGTGGCACAAAGGAAGAAAGGTCTGCAGGCAGAAATAGGCCGGGATTCACACGCAGGTGACTTAATAAGACTTTTCACCAGTTTGAAGAGGACGGTAATTTAGATTTGCCTTTGAACGTCTCTTTTTTTTGTGCCTCAATAACTCTCAGGATCAGCCTGCTTAGGAAGCAAGGGAAAGGAGATTGGCCGCCTTCTTAGAAGACAAGCCCGTTTGGGAAGGCCGCTTGCTCGGAGAAGTTCAAACACCGGCCTTGAGAAAAGATGAAAGTGCCGCTTCAGCACATCCTCGGCCCATTGATCATGATTGAGGCCTGGGCCTGGTGCATTTGGGCTGGAGCGGGACAATGAGAACAAGGCCGGGCTGCCAGGAGGCCTCCTCTGAGCCACCGTGGAGCCGGAGGTGCTCATTACCGGCTCTGGGGCTTCGTGGCCAGGTGGGGGGCAAGAGGCGGCGAGGCCCTGACTGCAGACTGCAAGCCCCACAGGCCCCGTGGGCTGCCACCCAGCCTTAGCCCCAGAGGCAGCTCAGCTCTCCCCTCAGGCGGTGACTGCCCTGGCTTTTGGCAGGCAGGACTCAGGCCGCCTCTGTTGCTCCAGCTTGGCCCACGGGCAGACCCAGTTCATCTCAAAAAAGTCTGGGATGCCTGAAGGAAAAGGGGAAGGGCCGAGGCCAGACTCCTTGGGGCTCCCCTGAGGAGGGCACGGCACCAGCCACCTCTGAGGCTGGGTGTTGCCTGACTGGCAGGACGGTGGGCAGGGCTGGGCTACCTGAGTGGGCTCTCCTCACCCTTCAGGGACAGCTGGGGTCCCGGGGTCTTAGGAAGCTGGGGCGTGGGGGGGGTGGTGTCCCAGCTACAGAAAGAGGCCTCCAAGTAGATCTTGTGCTCCTCTTCCCAGACCCAGTTCAAGTTTTGCCTCTCCCAAACACCCTGTCCTCAGTGCCTCCACAGGGCCCCGTGCTTTCCCCACTGTGGGCCTCATCACCTGTGCTGTCACTGTCCCATCCCCAGCCGCAAGCTCCTCAGGATGACGACAGCCCCCAGCCACCACGCGGTGCCGGGCACAGAGCAGACGCTGGAAATGTCTGCCACTCTGGTGCCTCTTCATTTGACCTCCTTTCACAGCCGGCAGGAGGTCCCCACGTTCAATGCAGTTCCTGATCCGCCCAAGGCCACGTGTGGGGAAGGTTAGCAGCAGACCCAGCACGTGATGCCCGCCTCCAGCCCCAGCCCAGTGCCTTCTGCTTCAGTGCCCTGGGCCCTCTCGGGGTCCAGCAGGACTGTGGGAGGGACAGAAGTTGGAGTCAGGGGACTTCATCCCACAGCCTGGTTTGCATTTGATCCTGAGCAAGTCTGCCTTAGCTGTAATAGAATACCATAAACTGGGTGGCTTATAAGCAACAGAACTTTATTTCTCACAGTGCTGGAGTCTGGAAGTCCAAGATCTGGGCGCCTGCATGGTTGGGTTCTGGAGAGGGCCCTCTTCTGGGTTGCTGACTGCCAACGTCTCACAGGGTGGCCAGCAGAGAGAAGAAGCAAGCACTCTTGTGTCTCTTATAAGGACGCTAATCCCATTCCTGAGAGCTCCACCCTCGTGATCTCATCTAATCCTAATTACCTCCCAAAGGCCCCACCTTCTAATACCCTCACACTGGGGGTATGGTTTCAACATATGAATTCTGGGGAGACAACAAACATTCAGTTGATAAAAAAGTCCATTCCCCTCCTTCCCAGTTTCTTCCTCTGGAGACACGCTGGGCTGGTCTCTGTGCTTTCCAGTACAGTAGCCACTAGCTGCTTGTGGCCATGGAGTACTTGAAATGTGCCTAGTTGGAATTGAGATGTGCTGTCAGTGTAAAAGATTATACACACTATATTTCTAAGACCTATTATGAAAAAAAACACACCTCAGTAATAATCTTATGCTGATTACATGTTGAAATGATGGTGTTTTGGGTTATATAAACCCAATAATAATATTGGGCTAAGGAAAATATATTATTAAATTAGTTTAATCTTTTCAGTGTGACTACTAGAAACTTTAAAAATCATGTATGTGGCTTGCAGTGTATTTCTATTGGACAACACCAGTCTATGTGGGTTCTGAGCATGAATGTTCTAGAAATCTATGATGAGATATGGGTGGGAAAGTGCTTTGAACAGAGCCAGTTTTCACAGGGATAATACCGGCAGCCAGGAGGGACCAGGCCTGCCTCAGGAACGGTTATTGCCAAAAGCTGGGCCTTTTGGATATCTCCTTCAGGCTTTTCTAGTACCAGAAGCCAATGACCATTGTCATGGATGAGGCAGTGCTTTCAAGGGGTCTCTCTCATTGGTGGCCTAGGGTGTCATGGGCACTTCCTTCTTTCTCTCTCTGAGGTTCACGTGCTGTGCAATACTGTTACTAGAACAGGTGACCAGGACTTCGTGGTCTTCATGAAGGGCCTGGGGACCCGGGCTAGGGATCAGGAAGGGGTACTGGGCTTAGAGTCGGGGTTCTGCCTTGTTCCCAGGCTTCCCTGGCCTCTCTGTGTTTGCACACTACTCCGCCTCCTAGAAGGCCCTTTGTTCTTTTGCCCACCTGGTGACTTCCTATTGAAGCTCATTGGCACCTCCTCAGGCAGCCCTGCAGATGGAGTTCTCTGATCCGTCTGTACTGTGGTGGACCAGCACTCCTATTTGGCTGGAAGCACCCCAAGAACAGAGTCTGGTCCCTGTGCTCCAGCACTCACACGGGACCAGGCACAGAGCAGGTCTACACACTGAAGGAGAGTTTGAGTGAATGGACAGAATCTGGTTCCAGATCAACCTTGGAACGGGGCACAGTGCCTAGTGGGGACTGGGCAGGTGATGGATAGAACTTGGGGGTGATGCAGAAAAGCAGTGTGTATTGGGGGAGGTGGGGGAAGACTGAGAGAACAGGAACTTCCATTAACAGTCTTCGAGGTGTGAGGTCCTCCCTGCAGGGGATGACACCAAACAGGCTTGGGGCAGCCTGGCTGAGGGGAGCAGGAGGGATAGGTCCTGCCCCCTGGCTTCCTGGGAAGGCCAAGCAGGGGCCAATAGAGGAAGTGGGGGATTTGGTCCAGGAGCTGAGAGGGGCCCAGGAGGTCCTGCAGTCACCTAAGGGACGTTAGAAAGAAAGGGGCTATAGAGACTGGGAGAGAAGAGCCCCCTGTCTGGAGATGGGGGCCTCCTCCTGGCCTGGGAATCTGGAATCTGGAACAGGAGGGTCCCTTGAGAGATGGAAATGCCAGAATGACTCTGATGAGGGAGACCTTCTAGGGTAGGCTGGGTTGTGGGGTGGGACAGGCCAGGGTGAGGCTGGGCTGGGGGCACTAGTCCAGCAAAGGGAGAGGTCAGGCCCGGGGGTGGCAGGAGGCTCACTGGGTTCCAGAAGAGAGGCTGCTGGGACTGGAGGGAATGTTAGGACCCTGCAGTGGCTCCAGACATGGCCGTAACGTGGACAGGTATGTTGGCAAGACCGTCGGACTCCACACTCCGCCGCTGAGCTGCCTCAGGACACCTGTCAGCCTCTCTGCACTCCCACTAGTCCTGTGAGCTGAGAACCCATTGAGGCCTCAGGCAGGCAGACCCGAGGCCCACCTGGGTCCAAATGCCTGGCTGTAGCTGCAGCTCTGGTAGCTGATGGCCCCGGATGCTGCCTCCCTCTCTGAGACTTGAACTTCTCATCTGCACAGTCCTTGGGGTTTGCCACTTCCTGCCCACGCTGGAGGGCCCAGGCTACGGCCTAGCCTTTGCCCCTTTGGGGAGGGGGCTTCAGCATCTCAGCCAGCAGGGGCACATCCCCAGAGCTCCTGAGGGTAGGCAGATGAAAGTCACTGCCCCCACTCCCTCCCCCAGCCTCCCGGCCAGTCACTTCCCCTCTCCTCCTTTCCTGAGCAGAACTGTAAGAATTATTATTTTTTAAATCCTCATTGGAATGCTAATTTTGATTTTGAGTGTCTGTCATGGGCTCTTTGAAGTTTTTCAGACAAAATAAGTATCTCCTTAACAGAGGGGATTAGTGCCTACTTGTTTAGAATCCTCAGACTGAGAGTGACAACCAATTTCAGAATCTATGGGGTTTAGGGAGGCTGCAGGAAGAGGGGCCGCCTCCCTCCCTGGTGGTCAGCTTTCCATAAATGGCTTAATGGGGTGAGAGTTTAGCCCCTCAAACAGGGATCAGAGCCCCCAGCTTGAAAGCCAGTGAGCAGTGAGGCAGATCTTGCTATTTAAATCCAGCAGGGCTTGGTTAGAACTCTTTCATTCTCTAGAGTTTAAAGAAAACAAACCCACTTCCCTTGCAGAATGTAGGGCCCGCTCCAGACATCCGTCCCAGGCTTCCTCCCCAGAATGCAGGCCTTCGTGCCTCAGGTAATTCCTGGCCCAGGCTCAGCCCAGGCTGGGAGGCTCCTGGCGTTAGAATTCCGTTCAATTCAGGCGTACTAATGGGCCAATTTGTAAAGAAAGAAATATAATGAGTTATCACAAAGCTCAGCAAGGACTCGACAAACCGGGCACTTCCCCTCCATCAAGCATCCCAGCGTGCTGGCAGACCAGCCGCACTAGAAGTCCTGTGGGTCCCCTGGGAGTGCAGCCCTCCCTCAGCTGCACAAGCAGCGGCAGCCCTGGTGGGTTTCCTTCCCCCTTTACTCCTCCCCCAGGTCACAGTCCTTAAGGGCCAGGTGGCTGAGGGTGACGGTGTGGGGTTATATGGAGGTACAAGGTGGGGGGGACACTTAAGGATTTATTTGCCAAAGCAAAATTATCATTCAGGGCATTTTTAAAAAGAGCATTAATACCACATGAGGGCCCGTGAGCCCCCGCTGGGCTGCAGCCTTTCCCCGGGACTCCCATGGCTAGCCCGCACCCGGGAGCTGAGGCTACGGCTTGGTCTGTCATTAAGCCTAGGGTCATGGTTGGTGTTGGGCTGCCGAATCCATCCACTATGTCACATGAAGCCGAACTGCACCCAGCCTGGACTTGTGGGTGGGCTGTGGGACCTGCTCTGCAGAGAACAGGTGAATGACACGTTGCGTCCATTCTGCTGAGATAACAGGCTATGAACCTGAATCATAGACCCCTAGGCGGGCAAGACCCTCCTGTTCTTCTTTCAGATGTGCAAAATCAGGTCCCAAAAGGGCAAGTGGACTGCCAGAGGACTCACATTAAGGCACTGGCAGCCTGTCACACGGTGGACGTGATGAGCTAGGACAGACTGTCGTTGAAGCTGGTGAGGGGCAGTGGGAAGGGCTGGGCCTACAGGTTAGCCCTGGAGGCCTAGAGTGAGGCTCTGGGCTCAGCCTGGCCTGGCCTGCTCACCCTGCAGGCTGGGATGCCTGGAGTCACCCCCACTCTGCCTTCCCTGGCCACCCACTGACCTGGTCTAGCCCAGGCCTGGGGACCGGGAGGACAGAGATCTTGGCCAGCTTGGGAAAGAGGGCTGACCCATGCAGAGGGTGTCTCTGGGCTGATGTGCCCCTATGGTCTCATTCCTGCCCCTCCGGCCTCTGCTGCCCACACTGCTGGCCTGTACCCCAGAAATCTGCCCCATCAGGCACATCAGGAGGTTCTTCCAGAGCTGCAGGTCATGGGGAGGTCCCATCACCCATAGATGGGACAGGTGGAGGTCTGGCCACTGTAGGGACTGCTTTATCTCAGAGAGGTGTGCTCCAGACTGGTCCTCAGTGAGGTGCCAAGTAGCCTGGTCCTGCCCACTCAGATCCTGCCTCTTTTCCTGCTATTTTTGTAGGCTACCTAAAGATCCCTCAGGCTCAAGGGAGGTCAACCTGGAGCCTCAAGTTCCACAGAGAGGACCACAGTCATCTTCCTCATACGAATAATAAATAACAATAAGCAGCACAGCTAGTGTTTACTGTGTGACAGGCATGATTCTGAATGCCATACATTAACTTACCAAATCTTAACAGCACTATGATGAGATACTATTGTTATGATTCCCATTTTGCAGGTTAGGAAAACTGAGGCATAGAGAGGCTAAATAACTTGGTCAAGGTCACCAAGCTAGTGAACGACAGAGTAAGAGTTCAAATCCAGCCAGCGTGGCCCCAGAGTCAGTGCTCTAGTGGCCACCAATGCCTGGAGTCCAGTAGAGTCCTGAGATCCAACCTTGGCATCTACCATCAGGGCAGGTTGAGTGGCCAGAGGCTGAGATTTCCCTGTGCTGTGAGAAATGAGACACAGGGAGAGGGCAGTGGATGCAGGGCATTGACTCAGGTTTGGGGAGAGCCCAAGGGGCATGGAGCTGACAGAATAAACACCTGCCGTGTGCCAGGCACTGTGCCTGGCACTTCACCCACAGTATCTAATGAAAGTCTCCAGCAGCCCTGTAAGGTAGGAATTACTGTCTCCATTTAACTGATGAATAGGAGACTCAGAAAGGTTAAGTTACTTGTCCATGGTCACACAGCTTGTAAAGAGCATAGCTGGGTTTCAAACCCAGGTCCATATGGTTTCATAGGTGGGTCTAAGGCCATCGTGTGCCAGAGGAGGGTGGGGTGGGGATGGAGGAAGAGGGGAGGGAAGGGGAGAACTGAGAATGACGTACCTGGGGAAGCCTTGGCGGCCATTCTGCTGCTGGCCAGAGCTGGGTACACCAGGAAGTCACACTTAGAGCCAAAGGATGCTGAGTCAGACTGGCTCACGGCCAGATGGGGATGCTTAAGAACAGCAGGGACCCTTCCTGCATGCAGGCAGCAGGCTGCAGGGAGTGACCTCAACTCCTAGTTAGGTCATTGCTCTGAGCTTCCTCTAGGGCAGGGGGGAGGTGAACTGTTACTAACCAGGGGGGAGACTGCACCCTATGGACCGGGGTGGGGCAGGGGGAGAGGCCAAGGCCCTTGCTCACATCACCCCAGGTTTTCTAACTCCTGGGGGCTCCATCACTGCGGCAGCTTCCCCCACCCCTGTGTCCTTTGTGTTCCCACACCTTCTGGGTCACCACCTGCCACGTCCCAGGCTCCCACATCCTGCGGCCCGTCCTGGGAGCGGAAGGGTTACGGCTTCTGCTGCTGAGTGGAGGCTGCCGTTGCCCAGCATTAAGCAGCTTTAGTGTCTCCTACCCCAGCCCTGATTTAAAATTCATAAATGCTAATCCTTCATAATTTACGGTTTAAAAGCAGCCCCACTCACAGGCCCCGTGGCTACAGCTCTGTCAGAGTAATTATGCCGCCAAGCTGAAATTGGACTACTAACTGAGATATTAAACAGGGGGGGGAAATCCTCGCGCTGGCAGCCGACCCAATTATTCCAAATAAGCAAACAGATTAGTGAGTAATTTTCCAGTTAAATTTGGTGATTGGTGCCAGAATTGTACGTTAAATATTCAGAAGTAAATAGATTAAAGATGAAATGTGCCCCCCTCCTTTTTTTTCTGAGCTTAATTTACTGTGTATATTAAAACTTTTTCATGAGGAGAAAAAAAGTAAAAATGATAATTAAAAAATCCAAATAAACCCCTCTGGGCCTCCCCAGTGCAGCTTGGCAGAGGCCAGAGCTGGGTACAGGCCCCTCCAGCCTCCTTGACTTCCCAGCCCCTCCTGGGCAGGGCCGGCCAAGCCCCCCCAAGCCCAAACTCCAGCCCTCCCCGGGGAAAGGGGGGCACATGGGATTCTGGGCATCTGGGTGGGCTAGGGACCTCCCCGGCCTGGTGCACTGGGGTTGTACTTCTTTACAAAAAGAAATCACAAATCTATTAGTCCTCCGATCAGAGCTGAGAAAACCCGGGCAGAGGTGGCAGAGGGAGAGGGGCAATTCGTGAGCCTGCGAGGCCGCAGGGGTGCTGGGCTCCTCCAGGCACAGAGCAGTCTCTGTTTCTTAGGGCCCCGTGCCTGCAGCTAGGTCCCCAGCCACCATGCTCCACCACCGTGCTTTCCTGGCCTGTCTGTAGCCTCTGGTCTGCTGTCCTGGGGTTGGGGGGTACTGAGTGGAGGCACACACACCTGCTGGGGCCTCCCCACTGCTTAGCCTCCCACACTCCTTCCTGGCAGCCTGAACACTCCCTTCTCCACCTCCTCCTTAGATTCTCTGCAGCGGCTTGGCCACAGCAGAATACCCTATAGGAAGGGGCCTGTGAGTCATCTCCCCAGAAAAGCCAATGTAGAAACGGAGGCCCAGAGAGGTCAGTGGATTGTCCCAAGGCACGCAGCAATTCGGAGACAGAAATGCATCTGGAACAGGGCTCTTTGGCCGCTCAGCCTGTTCATCCTCTCTCTGCTGCCCCCTAGAGGCCCCGGGCTGCTGGCACAGGCTCACCAGGGCAGGTGCAGAGACGTGCGCAGGAATAGGGAGAGAAGAACAAGGCAGGAAGCCCTGTATCAGGCCAGGAGTGAGAGGCTGGGTCTGCAGAGAGGACAGAGGGTGGAGGGGGAGAAGATCGTGGGCCCAAACTGGGACAGTCAGGCAAGGGGAGCTGAAAAAAGGGACCTGGGGAGGGTGGTCTGTGGGTAGGCAGGGGCAGGTAAAGCCTGCAGGCCCCGGGAGGGGGGACAGTTTCGGGACCAGGACCTCCTGTCTGGTTCCACCCCACCCCCCGGCCCCTCAGCGTTCCAATTCCAGGCCCAATACCAACCTTAGGCACAGCTTCCTCCAGGGCAGGCCCCCTTTCCCCCTTTCTCTTAAGTAACCCCTTCCATTAGGTTCCAACTCCCAAAGCACTGAGGGTGAAGATGGGGGAAGGTGGGGATTCCAGGGGCCAAGTCACCCTCTGCAAAGGCCCCCTTCCCTTGTCCTGAGGAATCTCTGTGGCCCCGGCCATGGGGGACGACTCCCTGTCCCCTGGGTTGAAGGGAGCCCCCTTGTCTCTCCTTTAGCCTCTGAGAGGCACACCCGAGGGCAGGGAGGATCAGGTGGAGGGTGGTCCAGCCTCCTCTTTCCAACACGACCCACTGAGGCTGCAGTCATAGGAAGGCCTGCCCAGGCCGCCAAAACAGCACCCAGATAAGCACAAGACAGGCAGGCAGGCATCAGGCCCACATCCAGTCAAAGGAGGATGGTGTGAGGACACAGAAAGGACATGATCTGTGGGACCTGCCCAGCTTGGCCTTCTCTGACCCACTAGGCTACTGGCTCTCACACAGGGCAAATCAGGGCCCCAGAGAATCTTTTACAAAATACACACAAGCCCTCCACCCCCACGTGGAATCCCCTAAAGGTTATTAACAAACCTACCTAGTGAAATTGCTACTCCTAGAACAATGATTTGCAATTTTTAACAAGTAGCTGAACCCTTTCTTCAAACAAAATCTTTTGTACAAACAAGGCTATTATGCAAAGCAGGTAACAGAACTCGAGTTAAACATCTTAATTGCCACTCCCCTACCCCGTATTCTGAGGCATCTGGGAGAACCCCCAGAATCCCACCAGGGTGCAGCCACCTCGGCACCGGGAAGCTGAGCCTCTAGTTTGTGGTCCCCGGGGACTCCTCCTGAGGGGCTCCCGTCAGTGGATACAGCCAGCTGAGTGCGGCTGAAATGCCTGGGATGGTCAGGGAGTGAGTGGGGACACAGCCAAGTTCCTCCAGGTGCTGCTGAGGACAGCTGCTGTGGCCAGGAGGGCTGAGAAACTTTATAAGGTACCTCTCCGAGAGTTCCCCAGAAGGAGGGGCCAGTTAAAACTAGAGAGTGAGAGGGTCCTGGCCTGAGGTCCCAACCCTCTTGGTCACCCATTGTGCAGGTAGATTCCTTTCTTGGCTTCTTTCCTTCGGGGACATAGCAACATAGTCCTTCCCTCTCAGAACTTCAGGGAAGATGGGGAAGGGGCCTGAATCATTATCTTCACATCCTGGGCTCCAACCAGTGACCAGGGGATGAAGGGTATGCAGACATATTCAGTCGTCATCCGAAAGAAAGAGAGAGAGAGAAAAGGAAGGAAGGAGGGAAGGAAGGGAGGGAGGGAGGGAGGAAGGAAGGAGAAAGAAAGAGCCCCCCCCCATATAAAAGAACAATAAAAAACACTGATTGAGCACCTTCTGTGCCTGGCCAGCATAGGGACATGGCAGTGTTACTTAATTGTCAGCCTTCCCATTTGAGGTGCGCCCAGGTCTGCCTGATGACCTCTGTTGACTGAGAGAAAGAGTCCCACCTTCTTCTACCAGTGCCTGGCTGAGCTGAGCCCCAGCCCTGGTGGTACACCGAGCTCATTTCATACACTGTCTTTTTCCTCATCAGGTTGGAGTTGCCCATAGTACCAGGTCCTTCCAGTTCTGCCTTCTCACTGGTCTTCTCTGGATTTGCTATGAGCATAACTTTGCATGAAAAGCTAAAGATTATCTCTTAAATTACTTCTAGTAGTTTGTTGTTTTGTTTTATTTTGTTTTTAACTGTTTCAGATTTAAGATTTCCCAAAGGGGCCAAATTTTGTTTTCTATCAATATTAAAATGAAATATAAACAACCAAAGGAAAGAGAGCACAGTTTTTGAACAGAGCTACACCAGGTGCAGGGATTCTGGGGCTGCTAATGCGTTTATGTGCACAGAATCCCCAGCCCTTTACTATGCAATTCAGGTGAGGACCTGAGGCCCCTGGGGTCAGGCAGGAGAGCCTGCATGGTCATAGAGTGGAGCCTCTTGCTGGATCTCTGGGGAACATTTCCCCTACACTGGGAAACTCTTGCGACATGGGCAGTTTTGGTTGTCAGAGAACCCACACTGCCAGTTCCTGTGCTGAAACATACAGGACACACACACCCATGCATGCACATGTAAACTCCTATAGAGACACACACAAGAGCAAACACACACATGCACATATGTACACACACACACACACACACACACACACTAGGAATCACCCTAGGCCTTTCCAAACACTTGGCCCCTGGGAATCAGGCCTCCAGGCTGTGGTGAGTTAGTAAACGGCTCTCCAAGGGAAAAACAGGCCCTGATTTGTAGTGTTTGCCTGTTTCCTTGATGGCAGATTTTAAGCCACTGACAGTTTAACAACTGACTTGCAGAATTCCTGCATATTTAGCAATTGGCTCTTGCTGACTCCCACAAACCGAAGGCTGCAGGACCCTGTGTCTTCCATCCCAGGCCTGGCTCCTGTTGGAGTGACTGGTTGAGGGGGACTGAGCGGACGGAACTGGGAAGGGTGTTGGCCTGGAGCAAGCTAAGTCTCGAGCAGGCTTTTGAGCTCTAGTGAGTGCAGAGGATTATTCAAACCCCGAGAGACTTCAGAGGACCCAGTTGGCCCCTGGTGGGGGGGGAGCTACGGGCAGGAGGATGGTGGTGCTGGACTGACCGGTGGCATTCTCACAGCTACCCCAGGAGGCAGTGCCTGGAGGTGTGGCATCAGGGCCAGAGGCCCACTCAGCTGGGACGCGAGGAGAGGTTCACACCTCCGCCTCTTACTCCCTCCGTGGAGCCCACACTCAGGACTTTTGCCCTGAATCACACCACAGAGTAGCGAAAGCTTAGGTTGTGACGGCTCCCGCCTGGGGCACCAGGGGTAGGGGGCAGGCCCAGAACTCGTCCCGGGGAGGGGGTCAAAGCTAGACTGTGCTCCAAGCCCGTGGCACATGTGCCACTGTCCCGGTAGGCTTCACACCCAAAACACAGATTCATAGATAAAATGAGAAGAATTCCAAGACAGCAACCACAGAACATTAAACCCCAAGCATGGGGCCCTTCTGAGCCCGGGCCACCACGTCCAGGACACAGCTGTCTGTTCAACAACCAGGTCCCACGGATCCGCATCCAAATGCCTCTTCACCAGGTCTCCTGCACAGTCATTTCCTTCCTGACTAGTTGGAAGGGTCCCCTTCAACGCCAGGAGGGAGTCCTTGCTCACTGGCCTTCAGTGACCAGAGCCCGCTTCCTCCCCAGCCCCGCCTGCTGCCACTGCACCTGTGCCCCGGTTGTGTCAATCTACTTACACTCTGCGGCCCTTTTTTGTCTCCCAGCCTTTGCCTGTGCCTGTGCTCAGTGCCTTCCCAGCGCCACCTGCAAGCTCTGAGTCAACACTTCCGAGTTCATCTAGCTCGTCACCGGCCTCGTGAAGTCTTTCCTATCTCCAGGAAGAGGTAAAGAGGCTTCTTTTCTTTTCTTTTTGTCCCCAACATTTTTGGCACCAGGGACCGGTTTCATGGAAGACAGTTTTTCTACAGACCGTGGGGCGGGGGCTGGTTCAGGCGGTAATGCGAGCGATGGGGAGCGATGGGGAGCAATGGAGAGCGGCAGATGAAGCTTCGCTCACTTGCCTGCCGCTCACCTCCCGCTGTGCGGCCCAGGGGCTGGGGACCCCTGCTTTGCCAGTTGCCCCCCATCCTATTTCCACCAACTGGGAATGCATCCTCCTGAGGTTGACAAGGACCAGAGCTCTTCTTTCTCCACATGGCTTCCAAAGATCTTCAGCCTTGAGAAGTTATCAGGAAATAGGATGGGATGTTTGGCCATAGCTGTGAGGGATTTGTATCTAGTTTCTGATTATAATCCTCTGTCTGTTGTGTGCTTTTAGAAAACATAACATAACCACAGATACACTATACAAAATATGCACGCATGTGCCACGCCCACAAGTGAGCACACACATACACTCACAAAAGGGCATGTCACACATGTGCACACATGCAGACCATGTGCACTGGGCCCACATAGTACCCAAATGTGTACCTATGCACACACTTGGGGGTGGGGACAGGGACGGGATGGCTCTCATCGTCGTCACCACCCAGGGTCACCACCCAGAGTGACCACGCCCACCTGCTCCTGCTGGTGTCCCACCGGCCTGATCCCACCCTGACCACACTCCCTCAGTGCACGATTCTGACCGCACCCTGTTCCTACCGGGATTTCATGAGCCCAGATCTCACTCCCTCAACACCCCGACCCTCCAGTCTCTCCCCCTCATTGTCGTCATCTGACTGTGACCTCGCCTCCCACACCAAAACGACCCGGCCCTGACTTCACGTCTTGACCTCACCTTGACCTCATGTAACTGATTTTGTCGTCATGACTTAGACCCTCATGACTAACCAAGGGGGCATTTCAGTGCAGGCCTTTCTCTGAGGTGACCATGGAAGACGTGGGCCTGGCCACACTTATATGTCCTTCCCTTGCTCTAAATAAGGTCACATTTTCCTCAGCTGTCTTAAATTGTTTTGGAAAGGAGGCCGATATAAATTAAAATCAGTAGGTAACTATATATATGCAAGTCTCCTCAATCATTACCAAAACAAAACATTTTTTTTAAGTATTTCATCCCCTCTGGCATCCCGCCCAAGGCATCATGAACCTTCTCCCTTCTTGTCAAGGTTCTGTGGGCCACGTGGCCGACCATGCTTCCAGGAATTCTTTTCCTCTCATCTTCCCTGACCCTTCCTTCCTCTCTGGCTGCTCCTCCTCACTCCCTTCTCTCTCTTCTTCGTCCAGTGACCTCCTAGATGTCAGTGCTCCCCAGGACTTTTCCTCTCATTAAACACACCTCCTTACAATCTGGCCTGTCCCTGGCTTTCTTCCACTGTTGAACTGTACACTGAGGGCCCCTCACCTCTGTCTCCAGCACTGAGCTGTCTCCTGGGCTCCAGACCCTAAGAGCCAACAGATTCCATCATCTTCACGTGATGTCCCACATTCAAAATTCATCCCATCACTTTCTACCCCCACCAATCCCTGGTCCAAACTGCCCTTCCTCCTGTATTCAGCGTCCTGGTGAATGACACTAACCATCACACAACTGCCGGGTAATTCTCCTGCTAGGCCCTCCACTTCTCTTTCTCTGTTCCTTCAAACACAAAGTCACCAAGGTCTATTGATTTTACCTCTTTAATGCCTCTTGAATCTGGTTCCCATTCTCCACTTCCATCACCACCCTGATCCTGTCCGGTCTTCCTGTTTCTGCTCCACATGCCCCCAATCCAGAGCAACCTTTCTAAGACAGAAATCAAAGCATGCCTTTGAACCGCCTGAAACTGTCAACGGCTCCCCCACTGCCTACAAAGTAAAGTGCATAACCCTTACCAGATATCCCAGGCTCTTTGCGATCTCACCCCTGTCCACTATTTCTTCTTCCTCTGCCTCTCCCACCTCTGCAGCTCTGCCCCAATCACCCTACTCCTCAATGCCCACCCCACCCACAAAAGACCACTGCTTCATGACTCTAACACATTGTGGTCAGATGCCGGTCCAAAGTGTTGACTTTAAACATCAGTAGAGATGGGCCTGGGGAGGTATACATTCATGTATTCACTCAACAATCATTCCATGAGCCTGTTTCATTCCAAGCACTGGGATAGGCACTGGGGTTACAGTGGTTAAAAATCCAAGGCTTCTTCCCTGGAGGAGCTCACTGGCCCCCTGGGGGAGATAGAAGGGAAGGTAGGCAAGTACAGAATAAAGAGGAGCCACTGAAGACGGAAAATCAGAGTGTGATGGAATCCTGATTTGCTTCAGACTTTGGGCATCAAATGCAGTGGAAAAGGCAAGAGGGGATTTGGGGCGGCCAGTCTGGAGCTACTGCAGTCATCCAGGAGAGAAATCATGGGGCCTGGATGGACGAGGAGGCCAAGGGAATGGAGGGGTGTCCAGAAAGTGGAATGGGCAGGACTGGATGACTAATTAGCATGGGGTACAAGAGAAGAATCTAGGATGACTCCAAGGTTTCTGTGTCAGGCAATGAGGGGATGGTGGTACCATTGGTGAAGCGAAAACCAGGCAGGGTGGGGAACAGGTGTGAGCCTCAGCCCTACCCTAAATCCTTGATATTTATTGTTGCTGTTGTTTTAGCTAATAATCTGGAGCACTACTAGAGCCAAGCACGTGCCAAGTGCTTTACCTGCTTTCTCTGATGGTATCCTCACATTAAACCCTTAAGGAGACAACTATAATCCCCATTCTCAGTAGATGGGATGACTGAGGCTGAAGAAAGTTAAATAATTTGTCTGGGTTCACATACTTGGCGAATGAAGGAGCCAGGATGCCAGTCCAAGCCTGGCTGACTCCAAACACCCCACTCTTAACAGCTGCACTATATCACCTTCTCAGTTGGTAACCCCTGCTTGTGGGTATGAGCCTGTGGGGCTGCATCGGCCTTGTATCCAGGGCCACTCACTGTAGTTTCTGCCTCTATTCCTTGCTTCTTGCTCCAGGGTAGAGCTTGCTTTTCCTTTACATGGCTCTTGATCTGTGTAAGGACAGGCTCCAATGCTGGGCGCTCACCTGAGTGCCTGGGGGCCACAGAGGTTGGTGAGGGTAGGGATCTAAAGCCAGGGCAGCAGCCTGGCCTGTGGGCAGTGGCCTGACCTCTGGTCACACATTCCAGAGCTGAGAGCTGTGTCCTCCCAGGCCTTTTCTGCTCACTGTCACCCGTCCTTCCACTGTCTGAGCTGAACCCCTGGGACAGAGGCCAAGGCATTTCATGGGGTTTGCAAAGGCTGGGCTGGGGAGCTGGCCTCCGTGGAGTGGAGAAGCAAGGCAGGCAGGGGGCGCCACAGACCCCTCTAGGGTGGTGGACGCCTGGGAGGTTGTACCTGATGAGCTCCCCTGAGCAACCAAGCACTGGAAAATCAATACCATTTTCCACTTTCAGTGCTGGGCTACTACTTTTCATTACATCTCGCGCTTCCTCTGTGCTGCTGGGGACCGAGACGTCTCTCTGGCCACGGTCCCAGCCCTAATCTCTGTGCGGGCTGACAAGCCTGGTGAACACATGGCTCTGGGACCCCTGGTTTGTTTCACAATACCTGGGAACCCGGGACCTGTCACCTTGCCCTTAGCTACACCCGTCCCTGCCTTCGCCTCTCTCTCTCTCTCTCTCTCTCTCTCACACACACACACACACACACACACACACACACACACACGCACACTTGACCCTGACTCACGTCATCCACATTTTCCAGATAGTGGAATGTGTCACCATACAAGCACCCACTTTATCATTTTAACCTTTTTGAATGAAAATTTTTCCTAAATCTCCTGACATTAAGAAAAGACTATATCTTTATCTCTTTTTATTAAAATAATAAACTTTATTATACAAAGTTTGGCAATTATAGGCCATTATGAGGAGAAATGATTTCATTGAGGAGTCATTAATGAAGAAGAAAACGCACACAGGTGTGCACGCATATGGAGTCTGTAAGGATTTGCGTGTGGGCACCGGGAGGGGGTGTGTTTATCTCAGCTCAAGCATAATCTCCTCGGGGGAGGAAGGAGACTCTGTGACCCTCAGGGCCCAGAACAGTGCAGGAGCTTAACACATAAAGTACTTGTAGAATGAATTAATGAACATGCTTCAGCGTAAGGATAGAGCTCCTCCTAGCCTCCATCCAGGCCCATTCTCAGCTCCAACTCAGCTGAGAATCAGGAAGGAAACAAAGAGCTCTGAATAAAACACATGTCCTGACTCTTACTTTGAGGAGAGTCCCCATGCTCTCAGCCAAATCTCTTTCATCTTCTTTTACAAGTAATGTATAAAGTTTGGTTTTCTAGTCTTCATGCTCCAAAGTTAATTTCCTGGCCTCCAAGCTCACCAAAGGTTAGGAGTAGCACGAGAAGTGAAGATGCTAGGGACAGACACCCTGGCCACGATAGACACCGTACACATCCACACCGTACACACAGGGCTCGGAAACCACGGCGCTGGGGCATTCTGTGCAAGGACTAACAGCCCTCATAGCCTCTGAGTGCATCTATATATTCCACTTTCAAACATAACGGTGACCTTAGCCGTCTCAAGAAGATGAAGTCCTGTCTAGAATGCCTTCTTAGAGAAGGCATCAGAGGCGTATGATATTCGAGGTTTATTCTTCCCAAGCGGCTCCCCACCCTCACCTTTCTCCCCTCTCTGGCTGAGAGGGCCGCCCTAAACTATGTTGGGGACAGAGGGGAACCCACCTGTGCTGTCTCCAGTGACACAGGATGATCTGGAAAGCACAGCTGTGGCTCCTGGCTCTCCCCATCCCCTGAGCCCTCCCGTTTTTTAGATTTTTCTCCTCCAAACTTGTGCCCCAGTGGGGTGGATTCTGGCGCACCAGGGGCAGACCGGCCTTCGCAACAATGATTAATTGAGCCGAGCACTTTAAGAATGCTTATTTGCACACAGTTATGAAGTGTCACAATATGTCTCAAATGCAAGCAGCTTCCATTAGAAGCGGAACGGCAGAGCAGGAAGCACGAGCAATATTTCCTTAAAAGTTCATCGTAGGCAATGGGGTAGTGTGCCAAGCCAAACAAATCCAGGCAATAATGGAAATGTAGCATGAAATTACTTCTGTAAACAACAACCATTCATTATGTGAACATTTTTCATAAGCGAGCAGGCAGGGAGAGGGGCAGGGGCTGCCGGTGAGAGGGGAGGGGGCCGTGGCGAGCAGGGCCCATCCACCCACTGGAGTTTCCGGGCGGAGCGTTCTCGGGGCTCCCCGTGCCCATCTGTCTTCGGAAAAATGCCGAGGCGAGGCTCCATCCTGCCCAGCTCCTGCCGTCAGGTTCCCTTTCTTCATTAAGCGGGATTGGCGCAGGCAGAGGGAATGTATGATTTAAGGAGGAAAGAGAGGCCCACTACTTAATGTTGATTTGGCGGAGTGTATAACCCCGGAGAGAAATGTAAATAGCAGCCTGCAATAACATGACAGCCCACTAATCATATTTACAAACGATATTAAATCTGTCCGCACGCAGGCCTGCCTGTGGATTGGCCCGGCCGTAATTGTCATTGTAACCAGCGCCGGCTTATGGGAGGATTTAACTGCAGTGATATAAGGTGAGTCGCGGGCTTATTATGACTTTATTATTACCCGGTTTATGTTTATTAAAACAATTTGTCATGCAGAGCAGGAATGGAGGAATGGGAGCATTAAATCGTGCCATAGTCAACCTGGAGAGATGACTCCGGGGATGAATGGCAGCAGGTCCCAAGCCTCAACTCGGTTGCCTCTGGAGCTGGGACCCGTCGGTACCAGCTGCCCAGAGCCCTGGCCTGGCCGAGGAAGACCACTCCACCAAAACCTCAGAGCCAGGCAATGCAAGGCCGGAGTCTTTTCTGTGGCTCTAACTGCCTTTCAAATAGGAGTCAACTCAGGACAGCCATGGGAAGGACCTGGGCCCGAGTTATTGCTGGACATTTGCAGGAGGGACCATGAGGGCCAGGTTTGGGGCTCCCCTCACCCGCAGGAACAGAGCCAATCCTGCGAAGGCTGCACCCAGAGAGCCTGCAGAGGCTCAACACAGAAGGTCTTGGAAGAAGTTTAATAAAAGCTGCTTTATTTTCTCTGGGGGTCCTTATTGGTTATTATTGAATTCATTTCATCCCCAATCTTCATTCTTTGGCAAGGCAGAGAATGGGGGCAGGCTGAGAGGAATAGGTCTAAGCGTCTGGTAAATAATATTCCCTTTCCCCAATCCAGTTATCCAAGGACAAGTGACATTGGGAGGTGGGAGGGCTGAGGTGGCAGCTCCTGAGGTCACTGGGGCTGAGGCCTCGTGTGCAGACATGAAAGTTACAGGCACCAGTTCTTGCTGCCAACCCCAGCATGCAGGAAAGGCCCCATGGGCTGGGGATGCATCCATGATGCACTAGAGCTGAGACTGTGGCTGTCACAGAAGCCTCAGAAATGTGACCCTTGGTCCGAGTGCCCTGGAGAGGAAAGGCCAGTCCTCAAGAACCAGGTGACTACACCTTCAGGGCCTCCACTAGCCCTTACAGGGCCTCTGTGTATCTTAAAATTAGGAAAGGTTCCCCTTCCTCCAGGCAAGGGTGGGCCAAGCAGGGCCCACAGGTTGGTGAGCAGAGCAAAGTCTGGATTCCAGCCCTCATTTGCTCCCTTTTCCCTTGTGCAGTGAACAACCTACACAACTGTACATGCTGTCCCTACCCGCTGCCAGCAACATCGTGGTCTGAAATGCTACTGTTTAAGCAACTCACTGTCTGCACATCTCCAAAGCCATTAATGTTTTGGGCAGTGAAGCAAGGCAAGTCTCCAGAGGGAGCGATGGACAGCAAGAAAGGATGTTCCCATCATCACTGTCTACTGGGATGCTCACGGATCTCAGGCATCATGGCAGGTGAGGGCAAGCAGGACAGAAACCATTCAGGCTCCCTTCTGGATGCCTGGGCAGTGCTGCCTGTGGGCTATGATAGCAGCTGCTTCGAGCAAAGGGTACTCTGGGACATGGTGCCACATTTCAGTCTCCATTCCCCAAGGGTATGGGATACCTGGCTCCCAAGTGTGTGCAGCACCAGGTGGTGGCCTCGGGTTCAGAGTATCTCTAGAAATGTCACCACACCCCTCTGCTCCCCCCATCCCTGCCTGGCCAAGAGGGCTCACTTGGGGATCCTGAGTCTGGGCATTTGGGCATTGGAAGTGAGCTCCTTGCGCAGAATTCAGCCTTCATTCTGGGCACCCTCCTGGCAGGTGGGCTTCTGGCCTCGGCTTACACACCTCCTGCAGTGGGGAGCTCACTCCCTCCTGTGGTGGCCTCTCTGGCGGTGGAAACCTTTCCTGGAACACCCCTACCCGAGGAGGACTTTGAAAATGAGGCTTGTCCCCAGCGTCCCCTGTAGCTGCTCCTCTGCTGTCTGTGCAGCTCCCCTGCAGGGGGACTTCGGGGCCCCTCCTTGTCGGAGTCCCGCCTCCTGGAGCTCTAGCGTCCCCTGGAGTCCCCACTGGAGTGTGGGTCCCGTGGTCAGCGCTCCCGGCTTGCCCTCTCCCGTGAGTGCAGTCCAGATGGAGCCAGAGTTGGGCCCTCCCCACCAGGCCTGGCTCTGGGGTGGCTGTGGGGAACGCTTGCTAACTGTGGGTCCAGCCCCCCAAGCCTGGGGAGGCCAGTGGGCCTTGGGTTCCCTTTGTCTCACTTAAGAAAGGAGTCACCAAGCGGTGGCTCAGAGGAGGAACAATAAGCCTTTATTGCAGCTGCCCTTCTCATAAATGCTCAACCTGCCGGCCGGCAGGAGAGGCCGTGCTGGCAAATTAAAAGTCTCTAAACTTTCTTTATGTCTCCTTGGACACTCCAGCGGCTTTAACACTGCACTGGCCGGCCTGGCTCAAAGACAAAGAGGCAGGCTGGGGTCAAGGAGGATCTTCCTGGGCGATCCCTTCCTGGCCAGTGGATGCTGGGTGGGTGGAGTGGTCGTGGGTCTGGGGAGCCCTGGGGCACCAGAAGTCCTCTTGGGGGAAACTTGCTTCCCGACAGTCTCCATCCTGTGGATGGCAGACACAGTCCCTGCCAGCCACCTCTGAGGTCCACCCTCATGGAAAGTGTAGCCTGGGCCCGGCAGAGCTAGGTGAGCAGGCTGCCACCAGAGGCAAAGGAAGCCTCTCCCAGGCCTCCGGGATGTCTTGGCTCCGCACCTACCCCCACCCTTCTTGCTGAGTCCCAAGGCTGGTGGACCCCCAGAAGGGGTTGGTGGGCCAGGTCTGGTCCTACTACAGGTGAGGGCCTCCACAGCCTCCACCAAAAACCTTGGCTCCGCGCCTCTGGGCTCTCCCTGAGGGCCGAGAGGCAGCAGGGCTGGGTAAAGAGGGAGACTGGGACAGTCCCTGTTAATACCTGTCGTCCTGACATCATTAACTCTTTTCACTCCCCAGAGTGCCAGGGTTTCCTCCTATGTGTCAGTCGGGTGCTGGGTCATGCCACCTTTCCAGCAACAGCTGAGTCATAGGCACCAGCGGGGAGCCCTGCTGGGCCAATCGATTCTCTTGCTCACAAAAACGTGCCAAGATATGCAGAATAGAGATGACCTTTGTGGGAGTATACTGACTGGAAGGGGGCACGAAGGAGCCTTCTGGAATGCTGGAATCTAGACCTTGAATTGCGTGATGGTGACACGGGTGCCCACATATGTGAAAAACCATTGAGCTGCAGTTGCACGCTTTGCTATATGTAAATTTAAATTTTTAGTGGTAACAACCAAATAAACATAGGCCTTGCCCTTAAGGCCTTCAGTTGGAATCCCAACTCTACCACACCCCAACTGGCTGACAGGGCACATGAGCCAGTCTCTTCATGTATGATAAACAGGGGGAATATCACCTACCTCTTTCCACTGGCCTGCGAGCTCCATGAGAGTAGGAACCACAGAAAATGTTCTCAGTAGAGAATAGGGACTCCCCTCTGTGTCCTCCCTCGCCCCTACTAAGGGTCCAGCTTAAGAACTGCAAATATAAGAAGACTCTCCCCCAGGCCGTAGGAAGGGCCGTGGGTCTGAAGGGAACCCGCAGCTCCCCAGGAAACATCTCACCTTGTTTTGCCAACATCCCAGTTATGATGTGGCTTTTGGTGTGTCCCCACAAGCCTCTAGCTGCTCTTCCTTAAGGGGCTTGGGGTGGCCTCTCTCTCTCTCCCTTGGAAGGGGAGGGCCAGAACTGGGGTGCTGAGGCTGACACGGGCCTGGACACTGGAAATTAGGAGCGGGAGTCCTCAGAGGTTTTGGGGCCGCTGGGTTTGGCTTGGAGAGGGGCCAGAGTGGGCTTTGCTTTCCTGGGCAGGAAGGGGAGCATTGAAGAGCTGTGCGTAGGACAGAGGCCCAGCAATGAGACTGGTAATGGGACTGGTTCTCTGGGAGAGAAGAGGAACTGGCGATGGTAGGGAAGTGCCCTGGTCTCTGGCACTGGGCACACCCAGGACCAGACCCTGCCCACTGGTTTACCTTGCCTCTCTCGGGGGGGCCCCCCTTGGCCTGGATGTTCCAGGCTGCTTTGGAGGGGAGGGTCCTTTCCCTCCATCACTCTATCTGATCTTCTGCTAGGCTAGTTCTTGGCAATTTCTTGCTCCGTTTCTTTAATCCCTGATTCTCTTCAAGCGCAGAGGGAAGAGAAAAAAGCAAAAGCCGAAGGCCTGTTGGGGGGAGGGGTGGGGGAGGGGTGAAAGGAGCTGAAGGAGTGGCTCCAGCCCTCGGCATCCAGGCTTGCGAGGGCCTTCAAGGGTCCTCGACCAGAGCTGTGAGACCCAGGACTGAGGCTACCTCCTCTTCCTTGACCTCCCCATGATGGGCAGGGTCAGTGTAAGTGGGCTGAGACTGCTGGGCTGCAGTCGTCTTTATAGGCCAAGGACAGAGGCCTGGGGTGAGCAACAAAAAAGGCAAAAGCTAGACCACAGGGGAGAAGATACTGTCAGCTCACTGCAGCTCTGTAAACTCCCAGGCCTGAGGTGACACCCAAGCAAGACTCCAGTCAGGGCTCAGACACAGTCTAGGCCAGTGTTGGGGGTCCACAGACCCCAGAATGGCAGCTTTCCCACCGGCTGCTGGAGCTGGTGGCAGAGGAGGGCCCTGTGAGCTCAGGTGAACCCAAAGCTTTGTGCTCCCCTCCAGGGGCTTGCCCCGCCGCCCCCCCCCCCAGGCCTCTGAGACCTTCCTTCTTCCAGGGGTGGGGTGGGAGGGGCAGTGGTACAAGAATAAGCCCTGGAGAATGGAACCCACGCGGAGCCTGCAACTTCTTAAGAGGAAAAACCTACTGAGACGCTCAAATGATGGCAGTAATTAGGCCACTTATTTTGCAGAAGTCCAAATTAAATGGAAAATTTGGTGCTAATGAAAATGTTCCATTTTCCCCTTTTATTAAATCTAACTCGGTGCCTTCCAAGAGTTTGGGAATAGCCAGCCCCTGATGGCTTTCTCACAGCCAGTTCATATCCTCCGACTGTAGAGCTGCTGAGATAGAACACACTCTCAGGGCCTCCAGTTACTGGCTCAATTGAAAAATGTCCTTCATAAGGTAGCAGCGTTAACCCACCCCCAGCCACCTACTCCTCTGCTACCAGCATTCTGCCTGTCACCATCCGCTGCGTGGGCCCCTAGGAACCCAGGCCCAAGAGGGAGGGGCCACATGCTCACTGCAGAGCTGGGCTTCTGGTCTACTCCTCCTGGAGCCCAGGAAAATCTGAGCTCAGCCTCTTCTCCCAAGAGCCCCCAGCCTCTACCACTCCAGGCTGCCTGCCTCCTGACAACAGGAATGGGCTGAAGCACCCAAGATTCTGATTGGACCTGCACTTTGATCCCCCACTTACAAACTAGGGGCCGCAGACAACTCCGTTTGCCTCTCTGGCCTCCAGTTTCCTCATCTGTAAATTGGGGACAGCGCTAGTGTCCACCTTGTAGCGCATTGTGGGTGTGAATGGAGGGAGGGCATCACAGAGGCCCGTCCATGGTGGGGTAGAGCACCTGTCTGTGGCCAGGTCCCTCCTTGAAACACCCTCTCTGGCTGGGGTTAGGACATGGCTTCTGTCACTCCAGCCTCTCCAGGATTTCCTCTGAAAGGTTTGGCAGAGGTGGGAAGGGTGGAGCTAGAGGAGAAGCAGGTTAGGGTCAGGACATTCCCCACACCAGGTTAAGCAGCAAGGGAAGAGCAGCCTACCCTGATCCCACCAGCAGGAGGCATGGGCTTGGAAGCCTGGCTGTCAGTGGGAAGGAAGGTCATCTCCCACAGGCACACACACTGGCTCAGCCCCAGCCCTCCTCAGTGGGGCTCTCAAGGGCTTGGCAATGGGACCTAAAGGAGACCTACAGCTTGAAGCACAAACCACAGTTAACACCTACATTTCAATGCAACTTCCAATTTGTCTACCCATAAAGGTTTCTCAGGAAACTAGTGTGCACCCAGCACTAGGCTTGAAGAAGTTGCAAAGAGGAGCAGAGCCACAGCCATCATTTAAAATAATGGGCTGATCACACTCATGCTCCCCAACTTGGTGATGAGCACCCCGACACAGACACCTGATACCCAGATGAGAAACATGGCTGTCACCTCGACTCCTCTCTCTTCTTTGTCTTCCCATCCTTTCCTACCTCATTCTACAGTTTCTACTTCTTTGTTAGTTTACTCTCTGATCATTCTCTGCCCTCTGCCCCACAAGGTTTCCTTTTCCTCTACCTCATTTCAGGCTCCTCACCGGAATTATTATAACAGTCCTTGCTCTCAGTCCCTCCCTCCCACAGGTCCCAGGGGCATCTTTCAGAATGAACATTTGAACTCCTCACCCTCTGCTTCAATCCCTTCAATCACTGTAAAGTTCCCATCGTGTTCAGGATAAAGTAAAACTTGATAGTTCACATATTCTGCATCTCCCCCAGTACGTCCCTCTTCATCACACCCTCCAGTCATACCAAATAGCTTGTCGTTTCTCATACTTTGTGTGAACTCTAGTTGGTTTTGCTTTCTTAAGATTTCTTCTCACTTCTGAGACCCGAACCAGTTCTACGTGGTTTGAACGAAGATGGGTAGGTGATCTAGGTCTGTGATCTAGGACGATAACAATACCTCATCCTTCTAGGCCCAGTGATTAATGCAGGAATGTGAACTTGATCCAAGCAGGGCCTATTACAATGCTCCCTGGGAACCATGGCTGAAACTTATGAAAGAAAATACTTCCTACTAATAATGTTATGCTGAAAGTAAGTGAGTCTAGAGCTTTTGAGGACTGTCTGATCTATTATATAAAGAAAGCCTATTTGAGTGATATAGAGAGAAACAGAACCTGGAAATCAATTAAGCTCCTGGATCCAGCCATGTCTGAACCCACTGCCCATGACTTTTCAATTATGTAAGTTAAAAACAAATTTTTTTTGCCTAGTTTGAATCTTGACTAAGACGATGGCTGAATTGCTTTACACTATGTGTTCAAAACTGTCAGTAATTATCACCCCCCTTGTCTTATTGGAAAATAAGACAACTCATTTTGAGATTCATCTCAAATGTCAATGGCTCCAAGAAGTCTCTCTTTTTCCCATTCTGATTATGATAATACCCCTTCTGTGTGCTTCCATATCTTACTTAATATTGTGTCATAATTACCCATTCCCACAACCAGATGTGATCATGTTGATGGCAGGATCCATGTCTAAGCCATGTCTATAATCCCTTTGCCCAGCACATGGTTATAGACACCAGGCAGATTATAGGCAGTATGATTCAATTAGTATAAAGATAAAAACCAGACAACTAATCAATATTTTTTTTAAAGATTTTTTTGATGTGGACCATTTTTAAAGTCTTTATTGAATTTGTTACAATGTTGCTTCTGTTTTATGTTTTGGTTTTTTGGCCGCAAGGCACGTGGGATCTTAGCTGCCCGACCAGGGATCGAACCCGCACCCCCTGCATTGGAAGGTGAAGTCTTAACCACTGGACCACCAGGGAAGTCCCTAATCAATATTATTTAAGGATGCATACATAAGTAGTAAAACAGTAAGAAAAAACAAGAAAATTATTATCCTAAAAGTCAGGATGGTGGTTATCCCTGGGAAGAAGGAAGAGAATGCAGCTGGAGAGAAAGAGTCTGGAAATATAATATTTTTAAATCTGAGTGATGGTTGCACAGATATTCATTTTATTATATTTCCTTAAATTCTATATATCATATGTATACTCTTTTACACATATAGTATAGTTTACTACAGGAAGAAAATGAATGAGATTTTTTAGATCTTTTTTATTGTTTTCTAATTTTATTGCACTGGAGTCATAGAATGTGCCATTAATTATATCAAATATTTAGTGTCTGTTAAGACATCCTTTGGCCTATTATATAGTCAATTTTGTTAATGTTCCATGTATACTTGAAATAAAGTGTAGTCCTTAATTATTGGACACAGTGTTTTAAACAAATGTTAAACAAATGTTTAATGTTATTAAACAAATGTTAATTGTGTAGTTCAATCATAGGTATTCAACTGCTTATGTTTTTACTAATTTTTTCTGTTCTATCAGTTTCTGAAAAAGCAATGTTAAAATTTCCCATTATTATTGTAAGTCTGTCAGTTTCTCCCACAATTCTGTCAATTTTTGCTATGTAATTTTGCTTAATATACTGTCAATTTTTCCTTGTAATTCTGTCACTTTAAGGTTATGTTATTAATAGCAATCAGGTTCAGCATCAATATAGATTTCTACTGAATTTTTCCTCTTGTCAGTAAATATTCACCTCCTTTAAATCTCAAAACTTTTTTGTCTTAAAATCTCTTTTACTTGCTATTAATATGTCTCCTTTCTTTTGGTTAGTATTTACAATATATTCTTCTATCCTTTTACTATCAAGCATTCTGCATAATTATATTTTAGTTATTATGTCTCTTATAAACAACTTATGACTAGATTTTTAAAATCTTACCTGGGAATATCTCAGAATAAGTGGGTTTAATTCATTTAAATTTGTTGTGATTACTGATAAACTTGGACTATTTTATACCATCTTTAAATTTTTTTACCATGTATTTTTCTTTTTTTTGCTTTCTTGTATTCAATAGGATTTACTGAGTTCTTTTTATTACCTGTTTTCTTCTCTCTACTGGTTTGGATGTTATATCTTTTTAAAAAGTCTAAATTTAGTCAATATCTTTATTTGCCTCCAACAATACAAAGATCTGTAAATGTTTTAACTCCAATCCCCGCTCCCATCTTCTTGCTATTGTTATAAAATATTTTAGTTCTACCTTGTTTTTTAACACATTCTAAAGATTACTTGTCATTTTCTGTAGTCAATGCTTATTTAAATTAACCAAACATGCTTTCTAATTTATTTGCTCATTGTTCCTTCCTCTTGGTCTCAATTTTCTTCTAAGTTACACCCCTTAGTTGTTAGTTCAGAGAGAATTGTGCGTTGTAAACACTCTCTGACTTTTTCTAATATCTTTTACTTTGCCTTTACTCCAAATAAATTATAAGTTGCCAGTTATTTTTCTGTAGTGCTTTGACGATGTTATTCCATGGTCTTCTGGAATTAATTTGGCTTCTGAGAAGTCTGCTGCCAGCCCAACTGTTGTTCTTTTTTAGGAATTCTGCTGTCTCTCGTTGCTTTTCTCTGTTATTTAATGTTTTGAAGTTTCCCCATAATGCATCTAGCTGTGGATTTTTTTATTTGTCCTCAGGATTTAAGGTATTTAATCAATTTGAGGACTCAGCTCTTTCTTCAATTGTGGAAAATTCTTAGGCATTTTCTCTTCTAGGATGCCCTCCCCCATTCTTTCTACTCTCTTCTTCTGGAACGATTGGGAATCTTTGAACCATCTGATTTCTCCTGATACTCCCTCATGGTGCCTCCTTTCCTCATGTGGTTGGTAACTTTTCGTTGAGCTTTCGTTTCCCTGAGCTTTAGCAGGGATTGTGCTTCTAATGGAGTCTCAAGTGCCGTATTTGTCATAATATTCCTTGCCAACCAGCTTCATGCTTCTCATTGCTGGTTCCCTAGACCCATCTTATTCTCTCAGCTTGTGGATCCTAGGCGTCACAGGTAGTGTACATTTGGACTTCATACCTGCTTCTGGCCCATTCCCAAGGCTGCAACTTCTTGTGGACTTTTTTCTCTCCCATCCACTGCCCCAGACACACAATATGCTTTCTTGTTGCTTCCCGCACTTGTGAGTTTAGTTTCTCTAGTTCCATTTTCATATAGATGGCAGACTTTCAGTGCCCTCAGCTGTATGCAAGGGGTCTTAATTCTGTTTCTGTGCTTTTCATGGGCAGGAGGCTAAATCTCCTGTCCCTACTTGGGTGTTAAAATGCCACTACCACCACCACCAAAGGACACTACAGTATCACTTCCTGCTTACCATCCTAGCAATAAATACACTCTTTTTCTGGTCCTGGAGATTTCCCTTTTTTTTTTTTTTTCCCCATGTAATGCTATATTGAACATGCCCATCCATTTCATTATCTTTGTTTAGGGGTTTAGTTTAACCTTTTAAAAATATACAAAATATGGATGTTGTTATTTTTTATAGTCAACACTTAATTGAATTTACCAACATGTTTTAATCACTTCCTGTGGTCATCCATGGTCCCTTGCACTCCATTTGCCTTACCTTCATGTTTACTTCTCTTCTTACTCAGGGGACATCTTTATTTCAGTGAAGAGCTATAAGGGCATAGTAGCTTAGTCTTTGCGTGTCTATAAGGGGGTTTATTTTGCCTGCACTTTTAGATAATAGATTAACAGGGTATATATCATGAAGATATTATTTCATTTTCTTCTCACATGGGTCACTGAAGAGGATCCTGCTATTGATCTAATCTGATTTTTGTAATGATCTGTTTCTTTCTTCTGATAGCTTTTAAAATTATCTTTTTACCTTGATGTTCTGAAGTTGCACATGATGTGTCTGAATGTGGATCTATTTTTATTTTTCCAACTCAGTACACTGGGTAGATTTTTTAATCTGAAAACTCACATCTTTCTTCAATTTTGGAAAATTTTTGACAATTATCTTTTTAAATATTGCTTCTCTACTATTTCTTTCATTCTCTTATTATGTAACCTTTATTAGATGCATGTTAAAGCTCTTCAATCTAATTCCATGTTTCTCAATTGCATACTATACATATGCATTAGATTATCTATCTATCTAGCTAGCTAGCTAGCTAGCTAGCTAGCTAGCTAGCTACATGCAATCTAATATATATATACAGGATTTCTATTCCAGTTCTGGTTCATGGAGTTGTTAATCTTATTTTTGAAACTGCCTATGAGCTTTTGGTTTTCTCTTTATATAATCGATTTTCATTACTCCTTGTATAGACCAGATCAGACCATTAAAGTGTGAACCACCTATGTAATTCTGAAGTTGACAATCCCTCTCTCTCTATTCAGAAAATTTGGATAAAGAGAGTGATGGGTCCAACTTGTGTCACTAGGTACAGGGTATGCAGGGTAATAACTTAGATCACATGCCCACCTTGTGGTGGAGGTGGTGCCGGACACCTGGACTGAAAGCCTCATCATAGTCACATGGGGCAGAAAGAGGTTTTTTCCCCCAAGGCAAGAAGGAACAGTTCACCAAAGAAGGGAGATGGGATGATACGCTGACCAGAACACAATCATGGCTACCACAGTCTACACTAGGACCCTTTCTCATGATCTGGAGTACCTGGGAAGCTTAGACTCACCCTTATATTTCTATTTCAACCCTTTGAGTGCCAGGTAGGCAGGACCTCAGCTGGATTAACAGGAGAACACATTAGTGCAATCCAGGAGAGGACCAACCTGGGAAAATCCTCCTTCCCTCAAGCTCTTCTCCAAGGACAGCAGAAGCTGAGAAGCAGGGCAGCAAGCTTGGTCAGTGTATGAAGTTCCTTCAGCTGAGACATTTTCTTTACTTTTCCTCAAGCCCCAGAGGTATGTAAGTGGACAAAGAGGCCTATGGTTCCAAAATTAAGGAAAGAGGGGTCTGGTGCTGAGCTGGGGCTCAGATGCCATCTGTTGTCATGGTGGGAACAATCATTTGTTTAAGCCCTAGTCTGAGTAACCAGCCCAGAGTCATGGGATACTGGGCAGGTGGGCAGCCCACCAGGGGGCTTTGGTAGGAAGACAAGTGGTCCATGGATCTTGGCTAGCCAGGGCACAGACCCCTGCCTCCCACACCAAGGCTGCTGGGCTGCAAGGGAGATTAGAGGGAGGTTGGTGGGTTCCCAGGCAGGGGCCCTGGGTCAGTTTCTACTCTGTACCCCCAGTCCCCCACATCGAGGCCTGCTCAGCACTGCCACTGCTGCAGTCACAGTTAATGGCATCTTTCATTGCATTTAGAGCTTGATTTGTTTACAAACTAATAAATATGATTTATAAAATGTGCCCGTGGTTTGCTAATTACTGCACATATGGCGTTTTCATTTTGTAAAACTGGCATTTGCATTCTTTGTAGATTATGACTTTGTGTCCCCGGTGCTAATTAGTCTGATTAGGCAGATAACTTCCCGGTTACTAGGCTGAGAGGCCGAAGGCGGTGGCACTGGGGGGAGAAGGGGCAGCTGATATGGTCAGCCTTGCAGGGAGGAACCAGGGAGGCCCCAGGACTGTGCTGAGGACCCTGGAATGTCAAGCAGCCCATTTTGTGTCCTTCCCCAAATCCAATTAAGCACAGTTCGTTAGCATGAATTTTTTAATCAGGCCTAATCTTCCCACTGAATGCACAATTTCTGAATTGTCTCAGAGCTGGGTCAGCCTGCAGGCGATCAAGGGACTGGCAGGGCTTTGGTAGGAGAGTGAAGGGACAGCCGGCTGCCGGACCCTTCCCAGTGGCCAGTGAGAAGGACACACAGTGCTGGGCTTGTTGACAACCAAGACCTTGGGTGGCCAAAGGGGATCCCAGAACACTAGGCCAACTTATGAGCCTCAGACAGGAGGTCCTCCAAGTGATCTAGTCCACAGGATGCATCCCCAGGCCCTGGGCTGGCCGCGGGGACCATGCTTCTGGGTCCACTGGAGGAGCAGCTGGAAGGCTGAGCATTAGGCTCCAGTGTCTTAGGATCAGGTCCCAGCAAGAAGGGGAAATAAAAAGAAGGGGAAGAGAAAGCACACTACAAATGACTGGCATTGGATCTCTCACCAACATTGGTGAGCTTGGGCCGGCACCAGATTTAATTTGTGTCAGAAAAATAAGATAAAGTTCCATTGCTTGCATCCTGAGCATCACAGAGCAATTTGCACCTGCTCTGTTACCTCCAAGGGAGACGATATCCCTAAAGCATTTAGTATAAGGTGTGGCAGGCATCTTTGAAGTGTTAAATAGTTATATTTAAGCGGTTCTTAGAGAAGGGCCCCCTACTGATGAATGTGCAATGGAGGAATTACAGTGGATGTTCTGTGGAACCAGCGTCAGTAGACTCCGGGTGAGGCCAGGTAAGGGCTTCCTAGTAACTCCATGGCACTCCACAGAGGCAGTCCTGGGCCCCAGTCCCCACCCCCACCCCCTACCCTTGCTCCCAAAAATACATCTGGAAAGAACTTGGTCACACATTGTCCAACCTTCCTCCTCCCTGGGAACGTGTGGCTGGCTCTTCCATCTGTCATGGCTCAGGAGGCTGGATAAGTGACATGCCTGTGCCTCCGCCCCCCCACCCCCACCCCAGCTCCCTGTACTTTTCTGGTCACAATGCTTAACACACTGGGTTGCAATGACTATTTTCCTGTCTTCTCACAGACCCACGTGCAGCTTGAGGGCAGAACTGTGGCTGCCTTACTCTCTGCTGCAGCTATGGTGTAGCTGAACTTGTTGGGTGGATGGAAGTATGGATGGATGGATTTCCATGGGTTCTGGAAACCATCTCCTCCTGTACAGGCCTTTGTCCCTGTTTGCTGCTGGGGCTTGAAGGGGCTGGTGCAGGAGAGGGATGGGGTGGGGTTAGGGCAGCAGCATTAGCTTGGCCTAATTCTCTGTTTCTTTGGGCAGGATAGGACCGGAGGCCTTGCAGACTCAACAAGGGAGGAGCTAGGGACCCAGGATCACCTGGGCCCAGGTTAGCCTTCCTCACGGAGTCAGGAACCTGGGAGGAGCCACAAACCTATGCTTGGAGGTCTGGGAAGTTCTAAGCGGAGAGTCCTGACCTTGGAAGAAGAAGACTTCAGATCTGGTCCTGCTGGACCTTGGAAGGGTCACTTCCCCCGTCTGAGCTTTCATTTTCTCCTTTGAACAGTAGAGATCAAATAGTCTTCCAGGCTTCCTCCCTGATTCAAAGAAGTAACTGTAGACAGGGAGGGACCAGCGCGTGCACGCATGCTTGTGGATGTGCTGGTGTGAAGGTGAGTGTGTACACGTGCTGGGGAGGGAAGCGAGTGCAGATCGGCCCAGGCAATGCCAGTCCTGCCACGGCCTTCAGGAGAGCAGCACTTTGTGCAGGGGTCAGAAGTTTCCGCAGAACTCAGAGGGGTGGGCCCGAGCCCCCGCCCCATCTCCCAGTTTGACGTGAGGGAGGCAGTGTAAGAGGATTGCCTTGGCCCATCCATTTGACTTTCATAACCAGCATCCTGGTGTAGGGATATGATTCTTTCTCTTTCTTCGAAAATCTTAATATATTCTGCTTTAAAATTGTTTTGAAGTAATAAAGGGATTTTCACAGGCAACAGATGAGTCTCTGGACAGACTTAATCTGAGGCCAAAACCCAGAGACGGGGATTTACCTCCCATAATGACTCCTTTCAAATGAGACAAAGGGGAAGAAGGGGATCCACAGAGGGGCAGGAGGGAGCGCCCCAGAAACCCCTGCTCCTGGCCCAGAAGCCTTGTTTATGAGCAAACCCAGGCCAGTAGCTCCACAAACCCCGCTTCCACCAGGTGCTGGCTGCCACCACGGCCACGGACCGACTGCCTCAGCCTACCTTAGGGGTAGGCTGATCCGTCCCGATCCTGGCTGCACGGCCACAGTCAAAGCTGGGGAGGGGCACTGAGGCTGAAAACCACAGCGAGGTGTTATGGGGCAGGGCAAAAACCACAAGCCCAGCTCAGACCTTCTCCCCAGGCTCCAGACCCACACATGCAACCGCCTGGACACCTCCCCTTGAATGTCCCACCTGTGCCTCCAACTCACTGTGTCCACAGCTAGACTCATCACCAACTCCCAGGCCTGCCCACCTCCCGTGCTCCTCATCACCAAGAGGGTATCGCCCCTTTCCTGATCAGGGCACCGAGCCGGCTGGCATTCTGGAAGGGAGTGCGATGCTCACTCCCCAGGGACTCTCCAGCCTCAGGGAGGGGCCAGTGGGCATACTTGACCTGGTCAGAAGTCACCCCCCCACCCCCCGCTGGGTACCAGGCTGCTGGCAGCCTTCACTGCAGGAAGTTCTAAGGAATAGAAGGACGAAGGGTCCACAGACAACCCCCAGGGGACCCAGCTTCTCTCTGTCTTTCCCATTCTCTTCAAGGCCTTCCCAGAGGGACTGAAACTGAGTCCTTCGTGATTTTGATGCACATCCCTTTGTGCATCCACATTGGCCCTCTGGTCTTTAGATTATGTCTAACGGCCTGGGTAATCAGGCACTCTCTGCACAAGCATCCTTATACCTCCTATACTCAGCACATGTACTATACTCAGCACATATGTGCACAGGTGCTCACACAACACCCTCCCCCAAACAAGTGCAGACGTCTGGGCACCATGTAGCTGAGCAACTGAAAGTCCACATGTGCACATGAAGGTAAACCCTCATACACTGGGCTTGGAAGTCTCACTTTGCAGCCCAGGGTAAAAAGGCATGATGCAGGCCAGTAAGTACTCCCAAATTTCTAGGGCAAACCCTGAGATGAAAGGAAAAAGAAAAAAGGAAATGATGTCACCTTTTTCATGAGCTGGGGCCACAGTCCCGGAGGCCTCCTGTGGGTCATGGGCAGTGCTGCTCTGGGGGTTGGTCAAAACTCCTGAAACTGGGGCAGAAGGACTCCCTGCCTGGATGTGCGCTGCGGGTATCTTCTGTGTCTCAGGTCACTTCTCAGGCCTTTGGGTCAGCTACTATATTGTGGGAAAAGGACTCACTAAGTCGGACCTGGGTGCTGATTCTAAGACCCCTCATATAGGCTTTATGACCTTGGGCAAGTCACTTAACTTCTCTGAGCATCAATTTTCCCCTCTGTAAGGTGGGAATAATGATGCCTGCCTGTCTAACTCTAGGATGATATGAATCAACGAGAGTGAAAGTTCTTCAAAGCCGCGAAGGCTTGTATATATTTGAAGGGTTATTAATATGTTCTTCTGCCTCCAAAGCTGGCCTTCCCGAGGAGACGATGCAATGTTTTTGAACATAGAGCGAATTCCTAAACTGTGCCCTCCCCCTCTCCACTATTTCTGCCTTGGGTTGTCAAAAATGGTAATCTTCTCTCAGGCCTAAAATTATGAGCCTGCTTTATTGGTCAAAGGCCATAATAATTTGAGCTCTTATTTTATAAACTCATTTCTGCACAGTGATATCCTGATAGGAGCAGGAATAATAAATCACAAACATGTCCCCCAAGATTGCATTGTAAATGTCAAACTAGACAGGAAATTGTAATTAAAGAAAGGAAATTGCTACAAAGAAGCACTTGATTTTAAAATGAGCCAAGCATAGAATTTTCTAAGCATTTAATTATAGTCCAATTTCAACTGACTTGGCTTTTGCAGTCATATTTCTTATTATAACTCTTCTACATAATAACCCAATCTCCCTGCTCACATAGGTCCGGCCCATCAGAGGGTAAGGACACTGCACAAGTACAGGGATTTAGAACTTTATAGGGACGGTAATCATGGTGGAGGCTGGGGTGATGGCCACAGGTGTCAGGATTTTAAATCAACCACAGTCGAATTTCCAGCCAAAAGGGGAGCAACGTAACACCTGGGAGCTAGCAGATTTAGCCTGACTTCCGCTCAGTTAGAAATCCACTCAGGAGCTTGCTTCCGTCAGGAGAAGGGAGGCCCAGCGTCCCATGTTCTGTTCCTCAGATCTTCAAACGTGCATGGAAATGGCCCCCACCCAATCCACCCACCTACCGGCCATGCTTCACCCAGGTAGTACCTCGGGACTGGGCGCGGTTTAATATCCACGTCTGCACCTGGGTGCTGGGGGTGGAGGGTGTATGCATATTCAACCAGGTGTTCAGCGGCCACAGGCGCTACAGGCGGGAGGGCAGGGCGGCTGAGAATGTAGGACGTGGTGCTAGATGGTCCTGGGTTCAAGTCCTAACTCTGCCACTTAACTACGAGTTGGGCTAAGTCACGTAACCTCTATAGCCTTGATATGCTCGTTTGTAAAGTGGGCATCGTGATAGCCTCCATCTTGTCTGGTATGTGGTTAACAATCATAAATGGGAGTGACTGCAGTGGTTACTGTTGCTGGCCCAGGAATGATCCCCAAAGTAACCTGCGCACCGGATCTTCTCGTCTCTCCGTCAGGTTTCTAGGGCCCAGAAACTGCTTAGCTGCTGGTTCAACTCCCGGTCCGCAGAGGCTGCTGCTCTCCGCTGGGACTCCTCATTCCCCTCTGCAGGCTTAGCCTCTCCCGCGGGAGGCAAGGGAGACTCAGAACCAGGGCATCCTTCTTTCTCAAACCTTCCTCTCTCTTCTGACAATTCAGCTAGGTTGTGGTCAGCAGAGTGGGTGAAGTCTGACACGAGTAGAACAGGGCGTGGCCCCCAGAAAGGCCCAAAGACTGCTGTCTCAGTGGAGATGTTACCCAAGGAGTTACTATGAGTGGGGGTCCAGCAGGTCTGCTAGGCTGGTTGTGCTGTTTTGCACTGCACAAGCTCCAGGGAGTGGTATTTACATAGACTACAATATGAATGCCCCCTTTAAATTGTGCAGTGTACAACTTCTACAGCTGAACATGGTGAATTAGACTCTGGGCCCAGAGCTAAGTTGGACCTAGATTGGTGGGAAGGTAAGGGTCAGGTTGGAGACAGGTACAGAATAGTTTGAAGATTTGGACTTGGAGTGAAGAGTCAAAGGTCCCAGGGATCAGAGCAGAAACCAGAGGAGCAAAGTCCCAGAGAACTGCACAGGCAAGTCTGGAACCACAAGTTGCAGTAAAGGCGTGGGGGGCGGTGCTGATGAATCCTCTGCCCTGGGTACCTCTGATCTATGGGGTTTGTCTCATCTGAATCTGCTGGGCAGCAGGGGAGCTTGGCTTCTGACAGCAAGTGATGAGTCGGGCACCAGTCTGTCCTCTGGCAGAGTATCCCCATCCCCACCTGTGATGAGTCAAATGCAGGGATCATACCACACAGGATGGACAGTGCGTGTAGTCGGTGATGTAGGACCAGCTTCCTGGGCTGCGAGCATCTGGGGGAGCCTGGCTCAGGGCTTCCTGACAGAAGTGCCATTGGAGGTGGTCACAGAGAGGGCACTTTGGAATTTGGGGGGCACCATGGGGAAAAGGCATTCCAAGGAGATGGAACAACCTGGACAAAGGTACAGAGTTGTGAGAATACTTTCATTCATTCAAAAAGTATTTATTGTGACCACCATGTGCCAGGCACTGTTCTGTGTACTAGGGATACTGCAATGAATAAAACAGACAACAATTCTTGTCTCCATGAAGTTTCCATTCTAGTGGGAAGAGAAAGATAACAAATACTATAATAAACAGATTGTATAATATGTCAGAAGGCAATACTAAGGGCTATGTAGAAAAATCAAGCAGGGGAGAGAAATAGGAAGTATTAGGAAGAGTTGCAATTTTAAGTAGAGGGTTCAGGGACCTTCCTGGGAAGGTGATATTTGAGCCAAGACATAAAAGCAGTGGAGGAGCAAGGCAAGCAGACACACAGAGAGCATTCCAGGCAGAAGGAAGAGGAAGTGCAAAGGCCCTGAGGTCTGGCCTGTTCAAGGAATAGCCATGAGGACACTGTGTGGTGAGGAAGGGGGAGTGAAGAGGGCAGAGAAGAAGAGAGAACCAGGTTGCACAGGGCCTTGTAGGTTACTGAAGGACGCAAACATGATTAGGGGCTTACTGACTACATCGTTGAGAACAGACTCAAAGGGATCACAAGGGCAGAAGTGGACATAGTCTAGGTTCAAATCTTGGCTTAGCCACTACTAGCTGGGTAACCTCAGGGAAATTACTTAACTTCTCTGGACCTCAGTTTCTTGAAGGTAACCCTGGGGATTCATAATAGTGTCAACTTCATAGGATTGTTACAAGGTTTAAAATAGTTAATTCACCTAAAATGCGTAAAGCGGGTACCTGGCTTGTAGCAAGGGCTACATGAGTGTTGGCTACTGCAATTTCAAAGAGAGGTCAGATATCTCCGATTCACAAAGCTCATTCAGGCTGGCGTGAGGAGGTGGGATGCAGGGCCTGGAGAGGCAGGGAGCGGGGCTTTGCAGTAGTGCAGGGGAGAGATGATGGTGGCCTGGGGTGAGGGGTGGGAGATGGAGAGAACTGGGAGGACTTGAGAGAAACTTGTGGGGTAACCTTGGTGAAATGTACCTCATACTCCCCCTCAGAGGGCGGGAAGTTGAGGGAGAGGGCAGAGCGGTGAGATCAAACCCGCCTCATGGCTGATGAGCTTCCCGCAGTGGCCTTCTCCTCACTCTCCCTCCTGGAGCCCACTGTTCCCCTCTGCACCCAGGGGGTTCGTATCGAGAAGGCCCTTCCCTCCCCCTGTCTGGCTCCTGACAGGATCCAGTCCAGACTCCTTGGCCTGGTCATCAAGGCCCTTCCCACCCTGACCCTAGCCGGCTCCATTTCTCACTGCCCCTTCAAGACCCCTTGGGCTGCCCCCATCAGGCCCTGCTTCCTTCTGCAGGCCCCTCCACTTCAGCCTGGCGCCTCAGCTTCCCAGGAGTTCTGTCTCTGGCCAGTGACTCAGGGCTGCCTCCTGGTGGCCACAGGGCCATGACTTACCTGCATTCCACCTCAGGATAATAGTTCTCTGGCCAGTACAGCTTCCTGCTGACTAGCTCTGCCTATGCACAGTGTCCTCGGCGGCTGCATGTTGGAGGGAGTGTGCCCCTGCCCCCGGGGGCCCCTACCAGGCACAGGCAGGTCCCATTTGTGAAGGAGGCACGTGTGTACTCAGGACTATATCTTTGTGCCCTAGACCTTGTGACCCTTTGGTCAGGGAGAACCCAAAGGCTTCTCCTGTGAAAACAGACCTTCAGGAAAGCACCCCGGACTCCCAGTTAAGATGACATTTTAATGGGGGAACTTGAGGCACTCTGGAGGTGGCCAACCAGCAGAGGCAGCTGGCCCGGCCTGCCCTCAGGGCACCCTGAAGCAGTTCTTCCTGGCGGAGAGAGAGGGTCCTCCAGCTGTCAGGTGGTACTGTCACACCAAGGCTCCATCGCATTCTGGCTAAGACAGAAGACCACATCCAAAGTCTCCTCCTGGCCTCCAAGACCCCCTACCATCCACCACTGCCCATGGAGAACTCTGTGGCCTGGCCATGCCAACCTGCTCCTCCTGCCCCGCAGGCCCGCCCCCTGCCCTGCTCACTCCAGTACTCTGCCTTCCTAGCCAGCTGCTGCACCCCGTCTTCCAGGGAGCAAGGCTTCCCTGAAATTCTTGGCCCATCTCTGCTTCTCCCTCTTCTTTTCTCCTGGAACTACCACCAGGCCATCTCAGAGGGCTCAGGGCTGAGAGAGCCTCAGGCTCCAAATCTCAGCCCTGCCAGCCCCCAGGGCTTGGCTCCTATCAGGCTTCCTCTAGGCCATGAGCGCTCCAGGAATAGGGACCACCTGCCGTTTCCTTCTCTGTGCCCCCTGTTCCCACAGGGCACTAGCACTGTGGGAGCACAAAGTAGGTGCCTGACCCCCACCCACCTACAGGAAAAGGGGACAATTGTTCCCCCGAGGCCTCAAGCCCAGAGCCAGGGCTGGACAGGGAGGAACCAACCTGGCAGGGGCTTCAGGCAGCAGAAGCTGATGACAGAGGATTCAGGGGGTCCAGCAGAAGCCCCTCATGGTGGACAAACAGGACCTCCAGCAAGGAGCCCCAGGCGATGTCTGAGGGAAAAGCAACGTCCATTAAGTCCATTAACTTTAACACTGAAATCAATGTTGCAGCCACCAGAAGTAATTAGCGTAATTCACATTTCAGATCAGGAGATTTTTTTGAAAACCAAGTTTAATTACATTGAAAAATGACAACTTCATTTTCCCTCCCTTGATAGGTTCCCCTGATGTTCCTCACACTTTCATTAAAAAAAGGACTGGTCACAGTTTGTTTGGTTTTTTTAATGCCATTAAACAAAAGTAGTACTTTGGCTATTTCAGAGCTAATAAATCAGCTTGGATGCCCACAACAGAGTTCCCCTCCTTTTATCGGGACAGAGCGTGTGGTTTTCGGCCTGAGAGAATCCAGCTGGGGCTTTCGGGCAGCCAGAGTGGCTCTAAGAGATCACCAAACCCATTTTACAGATGAGTAAACTGAGGACCAGCCAAAGGAGGAGACCCATTCCAGGCCACCTTGTCCGGCCCCATGCTAGCTACAAGGGATGCAGAGATGGCCCCTGCCATCAAGGAGTGGGGAAGATAGAGACGTAGGCTGTGTCGGGGTCAGCACAGACCAGCTTGGGGAATCAGGAAAGGCAGAGGTGACATCAGATCTGAGCCTTGAAGGGTCTAGGACTTAGCTGGGGGAAGAAGAGAAGGTCTGCCATTCCAGATGGAGGAGAAGGTGACAGCCAAGGCCAGGCAACGGGCAGTAGACTTGGGAGTGTACCTGGGCTTGGGTAGAGGTTGCTCACTCAGGCTCTCATGGGAAATGAGGCCTGAGGATGCCACGTCTCACCTCACTGATTTCCCAGACAGAAGGCCCTCACATCCATATGAGGATATCAGGGTTTCCAATAAATTGAAGATGGCAGCCAGGAGGCCACACTGTCCCCACCTTTATCCCACCCCACCTCACCGCCCTCCCTGCATTTCCTGCTCCTGCAGCCCTCCAGTCCCTATCCTACCACCTCACCCCATTTCTTGGTCCCACACTCAGATCTGCCCACCCCAGCGTCTTAGCCTGACCATTCTTATTTTCAGCTTCCCTCACCTCAAGCCTCGTCTTTGCAGCCTCTGGCCCCTCTGACAGATGCATCTCCCCCACCCATGACTTGGTCCCATGTGTTTGTTTAAGAGACTGCCATGGTGCTAATTGCTGCGTTTATTCGCGCTCGCCAAATGCGCTGTTTTGCAGGCGTTTGCTTGAGTGGCTCCGGATGCCTGATCTCGCTTGTTTTTCTTTTGGGGTGGGGGGCAGGGAAAGAGACACATCATTCTCATCACTGCCTTTCTGGGACACGCCAGAACCAGGACTAGGGCCTGTCCCCTTGTCTTGCCTCTACCCCTCCTCTCCAGGAAGGGGCCCCTGGGCTCGGAGTCAGCTTCCTGGGTCAGGAGAGTTTCGGTTTGCTGCTGGGGGGCTGGGGCAGCATTCTCTCCGTGGAATCACGTCTCTGTTTTCCCAGCAACCCCCATGGCCAGAAAAGCAAGCCTTAGCTCATTGGTTGTGCAGTCTGGCCTGGCCTGTTCTCTAAGTAAAAGAACAACCTAGATGAGAATGTTGTGCTTCGCTGGATCTCAGAAGATGAGGCAATAAATGTGAGCCATCCCGGCCTCCAGGGATCCCCACCAGGGCTGCTCAGCCAGGCAGGGCCGCACTCCCAGCACCTCCTCCTGTGCCAAGCCGCTCCATTGTGTGGGCTGGCAGGCCTGGGGTGGGGGGCGGCGGGAGGGTCATGCCTGCCAGGGTCTTCGCATCACAGCCCCTTGCTGAAAGGCCCCACCCCCTCCCCTGGGCCCCACCAGCCAGGCCAGGGTCAATGGGATTAAAGGCTCAATTCACGCCAGTCAGTTCTCTGGTAACATGATTTCATTAGAGGCAGGCAGGGAAGAGAATGGACGGAAACAGCTGGTGTATAAATTATAAAGTCTACTTTGTACTGAGTGCACACACCTTTCCCCAGCCACATGACTAATTAATGTGGCGGGGAGTGGACTTGAAGTCAGATTGCCTTTCCCCCTCTCTCCTGGGGCTTGGTTAACAACAGGTCCCTGCGAAGCTGGGAGAAGGGAAGATTATGCAAAGCTATCATCATATGAAAATAGCGTATTAACATACTGCCTGTGAGCTGTGTCCAATCAGTTCCCTCCCAGTGGCGTGTGTACGAAACAATTAGAATGGCATTTCTACCACGCTTCTTTAATACATTTTGGCGTTAATATAATCAAGGAGTGAGGGCCTAGACATCTTGCAGGCACAGTTTTCTGTAACACCCCTGGGACGTTTGGCGGGGGCAGGTTGATGGGATCTCGGGGGGGCGGGGGTGGGATGCGGCAGCGCTCCTCTGGACCAGAGCGTCAGGTGCAGTTCTCTGGGGAGTTGCCCTGCCTCTGTCAGCCACTATAACCTCTGGCTGCCTGGGAGCAAAGGCTTTCTTCCCCCTGGGCAAGGGACCACAGATTCCGGAGGCTTCTCTACTAGAGACAGCAAGAAGTTGCAGAGTTAGAGAGATCCTTTAGAAACATCGATTATGTCTTTTAATCCTTTACCGAAACCCCCCAAAGACTTCCCAACTCACTTCAAGTAAAATGCAAACTCCTTACCCGGGCGTGATCTAGCCCCTGCCTACTTCTCCAGCTCACCTCGTCCAGCTGTGCCCTCACGTGCCTCCTTCAGCCCCTCCAGCCTTCTTTCTTTTCCTCATACACCCTGAGATCCTCCCAGCCTCAGAGCCTTTGTACTTTCTCTTCCCTCTGCCTAGTGGGATTTTCCTTCTTGTCCTGCAGGTCTCAGCTCCTCAGAGAGGCCTACCCGGACCGCCTGATCTAAATCAGCTCCACCGCAGTCACTGTCTGCCTCTTTGTTTTGTTTCCTTCATAGGTCTCGTCCTGATCTCAAATTGTCCTGTGTCTGGATTTGGTCCTTGCTGATCTGCTACTTCCCACTGGAACATAAGCTCCTGCGGGCAGGGACCTTGTCTGGCTTGGTCACTGCTGGATTCCCAGCACTCTAGTGGTGATTGTCACATACCAGGTAATTGGCAACTGTTGTTTGGATGAGTGAATGAATGACTCAAATCCTAGCATCTGGAGTCTCTGGGGGAACCAGTAAGACCTGGTGGGGATCTTGGCTTTGCCGCCATCTCCCTTGGGCAGCCCAGCTCCTTCTTTCATTCGCCAAGCCTTTATCCAGGACCTGTTGGTTGTGTAATCCTGAAGAACTGGGAGAAGCAGGAACCAGCTGTGGTTCCTGCCCTGAGGGGCTCGAAGCCTAATTGGGAAATAAGTCTTGATATGAGAAGAGAAGACCAGCTCTCTAAGTCAGAGCTTGAACACAGGGGTACAGGGGGACGGAAAGATGGGAGTGAAGGGCCTGGGGCCAGCTCTATGACTAATGCTGCTGTGCGACTTCAGGCCAGTCGCTGAACCTCTCTGCTCCTCAGTTTCCTCATCTGGAAGGCAGATCACAGTCAAAGTCAGCCTTGGAGCTTACTGAGTCCCATTCGAGAGATAGGAAGGCTGAGGCCCAGAGTGGGACAAAGTCTTGCCCAGTGTCACAGGGTAAGTTAGTGGCGAAGCCAGGACCAGCGCCCAAACCGAGGCCTGTGTGTCTCAGTGGGATGCCAGACCCCTGCTCCCATCTGTCACCAGCCACCTGAACCGTTCCAGATTCTCCGGGGGCCCAATTAGCACCCAGCCCTTAACCCGCAGCTCAGAGAAAGAGCTGAGAGCCCTGAGCATGTGCCTCCTTCCTTCACAGCAGGTGGGGATCATATCTGAGTGAAGGCATCTCCAGGCCAGGAGCCCCTTGGGTCTGGCCATGAGACATCTGGAAAGTGGCCTGCTGCCACTCCCCAGACTTTGTATGAACAAAGCCTTGTGTCTGTGGGAAAGACCCAGCACAAACAAGCCCGGCTCAGACCCTTTCTGCCTTCTCCTGTTCTGGACCCCCTGGGAGGTTGCTTCACTGAACTCTGGTGTCCATATTCAGTGTAACCAACAGGTGTTTACCAAGTATCTACCACAAGCCAAGCACTGTCCTATTGGCTGGAGATGCATCAGTGAAAAAAACATAGCTGCTCCCATGGAGCTAACATGTGATGGGAGAGACAAACACACACACTACTATTATATAATATTTTTAATAATATTATGCAGTACTATAATGATAAGTCCTATAAATAATAATAAGTACCATAAATACATATAGTAGGGGAAGAAGATAGTAACCAGGAGGGAGGGCTCATGGATAAGGTGACATGTGGGCAGAGACCTGGACAAAGTGATGAATCAAAGAATGAATGCACATATCTGGGGAGAGCATTCTTAGGCAGAGGGCACAGAGAGCCCAATGGCCCTGGGGTACAAGGAATCTTGGCATATTTGGGAACAGCAAGGAGACTCAC